>NW_026734317.1:0-600000 GCF_949786415.1 Peromyscus eremicus | reverse complement strand
TGCTTCCTACACACACGGGGCATATCTAGTTCAATTCTGCTTAGGAACCTGACAAGAACAGCAGATCCTCTTCAGTCCAATACACCGTACTTGCTGGGAACAGACGCCAGTGCTATTTGTCCTGTGTATGGCAATGGCAGCGCAATAGTGACTATTCTTACCATAAAACAACTCTTGCTCGTAGGATTAGAAACTGCATGTGATTCCACTCCATTCAGGACTGGGAAACAAATGCTAGCTCGCCTTTCAAGAAACACACTCTGCTTTTGAGAAAAGAGCACTCTTCTACTCTACTGTGTTTCCTAGAGTGCCAGAACAGAGAGATTGCTCAGAACAAAAAACTGTGCTTCCTACATACAGGGCCATATCTAGTTCAATTCTGCTTAGGAAACTGACAAGAAAATAGATCTTTTTCAGTCCAATACACTGTACATGCTGGGAACAGACGCGAGTGCTATTTGCCCTGTGTAGGACAATGGGAGCGCAATAGTGACTCTTCTTACCAGAAAACAACTCTTGCTCGTAGGACCAGAAACTGCATGTGACTCAACTCCATTTAGTACTGGGAAAGAAACGCAAGCTCGCCTTACAGGAAACACACTCGGCTTTTGAGAAAAGACCACTCTTCTACTCTACTGTGTTTCCTATAGGGCCAGAACAGTGAACTTACTCAGAACAAAAGAACTGTGCTTCCTACACACAGGGGCCATATCTAGTTTAACTCTGCTTAGGAAACTGACAAGAACAGTAGCTCCTCTTCAGTCCAATACTCTGTACATGCAGGGAACAGACGCCAGTGCTATATGCACTGTGTATGGAAATGGGAGCGCAATAGTGACTCTTAGTACCAGAAAAAAACTCTTGCTCATAGGACCAGAAACTGCACGGGATTCAATTCCATTTAGGACTGGGAAACAAACGCTATCTCAGCTTACAAGAAACACACTCTGCTTTTGAGAAAAGAGCACTCTTCTACTCTACTGTGTTTCCTATGGGGTCTGAACAGTGAGCTTGCTCAGAACAAAAAAACTGTGTTTCCTACACACACGGGGTGTATCTAGTTCAACTCTGCTTAGGAAACTGACAAGAACAGTAGCTCCTCTTCAGACTAATACACTGTACTTGCTGGAAACAGACGCGAGTGCTATTTGCACTGTGTATGGCAAAGGGAGCACAATAGTGACTTTCCTTACCAGAAAACAACTCTTGCTGGTAGGACCAAAAACTGCATGTGATTCAACTCATTTAGGACTGGGAAACAAACGCTAGCTCGCCTTACAAGAAACACACTCTGCTTTTGAGAAAAGAGCACTCTTCTACTCTACTGTGTTTCCTATAGGGCCTGAACAGAGAGCTTGCTCAGAACAAAAGAACTGTGCTTCCTACATACACGGCCATATCTAGTTCAATTCTGCTTAGGAAACTGACAAGAACAATAGATCCTTTTTAGTCCAATACACTGTACATGCTGGGAACAGACGCCAGTGCTATTTGTACTGTGTATGGCAATGGGAGCCCAATAGTGACTCTTCTTACGAGAAAACTACTCTTGCTCGTAGGACCAAAAACTGCATGTGACTCACCTCCATTTAGGACTGGGAAACAAACGCTAGCTAGCCTTACAAGAAACACACTCTGCTTTTGAGAAAAGAGCACTCTTCTACTCTACTGTGTTTCCTATATGGCCAGGACAGTGAGCTTGCTCAGAACAAAAGAACTGTGCTTCCTACACACACGGGCCATATCTAGTTCAATTCTTCTTAGGAAACTGACAAGAACAGTGGAACCTCTTCAGTCCAATACACTGTACATGCTGGGAAAAGACGCCAGTGCTATTTGCCCTGTGTATGGCAATGGGAGCACAATAGGGACTTTCGTTACCAGAAATAAACTCTTGCTCGTAGGACCAGAAACTGCATGTTATTCAACTCCATTTAGGACTGGGAAACAAACGCTAGCTTGCCGTACAAGAAACACACTCTGCTTTTGAGAACAGAGCACTCTTCTACTCTACTGTGTTTCCTATAGTGTCCGAACAGTGAGCTTGCTCTGAACACAAGAACTGTGCTTCCTACACACACGGCCATATCTAGTTCAATTCTGCTTAGGAACCTGACAAGAACAGTAGATCCTCTTCAGTCCAATACACCGTACTTGCTGGGAACAGACGCCAGTGCTATTTGTCCTGTGTATGGCAATGGCATCGCAATAGTGACTATTCTTACCATAAAACAACTCTTGCTCGTAGGATTAGAAACTGCATGTGATTCAACTCCATTTAGGACTGGGAAACAAATGCTAGCTCGCATTTCAAGAAACACACTCTGCTTTTGAGAAAAGAGCACTCTTCTACTCTACTGTGTTTCCTATAGGGCCAGAACAGTGAGCTTGCTCAGAACAAAAGAACTGTGCTTCCTACACACGGGCCATATCTAGTTCAATTCTTCTTAGGAAACTGACAAGAACAGTGGAACCTCTTCAGTCCAATACACTGTATATGCTGGGAACAGACGCCATTGCTATTTGCCCTGTGTATGGCAATGGGAGCAAAATAGTGACTTTCCTTACCAGAAATAAACTCTTGCTCGTAGGACCAGAAACTGCATGTGATTCAACTCCATTTAGGACTGGGAAACAAACGCTAGCTTGCCGTACAAGAAACACACTCTGCTTTTGAGAACAGAGCACTCTTCTACTCTACTGTGTTTCCTATGGGGTCCGAACAGTGAGCTTGCTGTGAACAAAAGAACTGTGCTTCCTACACACACGGGGCATATCTAGTTCAATTCTGCTTAGGAACCTGACAAGAACAGCAGATCCTCTTCAGTCCAATACACCGTACTTGCTGGGAACAGACGCCATTGCTATTTGTCCTGTGTATGGCAAAGGGAGCGCAATAGTGACTTTCCTTACCAGAAAACAACTCTTGCTCGTAGGACCAGAAACTGCATGTGATTCAAATCCATTTAGGACTGGGAAACAAATGCTAGCTCGCCTTACAAGAAACACACATCCGCTTTTGAGAAAAGAGCACTCTTCTACTCTATATTGTTTCCTATGGAGTCCGAACAGTGAGCTTGCTCAGAACAAAAGAACTGTGCTTCCTACACACACGGCCATATCTAGTTCAATTCTGCTTAGGAACCTGACAAGAACAGTAGATTCTCTTCAGTCCAATACACTGTACATGCTGAGAACCGACGCCAGTGCTATTTGCTCTGTGTATGACAATGGGAGCGCAATAGTGACTCTTCTTACCAGAAAACCACGCTTGCTCGTAGGACCACAAACTGCATGTGATACAACTCCATTTAGGACTACAAAACAAACGCTAGCTCGCCTTACAAGAAACACACTCTGTTTTTGAGAAAAGAGCACTCATCTACTCTACTGCGTTTCCTATGGTGTCCAAACAGTGAGCTTGCTCAGAACAAAAGATCTGTGCTTCCTACACACATGGACCATATCTAGTTCAACTCTGCTTAGGAAACTGAGAAGAACAGTAGCTCCTCTTCAGTCCAATACACTGTATTTGCTGGGAACAGATGCGAGTGCTATTTGCACTGTGTATGGCATTTGGGGCGCAATAGTGACTCTTCTTACCAGAAAACAACTCTTGCTGGTAGGACCAAAAACTGCATGTGACTCAATTCCATTTAGGACTGAAAATCAAACGCGAGCTCGCCTTACAAGAAACACACTCTGCTTTAGAGAAAAGAGCACTCTTCTCCTCTACTCTGTTTCCTACAGGGCCAGAACAGTGAGCTTGCTCAGAACATTATAAATGTGCTTCCTACAAACACGGGCCATATCTAGTTCAACTCTGCTTAAGAAACTGACAAGAAAAGTAGCTCCTCTTCAGTCTGATACACTGTACTTGCTGGGAACAGATGCGAGTGCTATTTGCACTGTGTATGGCATTTGGGGCGCAATAGTGACTCTTCTTACCAGAAAACAACTCTTGCTGGTAGGACCAAAAACTGCATGTGACTCAATTCCATTTAGGACTGAAAATCAAACGCGAGCTCGCCTTACAAGAAACACACTCTGCTTTAGAGAAAAGAGCACTCTTCTCCTCTACTCTGTTTCCTACAGGGCCAGAACAGTGAGCTTGCTCAGAACATTATAACTGTGCTTCCTACAAACACGGGCCATATCTAGTTCAACTCTGCTTAAGAAACTGACAAGAAAAGTAGCTCCTCTTCAGTCTGATACACTGTACTTGCTGGGAACAGATGTGAGTGCTATTTGCACTGTGTATGGCAATGGGAGCACAATAGTGACTTTCCTTACCAGAAAACAACTCTTGCTCGTAGGACCAGAAACTGCATGTGATTTGACTCTATTTAGGACTGGGAAACAAACGCTAGCTTACCGTCCAAGAAACACACTCTGCTTTTGAGAAAAGAGCACTCTTCTACTCTACTGTGTTTCCTATGGGGTCCGAACAGTGAGCTTGCTCTGAACAAAAGAATTGTGCTTCCTACACACACGGCCATACCTAGCTCAATTCTGCTTAGGAAACTGACAAAAACAGTAGCTCCTCTTCAGTCCGATACACTGTACTTGCTGGGAACAGACGCGAGTGCTATTTGCACTGTGTATGGCAATGGGAGCACAATAGTGACTTTCCTTACTAGAAAACAATTCTTGCTCGTAGGACCAGAAACTGCATGTAATTCAACTCCATTTAGGACTGGGCAACAAATGCTAGCTCGCCTCACATGAAACACACCCTGCTTTTGAGAAAAGAGAACTCTTCTACTCTACTGTGTTTCCTATGGGGACCGAACAGTGAGCTTGCTCAGAACAAAAGAAATGTGCTTCCTACACACGCGGCCATATCTAGTTCAACACTGCTTAGGAAACTGACAAGAACAGTAGATCCTCTTCAGTCCAATACTCTGTACATGCTGGGACAGACGCCAGTGCTATATGCACTGTGTATGGCAGTGGGAGCGCAATAGTGACTCTTATTACCAGAAAAAAACTCTTGCTTATAGGACCAGAAACTGCATGTGATTCAGCTCCATTTAGGACTGGGAAACAAACGCTAGTTTGCCGTACAAGAAACACACTCTGCTTTTGAGAAAAGAGCACTCTTCTACTCTACTGTGTTTCCTCTAGGGTCCGAACAGTGAGCTTGCTCTGAACAAAAGAACTGTGCTTCCTACACACACGGCCATATCTAGTTCAATTCTGCTTAGGAACCTGACAAGAACAGTAGATCCTCTTCAGTCCAATACACCGTAGTTGCTGGGAACAGACGCCAGTGCTATCTGTTCTGTGTATGGCAATGGCAGCACAATAGTGACTATTTTTACCATAAAACAACTCTTGCTTGTAGGATTAGAAACTGCATGTGATTCAACTCCATTTAGGCCTGGGCAACAAATGCTAGCTCGCATCACATGAAACACACCCTGCTTTTGAGAAAAGAGAACTCTTCCACTCTACTGTGTTTCCTATGGGGACCGAACAGTGAGCTTGCTCAGAACAAAATAACTGTGATTCCTACACAAACGGCCATATCTAGTTCAACACTGCTTAGGAAACTGACAATAACAGTAGATCCTCTTCATTCCAATACACTGTACTTGCTGGGAACAGACGCGAGTGGTATTTGCACTGTGTAGGGCAATTGGAGCACAATAGTGACTTTCCTTACCAGAAAACAACTCTTGCTCGTAGGACCAGAAACTGCATGTGATTCAACTCCATTTCAGACTGGGAAAGAAACTCTATCTCGCCTTACAAGAAACACACTCTGCTTTTGAGAAAAGAGCACTCTTCTACTCTAATGTGTTTCCTATAGGGCCAGAACAATGAGCTTACTCAGAACAAAAGAACTGTGCTTCCTACACACACGGGCCATATCTAGTTCAACTCTGCTTAGGAAACTGAGAAGAACAGTAGCTCCTTTTCAGTCCAATACACTGTACTTACTGGGAACAGACGGAGCGCTATTTGCACTGTGTATGGCAATGGGAGCACAATAGTGACTTTCCTTACCAGAAAACAACTCTTGCTCGTAGGAACACAAACTGCATTGGATTCAACTCCATTTAGGACTGGGAAACAAACGCTAGCTCGCCATACAAGAAACACACTCTGCTTTTGAGAAAAGAGCACTCTTCTACTCTACTGTGTTTCCTATGGGGTCCGAACAGTGAGCTTGCTCAGAACAAAAGAACTGTGCTTCCTACACACAGGGGCCATATCTAGTTCAACTCTGCTTAGGAAACTGAGAAGAGCAGTCTCTCCTCTTCAGTCCAATACACTGTACTTGCTGGGAAGACAAGGGAGTGCTATTTGTACTGTCTATGGCAATGGGAGCGCAATAGTGACTTTCCTTACCAGAAAACAACTCTTGCTCATAGGACCAGAAACTGCATGTGATTCAACTCCATTTAGAACTGGGAAACAAACGCTAGCTCGCCTTACAAGAAACACACTATGCTTTAGAAAAAAGAGCACTCTTCTACTCTACTGTGTTTCCTATGAGGTTCGAAGAGTGAGCTTGCTCAGAACAAAAGAACTGTGCTTCCTACACACTCGGACCATATGTAGTTCAACTCTGCTTAGGAAACTGACAAGAACAGTAGTTCCTATTCTGTCCTATACACTGTACTTGCTGGGTACAGACGCGAGTGCTATTTGCAATGTGTATGGTAATGGGAGCACAATATTCACTTTCCTTACCAGAAAACAACTCTTGCTCGTAGCACCACAAACTGCATGTGATTCAACTCCATTTAGGACTAGGAAACAAACGCTAGCTCGCCTTACAAGAAACACACTCTGCTTTTGAGAAAAGAGCACTCTTCTACTCTACTGTGTTTCCTATAGGGCCAGAACAGTGAGCTTGCTCAGAACAAAAGAACTGTGCTTCCTACATACACGGGCCATATCTAGTTCAATTCTGCTTAGGAAACTGACAAGAACAGTATCTCGTCTTCAGTTAAAATACACTGTACATGCTGGGAACAGACACCAGTGCTATTTGCCCTGTGTATGACAATGGGAGCGCAATAGTGACTCTTGTTACCAGAAAACAACTCTTGCTCATAGAACCAGAAACAGCATGTGACTCCACTCCATTTTGGACTGGGAAAGAAACACTAGTTCGCCATACAAGAAACACACTCTGATTTTGAGAAAAGAGCACTCTTCTACTCTACTGTGTTTCCTATAGGGCCAGAACAGTGAGCTTGCTCAGATCAAAAGAACTGTGCTTCCTACACACAGGGACCATATCTAGTTCAACTCTACTTAGGAGACTGACAAGAACAATAGCTGCTCTTCAGTCCAATACACTGTACATGCTGGGAACAGATGCCAGTTCTATTTGCCCTGTGTATGACAATGGGAGTGCAATAGTGACTCTTCTTACCAGAAAAGAACTCTTGCTCATACGACCAGAAACTGCATGTGATTCAACTCCATTTAGGACTGGGAAACAAACGCTAGCTTGCCTTACAAGAAACACACTCTGCTTTTGAGAAAAGAGCACCCTTCTACTCTACTGTGTTTCCTATGAGTTCCGAACAGTGAGCTTGCTCAGAACAAAAGAACTGTTCTTCCTACACACACGGGCCATATCTAGTTCAACTCTGCTTAGGAAACTGACAAGAACAGTAGCTCCTCTTCAGTCCAATACACTGTACTTGCTGGAAACAGACGCGAGTGCTATTTGCACTGTGTATGGAAAAGGGAGCGCAATAATGACTTTCCTTACCTAAAAACAACTCTAGCTCGTAGGACCAAAAACTGCATGTGATTCAACTCCATTTAGGACTGGGAAACAAACGCTAGCTCGCCTTACAAGAAACACATTCTGCTTTTGAGAAAAGAGCACTCTTCTACTCTACTGTGTTTCCTGTAGGGCCAGAACAGAAAGCTTGCTCAGAACAAAAGAACTGTGCTTCCTACACACACGGGCCATATATAGTTCAATTCTGCTTAGGAAACTGACAAGAACTGTAAATTCCTCTTCAGTCCACAACACTGTACTTGATGGGAACAGACGCGAGTGCTATTTGTACTGTGTATGGCAATGGGAGTGCAATAGTGACTCTTCTAACCAGAATAAAACGCTTGCTCTTAGGACCAGAAACTGCATTTGATTCAACTCCATTTAGGAGTGGGAAACGAACGCTAGCTCGCCTTACAAGAAACACACTCTGCTTTTGAGAAAAGAGCACTCTTCTACTCTACTGTGTTTCCTATAGGGCCAGAACAGTGAGCTTGCTCAGAAAAAAGAACTGTGCTTCCTACACACATAGGCCATATCTGGTTCAACTCTGCTTAGGAAACTGAGAAGAAAAGTAGCTCCTCTTAAGTCCAATACTCTGTAAAGGCTGGGAACTCACGCGAGTGCAATTTGCAATGTGTATGGTAATGGGAGCACAATAGTGACATTCCTTACCAGAAAACAAGTCTTGCTCGTAGGACCAAAAACTCCATGTGATTCAACTTAATTTAGAACTGGGAAAGAAACGCTAGCTCGCCTTACAAGAAACACACTCTGCTTTTGAAAAAAAAGAGCACTCTTCTACTCTACTGTTTTTTCTATAGGGCCAGAGCAGTGAGCTTGCACAGAACAAAAGAAGTGTGCTCCCTACACACACGGCCATATCTAGTTCAATTCTGCTTAGGAAACTGACAAGAACAGTATCTCGTCTTCAGTGAAAATACACTGCATATGCTGGGAACAGACACCAGTGCTGTTTGCCCTGTGTATGACAATGGGAGCACAATAGTAACTCTTGTTACCAGAAAAAAACTCTTGCTCATAGAACCAGAAACAGCATGTGACTCCACTCCATTTTGGACTGGGAAAGAAACACTAGCTCGCCTTACAAGAAACACACTCTGCTTTTGAGAAAAGAGCACTCTTCTACTCTACTGTGTTTCCTATAGGGCCAGAGCAGTGAGCTTGCTCAGATCAAAAGAACTGTGCTTCCTACACACAGGGGCCATATCTAGTTCAACTCTACTTAGGAGACTGACAAGAACAATAGCTGTTCGTCAGTCTAATACACTGTAAATGCTGGGAACAGATGCCAGTGCTATTTGCCCTGTGTATGACAATGGGAGCACAATAGTGACTCTTCTTACCAGAAAAGAACTCTTGCTCATACGTCCAGAAACTGCATGTGATTCAACTCCATTTAGGACTGGGAAACAAACGCTAGCTTGCCTTACAAGAAACACACTCTGCTTTTGAGAAAAGAGCACTCTTCTACTCTACTGTGTTCCTATGGGGTCCGAACAGTGAGCTTGCTCAGAACAAAAGAACTGTTCTTTCTACACACAGGGGCCATATCTAGTTCAACTCTGCTTAGGAAACTGACAAGAACAGTAGATCCTCTTCAGTCCAATACACTGTACTTGCTGGAAACAGACGCGAGTGCTATTTGCACTGTGTATGGCAAAGGGAGCGCAATAATGACTTTCCTTACCTAAAAACAACTCTAGCTCGTAGGACCAAAAACTGCATGTGATTCAACTCCATTTAGGACTGGGAAACAAACGCTAGCTCGCCTTACAAGAAACACACTCTGCCTTTGTGAAAAGAGCACTCTTCTACTCTACTGTGTTTCCTATAGGGCCAGAACAATGAGCTTGCTCAGAACAAAAGAACTGTGCTTCCTACACACATAGGCCATATCTGGTTCAACTCTGCTTAGGAATCTGAGAAGAAAAGTAGCTCCTCTTAAGTCCAATACTCTGTAAAGGCTGGGAACACACGCGAGTGCAATTTGCAATGTGTACGGTAATGGGAGCGCAATAGTGACTCTTGTTACCAGTAAACAACGCTTGCTCATAGAACCAGAAACAGCATGTAACTCCACTCCATTTTGGACTGGGAAAGAAACACTAGCTCGCCTTACAATAAACACATTCTGCTTTTGAGAAAAGAGCACACTTCTACTCTACTGTGTTTCCTGTGGGGCCAGAACAGAAAGATTGCTCAGAACAAAAGAACTGTGCTTCCTACACACACGGGCCATATGTAGTTGAATTCTGCTTAGGAAACTGACAAGAACAGTATGTCCTCTTCAGTCAAAATACACTGTATTTGCTGGGAACAGACACCAGTGCTATTTGCCCTGTGTATGACAATGGGAGCGCAATAGTGACTCTTCTTACCAGAAAACTACTCTTGCTCATACGACCAGAAACTGCATGTGATTCAGCTCCATTTAGGACTGGGAAACAAACGCTAGCTTGCCTTACAAGAAACACACTCTGGTTTTGATAAAAGAGAACTCTTCTACTCTACTGTGTTTCCTATAGGGCCAGAACAGTGAGCTTGCTCAGAACAAAAGAACTGTAGTTCCTACACACACGGGCCATATCTAGTTCAACTCTGCTTAGGAAACTGAGAAGAAAAGTAGCTCTTCTTCAGTCCAATACACTGTACATGCTGGGAACAGACACGAGTGCAATTTGCACTGTGTATGGCAATGAGAGCACAATAGTGACATCCCTTACCAAAAAACAAGTTTTGCTCATAGGACCAAAAACTGCATGTGATTCAACTCCATTTAGGACTGGGAAACAAACGCTAGCTCGCCTTACAAGAAACACACTCTGCTTTTCAGAAAAGAGCACTCTTCTACTCTATTGTGTTTCCAACCGGGTCCGAACAGTGAGCTTGCTCAGAACAAAAGAACTGTGCTTCCTACACACACGGCAATATCTAGTTCAATTCTGCTTAGGAACCTGACAAGAACAGTAGATTCTCTTCATTCCAATACACTGTACTTGCTGGGAACAGAGCGAGTGCTATTTGCACTATGTATGGCAATGGGAGCACAATAGTGACTTTCCTTACCAGAAAGAAACTCTTGCTCATAGGACCAGAAACTGCATGTGATTCAACTGCATATAGGACTGGGAAAAAAGGCTTACTCGCCTTACAATTAACACACTCTGCTTTTGAGAAAAGAGCACACATCTACTCTACTGTGTTTCCTATGGTGTCCGAACAGTGAGATTGCTCAGAACAAAAGAACTGTCCTTCCTACACACACGGGCCATATCTAGTTCAACTCTGCTTAGGAAACTGACAAGAACAGTAGCTCCTCTTCAGTCCAATACACTGTACTTGCTGGGAACAGACGCCAGTGCTATTTGCAGTGTGTATGGCAATGGGAGCGCAATAGTGACTTTCCTTTACCAGAAAACAACTCTTGCTCTTAGGACCAGAAACTGCATGTGATTCAACTCCATTTAGGACTGGGAAACAAACGCTAGCTTGCCTTACAAGAAACACACTCTGCTTTTGAGAAAAGAGCACTCTTCTACTCTACTGTGTTTCCTATAGGGCCAGAAAAGAGAGCTTGCTCAGAACAAAAGAACTGTGCTTCCTACATACAGGGCCATATCTAGTTCAATTCTGCTGAGGAAACGACAAGAACAATAGATCCTTTTCAGTCCAATACACTGTACATGCTGGGAACAGACGCGAGTGCTATTTGTACTGTGTATGGCAATGGGAGCCCAATAGTGACTCTTCTTACCAGAAAACTACTCTTGTTCGTGGGACCAAAAACTGCATGTGACTCAACTCCATTTAGGACTGGGAAACAAACGCTAGGTCGCCTTACATGAAACACACTCTGCTTTTGAGAAAAGAGCACTCTTCTACTCTACTTTGTTTCCTATGGGGCCCAAACAGTGAGCTTGCTCAGAACAAAAGAACTGTGCTTCCTACACACACGGGCCACATCTAGTTCAACTCCTCTTAGGAAAATGACAAGAACAGTAGCTCCTCTTCAGTCCAATACACTGTATTTGCTGGGAACCAATGCCAGTGCTATTTGCCCTGTGTATGACTAAGGGAGCTTAATAGTGACTCTTATTACCAGAAAACAACTCTTGCTCATAGGACCAGAAACTACATGTGATTCAACTCCATTTAGGTCTGGGAAACAAACGCTAGCTCGCCTTACAAGAAACACACTCTGCTTTTGAAAAAAGAGCACTCTTCTACTCTAATGTGTTTCCTATGGGGTCCGAACAGTGAGCTTGCTCAGAACAAAAGAACTGTGCTTCCTACACACACGGGCATATCTAATTCATTTCTGCTTAGGAACCTGACAAGAACAGTAGATCCTCTTCAGTTCAATACATTGTACATGCTGGGAACCGATGCCAGTGCTAATTGCCCTGTATGACAATGGGAGCGCAATAGTGACTCTGCTTACCAGAAAACAACTCTTGCTCGTAGGACCAGAAACTGCATGTGATTCAACTCCATTTAGGACTGGGAAACAAATGCTAGCTCGCCTTTCAAGAAACACACTCTGCTTTTGAGAAAAGAGCACTCTTCTACTCTAAAGTGTTTCCAATAGGGCCAGAAGAGTGAGCTTGATCAGAACAAGAGAATTGTGCTTCCTACACACGGCCATATCTAGTTCAATTCTGCTTAGAAAACTGACAAGAACAGTAGATTCTCTTCAGTCCAATACACTGTATATGCTGGGAACCGACGCCAGTGCTATTTGCCCTGTGTATGACAATGGGAGCGCAATATTGACTTTCCTTACTAGAAAACAACTCCTGCTGGTAGGACCACAAACTGCATGTCACTCAACTCCATTTAGGAATGGGAAACAAACGCTAGCTCGCCTTCCAAGAAACACACTCTGCTTCTGAGAAAAGAGCACTCTTCTACTCTAATGTGTTTCCAATAGGGCCAGATCAGTGAGATTGATCAGAACAAGAGAACTGTGCTTCCTACACACACGGCCATATCTAGTTCAATTCTGCTTAGGAAACTGACAAGAACAGTAGATTCTCTTCAGTCCAATACACTGCACATGCTGGGAACAGACGCGAGTGCTATTTGCACTATGTATGGCAATGGGAGCACAATAGTGGCTTTCCTTACCAGAAAACAACTCTTGCTCGTAGGACCAGAACCTGCATGTGATTCAACTCCATTTAGGAATGGGAAACAAACGTTAGCTCGCCTTACAAGAAACACACTCTGCTTTTAAGAAAAGAGCACTCTTCTACTCTACTGTGTTTCCTATGGGGTCCGAACAGTGAGCTTGCTCAGAACAAAAGAACTGTGCTTCCTACACACACGGGCCATGTCTAGTTCAACTCTTCTTAGGAAACTGACAAGAACAGTAGCTCCTCTTCAGACTAATACACTGTACTTGCTGGAAAAAGACGTGAAGGCTCTTTGCACTGTGTATGGTAAAGGGAGCACAATAGTGACTTTCCTTACCAGAAAACATCTCTTGCTGGTAGGACCAAAAACTGCATGTGATTCAAATCCATTTAGGACTGGGAAACAAACGCTAGCTCGCCTTACAAGAAACACACTCTGCTTTTGAGAAAAGAGCACTCTTCTACTCTACTGTGTTTCCTATAGGGCCTGAACAGAGAGCTTGCTCAGAACAAAAGAACTGTGCTTCAAACATACACGGCCATATCTAGTTCATTTTTGCTTAGGTAACTGACAAGAACAATAGATCCTTTTCAGTCCAATACACTGTACATGCTGGGAATAGACGCCAGTGCTATTTGTACTGTGTATTGCAATGGGAGCCCAATAGTGACTCTTCTTACGAGAAAACTACTCTTGCTCGTAGGACCAAAAACTGCATGTGACTCAACTCCATTTAGGACTGGGAAACAAACGCTAGCTAGCCTTACAAGAAACACACTCTGCTTTTGAGAAAAGAGCACTCTTCTACTCTACTGTGTTTCCTATATGGCCAGAACAGTGAGCTTGCTCAGAACAAAAGAACTGTGCTTCCTACACACGGGCCATATCTAGTTCAACTCTGCTTAGGAAACTGACAAGAACAGTGGAACCTCTTCAGTCCAATACACTGTATATGCTGGGAACAGACGCCAGTGCTATTTGCCCTGTGTATGGCAATGGGAGCAAAATAGTGACTTTCCTTACCAGAAATAAACTCTTGCTCGTAGGACCAGAAACTGCATGTGATTCAACTCCATTTAGGACTGGGAAACAAACGCTAGCTTGCCGTACAAGAAACACACTCTGCTTTTGAGAACAGAGCACTCTTCTACTCTACTGTGTTTCCTATAGGGTCCGAACAGTGAGCTTGCTGTGAACAAAAGAACTGTGCTTCCTACACACACGGGGCATATCTAGTTCAATTCTGCTTAGGAACCTGACAAGAACAGCAGATCCTCTTCAGTCCAATACACCGTACTTGCTGGGAACAGACGCCAGTGCTATTTGTCCTGTGTATGGCAATGGCAGCGCAATAGTGACTATTCTTACCATAAAACAACTCTTGCTCGTAGGATTAGAAACTGCATGTGATTCCACTCCATTTAGGACTGGGAAACAAACGCTAGTTCGCCTTTCAAGAAACACACTCTGCTTTTGAGAAAAGAGCACTCTTCTACTCTACTGTGTTTCCTAGAGTGCCAGAACAGAGAGATTGCTCAGAACAAAAAACTGTGCTACCTACATACAGGGCCATATCTAGTTCAATTCTGCTTAGGAAACTGACAAGAAAATAGATCTTTTTCAGTCCAATACACTGTACATGCTGGGAACAGACGCGAGTGCTATTTGCCCTGTGTAGGACAATGGGAGCGCAATAGTGACTCTTCTTACCAGAAAACAACTCTTGCTCGTAGGACCAGAAACTGCATGTGACTCAACTCCATTTAGTACTGGGAAAGAAACGCAAGCTCGCCTTACAAGAAACACACTCGGCTTTTGAGAAAAGACCACTCTTCTACTCTACTGTGTTTCCTATAGGGCCAGAACAGTGAACTTACTCAGAACAAAAGAACTGTGCTTCCTACACACAGGGGCCATATCTAGTTTAACTCTGCTTAGGAAACTGACAAGAACAGTAGCTCCTCTTCAGTCCAATACTCTGTACATGCAGGGAACAGACGCCAGTGCTATATGCACTGTGTATGGAAATGGGAGCACAATAGTGACTCTTAGTACCAGAAAAAAACTCTTGCTCATAGGACCAGAAACTGCACGGGATTCAATTCCATTTAGGACTGGGAAACAAACGCTATCTCACCTTACAAGAAACACACTCTGCTTTTGAGAAAAGAGCACTCTTCTACTCTACTGTGTTTCCTATGGGGTCTGAACAGTGAGCTTGCTCAGAACAAAAAAACTGTGTTTCCTACACACACGGGCTGTATCTAGTTCAACTCTGCTTAGGAAACTGACAAGAACAGTAGCTCCTCTTCAGACTAATACACTGTACTTGCTGGAAACAGACGCGAGTGCTATTTGCACTGTGTATGGCAAAGGAGCGCAATAGTGACTTTCCTTACCAGAAAACAACTCTTGCTGGTAGGACCAAAAACTGCATGTGATTCAACTCATTTAGGACTGGGAAACAAACGCTAGCTCGCCTTACAAGAAACACACTCTGCTTTTGAGAAAAGAGCACTCTTCTACTCTACTGTGTTTCCTATAGGGCCTGAACAGAGAGCTTGCTCAGAACAAAAGAACTGTGCTTCCTACATACACGGCCATATCTAGTTCAATTCTGCTTAGGAAACTGACAAGAACAATAGATCCTTTTTAGTCCAATACACTGTACATGCTGGGAACAGACGCCAGTGCTATTTGTACTGTGTATGGCAATGGGAGCCCAATAGTGACTCTTCTTACGAGAAAACTACTCTTGCTCGTAGGACCAAAAACTGCATGTGACTCACCTCCATTTAGGACTGGGAAACAAACGCTAGCTAGCCTTACAAGAAACACACTCTGCTTTTGAGAAAAGAGCACTCTTCTACTCTACTGTGTTTCCTATATGGCCAGAACAGAGAGATTGCTCAGAACAAAAGAACTGTGCTTCCTACATACACGGGCCATATCTAGTTCAATTCTGCTTAGGAAACTGACAAGAAAATAGATCCCTCTCAGTCCAATACACTGTACATGCTGGGAACAGACGCGAGTGCTATTTGCCCTGTGTATGACAATGGGAGCGCAATAGTGACTCTTCTTACCAGAAAACAAGTCTTTCTCACAGGACCAGAAACTGCAGGTGATTCAACTCCATATAGGACTGCGAAAAAAACACTAGCTGGCCTTACAAGAAACACACTCTGCTTTTGAGAAAAGAGCACTCTTCTACTCTACTGTGTTTCCTATGGTGTCCGAACAGTGAGCTTGATCAGAACAAGAGAACTGTGCTTCCTATACACACAGGCCATATCTAGTTCAACTCTGCTTAGAAAACTGACAAGAACAGTAGCTCCTCTTCAGTCCAATACACTGTACTTGCTGGGAACAGACGCGAGTGCTATTTGCACTGTGTATGGCAATGAAAGCACAATAGTGACATTCCTTACCAGAAAACAACTCTTGCTCATAGGAAAAAAAACTGCATGTGATTCAACTCCATTTAGAACTGGGAAATAAATGCTAGCTCGCCTTACAAGAAACACACTCTGCTTTTGAGAAAAGAGCACTCTTCTACTCTACTGTGTTTCCTATAGGGCCAGAACAGTAAGCTTGCACAACACAAAAGAAGTGTGCTTCCTACACACACGGCCATATCTAGTTCAATTTAGCTTAGGAAACTGACAAGAACAGTATACCCTCTTCAGTCAAATACACTGCACATGCTGGGAACAGACAACAGTGCTATATGCCCTGTGTATGACAATGGGAGCACAATAGTGACTCTTCTTACCAGAAAACAACTCTTGCTCGTAGGACCAGAAACTGCATGTGACTCAAGTCCATTTAGGACTGGGAAAGAAACGCTAGCTCGCCTTACAAGAAACAAACTCTGCTTTTAAGAAAAGAGCACTCTTCTACTCTACTGTGTTTCCTATAGGGCCAGAACAGTGAACTTGCTCAGAACAAAAGAACTGTGCTTCCTACACACAGGGGCCGTATCTAGTTCAATTCTGTTTCGGAAACTGACAAGAAAAGTAGCTCCTCTTCAGTCCAATACTCTGTACATACAGGGAACAGACACGAGTGCTATTTGCACTGTGTATGGCAATGGGAGCGCAATAGTGACTCTTCTTACAAGAAAAAAACTCTTGCTCGTTGGACCAGAAACTGCACGGGATTCAATTCCATTTCTGACTGGGAAACAAACACTAGCTCGCCTTTCAATAAACACACTGTGCTTTTGAGAAAAGAGCACTCTTCTACTCTACTGTGTTTCCTATGGGGTCCAAACAGTGAGCTTGCTCAGAACAAAAGAACTGTGCTTTCTACACACATGGCCATATCTAGTTAAATTCTGCATAGGAACCTGACAAGAACAGTAGCTCCTCTTCAGTCCAATACACTGTACTAATTGGGAACCAATGCCAGTGCTATTTGCCCTGTGTATGACAATGGGAGCACAATAGTGACTCTCCTTACCAGAAAACAACTCTTGCTCCTAGGATCAGAAACTGCATGTGATTCAACTCCATTTATGAGGGGGAAACAAACGCTAGCTCACCTTACAAGAAACACACTCTGCTTTTGAGAAAAGAGCACTCTCCTACTCTACTGTGTTTCCTATGGGGTCCGAACAGTGAGCTTGCTCAGAAAAAAAGAACTGTGCTTCCTACACACACGTGCCATATCTAGTTCAACTCTGCTTAGGAAACTGACAAGAACAGTATCTCCTCTTCAGTCCAATACATTGTACTTGCTGGAAACAGACGCGTGTGCTATTTGCACTGTGTATGGCAAAGGGAGCGCAATAGTGACTTTCCTTACTAGAAAACAACTCTTGCTGGTAGGACCAAAAACTGCATGTGATTCAACTCCATTTAGGACTGGGAAACAAACGCTAGCTCGCCTTACAAGAAACACACTCTGCTTTTGAGAAAAGAGCACTCTTCTACTCTACTGTGTTTCCTATAGGGCCAGAACAGAGAGCTTGCTCAGAACAAAAGAACTGTGCTTCCTACATACAGGGACATATCTAGTTCAATTTTGCTTAGGAAACTGACAAGAACAATAGATCCTTTTCAGTCCAATACACTGTACATGCTGGGAACAGACGCTAGTGCTATTTGCCCTGTGTATGACAATGGGAGCGCAATAGAGACTCTTATTACCAGAAAACAAATCTTGCTCGTAGGACCAGACTGCATGTGATTCAACTCCATTTAGGACTGGGAAACAAACGCTAGCTCGCCTTACAAGAAACAATCTCTGCTTTTGGAAAAGAGCACTCTCCTACTCTACTGTGTTTCCTATGGGGTCTGAACAGTGAGCTTGCTCAGAAAAAAAGAACTGTGCTTCCTACACACACGTGTCATATCTAGTTCAACACTGCTTAGGAAACTGACAAGAACAGTAGCTCCTCTTCAGTCCAATACACTGTAATTTCTGGGAACAGACGCGAGTGCTTTTTGCACTGTGTATGGCAATTAGAGCACAAATGTGACTTTCTTTACCAGAAATAAACTCTTGCTCATAGGACCAAAAACTGCATGTGATTCAACTCCATTTAGATCTGGGTAATAAATGCTAGCTCGCCTTACAAGAAACACACTCTGCTTTTGAGAAAAGAGCACTCTTCTACTCTACTGTGTTTCCTATAGGGCCAGAACAGTAAGTTTGCACAACACAAAAGAAGTGTGCTTCCTACACACACGGCCATATCTAGTTCAATTTAGCTTAGGAAACTGACAAGAACAGTATACCCTCTTCAGTCAAATACACTGCACATGCTGGGAACAGACACCAGAGCTATTTGCCCTGTGTATGACAATGGGAGCGCAATACTTACTCTTCTTTCCAGAAAACAACTCTTGCTCGTAGGACCAGAAACTGCATGTGACTCAACTCCATTTAGTACTGGGAAAGAAACACAAGCTCGCCTTACAAGAAACACACTCTGCTTTTGAGAAAAGACCACTCTTCTACTCTACTGTGTTTCCTATAGGGCCAGAACAGTGAACTTACTCAGAACAAAAGAACTGTGCTTCCTACACACAGGGGCCATATCTAGTTTAACTCTGCTTAGGAAACTGACAAGAACAGTAGCTCCTCTTCAGTCCAATTCTCTGTACATTCAGGGAACAGACGCCAGTGCTATATGCACTGTGTATGGCAATGGGAGCGCAATAGTGACTCTTAGTACCAGAAAAAAACTCTTGTTCATAGGACCAGAAACTGCACGGGATTCAATTCCATTTAGGACTGGGAAACAAACGCTAGCTCACCTTACAAGAAACACACTCTGCTTTTGAGAAAAGAGCACTCTTCTACTCTACTGTGTTTCCTATGGGGTCTGAACAGTGAGCTTGCTCAGAACAAAAGAACTGTGTTTCCTACACACACGGGCTGTATCTAGTTCAACTCTGCTTAGGAAACTGACAAGAACAGTAGCTCCTCTTAAGAGTAATACACTGTCCTTGCTGGGAACAGACGCGAGTGCTATTTGCACTATGTATGGCAATGGGAGAGCAATAATGACTTTACTTACCAGAAAACAACTCTTGCTCGTAGGACCAAAAACTGCATGTGATTCAACTCCATTTAGGACTGGGAAACAAACGCTAGCTCGCCTTACAAGAAACAAAATCTGCTTTTGAGAAAAGAGCACTCTTCTACTCTACTGTGTTTCCTATGGGGTCCAAACAGTGAGCTTGCTCAGAACAAAAGAACTGTGCTTCCTACACACACGGGCCATATCTAGTTCAACTCTGCTTAGGAAACTGACAAGAACAGTAGCTCCTCTTCAGTCCAATACACTGTACTTGCTGGAAAGAGACACGAGTGCTATTTGCACTGTGTATGGCAAAGGGAGCACAATAGTGACTTTCCTTACCAGAAAACAACTCTTGCTGGTAGGACCAAAAACTGCATGTGATTCAACTCCATTTTGGACTGGAAAACAAACGCTAGCTCGCCTTACAAGAAACACACTCTGCTTTTGAGAAAAGAGCACTCTTCTACTCTACTGTGTTTCCTATAGGGCCAGAACATAGAGCTTGCTCAGAACAAAAGAACTGTGCTTCCTACATACACGGCCATATCTACTTCAATTCTGCTTAGGAAACTGACAAGAACAATAGCTCCTCTTCAGACTAATACACTGTACATGCTGGGAACAGACGCGAGTGCTATTTGTACTGTGTATGGCAATGGGAGCCCAATAGTGACTCTTCTTACCAGAAAACTACTCTTGCTCGTAGGACCAAAAACTGCATGTGACTCAACTCCATTTAGGACTGGGAAACAAACGTTAGCTAGCCTTACAAGAAACACACTCTGCTTTTGAGAAAAGAGCACTCATCTACTCTACTGTGTTTCCTATAGGGCCAGAACAGTGAGCTTGCTCAGAACAAAAGACCTGTGCTTCCTACACACACGGGCCCTATCTGGTTCAACTCTACTTAGGAAACTGACAAGAACAGTAGCTCCTCTTCAGTCCAATTCTCTGTACATTCAGGGAACAGACGCCAGTGCTATATGCACTGTGTATGGCAATGGGAGCGCAATAGTGACTCTTAGTACCAGAAAAAAACTCTTGCTCATAGGACCAGAAACTGCACGGGATTCAATTCCATTTAGGACTGGGAAACAAACGCTAGCTCACCTTACAAGAAACACACTCTGCTTTTGAGAAAAGAGCACTCTTCTACTCTACTGTGTTTCCTATGGGGTCCGAACAGTGAGCTTGCTCAGAACAAAAGAACTGTGTTTCCTACACACACGGGCTGTATCTAGTTCAACTCTGCTTAGGAAACTGACAAGAACAGTAGCTCCTCTTAAGACTAATACACTGTCCTTGCTGGGAACAGACGCGAGTGCTATTTGCACTATGTATGGCAATGGGAGAGCAATAATGACTTTACTTACCAGAAAACAACTCTTGCTCGTAGGACCAAAAACTGCATGTGATTCAACTCCATTTAGGACTGGGAAACAAACGCTAGCTCGCCTTACAAGAAACACACTCTGCTTTTGAGAAAAGAGCACTCTTCTACTCTACTGTGTTTCCTATGGGGTCCAAACAGTGAGCTTGCTCAGAACAAAAGAACTGTGCTTCCTACACACACGGGCCATATCTAGTTCAACTCTGCTTAGGAAACTGACAAGAACAGTAGCTCCTCTTCAGTCCAATACACTGTACTTGCTGGAAAGAGACACGAGTGCTATTTGCACTGTGTATGGCAAAGGGAGCACAATAGTGACTTTCCTTACCAGAAAACAACTCTTGCTGGTAGGACCAAAAACTGCATGTGATTCAACTCCATTTTGGACTGGAAAACAAACGCTAGCTCGCCTTACAAGAAACACACTCTGCTTTTGAGAAAAGAGCACTCTTCTACTCTACTGTGTTTCCTATAGGGCCAGAACATAGAGCTTGCTCAGAACAAAAGAACTGTGCTTCCTACATACACGGCCATATCTACTTCAATTCTGCTTAGGAAACTGACAAGAACAATAGCTCCTCTTCAGACTAATACACTGTACATGCTGGGAACAGACGCGAGTGCTATTTGTACTGTGTATGGCAATGGGAGCCCAATAGTGACTCTTCTTACCAGAAAACTACTCTTGCTCGTAGGACCAAAAACTGCATGTGACTCAACTCCATTTAGGACTGGGAAACAAACGTTAGCTAGCCTTACAAGAAACACACTCTGCTTTTGAGAAAAGAGCTCTCATCTACTCTACTGTGTTTCCTATAGGGCCAGAACAGTGAGCTTGCTCAGAACAAAAGACCTGTGCTTCCTACACACACGGGCCCTATCTGGTTCAACTCTGCTTAGGAAACTGACAAGAACAGTAACTCCTCTTCAGTCCAATACACTGTACTTGCTGGGAACAGACGCAAGTGCTATTAGCACTGTGTATGGCAAAGGGAGCGCAATAGTGTCTTTCCTTACCAGAAAACAACTCTTGCTCGTAGGACCAGAAACTGCATGTGATTCAAATCCATTTAGGACTGGGAAACAAATGCTAGCTCGCCTTACAAGAAACACACATCTGCTTTTGAGAAAAGAGCACTCTTCTACTCTATATTGTTTCCTATGGAGTCCGAACAGTGAGCTTGCTCAGAACAAAAGAACTGTGCTTCCTACACACACGGCCATATCTAGTTCAATTCTGCTTAGGAACCTGACAAGAACAGTAGATTCTCTTCAGTCCAATACACTGTACATGCTGAGAACCGACGCCAGTGCTATTTGCTCTGTGTATGACAATGGGAGCGCAATATTGACTCTTCTTACCAGAAAACCACGCTTGCTCGTAGGACCACAAACTGCATGTGATACAACTCCATTTAGGACTACAAAACAAACGCTAGCTCGCCTTACAAGAAACACACTCTGTTTTTGAGAAGAGAACACTCATCTACTCTACTGCGTTTCCTATGGTGTCCAAACAGTGAGCTTGCTCAGAACAAAAGATCTGTGCTTCCTACACACATGGACCATATCTAGTTCAACTCTGCTTAGGAAACTGAGAAGAACAGTAGCTCCACTTCAGTCCAATACACTGTATTTGCTGGGAACAGATGCGAGTGCTATTTGCACTGTGTATGGCATTTGGGGCGCAATAGTGACTCTTCTTACGAGAAAACAACTCTTGATGGTAGGACCAAAAACTGCATGTGACTCAATTCCATTTAGGACTGAAAATCAAACGTGAGCTCGCCTTACAAGAAACACACTCTGCTTTAGAGAAAAGAGCACTCTTCTCCTCTACTCTGTTTCCTACAGGGCCAGAACAGTGAGCTTGCTCAGAACATTATAACTGTGCTTCCTACAAACACGGGCCATATCTAGTTCAACTCTGCTTAAGAAACTGACAAGAACAGTAGCTCCTCTTCAGTCTGATACACTGTACTTGCTGGGAACAGATGCGAGTGCTATTTGCACTGTGTATGGCAATGGGAGCACAATAGTGACTTTCCTTAACAGAAAACAACTCTTGCTCGTAGGACCAGAAACTGCATGTGATTCAACTCTATTTAGGACTGGGAAACAAACGCTAGCTTGCCGTCCAAGAAACACACTCTGCTTTTGAGAAAAGAGCACTCTTCTACTCTATTGTGTTTCCTATGGGGTCCGAACAGTCAGCTTGCTCTGAACAAAAGAACTGTGCTTCCTACACACACGGCCATACCTAGCTCAATTCTGCTTAGGAAACTGACAAAAACAGTAGCTCCTCTTCAGTCCGATACACTGTACTTGCTGGGAACAGACGCGAGTGCTATTTGCACTGTGTATGGCAATGGGAGCGCAATAGTGACTTTCCTTACTAGAAAACAATTCTTGCTCGTAGGACCAGAAACTGCATGTAATTCAACTCCATTTAGGACTGGGCAACAAATGCTAGCTCGCCTCACATGAAACACACCCTGCTTTTGAGAAAAGAGAACTCTTCTACTCTACTGTGTTTCCTATGGGGACCGAACAGTGAGCTTGCTCAGAACAAAAGAAATGTGCTTCCTACACACGCGGCCATATCTAGTTCAACACTGCTTAGGAAACTGACAAGAACAGTAGATCCTCTTCAGTCCAATACTCTGTACATGCTGGGACAGACGCCAGTGCTATATGCACTGTGTATGGCAGTGGGAGCGCAATAGTGACTCTTATTACCAGAAAAAAACTCTTGCTCATAGGACCAGAAACTGCATGTGATTCAACTACATTTAGGACTGGAAAACAAACGCTAGTTTGCCGTAGAAGAAACACACATTGCTTTTGAGAAAAGAGCACTCTTCTACTCTACTGTGTTTCCTATAGGGTCCGAACAGTGAGCTTGCTCTGAACAAAAGAACTGTGCTTCCTACACACACGGCCATATCTAGTTCAATTCTGCTTAGGAACCTGACAAGAACAGTAGATCCTCTTCAGTCCAATACACCGTAGTTGCTGGGAACAGACGCCAGTGCTATCTGTTCTGTGTATGGCAATGGCAGCACAATAGTGACTATTTTTACCATAAAACAACTCTTGCTTGTAGGATTAGAAACTGCATGTGATTCAACTCCATTTAGGCCTGGGCAACAAATGCTAGCTCACATCACATGAAACACACCCTGCTTTTGAGAAAAGATAACTCTTCCACTCTACTGTGTTTCCTATGGGGACCGAACAGTGAGCTTGCTCAGAACAAAATAACTGTGATTCCTACACAAACGGCCATATCTAGTTCAACACTGCTTAGGAAACTGACAATAACAGTAGATCCTCTTCAGTCCAATACACTGTACTTGCTGGGAACAGACGCGAGTGGTATTTGCACTGTGTAGGGCAATTGGAGCACAATAGTGACTTTCCTTACCAGAAAACAACTCTTGCTCGTAGGACCAGAAACTGCATGTGATTCAACTCCATTTCAGACTGGGAAAGAAACTCTATCTCGCCTTACAAGAAACACACTCTGCTTTTGAGAAAAGAGCACTCTTCTACTCTAATGTGTTTCCTATAGGGCCAGAACAATGAGCTTACTCAGAACAAAAGAACTGTGCTTCCTACACACACGGGCCATATCTAGTTCAACTCTGCTTAGGAAACTGACAAGAACAGTAGCTCCTTTTCAGTCCAATACACTGTACTTACTGGGAACAGACGGAGGGCTATTTGCACTGTGTATGGCAATGGGAGCACAATAGTGACTTTCCTTACCAGAAAACAACTCTTGCTCGTAGGAACACAAACTGCATTGGATTCAACTCCATTTAGGACTGGGAAACAAACGCTAGCTCGCCATACAAGAAACACACTCTGTTTTTGAGAAAAGAGCACTCTTCTACTCTACTGTGTTTCCTATGGGGTCCGAACAGTGAGCTTGCTCAGAACAAAAGAACTGTGCTTCCTACGCACAGGGGCCATATCTAGTTCAACTCTGCTTAGGAAACTGAGAAGAGCAGTCTCTCCTCTTCAGTCCAATACACTGTACTTGCTGGGAAGACAAGGGAGTGCTATTTGTACTGTGTATGGCAATGGGAGCCCAATAGTGACTTTCCTTACCAGAAAACAACTCTTGCTCGTAGGACCAGAAACTGCATGTGATTCAACTCCATTTAGAACTGGGAAACAAACGCTAGCTCGCCTTACAAGAAACACACTATGCTTTAGAAAAAAGAGCACTCTTCTACTCTACTGTGTTTCCTATGAGGTTCGAACAGTGAGCTTGCTCAGAACAAAAGAACTGTGCTTCCTACACACTCGGACCATATGTAGTTCAACTCTGCTTAGGAAACTGACAAGAACAGTAGTTCCTATTCTGTCCAATACACTGTACTTGCTGGGTACAGACGCGAGTGCTATTTGCACTGTGTATGGTAATGGGAGCACAATATTCACTTTCCTTACCAGAAAACAACTCTTGCTCGTAGCACCACAAACTGCATGTGATTCAACTCCATTTAGGACTAGGAAACAAACGCTAGCTCGCCTTACAAGAAACACACTCTGCTTCTGAGAAAAGAGTACTCTTCTACTCTACTGTGTTTCCTATAGGCCCAGAACAGTGAGCTTGCTCAGAAAAAAGAACTGTGCTTCCTACATACACGGGCCATATCTAGTTCAATTCTGCTTAGGAAACTGACAAGAACAGTGGAACCTCTTCAGTCCAATACACTGTACATGCTGGGAACAGACGCCAGTTCTATTTGCACTGTATATGGCAATGGGAGCACAATAGTGACTTTCCTTACCAGAAATAAACTCTTGCTCGTAGGACCAGAAACTGCATGTGATTCAACTCCATTTAGGACTGGGAAACAAACACTACCTTGCCGTACAAGAAACACACTCTGCTTTTGAGAAAAGAGCACTCTTCTACTCTACTGTGTTTCCTATAGGGTCCGAACGGTTAGCTTGCTCTGAACAAAAGAACTGTGCTTCCTACACACATAGCCATATCTAGTTCAATTCTGCTTAGGAACCTGACAAGAACAGTAGATCCTCTTCAGTCCAATACACCTTACTTGCTGGGAACAGACGCCAGTGCTATTTGTCCTGTGTATGGCAATGGCAGCGCAATAGTGACTATTTTTACCATAAAACAACTCTTGCTTGTAGGATTAGAAACTGCATGTGATTCAACTCCATTTAGGACTGGGAAACAAACGCTAGCTCGCCTTTCAAGAAACACACTCTGCTTTTGAGAAAAGAGCACTCTTCTACTCTACTGTGTCTCCTATAGGGCCAGAACAGAGAGCTTGCTCAGAACAAAAAAACTGTGCTTCCTACATACAGGGCCATATCTAGTTCAATTCTGCTTAGGAAACTGACAAGAACAATAGATCCTTTTCAGTCCAATACACTGTACATGCTGGGAACAGACGCGAGTGCTATTTGCCCTGTGTATGACAATGGGAGCGCAATAGTGACTCTTCATACCAGAAAACAACTCTTGCTCGTAGGACCAGAAACAGCATGTGATTCAACTCCATTTAGGACTGGGCAACAAATGCTAGCTCGCATCACATGAAACACACCATGCTTTTGAGAAAAGAGAACTCTTCTACTCTACTGTGTTTCCTATGGGGACCGAACAGTGAGCTTGCTCAGAACAAAAGAACTGTGATTCCTACACAAACGGCTATATCTAGTTCAACACTGCTTAGGAAACTGACAAGAACAGTAGATCCTCTTCAGTCCAATACACTGTACTTGCTGGGAACAGACGTGAGTGCTATTTGCACTGTGTAGGGCAATTGGAGCAAAATAGTGATTTTCCTTACCAGAAAACAACTCTTGCTCGTAGGACCAGAAACTGCATGTGATTCAACTCCATTTCAGACTGGGAAAGAAACGCTAGCTCGCCTAACAAGAAACACACTCTGCTTTAGAGAAAAGAGCAGTTTCTACTCTACTGTGTTTCCTATGGGGTCCAAACAGTGAGCTTGCTCAGAACAAAAGAACTGTGCTTCCTACACACAGGAACCATATGTAGTTCAACTCTGCTTAGGAAACTGACAAGAACAGTAGCTCCTCTTCAGTCCATACACTTTACTTGCTGAGAACAGACGCGAGTGCTATTTGCACTGTGTATGGCAATGGGGCACAATAGTGACTCGTCTTACCAGAAAACAACTCTTGCTCGTAGGACCAGAAACTGCATGTGATTCAACTCCATTTAGGTCTGGGAAACAAATGCTAGCTCGCCTTACAAGAAACACACTCTGCTTTTGATAAAAGAGCACTCTTTTCTCTACTGTGTTTCCTATGGGGTCCAAAGATTGAGCTTGCTCAGAACAAAAGAACTGTGCTTCCTACACACATGGACCATATCTAGTTGAACTCTGCTTAGGAAACTGACAAGAACAGTAGCTCCTATTCAGTCCAATACACTGTACTTGCTGGGAACAGACGCGAGTGCTATTTGCACTGTGTACGGCATTTGGAGCGCATTAGTGACTCTTCCTACCATAAAAAAACTCTTGCTCGTAGGACCAAAAACTGCATGTGATTCAACTCCATTTAGGACTGGGAAACAAACGCGAGCTCGCCTTACAAAAAAAAAAACACTCTGCTTTAGATAAAAGAGCACTCTTCTACTCTACTGTGTTTCCTATAGGGCCAGAACAGTGAGCTTGCTCAGAACATAAGAACTGTGCTTCCTACACACACGGGACATATCTAGTTCAACTCTGCTTAGGAAACTGATAATAACAGTAGCTCCTCTTGAGACCGATACACTGTACTTGCTGAGAACAAACGCGAGTGCTATTTGCACTGTGTATGGCAATTGGAGCACAATAGTGACTCGTCTTACCAGAAAACAACTCTTCCTCGTAGGACAAAAAACTGCATGTGACTCAACTCCATTTAGGACTGGGAAACAAACTCTATCTCGACTTACAAGAAACACACTCTGCTTTTGAGAAAAGAGCACACTTCTACTCTTCTGTGTTTCCTATAGGGCCAGAACAGTGAGCTTGCTCAGAATTAAAGAACTGTGCTTCCTACACACAGGGGCCATATCTAGTTCAAGTCTGCTTTGGAACCTGACAAGAACAGTAGTAGATCCTCTTCTATCCAATACACTGTACTTGCTGCAAACAGACAGAAGTGCTATTTGCACTGTGTATGGCAATGGGAGCGCAATAGTGACTTTCCTTACCAGAAAACAACTCTTGCTCATAGGACCAGAAACTGCATGTGATTCAACTCCATTTAGGTCTGGGAAACAAATGCTAGCTCGCCTTACAAGAAACACACTCTGCTTTTGATAAAAGAGCACTCTTTTACTCTACTGTGTTTCCTATGGGGTCCAAAGAGTGAGCTTGCTCAGAACAAAAGAACTGTGCTTCCTACACACATGGACCATACCTAGTTGAACTCTGCTTAGGAAACTGACAAGAACAGTAGCTCCTATTCAGTCCAATACACTGTACTTGCTGGGAACAGACGCGAGTGCTATTTGCACTGTGTACGGCATTTGGAGCGCATTAGTGACTCTTCCTACCATAAAAAAACTCTTGCTCGTAGGACCAAAAACTGCATGTGATTCAACTCCATTTAGGACTAGGAAACAAACGCTAGCTCGCCTTACAAGAAACACACTCTGCTTTTGAGAAAAGAGCACTCTTCTACTCTACTGCGTTTCCTATGGGGTCCAAACAGTGAGCTTGCTCAGAACAAAAGAACTGTGCTTCCTACACAAATGGACCATATCTAGTTCAACTCTGCTTAGGAAACTGACAAGAACAGTAGCTCCTATTCAGTCCAATACACTGTACTTTCTGGGAACAGACGCGAGTGCTATTTGCACTGTGTATGGCATTTGGAGCGCAATAGTGACTCTTCTTACCAGAAAACAACTCTTGCTCATAGGACCAAAAACTGCATGTGACTCAACTCCATTTAGGACCGGGAATCTAAAGCGAGCTCGCCTTACAAGAAACACACTCTGCTTTAGTGAAAAGAACACTCTTCTAGTCTGCTGTGTTTCCTACAGGGCCAGAACAGTGAGCTTGCTCAGAACATAAGAACTGTGCTTCCTACACACACGGGACATATCTAGTTCAACTCTGCTTAGGAAACTGACAAGAACAGTAGCTCCTCTTCAGACCGATACACTGTACTTGCTGAGAACAAACGCGAGTGCTATTTGCACTGTGTATGGCAATTGGAGCACAATAGTGACTCGTCTTACCAGAAAACAACTCTTCCTCGTAGGACAAAAAACTGCATGTGACTCAACTCCATTTAGGACTGGGAAACAAACTCTATCTCGACTTACAAGAAACACACTCTGCTTTTGAGAAAAGAGCACTCTTCTACTCTTCTGTGTTTCCTATAGGGCCAGAACAGTGAGCTTGCTCAGAACTAAAGAACTGTGCTTCCTACACACAGGAGCCATATCTAGTTCAAGTCTGCTTAGGAACCTGACAAGAACAGTAGATCCTCTTCTATCCAATACACTGTACTTGCTGCGAACAGACAGAAGTGCTATTTGCACTGTGTATGGCAATGGGAGCGCAATAGTGACTTTCCTTACCAGAAAACAACTCTTGCTCATAGGACCAGAAACTGCATGTGATTCAACTCCATTTAGGTCTGGGAAACAAATGCTAGCTCGCCTTACAAGAAACACACTCTGCTTTTGATAAAAGAGCACTCTTTTACTCTACTGTGTTTCCAATGGGGTCCAAAGAGTGAGCTTGCTCAGAACAAAAGAACTGTGCTTCCTACACACATGGACCATATCTAGTTCAACTCTGCTTTAGGAAACTGACAAGAACAGTAGCTCCTATTCAATCCAATACACTGTACTTGCTGGGAACAGACGCGAGTGCTATTTGCACTGTGTATGGCATGTGGAGCGCAATAGTGACTCTTCTTATCATAAAACAACTCTTGCTCGTAGGACCAAAAACTGCATGTGATTCAACTCCATTTAGGACTGGGAAACAAACGCGAGCTCGCCTTACAAAAAAAAACACTCTGCTTTAGATAAAAGAGCCCTCTTCTACTCTACTGTGTTTCCTACAGGGCCAGAACAGTGAGCTTGCTCAGAACATAAGAACTGTGCTTCCTACACACACGGGACATATCTAGTTCAACTCTGCTTAGGAAACTGACAAGAACAGTAGCTCCTCTTCAGTCCGATACACTGTACTTGCTGAGAACAGACGCGAGTGCTATTTGCACTGTGTATGGCAATTGGAGCACAATAGTGACTCGTCTTACCAGAAAACAACTCTTGCTCGTAGGACAAAAAACTGCATATGACTCAACTCCATTTAGGACTGGGAAACAAACTCTATCTCGACTTACAAGAAACACACTCTGCTTTTGAGAAAAGAGCACTCTTCTACTCTTCTGTGTTTCCTATAGGGCCAGAACAGTGAGCTTGCTCACAACAAAAGAACTGTGCTTCCTACACACAGGGGCCATATCTAGTTCAACTCTGCTTAGGAAACTGAGAAGATCAGTCTCTCCTCTTCAGTCCAATACACTGTACTTGCTTGGAAGACAAGGGAGTGCTATTTGCACTGTGTATGGGAATGGGAGCGCAATAGTGACTTTCCTTACCAGAAAACAACTCTTGCTCCTAGCACAAAAAACTGCATGTGATTCAACTCCATTTAGGACTAGGAAACAAACGCTAGCTCGCCTTACAAGAAACACACTCTGCTTTTGAGAAAAGAGCACTCTTCTACTCTACTGCGTTTCCTATGGGGTCCAAACAGTGAGCTTGCTCAGAACAAAAGAACTGTGCTTCCTACACAAATGGACCATATCTAGTTCAACTCTGCTTAGGAAACTGACAAGAACAGTAGCTCCTATTCTGTCCAATACACTGTACTTTCTGGGAACAGACGCGAGTGCTATTTGCACTGTGTACGGCATTTGGAGCGCAATAGTGACTCTTCTTACCAGAAAACAACTCTTGCTCATAGGACCAAAAACTGCATGTGACTCAACTCCATTTAGGACCGGGAATCTAAAGCGAGCTCGCCTTACAAGAAACACACTCTGCTTTAGTGAAAAGAACACTCTTCTAGTCTGCTGTGTTTCCTACAGGGCCAGAACAGTGAGCTTGCTCAGAACATAAGAACTGTGCTTCCTACACACACGGGACATATCTAGTTCAACTCTGCTTAGGAAACTGACAAGAACAGTAGCTCCTCTTCAGACCGATACACTGTACTTGCTGAGAACAAACGCGAGTGCTATTTGCACTGTGTATGGCAATTGGAGCACAATAGTGACTCGTCTTACCAGAAAACAACTCTTCCTCGTAGGACAAAAAACTGCATGTGACTCAACTCCATTTAGGACTGGGAAACAAACTCTATCTCGACTTACAAGAAACACACTCTGCTTTTGAGAAAAGAGCACTCTTCTACTCTTCTGTGTTTCCTATAGGGCCAGAACAGTGAGCTTGCTCAGAACTAAAGAACTGTGCTTCCTACACACAGGAGCCATATCTAGTTCAAGTCTGCTTAGGAACCTGACAAGAACAGTAGATCCTCTTCTATCCAATACACTGTACTTGCTGCGAACAGACAGAAGTGCTATTTGCACTGTGTATGGCAATGGGAGCGCAATAGTGACTTTCCTTACCAGAAAACAACTCTTGCTCATAGGACCAGAAACTGCATGTGATTCAACTCCATTTAGGTCTGGGAAACAAATGCTAGCTCGCCTTACAAGAAACACACTCTGCTTTTGATAAAAGAGCACTCTTTTACTCTACTGTGTTTCCTATGGGGTCCAAAGAGTGAGCTTGCTCAGAACAAAAGAACTGTGCTTCCTACACACATGGACCATATCTAGTTCAACTCTGCTTTAGGAAACTGACAAGAACAGTAGCTCCTATTCAATCCAATACACTGTACTTGCTGGGAACAGACGCGAGTGCTATTTGCACTGTGTATGGCATGTGGAGCGCAATAGTGACTCTTCTTATCATAAAACAACTCTTGCTCGTAGGACCAAAAACTGCATGTGATTCAACTCCATTTAGGACTGGGAAACAAACGCGAGCTCGCCTTACAAAAAAAACACTCTGCTTTAGATAAAAGAGCCCTCTTCTACTCTACTGTGTTTCCTACAGGGCCAGAACAGTGAGCTTGCTCAGAACATAAGAACTGTGCTTCCTACACACACGGGACATATCTAGTTCAACTCTGCTTAGGAAACTGACAAGAACAGTAGCTCCTCTTCAGTCCAATACACTGTACTTGCTGAGAACAGACGCGAGTGCTATTTGCACTGTGTATGGCAATTGGAGCACAATAGTGACTCGTCTTACCAGAAAACAACTCTTGCTCGTAGGACAAAAAACTGCATATGACTCAACTCCATTTAGGACTGGGAAACAAACTCTATCTCGACTTACAAGAAACACACTCTGCTTTTGAGAAAAGAGCACTCTTCTACTCTTCTGTGTTTCCTATAGGGCCAGAACAGTGAGCTTGCTCACAACAAAAGAACTGTGCTTCCTACACACAGGGGCCATATCTAGTTCAACTCTGCTTAGGAAACTGAGAAGATCAGTCTCTCCTCTTCAGTCCAATACACTGTACTTGCTTGGAAGACAAGGGAGTGCTATTTGCACTGTGTATGGCAATGGGAGCGCAATAGTGACTTTCCTTACCAGAAAACAACTCTTTGCTCGTAGCACCACAAACTGCATGTGATTCAACTCCATTTAGGACTAGGAAACAAACGCTAGCTCGCCTTAAAAGAAACACACTCTGCTTTTGAGAAAAGAGCACACTTCTACTCTACTGCGTTTCCTATGGGGTCCCAAACAGTGAGCTTGCTCAGAACAAAAGAACTGTGCTTCCTACACAAATGGACCATATCTAGTTCAACTCTGCTTAGGAAACTGACAAGAACAGTAGCTCCTATTCAGTCCAATACACTGTACTTTCTGGGAACAGACGCGAGTGCTATTTGCACTGTGTATGGCACTTGGAGCGCAATAGTGACTCTTCTTACCAGAAAACAACTCTTGTTCATAGGAACAAAAAACTGCATGTGACTCAACTCCATTTAGGACCGGGAATCAAACGCGAGCTCGCCTTACAAGAAACACACTCTGCTTTAGAGAAAAGAACACTCTTCTACTCTGCTGTGTTTCCTACAGGGCCAGAACAGTGAGCTAGCTCAGAACATAATAACTGTGCTTCCTACACACACGGGCCATATATAGTTCCACTCTGCTTAGGAAACTGACAAGAACAGTAGCTCCTCTTCAGTCTGATACACTGTACTTGCTGAGAAAAGACCCGAGTGCTATTTGCACTGTGTATGGCAATTGGAGCACAATAGTGACTCGTCTTACCAGAAAACAACTCTTGCTCGTAGGACAAAAAAACTGCATGTGACTCAACTCCATTTAGGACTGGGAAACAAACTTTAGCTCGCCTTACAAGAAACACACTCTGCTTTTGAGAAAAGAGTACTCTTCTACTCTACTGTGTTTTCCTATAGGGCCAGAACAGTGAGCTTGCTCAGAACAAAAGAACTGTGCTTCTACACACACGGGCCATATCTAGTTCAATTCTGCTTAGGAAACTGACAAGAACAGTGGAACCTCTTCAGTCCAATACACTGTACATGCTGGGAACAGACGCCAGTGCTATTTGCACTGTATATGGCAATGGGAGCACAATAGTGACTTTCCTTACCAGAAATAAACTCTTGCTCGTAGACCAGAAACTGCATGTGATTCAACTCCATTTAGGACTGGGAAACAAACGCTAGCTTGCCGTACAAGAAACACACTCTGCTTTTGAGAAAAGAGCACTCTTCTACTCTACTGTGTTTCCTATAGGGCCAGAACAGTGAGCTTGCTCAGAAAAAAAGAACTGTGCTTCCTACACACACGGGACATATCTAGCTCAACTCTGCTGGAAACTGACAAGAACAGTAGCTCCTCTTCAGTCCGATACACTGTACTTGCTGAGAACAGACGCGAGTGCTATTTGCACTGTGTATGGCAATTGGAGCACAATAGTGACTCGTCTTACTAGAAAACAACTCTTGCTAGTAGGACAAAAAACTGCATGTGACTCAACTCCATTTAGGACTGGGAAACAAACTCTATCTCGACTTACAAGAAACACACTCTGCTTTGAGAAAAGAGCACTCTTCTACTCTTCTGTGTTTCCTATAGGGCCAGAACAGTGAGCTTGCACACAACAAAAGAACTGTGCTTCCTACACACAGGGGCCATATCTAGTTCAACTCTGCTTAGGAAACTGAGAAGAGCAGTCTCTCCTCTTCAGTCCAATACACTGTCTTGCTGGGAAGACAAGGGAGTGCTATTTGCACTGTGTATGGCAATGGGAGCGCAATAGTGACTTTCCTTACCAGAAAACAACTGTTGCTCGTAGCACCACAAACTGCATGTGATTCAACTCCATTTAGGACTAGGAAACAAACGCTAGCTCGCCTTACAAGAAACACACTCTGCTTCTGAGAAAAGAGCACACTTCTACTCTACTGTGTTTCCTATGGGGACCGAACAGTGAGCTTGCTCAGAACAAAAGAACTGTGCTTCCTACACACACGGCCATATCTAGTTCAATTCTGCTTAGGAACCTGACAAGAACAGTAGATCCTCTTCAGTCCAATACACTGTACTTGCTGGGAACAGACGCCAGTGCTATTTGTCGTGGGTATGGGAATGGCAGCGCAATAGTGACTATTTTTACCATAAAACAACTCTTGCTTGTAGGATTAGAAACTGCCTGTGATTCAACTCCGTTTAAGACTGGGAAACAAACGCTAGCTCGCCTTTCAAGAAACACACTCTGCTTTTGAGAAAAGAGCACTCTTCTACTCTACTGTGTTTCCTATAGGGCCAGAACAGAGAGCTTGCTCAGAACAAAAAAACTGTGCTTCCTACATACAGGGCCATATCTAGTTCAATTCTGCTTAGGATACTGACAAGAACAATAGATCCTTTTCAGTCCAATACACTGTACATGCTGGGAACAGACGCGAGTGCTATTTGCCCTGTGTATGACAATGGGAGCGCAATAGTGACTCTTCATACCAGAAAACAACTCTTGCTCGTAGGACCAGAAACAGCATGTGATTCAACTCCATTTAGGACTGGGCAACAAATGCTAGCTCGCATCACATGAAACACACCCTGCTTTTGAGAAAAGAGAACTCTTCTACTCTACTGTGTTTCCTAGGGGGACCGAACAGTGAGCTTGCTCAGAACAAAAGAACTGTGATTCCTACACAAACGGCTATATCTAGTTCAACACTGCTTAGGAAACTGACAAGAACAGTAGATCCTCTTCAGTCCAACACACTGTACTTGCTGGGAACAGACGCGAGTGCTATTTGCACTGTGTAGGGCAATTGGAGCACAATAGTGACTTTCCTTACCAGAAAACAACTCTTGCTCTTAGAACCACAAACTGCATGTGATTCAACTCCATTTAGGACTGGGAAACAAACGCTAGCTCGCCATACAAGAAACACACTCTGCTTTTGAGAAAAGAGCACTCTTCTACTCTACTGTGTTTCCTATGTGGTCCGAACAGTGAGCTTGCTCAGAACAAAAAAACTGTGCTTCCTATACACAGGGCCATATCTAGTTCAAGTCTGCTTAGGAACCTGACAAGAACAGTAGATCCTCTTCTATCCAATACACTGTACTTGCTGCGAACAGACAGAAGTGCTATTTGCACTGTGTATGGCAATTGGAGCACAATAGTGACTCGTCTTACCAGAAAACAACTCTTCCTCGTAGGACAAAAAACTGCATGTGACTCAACTCCATTTAGGACTGGGAAACGAACGCTAGCTCGCCTTACAAGAAACACCCTCTGCTTTTGAGAAAAGAGCACTCTTCTACTCTACTGTGTTTCCTATGGGGTCCGAACAGTGAGCTTGCTCAGAACAAAAGAAGTGTGCTTCCTGCACACACGGCCATATGTAGTTCAATTCTGCTTAGGAACCTGACAAGAACAGTAGATCCTCTTCAGTCCAATACACTGTACCTGCTGGGAACAGACGCCAGGGCTATTTGTCCTGTGTATGACAATGGCTGTGCAATAGTGACTCTTCTTACCATAAAACAACTCTTGCACGTAGGACCAGAAACTATATGTGATTCAACTCCATTTAGGACTGGGAAACAAACGGTAGCTCGCCTTACAAGAAACACATTCTGCTTTAGAGAAAAGAGCACTCATCTACTCTACTGTGTATCCTATAGGGCCAGAACAGTGAGCTTGCTCAGAACAAAAGAACTGTGCTTCCTACACACACGGGCCATATCTAGTTCAACTCTGCTTAGTAAACTGACAAGAAGAGTAGATCCTCTTCAGTCCGATACACTGTACTTGCTGGGAACAGACGCGAGTGCTCTGCACTGTGTATGGCGATGGGAGCGCAATAGTGACTTTCCAACCAGAAAACAACTCTTGCTCGTAGGACCACAAACTGCATGTGATTCAACGCCATTTAGGACTGGGAAACAAACGTTCACGCGCCTTACAAGAAACACACTCTGCTTTAGAGAAAAGAACACTCTTCTACTCTACTGTGTTTCCTATGGGGTCCAAACAGTGAGCTTGCTCAGAACAAAAGAACTGTGCTTCCTACACACATGGACCATATGTAGTTCAACTCTGCTTAGGAAACTGACAAGAACAGTAGGTCCTATTCAGTCCAATACACTGTACTTGCTGGGAACAGACGCGAGTGCTCTTTGTCCTGTGTATGGCAATGGGAGCGCAATAGTGACTTTCCTTAACAGAAAACAACTCTTGCTCGTAGGACCAGAAACTGCATGTGATTCAACGCCATTTAGGACTGGGAAACAAACGTTCACGCGCCTTACAAGAAACACACTCTGCTTTAGAGAAAAGAACACTCTTCTACTCTACTGTGTTTCCTAAGGGGTCCAAACAGTGAGCTTGCTCCGAACAAAAGAACTGTGCTTCCTACACACATGGACCATATCTAGTTCAACTCTGCTTAGGAAACTGACAAGAACAGTAGCTCCTATTCAGTCCAATACACTGTACTTGCTGGGAACAGACGCGAGTGCTATTTGTCCTGTGTATGGCAATGGGAGCGCAATAGTGACTTTCCTTAACAGAAAACAACTCTTGCTCGTAGGACCAGAAACTGCATTTGATTCAACTCCATTCATGACTGGGAAACAAACGCGAGCTCGCCTTACAAGAAACACACTCTGCTTTTGAGAAAAGAGCACTCTTCTACTCTACTGTGTTTCCTATGGGGTCTGAACAGTGAGCTTGCTCAAAACAAAAGAACTGTGCTTCCTGCACACACGGCCCCATCTAGTTCAATTCTGCTTAGGAACCTGACAAGAACAGTAGATCCTCTTCAGTCCAATACACTGTACTTGCTGGGAACAGACGCCAGGGCTATTTGTCCTGTGTATGACAATGGCTGCGCAATAGTGACTCTTCTTACCATAAAACAACTCTTGAACGTAGGACCAGAAACTGTATGTGATTCATCTCCATTTAGGACTGGGAAACAAACGGTAGCTCACCTTACAAGAAACACTTGTGCTTTAGAGAAAAGAGCACTCATCTACTCTACTGTGTTTCCTATAGGGCCAGAACAGTGAGCTTGCTAAGAACAAAAGAACTGTGCTTCCTACACACACGGGCCATATCTAGTTCAACTCTGCTTAGGAAACTGACAAGAACAGTAGCTCCTCTTCAGTCCGATACACTGTACTTGCTGGGAACCAACGCGAGTGCTATTTGCAGTGTGTATTGCAATGGGAGCTCAATAGTGACTTTCCTACCAGAAAACAACTCTCGCTCGTAGCACCAGAAACTGCATGTGATTCAACTCCATTTAGGACTGGGAAACAAATGCTCACGCGCCTTACAAGAAACACACTCTGCTTTAGAGAAAAGAGCACTCTTCTACTCTACTGTGTTTCCTATGGGGTCCAAACAGTGAGCTTGCTCAGAACAAAAGAACTGTGCTTCCTACACACACGGACCGTATGTAGTTCAACTCTGCTTAGGAAACTGACAAGAACAGTAGTTCCTATTCAGTCCAATACACTGTACTTGCTGGGAACAGACGCGAGTGCTATTTGTCCTGTGTATGGCAATGGGAGCACAATAGTGACTCTTCTTACCAGAAAACAACTCTTGCTCATAGGAATAGAAACTGCATGTGATTCAACTCCATTTAGGACTGGGAAACAAATGCTAGCTCGCCTTACAAGAAACACACTCTGCTTTTGAGAAAAAGAGCACTCTTCTACTCTACTGTGTTTCCTAGGGGGCCAAACAGTGAGCTTGCTCAGAACAAAAGAACTGTGCTTCCTACACACATGGACCATATCTAGTTCAACTCTGCTTAGGAAACTGACAAGAACAGTAGCTCCTCTTCAGTCCAATACACTGTGCTTGCTGGGAACAGACGCGAGTACTATTTGCACTGTGTATGGCATTTGGAGCGCAATAGTGACTCTTCTTACCAGAAAACAACTCTTGCTCGTAGGACCAAAAACTGCCTGTGACTCAACTCCATTTAGGACTGGGAAACAAACGCGAGCTCGCCTTACAAGAAACACACTCTGCTTTAGAGAAAAGAGCACTCTTCTTCTCTACTGTGTTTCCTATAGGGACAGAACAGTGAGCTTGCTCAGAACATAATAACTGTGCTTCCTACACACACAGCCATATCTAGTTCAATTCTGCTTAGGAACCTGACAATAACAGTAGTTCCTCTTCAGTCCAATACACTGTACTGCTGGGCACAGACGCCCGTGCTATTTGTCCTGTGTATGGCAATTGCAGCACAATACTGACTATTCTTATCATAAAACAACTCTTGCTCGTAGGACCGAAACTGCATGTGATTCAACTCCGTTTAGGACTGGGAAACAAATGCTAGCTCGCCTTACATGAAACACTCTCTGCTTTTGAGAAAAGAGCACTCTTCTACTCTACTGTGTTTCCTATGGGGTCCAAACAGTGAGCTTGCTCAGAACAAAGAACTGTGCTTCCTACACACATGGACCATATCTAGTTCAACTCTGCTTAGGAAACTGACAAGAACAGTAGCTCCTCTTCAGTCTGATACACTGTACTTGCTGGGAACAGACGCGAGTGCTATTTGCACTGTGTATTCAAAGGGAGCGCAATAGTGACTTTCCTTACCAGAAAACAGCTCTCGCTCGTAGGACCAGAAACTGCATGTGATTCAACTCCATTTAGGACTGGGAAACAAACGATAGCTTGCCTTACAAAAAACACACTCTGCTTTTGAGAAAAGAGCACTCTTCTATCTACTGTGTTTCCTATGTGGTCCGAACAGTGAGCTTGCTCAGAACAAAAGAATTGTGCTTCCTACACACAAGGCCATATCTAGTTCAATTCTGCTTAGGAACCTGACAAGAACAGTAGATCCTCTTCAGTCCAATACACTGTAGTGCTGCGAACAGACGCCAGTGCTATTTGTCCTGTGTATGGCAATGGCAGCACAATAGTGACTAAACTTACCATAAAACAACTCTTGCTCATAGGACAGAAACTGTATGTGATTCCACTCCATTTAGGACTGGGAAACAAACGCTAGCTCGCCTTACAAGAAGCACACTCTGCTTTAGAGAAAAGAGCACTCTTCTACTCTACTGTGTTTCCTATGGGGTCCAAACTGAGCTTGCTCAGAACAAAAGAACTGAGCTTCCTACACACGGGCCATATCTTGTTCAACTCTGCTTAGGAAACTGACAAGAACAGTAGCTCCTATTCAGTCCAATACACTGTACTTGCTGGGAACAGACGTGAGTGCTCTTTGTCCTGTGTATGGCAATGGGAGCGCAATAGTGACTCTTCTTACCAGAAAACAACTCTTGCTCATAAAAATAGAAACTGCATGTGATTCAGCTCAATTTAGGACTGGGAAACAAACGCTAGCTCGCCCTACAAGAAACACACTCTGCTTTTGAGAAAAGAGCACTCTTCTACTCCACTGTGTTTCCTAAGGGGTCCAAACAGTGAGCTTGCTCAGAACAAAAGAACTGTGCTTCCTACACACACGGATCATATGTAGTTCAACTCTGCTTAGGAACCTGACAAGAACAGTAGCTCCTCATCAGACCAATACACTGTACTTGCTGGGAACAGACGCGAGTGCTCTTTGTACTGTGTATGGCAATGAGAGCACAATAGTGACTTTCCTTACCAAAAAACAACTCTTGCTGGTAGGACAAAAAACTGCATGTCACTCAACTCCATTTAGGACTGGGAAACAAACGCTAGCTCACTTTCCAAGAAACACACTCTGCTTTTGAGAAAAGAACACTCTTCTACTCTACTGTGTTTCCTATGGGGTCCGAACAGTGAGCTTGCTCAGAACAAAAAAACTGTGCTTCCTACAAACACGGCCATATCTAGTTCAACTCTGCTTAGGAACCTGACAAGAACAGTAGATACTCTTCAGTCCAATACACTGTACTTGCTGGGAACAGACGCCATTGCTATTTGTCTTGTGTATGGCAATGGCAGCGCAATAGTGACTCTTCTTACCAGAAAACAACTCTTGCTCGAAGGACCAGAAACTGCATGTGATTCAACTCCATTTATTACTGGGAAACAAACTCCAGCTCGCTTTTCAAGAAACACACGCTGCTTTTGAGAAAATAGCACTCATCTACTCTACTTTGTTTCCTATAGGGCCAGAACAGAGAGCTTGCTCAGAAAAAAAGATCTGTGCTTCCTACAAACACGGGCCATATCTAGTTCAACTCTGCTTAGGAAACTGACAAGAACATTAGCACCTATTCAGTCCAATACTCTGTACTTTCTGGGAACAGACGCGAGTGCTATTTGCACTGTGTATGGCAATGGTTGCGCAATAGGGACTCTCCTTACCGGAAAACAACTCTTGCTGGTAGGACCAGAAAGTGCGTGTGATTCAACTCCATTTAGGACTGGGAAACAAATGCTAGCTTGCCTTACATGAAACATACTCTGCTTTTGAGAAAAGAGCACTCTTCTACTCTACTGTGTTTCCTATGGTGTCCGAAAAGTGAGCTTGCTCAGAACAAAAGAACTGTGCTTCCTACACACACGGGCCATATCTAGTTCAACTCTGCTTAGGAAACTGACAAGAGCAGTAGCTCCTCTTCAGTCCAATACACTGTACTTGCAGGGAAGAGACGCCAGTGCTATTTGCACTGTGTATGGCAATTGGAGCACAATAGTGACTCGTCTTACCAGAAAACAACTCTTCCTCGTAGGACAAAAAACTGCATGTGACTCAACTCCATTTAGGACTGGGAAACGAACGCTAGCTCGCCTTACAAGAAACACCCTCTGCTTTTGAGAAAAGAGCACTCTTCTACTCTACTGTGTTTCCTATGGGGTCCGAACAGTGAGCTTGCTCAGAACAAAAGAAGTGTGCTTCCTGCACACACGGCCATATGTAGTTCAATTCTGCTTAGGAACCTGACAAGAACAGTAGATCCTCTTCAGTCCAATACACTGTACTTGCTGGGAACAGACGCCAGGGCTATTTGTCCTGTGTATGACAATGGCTGCGCAATAGTGACTCTTCTTACCATAAAACAACTCTTGCACGTAGGACCAGAAACTATATGTGATTCAACTCCATTTAGGACTGGGAAACAAACGGTAGCTCGCCTTACAAGAAACACATTCTGCTTTAGAGAAAAGAGCACTCATCTACTCTACTGTGTATCCTATAGGGCCAGAACAGTGAGCTTGCTCAGAACAAAAGAACTGTGCTTCCTACACACACGGGCCATATCTAGTTCAACTCTGCTTAGGAAACTGACAAGAAGAGTAGCTCCTCTTCAGTCCGATACACTGTACTTGCTGGGAACAGACGCGAGTGCTCTGCACTGTGTATGGCGATGGGAGCGCAATAGTGACTTTCCAACCAGAAAACAACTCTTGCTCGTAGGACCACAAACTGCATGTGATTCAACGCCATTTAGGACTGGGAAACAAACGTTCACGCGCCTTACAAGAAACACACTCTGCTTTAGAGAAAAGAACACTCTTCTACTCTACTGTGTTTCCTATGGGGTAAAAACAGTGAGCTTGCTCAGAACAAAAGAACTGTGCTTCCTACACACATGGACCATATGTAGTTCAACTCTGCTTAGGAAACTGACAAGAACAGTAGGTCCTATTCAGTCCAATACACTGTACTTGCTGGGAACAGACGCGAGTGCTATTTGTCCTGTGTATGGCAATGGGAGCGCAATAGTGACTTTCCTTAACAGAAAACAACTCTTGCTCGTAGGACCAGAAACTGCATTTGATTCAACTCCATTTAGGACTGGGAAACAAACGCGAGCTCGCCTTACAAGAAACACACTCTGCTTTTGAGAAAAGAGCACTCTTCTACTCTACTGTGTTTCCTATGGGGTCTGAACAGTGAGCTTGCTCAAAACAAAAGAACTGTGCTTCCTGCACACACGGCCCCATCTAGTTCAATTCTGCTTAGGAACCTGACAAGAACAGTAGATCCTCTTCAGTCCAATACACTGTACTTGCTGGGAACAGACGCCAGGGCTATTTGTCCTGTGTATGACAATGGCTGCGCAATAGTGACTCTTCTTACCATAAAACAACTCTTGCACGTAGGACCAGAAACTGTATGTGATTCATCTCCATTTAGGACTGGGAAACAAACGGTAGCTCACCTTACAAGAAACACTTCTGCTTTAGAGAAAAGAGCACTCATCTACTCTACTGTGTTTCCTATAGGGCCAGAACAGTGAGCTTGCTCAGAACAAAAGAACTGTGCTTCCTACACACACGGGCCATATCTAGTTCAACTCTGCTTAGGAAACTGACAAGAACAGTAGCTCCTCTTCAGTCCGATACACTGTACTTGCTGGGAACCAACGCGAGTGCTATTTGCAGTGTGTATTGCAATGGGAGCTCAATAGTGACTTTCCTACCAGAAAATAACTCTCGCTCGTAGCACCAGAAACTGCATGTGATTCAACTCCATTTAGGACTGGGAAACAAATGCTCGCGCGCCTTACAAGAAACACACTCTGCTTTAGAGAAAAGAGCACTCTTCTACTCTACTGTGTTTCCTATGGGGTCCAAACAGTGAGCTTGCTCAGAACAAAAGAACTGTGCTTCCTACACACACGGACCGTATGTAGTTCAACTCTGCTTAGGAAACTGACAAGAACAGTAGTTCCTATTCAGTCCAATACACTGTACTTGCTGGGAACAGACGCGAGTGCTATTTGTCCTGTGTATGGCAATGGGAGCACAATAGTGACTCTTCTTACCAGAAAACAACTCTTGCTCGTAGGACAAAAAACTGCATGTGACTCAACTCCATTTAGGAGTCGGAAACAAACTCTAGCACGCCTTACAAGAAACACACTCTGCTTTTGAGAAAAGAGCACTCTTCTACTCTACTGTGTTTCCTATAGGGCCAGAACAGTGAGCTTGCGCAGAACAAATGAACTGTGCTTCCTCGACACACAGGCCATATCTAGTTCAACTCGGCTTAGGAGACTGACAAGAACAGTAGCTCCTCCTCAGTCCAATACACTGTACTTGCTGGGAACATACGCGAGTGCTATTTGCACTGTGTATGGCAATGAGAGCGCAATAGTGGCTTTCCTTACCAGAAAACAACTCTTGCTCGTAGGACCACACAGTGCATGTGATTCAACGCCATTTAGGACTGGGAAAAAAATTCTAGCTCGCCTTACAAGAAACACACTCTGCTTCTGAGAAAAGAGCACTCTTCTACTCTACTGTGTTTCCCATGTGGTCCAAACAGTGAGCTTGCTCAGAACAAAAGAACTGTTCTTCCTACACACATGGACCATATCTAGTTCAACTCTGCTTAGGAAACTGACAAGAACAATAGCTCCTCTTCAGTCCAAAACACTGTACTTGCGGGCAAGAGACGCGAGTGCTATTTGCTCTGTGTATGGCAATTGGAGCACAATAGTGACTCGTCTTACCAGAAAACAACTCTTGCTCGTAGGACAAAAAACTGCATGTGACTCAACTCCATTTAGGTCTGGGAAACAAACACTAGCTCGCCTTACAAGAAATACACTCTGCTTTAGAGAAAAGAGCACTCTTCTACTCTACTGTGTTTCCTATGGGGTCCGAACAGTGAGCTTGCTCAGAACAAAAGAACTGTGCTTCCTACACACAGAGCCACATCTAGTTCAATTCTGCTTAGGAACCAGACAAGAACAGTAGCTCCTCTTCAGTCCAATACACTGTACTGCTGGGAACAGACGCCAGTGCTATTTGTCCTGTGCATGGCAATGGCAGCACAATAGTGACTATTCTTATCATTAAACAACTCTTGCTCGGAGGACCAGAAACTGCATGTGATTCAACTCCATTTAGGACTGGGAAACAAACGCTAGCTCGCCTTACGAGAAACAAAATCTGCTTTTGAGAAATGAGCACTCTTCTACTCTACTGTGTTTCCTATGGGGTCCAAACAGTGAGCTTGCTCAGAACAAAGAACTGTGCTTCCTGCACACACGGCCATATCTAGTTCAATTCTGCTTAGGAACCTGACAAGAACAGTAGATCGTCTTCAGTCCAATACACTGTACTTGCTGGAAACAGACGCCAGGGCTATTTGTCCTGTGTATGACAATGGCTGCGCAATAGTGACTCTTCTTACCATAAAACAACTCTTGCACGTAGGACCAGAAACTGTATGTGATTCATCTCCATTTAGGACTGGGAAACAAACGGTAGCTCGCCTTACAAGAAACACATTCTGCTTTAGACAAAAGAGCACTCATCTACTCTACTGTGTTTCCTATAGGGCCAGAACAGTGAGCTTGCTCAGAACAAAAGAACTGTGCTTCCTACACACACGGGCCATATCTAGTTCAACTCTGCTTAGGAAACTGACAAGAACAGTAGCTCCTCTTCAGTCCGATACACTGTACTTGCTGGGAACCAACGCGAGTGCTATTTGCAGTGTGTATTGCAATGGGAGCGCAATAGTGACTTTCCTTAACAGAAAACAACTCTTGCTCGTAGGACCAGAAACTGCATGTGATTCAACGCCATTTAGGACTGGGAAACAAATGTTCACGCGCCTTACAAGAAACACACTCTGCTTTAGAGAAAAGAACACTCTTCTACTCTACTGTGTTTCCTATGGGGTCCAAACAGTGAGCTTGCTCAGAACAAAGAACTGTGCTTCCTACACACATGGACCATATGTAGTTCAACTCTGCTTAGGAAACTGACAAGAACAGTAGGTCCTATTCAGTCCAATACACTGTACTTGCTGGGAACAGACGCGAGTGCTATTTGTCCTGTGTATGGCAATGGGAGCGCAATAGTGACTTTCCTTAACAGAAAACAACTCTTGCTCGTAGGACCAGAAACTGCATTTGATTCAACTCCATTTAGGACTGGGAAACAAACGCTAGCTCGCATTACAAGAAACACACTCTGCTTTTGAGAAAAGAGCACTCTTCTACTCTACTGTGTTTCCTATGGGGTCCAAACAGTGAGCTTGCTCAGAACAAAAGAACTGTGCTTCCTACACACATGGACCATATCTAGTTCAACTCTGCTTAGGAAACTGACAAGAACAGTAGCTCCTATTCAGTCCAATACACTGTGCTTGCTGGGAACAGACGCGAGAGCTACTTGCACTGTGTATGGCATTTGGAGCGCAATAGTGACTCTTCTTACCAGAAAACAACTCTTGCTGATAGGACCAAAAACTGCCTGTGACTCAACTCCATTTAGGACTGGGAAACAAACGCGAGCTCGCCTTACAAGAAACACACTCTGCTTTTGAGAAAAGAGCACTCTTCTACTCTACTGTGTTTCCTATGGGGTCTGAACAGTGAGCTTGCTCAAAACAAAAGAACTGTGCTTCCTGCACACACGGCCCCATCTAGTTCAATTCTGCTTAGGAACCTGACAAGAACAGTAGATCCTCTTCAGTCCAATACACTGTACTTGCTGGGAACAGACGCCAGGGCTATTTGTCCTGTGTATGACAATGGCTGCGCAATAGTGACTCTTCTTACCATAAAACAACTCTTGCACGTAGGACCAGAAACTGTATGTGATTCATCTCCATTTAGGACTGGGAAACAAACGGTAGCTCACCGTACAAGAAACACATTCTGCTTTAGAGAAAAGAGCACTCATCTACTCTACTGTGTTTCCTATAGGGCCAGAACAGTGAGCTTGCTCAGAACAAAAGAACTGTGCTTCCTACACACACGGGCCATATCTAGTTCAACTCTGCTTAGGAAACTGACAAGAACAGTAGCTCCTCTTCAGTCCGATACACTGTGCTTGCTGGGAACCAACGCGAGTGCTATTTGCAGTGTGTATTGCAATGGGAGCTCAATAGTGACTTTCCTACCAGAAAACAACTCTCGCTCATAGGACCAGAAACTGCATGTGATTCAACTCCATTTAGGACTGGGAAACAAATGCTCGCGCGCCTTACAAGAAACACACTCTGCTTTAGAGAAAAGAGCACTCTTCTACTCTACTGTGTTTCCTATGGGGTCCAAACAGTGAGCTTGCTCAGAACAAAAGAACTGTGCTTCCTACACACACGGGCCATATCTAGTTCAACTCTGCTTAGGAAACTGACAAGAACAGTAGCTCCTCTTCAGTCCAATACACTGTACTGCTGGGCACAGACGCCAGTGCTATTTGTCCTGTGTATGGCAATTGCAGCACAATACTGACTATTCTTATCATAAAACAACTCTTGCTCGTAGGACCGAAACTGCATGTGATTCAACTCCGTTTAGGACTGGGAAACAAATGCTAGCTCGCCTTACATGAAACACTCTCTGCTTTTGAGAAAAGAGCACTCTTCTACTCTACTGTGTTTCCTATGGGGTCCAAACAGTGAGCTTGCTCAGAACAAAGAACTGTGCTTCCTACACACATGGACCATATCTAGTTCAACTCTGCTTAGGAAACGGACAAGAACAGTAGCTCCTCTACAGTCTGATACACTGTATTTGCTGGGAACAGACGCAAGTGCTATTTGCACTGTGTATTCAAAGGGAGCGCAATAGTGACTTTCCTTACCAGAAAACAGCTCTCGCTCGTAGGACCAGAAACTGTATGTGATTCAACTCCATTTAGGACTGGGAAACAAACGATAGCTTGCCTTACAAAAAACACACTCTGCTTTTGAGAAAAGAGCACTCTTCTATCTACTGTGTTTCCTATGTGGTCCGAACAGTGAGCTTGCTCAGAACAAAAGAATTGTGCTTCCTACACACAAGGCCATATCTAGTTCAATTCTGCTTAGGAACCTGACAAGAACAGTAGATCCTCTTCAGTCCAATACACTGTAGTGCTGCGAACAGACGCCAGTGCTATTTGTCCTGTGTATGGCAATGGCAGCACAATAGTGACTAAACTTACCATAAAACAACTCTTGCTCATAGGACAGAAACTGTATGTGATTCCACTCCATTTAGGACTGGGAAACAAACGCTAGCTCGCCTTACAAGAAGCACACTCTGCTTTAGAGAAAAGAGCACTCTTCTACTCTACTGTGTTTCCTATGGGGTCCAAACTGAGCTTGCTCAGAACAAAAGAACTGAGCTTCCTACACACGGGCCATATCTAGTTCAACTCTGCTTAGGAAACTGACAAGAACAGTAGCTCCTATTCAGTCCAATACACTGTACTTGCTGGGAACAGACGCGAGTGCTATTTGCACTGTGTATGGCATTTGGAGCGCAATAGTGACTCTTCTTACCAGAAAACAACTCTTGCTCGTAGGACCAAAAACTGCCTGTGACCAAACTCCATTTAGGACTGGAAAAAAACGCAAGCTCGCCTTACAAGAAACACACTCTGCTTTAGAGAAAAGAGCACTCTTCTACTCTACTGTGTTTCCTATAGTGCCAGAACAGTGAGCTTGCTCAGAACATAATAACTGTGCTTCCTACTCACACGGGCCATATCTAGTTCAACTCTGCTTAGGAAACTGACAAGAACAGTAGCTCTACTTCAGTCCAATACACTGTACTTGCGGGGAAGAGACGCTAGTGCTATTTGCACTGTGTATGGCAATTGGAGCACAACAGTGACTCGTCTTACCAGAAAACAACTCTTGCTTGTAGGACAAAAAACTGCATGTGACTCAACTCCATTTAGGAGTCGGAAACAAACTCTAGCTCGCCTTACAAGAAACACACTCTGCTTTTGAGAAAAGAGCACTCTTCTACTCTACTGTGTTTCCTATAGGGCCAGAACAGTGAGCTTGCGCAGAACAAATGAACTGTGCTTCCTCGACACACGGGCCATACCTAGTTCAACTCTGCTTAGGAGACTGACAAGAACAGTAGCTCCTCCTCAGTCCAATACACTGTACTTGCTGGGAACATACGCGAGTGCTATTTGCACTGTGTATGGCAATGAGAGCGCAATAGTGGCTTTCCTTACCAGAAAACAACTCTTGCTCGTAGGACCACACAGTGCATGTGATTCAACGCCATTTAGGACTGGGAAAAAAATTCTAGCTCGCCTTACAAGAAACACACTCTGCTTCTGAGAAAAGAGCACTCTTCTACTCTACTGTGTTTCCTATAGGGCTAGAACAGTGAGCTTGCTCAGAACATAATAACTGTGCTTCCTACACACACAGCCATATCTAGTTCAATTCTGCTTAGGAACCTGACAAGAACAGTAGCTCCTCTTCAGTCCAATACACTGTACTGCTGGGAACAGACGCCAGTGCTATTTGTCCTGTGTATGGCAATTGCAGCACAATACTGACTATTCTTATCATAAAACAACTCTTGCTCGTAGGATCGAAACTGCATGTGATTCAACTCCGTTTAGGACTGGGAAACAAATGCTAGCTCGCCTTACATGAAACACTCTCTGCTTTTGAGAAAAGAGCACTCTTCTACTCTACTGTGTTTCCTATGGGGTCCAAACAGTGAGCTTGCTCAGAACAAAGAACTGTGCTTCCTACACACATGGACCATATCTAATTCAACTCTGCTTAGGAAACTGACAAGAACAGTAGCTCCTCTTCAGTCTGATACACTATATTTGCTGGGAACAGACGCGAGTGCTACTTGCACTGTGTATTCAAAGGGAGCGCAATAGTGACTTTCCTTACCAGAAAACATCTCTCGCTCGTAGGACCAGAAACTGCATGTGATTCAACTCCATTTAGGACTGGGAAACAAACGCTAGCACGCCTTACAAGAAACACACTCTGCTTTTGAGAAAAGAGCACTCTTCTACTCTACTGTGTTTTTTATGGGGTCCAAACAGTGAGCTTGCTCAGAACAAAAGAACTGTGCTTCCTACACACATGGACCATATCTAGTTCAACTCTGCTTAGGAAACTGACAAGAACAGTAGCTCCTATTCAGTCCAATAAACAGTGCTTGCTGGAAACAGACACGAGTGCTATTTGCACTCTGTATGGCAAAGGGAGCGCAATAGTGACTTTCCTTACCAGAAAACAACTCTTGCTGGTAGGACCAAAAACTGCATGTGAATCAACTCCATTTAGGACTGGGAAACAAACGCTAGCTCGCCTTACAAGAAACACACTCTGCTTTTGAGAAAAGAGCACTCTTCTACTCTACTGTGTTTCCTATAGGGCCAGAACAGAGAGCTTGCTCAGAACAAAAAAACAGTGCTTCCTACATACACGGCCATATCTAGTTCAACTCTGCTTAGGAAACTGACAAGAACAATAGATCCTTTTCAGTCCAATACACTGTACATGCTGAAAACAGACGCCAGTGCTATTTGTACTGTGTATGGCAATGGGAGCCCAATTGTGACTCTTCTTACAAGAAAACTACTCTTGCTCGTAGGACCAAAAACTGCACGTGACTCAACTCCATTTAGGACTGGGAAACAAACACTAGCTAGCCTTACAAGAAACACACTCTGCTTTTGAGAAAAGAGCACTCTTCTACTCTAATGTGTTTCCTATAGGGCCAGAACAGTGAGCTTGCTCAGAACAAAAGAACTGTGCTTCCTACACACACCGGCCATATCTAGTTCAATTCTGCTTAGGAAACTGACAAGAACAGTGGAACCTCTTCAGTCCAATGCAGTGTATATGCTGGGAACAGACGCCAGAGCTATTTGCCCTGTGTATGGCAATGGGAGCACAATAGTGACTTTCCTTACCAGAAAACAACTCTTGCTCGTAGGACCGCACACTGCATGTGATTCAACGCCATTTAGGACTGGGAAACAAATGCTAGCTCGCCTTACAAGAAACACAATCTGCTTCCGAGAAAAGAGCACTCTTCTACTCTACTGTGTTCCCTATAGTGCCAGAACAGTGAGCTTGCTCAGAACATAATAACTGTGCTTCCTACACACATGGACCATATCTAGTTAAACTCTGCTTAGGAAACTGACAAGAACAGTAGCTCCTCTTCAGTCCAATACACTGTACTTGCGGGGAAGAGACACGAGTGCTATTTGCACTGTGTATGGCAATTGCATCGCAATAGTGACTTTCTTTACCAGAAAACATTTCTTGCTTGTAGGACCAGAAACTGCATGTGATTCAACTCCGTTTAGGACTGGGAAACAAATGCTAGCTCGCCTTACATGAAACACTCTCTGCTTTTGAGAAAAGAGCACTCTTCTACTCTACTGTGTTTCCTATGGGGTCCAAACAGTGTGCTTGCTCAGAACAAAGAACTGTGCTTCCTACACACATGGACCATATCTAGTTCAACTCTGTTTAGGAAACTGACAATAACAGTAGATCCTCTTCAGTCGGATACACTGTACTTGCTGGGAACAGACGCGAGTGCTATTTGCACTGTGTATGGCAAAGGGAGCACAATAGTGACTTTCCTTACCAGTAAACAACTCTTGCTCATAGGAACAGAAACTGCATGGGATTCAACTCCATTTAGGACTGGGAAACAAATGATAGCTTGCCTTACAAAAAACACACTCTGCTTTTGACAAAAGAGCACTCTTCTACTCTACTGTGTTTCCTATGGGGTCCGAACAGTGAGCTTGCTCAGAGCAAAAGAACTGTGCTTCCTGCACACACGGCCATATCTAGTTCAATTCTGCTTAGGAACCTGACAAGAACAGTAGATCCTCTTCAGTCCAATACACTGTACTTGCTGCGAACAGACGCCAGTGCTATTTGTCCTGTGTATGGCAATGGGAGCACAATAGTGACTTTCCTTACCAGAAAACAACTCTTGTTCGTAGGACCACACACTGCATGTGATTCAACACCATTTAGGACTGGGAAACAAATGCTAGCTCGCCTTACAAGAAACACACTCTGCTTCTGAGAAAAGAGCACTCTTCTACTCTACTGTGTTTCCTATGGGGTCCAAACAGTGAGCTTGCTCAGAACAAAAGAACTGTGCTTCCTACACACACGGCCATATCTAGGTCAACTCTGCTTTGAAACTGACAAGAACAGTAGCTCCTCTTCAGTCCAATACACTGTACTTGAGGGGAAGAGACGAGAGTGCTATTTGCACTGTGTATGGCAATTGGAGAACAATAGTGACTCGTCTTACCAGAAAACAACTCTTGCTCGTAGGACAAAAAACTGCATGTGACTCATCTCCATTTAGGTCTGGGAAACAAACGCTAGATCGCCTTACAAGAAACACACTCTGCTTTAGAGAAAAGAGCACTCTTCTACTCTACTGTTTTTCCTATGGGTCCGAACAGTGAGCTTTCTCAGAACAAAAGAACTGTGCTTCCTACACACACAGCCATATCTAGTTCAATTTTGCTTAGGAACCTGACAAGAACAGTAGCTCCTCTTCAGTCCAATACACTGTACTGCTGGGAACAGACGCCAGTGCTATTTGTCCTGTGTATGGCAATGGCAGCACAATAGTGACTATTCTTATCATTAAACAACTCTTGCTCGTAGGACCAGAAACTGCATGTGATTCAACTCCGTTTAGGACTGGGAAACAAACTCTAGCTCGCCTTACAAGAAACAAAATCTGCTTTAGAGAAAAGAGCACTATTCTACTCTACTGTGTTTCCTATAGGGCCAGAACAGTGAGCTGCTCAGAACAAAAGAACTGTGCTTCCTACACACGGGCCATATCTAGTTCAACTCTGCTTAGGAAACTGACAAGAACAGTAGCTCCTCTTCAGTCCAATACACTGTACTTGCTGGGAACAGACGCGAGTGCTATTTGCACTGTTTATGGCAATGGGAGCGCAATAGTGTCTTTCTTTACCAGAAAACAACTCTTGCTCGTAGGACCAGAAACTGCATTTGATTCAACTCCGTTTAGGAATGGGAAACAAATGCTAGCTTGCCTTACATGAAACACTCTCTGCTTTTGAGAAAAGAGCACTCTTCTACTCTACGGTCTTTCCTATGGGGTCCAAACAGTGAGCTTGCTTAGAACAAAAGAACTGTGCTTCCTACACACGGGCCATATCTAGTTCAACTCTGCTTAGGAAACTGACAAGAACAGTAGCTCCTATTCAGTCCGATACACTGTACTTGGTGGGAACAGACGCGAGTCCTATTTGTACTGTGTGTGGCAATGGGAGCACAATAGTGACTTTCCTTACCAGAAAACAACTCTTGCTCGTAGGACCAAAAACTGCATGTGATTCAACTCCATTTAGGACTGGGAAACAAACGCTAGATCGCCTTACAAGAAACACACTCTGCTTTTGAGAAAAGAGCACTCTTCTACTCTACTGTGATTCCTATAGGGCCAAAACAGTGAGCTTGCTCAGAACAAAAGAAATGTGCTTCCTACACACACGGCCATATCTAGTTCAATTTTGCTTAGGAAACTAACAAGAATAGTGCATCCTCTTCAGTCCAATACACTGTACTTGCTGGGAGCAAACGCCAGTGCTATTTGCCCTGTGTATGATAATTGGAGCGCAATAGTGACTCTTCTTACCAGAAAACAACTCTTGCTCGTAGGACCAGAAACTGCATGTGATTCAACTCCATTTAGGACTGGGAAACCAAAGCTAGCTCGCCTTACAAGAAACACACTCTGCTTTTGAGAAAAGAGCACTCTTCTACTCTACTGTGTTTCCTATGTGGTCCGAACAGTGAGCTTGCTCAGAGCAAAAGAACTGTGCTTCCTACACACACGGGCCATATCTAGTTCAACTCTGCTTAGGAAACTAACAAGAACAGTAGCTCCTCTTCAGTCCAATACAAGATACTTGCTGTGAACAGACGCGAGTGCTATTTGCACTGGGTATGGCAATGGGAGCGCAATAGTGACTCTTCTTACCAGAAAGCATCTCTTGCTCGTAGGACCAGAAACTGCATGGGATTCAACTCGATTTCTTACTGGGAAACAAACACACTCTGCTTTTGAGTAAAGAGCACTCTTCTACTCTACTGTGTTTCCTATGGGATCTGAACAGTGAGCTTGCTAAGAACAAAAGAATTGTGCTTCCTACACACACGGGCCATATCTATTTCTACTCTTTAGGAAACTGACAAGAACATAGCTCCTCTTCAGTCCAATACACTGTACTTGCTGGGAACAGACGCCAGTGCTATTTGCACTGTGTATGACAATGGGAGCACAATAGTGACTCTTCTTACCAGAAAACAACTGTTGCTCGTAGGACCAGAAATTACATGTGATTCAACTCCATTTAGGACTGGGAAAAAAACGCTAGCTCGCCTTACAAGAAACAAACTCTGCTTTTGAGAAAAGAGCACTCTTCTACTCTACTGTGTTTCCTATGGGGTCCAAACAGAGAACTTGCTCAGAACAAAAGTACTGTGCTTCCTACACCCGGGCCATATCTAGTTCAACCCAGCTTAAGAAACTGACAAGAGAAGTAGCTCCTCTTCAGTCCAATACACTCTACTTGCTGGCAACACATGTGAGTGCTATTTGCACTGTGTATGGCAATGGGAGTGCAATAGTGACTTTCCTTACCAGAAAGGAACTCTTGCTTGTAGAACCAAAAAATGCATGTGATTCAACTCCATTTAAGACTGGGACACAAACGCTAGCTCGCCTTACAAGTAGCACACTCTGCTTTTGAGGAAGGAGCACTCTTCTACTCTACTGTGTTTCCTTTAGCACCAGAAGACTGAGCTTGCTCAGAACAAAAGAACTGTGCTTCCTACACACACGGGCCATATCTAGTTCAACTCTGCTTAGGAAACTAACAAGAACGGTAGTTCCTCTTCAGTCCAATACACTGTACTTGCTGGGAACAGACGCGAGTGCTATTTGCACTGGGTATGGCAATGGTAGCGCAATAGTGACTCTTCTTACCAGAAAGCATCTCTTGCTCGTAGGACCAGAAACTGCATGGGAGTCAACGCGATTTCTTACTGGGAAACATACACACTCTGCTTTTGAGTAAAGAGCACTCTTCTACTCTACTGTGTTTCCTATGGGATCTGAACAGTGAGCTTGCTAAGAAAAAAAGAATTGTGCTTCCTACACACACGGGCCATATCTATTTCTACTCTTTAGGAAACTGACAAGAACATAGCTCCTCTTCAGTCCAATACACTGTACTTGCTGGGAACAGACGCCAGTGCTATTTGCACTGTGTATGACAATGGGAGCACAATAGTGACTCTTCTTACCAGAAAACAACTGTTGCTCGTAGGACCAGAAATTACATGTGATTCAACTCCATTTAGGACTGGGAAAAAAACGCTAGCTCGCCTTACAAGAAACAAACTCTGCTTTTGAGAAAAGAGCACTCTTCTACTCTACTGTGTTTCCTATGGGGTCCAAACAGAGAACTTGCTCAGAACAAAAGTACTGTGCTTCCTACACCCGGGCCATATCTAGTTCAACCCAGCTTAAGAAACTGACAAGAGAAGTAGCTCCTCTTCAGTCCAATACACTCTACTTGCTGGCAACACATGCGAGTGCTATTTGCACTGTGTATGGCAATGGGAGTGCAATAGTGACTTTCCTTACCAGAAAGGAACTCTTGCTTGTAGAACCAAAAAATGCATGTGATTCAACTCCATTTAGGACTGGGACACAAACGCTAGCTCGCCTTACAAGTAGCACACTCTGCTTTTGAGGAAGGAGCACTCTTCTACTCTACTGTGTTTCCTTTAGCACCAGAAGACTGAGCTTGCTCAGAACAAAAGAACTGTGCTTCCTACACACACGGGCCATATCTAGTTCAACTCTGCTTAGGAAACTAACAAGAACGGTAGCTCCTCTTCAGTCCAATACACTGTACTTGCTGGGAACAGACGCGAGTGCTATTTGCACTGGGTATGGCAATGGTAGCGCAATAGTGACTCTTCTTACCAGAAAGCCTCTCTTGCTCGTAGGACCTGAAACTGCATGGGAGTCAACGCGATTTCTTACTGGGAAACAAACACACTCTGCTTTTGAGTAAAGAGCACTCTTCTACTCTACTGTGTTTCCTATGGGATCTGAACAGTGAGCTTGCTAAGAAAAAAAGAATTGTGCTTCCTACACACACGGGCCATATCTATTTCTACTCTTTAGGAAACTGACAAGAACATAGCTCCTCTTCAGTCCAATACACTGTACTTGCTGGGAACTGACGCCAGTGCTATTTGCACTGTGTATGACAATGGGAGCGCAATAGTGACTCTTCTTACCAGAAAACAACTGTTGCTCGTAGGACCAGAAATTACATGTGATTCAACTTCATTTAGGACTGGGAAAAAAACGCTAGCTCGCCTTACAAGAAACAAACTCTGCTTTTAAGAAAAGAGCACTCTTCTACTCTACTGTGTTTCCTATGGGGTCCAAACAGAGAACTTGCTCAGAACAAAAGTACTGTGCTTCCTACACCCGGGCCATATCTAGTTCAACTCTGCTTAAGAAACTGACAAGAGAAGTAGCTCCTCTTCAGTCCAATACACTGTACTTGCTGGCAACACAGGCGAGTGCTATTTGCACTGTGTATGGCAATGGGAGCGCAATAGTGACTTTCCTTACCAGAAAGGAACTCTTGCTTGTAGAACCAAAAAATGCATGTGATTCAACTCCATTTAGGACTGGGACACAAACGCTAGCTCGCCTTACAAGTAACACACTCTGCTTTTGAGGAAGGAGCACTCTTCTACTCTACTGTGTTTCCTTTAGCACCACAAGACTGAGCTTGCTCAGAACAAAAGAACTGGGCATCCCACACACACGGCAATATCTAGTTCAATTCTGCTTAGGAAACTGACAAGAACAGTAGATCCTCTTCAGTCCAATACACTGTACTTGGTGGGAACAGACGCGAGACCTATTTGTACTGTGTGTGGCAATGGGAGCACAATAGTGACTTTCCTTACCAGAAAACAACTCTTGCTCGTAGGACCAAAAACTGCATGTGATTCAACTCCATTTAGGACTGGGAAACAAACGCTAGATCGCCTTACAAGAAACACACTCTGCTTTTGAGAAAAGAGCACTCTTCTACTCTACTGTGATTCCTATAGGGCAAAAACAGTGAGCTTGCTCAGAACAAAAGAAATGTGCTTCCTACACACACGGCCATATCTAGTTCAATTTTGCTTAGGAAACTAACAAGAATAGTAGATCCTCTTCAGTCCAATACACTGTACTTGCTGGGAGCAGACGCCAGTGCTATTTGCCCTGTGTATGATAATTGGAGCGCAATAGTGACTCTTCTTACCAGAAAACAACTCTTGCTCGTAGGACCAGAAACTGCATGTGATTCGACTGCATTTAGGACTGGGAAACCAAAGCTAGCTCGCCTTACAAAAAACACACTTTGCTTTTGAGAAAGAGCACTCTTCTACTCTACTGTGTTTCCTATGGTGTCTGAACAGTGAGCTTGCTCAGAACATAAGAACTGTGCTTCCTACACACACGGCCATATCTAGTTCAACTCTGCTTAGGAAACTGACAAGAACATTAGCTCCTCTTCAGTCCAATACACTGTACTTGCTGGGAACAGACGCCAGTGCTATTTGCACTGTGTATGACAATGAGAGCGCAATAGTGACTCTTCTTACCAGAAAACAACTGTTGCTCATAGGACCAGAAATTGAATGTGATTCAACTCCATTTAGGACTGGGAAAAAAACGCTAGCTCGCCTTACAAGAAACACACTCTGCTTTTGAGAAAAGAGCACTCTTCTACTCTACTGTGTTTCCTATAGGGCCAGAACAGTGAGCTTGCAGAGAACAAAAGAACTGTGTTTCCTACACACATGGGCCATATCTAGTTCACCTCTGCTTAGGAAACTAATGAAAACAGTAGCTCCTCTTGAGTCCAATACACTGTACTTGATGGGAACAGAGGCGAGTGCTATTTGCACTGTGTACGGCAATGGATGCACAATAGTGACTCTTCTTACCAGAAATCAACTCTTGCTCTTAGGACCTGAAACTGAATTTGATTCAATCCACTTAGGACTGGAAAACAAACGCTAGCTTGCCTTACAAGAAACACGCTCTGCTTTTGAGAATAGGGCACACATCTACTCTACTGTGTTTCCTATGGGATACAAACAGTGAGATTGCTCAGAACAAAAGAACTGTGCTTCCTACACACACGGGCCATATCTAGTTCAACTCTGCTTAGGAAACTGGCAAGAACAGTAGCTCCTCTTCAGTCCAATACACTGTACTTGCTGGGAACAGACTCCAGTGCTATTTGCCCTGTGTATGACAATGGGAGCGCAATAGTGACTCTTCTTACCAGAAAAAAACTCTTCCTCGTAGGAACAGAAACTGCATGTGATTCAACTCCATTTAGGACTGGGAAACAAACGCTAGCTCGCCTTACAAGAAACACACTCTGCTTTTGAGAAAAGAGCACTCTTCTACTCTACTGTGTTTCCTAAAGGGCCAGAATAGTGAGCTTGCTCAGAACAAAAGAACTGTGCTTCCTACACACACGAGCCATATCTAGTTCAACTCTGCTTAGGAAACTGACAAGAACAGTAGCTCCTCTTCAGTCCGATACACTGTACTTGGTGGGAACAGACGCGAGTCCTATTTGTACTGTGTGTGGCAATGGGAGCACAATAGTGACTTTCCTTACCAGAAAACAACTCTTGCTCATAGGACCAAAAACTGCATGTGATTCAACTCCATTTAGGACTAGGAAATAAACGCTAGATCGCCTTACAAGAAACACACTCTGCTTTTGAGAAAAGAGCACTCTTCTACTCTACTGTTTTTCCTATGGGGTCCAAACAGAGAACTTGCTCAGAACAAAAGTACTGTGCTGCCTACACCCGGACCATATCTAGTTCAACTCTGCTTAGGAAACTGACAGGAGAAGTAGCTCCTCTTCAATCCAATACACTGTACTTGCTGGCAACACATGTGAGTGCTATTTGCACTGTGTATGGCAATGGGAGCGCAATTGTGACTCTTCACACCACAAAACAACTCTTGCTCATAGGACCTAAAACTGCATGTGATTCAACTCCATTTAGGACTGGGAAACAAATGCTAGCTCACCTTACAAGAAACACACTCTGCTTTTGAGAAAAGAGCACTCTTCTACTCTACTGTATTTCCTATGGGGTTCGAATAGTGAGCTTACTCAGAACAAAAGAACTGTGCTTCCTACACACACGGGCCATATCAAGTTCAACTCTGCTTAGGAAACTGACAAGAACAGCAGCTCCTCTTCAGTCCAATACACTGTACTTGCTGGGAACAGACGCGAATGCTATTTGCACTGTGTAAGGCAATAAGTACACAATAGTGAATCTTCTTACCAGAAAACAACTCTTCCTCCTAGGAACAGAAACTGCATTTGATTCAACTCCATTTAGGACTGAGAAACAAACGCTAGCTCGCCTTACAAGAAACACGCTCTGCTTTTGAGAATAGGGCACACATCTACTCTACTGTGTTTCCTATGGGGCCCAAACAGTGAGCTTGCTCAGAACAAAAGAACTGTGCTTCCTACACACACGGGTCATATCTAGTTCAACTCTGCATAGGAAACTGACAAGAACGGTAGCTCCTCTTCAGTCCAATACACTGTAATTGCTGGGAACAGACGCGAGTGCTATTTGCACTGTGTATGGCAATGGGAGCACAATAGTGACTTTCCTAACCAGAAAAAAACTCTTGCTCATAGGACCAGAAACTGCATGTGATTCAACTCCATTTAGGACTGGGAAACAAACACTAGCTCGCCTTACAAGAAACACACTCTGCTTTTGAGAAATTAGCACTCTTAAACTCTATTGTGTTTCCTATAGGGCCAGAAGAGTAAGCTTGCTCAGAAAAAAAGAACTGTGCTTCCTACACACACGGCCATGTCTAGTTCAATTCTGCTTAGGAAACTGTCAAGAATAGTAGATCCTCTTCAGTCCAATACACTGTACTTGCCTGGAACAGACGCCAGTGCTATTTGCCCTGTGTATGACAATGGGAGTGCAATAGTGACTCTTCTTACCAGAAAAAAACTTTTGCTCGAGGGTTAGAAACTGCATGTGATTCAACTCCATTTAGGACTGGGAAACAAACACTAGCTCGCCTTACAAGAAACATACTCTGCTTTTGAGAAAAGAGCACTCTTCTTCTCTACTGGGTTTCCTATGGGTTCTGAACAGTGAGCTTGCTTAAAACCAAAGAACTGTGCTTACTACACACATGGGTCATATCTAGTTTAACTGTGCTTAGGAAACTGACAAGAACAGTAGCTCGTCTTCAGTCCAATACACTGTACTTGCTGGGAACAGACTCCAGTGCTATTTGCCCTGTGTATGACAATGGGAGCGCAATAGTGACTCTTCTTACCAGAAAACAACTCTTCCTCGTAGGACCAGAAACTGCATGTGATTCAACTCCATTTAGGACTGGGAAACAAACGCTAGCTCGCCTTACAAGAAACACTCTCTGCTTTTGAGAAAAGAGCACTCTTCTACTCTACTGTGTTTCCTATGTGGTCAAAACAGTGAGCTTGCTCAGAACAAAAGAACTGTGCTTCCTGCACACACGGGCCATATCTAGTTCAACTCTGCTTAGGAAACTAACAAGAACAGTAGCTCCTCCTCAGTCCAATACACTGTACTTGCTGGGAACAGACGCGAGTGCTATTTGCACTGGGTATGGCAATGGGAGCACAATAGTGACTCGTCTTACCAGAAAGCATCTCTTGCTCGTAGGACCAGAAACTGCATGGGATTCAACTCGATTTCTTACTGGGAAACAAACACACTCTGCTTTTGATTAAAGAGCACTCTTCTACTCTACTGTGTTTCCTATGGGATCTGAACAGTGAGCTTGCTAAGAACAAAAGAATTGTGCTTCCTACACACACGGGCCATATCTATTTCTACTCTTTAGGAAACTGACAAGAACATAGCTTCTCTTCAGTCCAATACACTGTACTTGCTGGTAACAGACGCCAGTGTTATTTGCACTGTGTATGACAATGGGAGCGCAATAGTGACTCTTCTTACCAGAAAACAACTGTTGCTCGTAGGACCAGAAATTACATGTGATTCAACTCCATTTAGGACTGGGAAAAAAACGTTAGCTCGCCTTACAAGAAACAAACTCTGCTTTTGAGAAAAGAGCACTCTTCTACTCTACTGTGTTTCCTATGTGGTCCAAACAGAGAACTTGCTCAGAACAAAAGTACTGTGCTTCCTACACCCGGGCCATATCTATTTCATCTCTGCTTAAGAAACTGACAAGAGAAGTAGCTCCTCTTCAGTCCAATACACTGTACTTGCTGGCAACACATGCGAGTGCTATTTGCACTGTGTATGGCAATGGGAGCACAATAGTGACTTTCCTTACCAGAAAGGAACTCTTGCTTGTAGAACCAAAAAATGCATGTGATTCAACTCCATTTAGGACTGGGACACAAACGCTAGCTCGCCTTACAAGTAACACACTCTGCTTTTGAGGAAGGAGCACTCTTCTACTCTACTGTGTTTCCTCTAGCACCAGAAGACTGAGCTTGCTCAGAACAAAAGAACTGTGCTTCCTACACACACGGACATATCTAGTTCAATTCTGCTTAGGAAACTGACAAGAACAGTAGATCCTCTTCAGTCCAATACACTGTACTTGGTGGGAACAGACGCGAGTCCTATTAGTACTGTGTGTGGCAATGGGAGCACAATAGTGACTTTCCTTACCAGAAAACAACTCTTGCTGGTAGGACCAAAAACTGCATGTGATTCAACTCCATTTAGGACTGGGAAACAAACGCTAGATCGCCTTACAAGAAACACACTCTGCTTTTGAGAAAAGAGCACTCTTCTACTCTACTGTGATTCCTATAGGGCCAAAACAGTGAGCTTGCTCAGAACAAAAGAAATGTGCTTCCTACACACACGGCCATATCTAGTTCAATTTTGCTTAGTAAACTAACAAGAATAGTAGATCCTCTTCAGTCCAATACACTGTACTTGCTGGGAGCAGACGCCAGTGCTATTTGCCCTGTGTATGATAATTGGAGCGCAATAGTGACTCTTCTTACCAGAAAACAACTCTTGCTCGGAGGACCAGAAAGTGCATGTGATTCAACTTCATTTAGGACTGGGAAACCAAAGCTAGCTCGCCTTACAAAAAACTCACTTTGCTTTTGAGAAAAGAGCACTCTTCTACTCTACTGTGTTTCCTATGGGGTCTGAACAGTGAGCTTGCTCAGAACAAAAGAACTGTGCTTCCTACACACACGGCCATATCTAGTTCAACTCTGCTTAGGAAACTGACAAGAACAGTAGCTCCTCTTCACTCCAATACACTGTACTTGCTGGGAACAGACGCGAGTGCTATTTGCACTGTGTATGGCAATGGGCGTGCAATAGTGACTCTTCTTACCAGAAAACATCTCTTGCTCGTAGGACCAGAAACTGCATGGGATTCAACTTGATTTCTTAGTGGGAAACAAACACTACCTCGCCTTACAAGAAACACACTCTGCTTTTGAGAAATTAGCACTCTTCAACTCTATTGTGTTTCCTATAGGGCCAGAAGAGTAAGCTTGCTCAGAACAAAAGAACTGTGCTTCCTACACACACGGCCATATCTACTTCAATTCTGCTTAGGTAACTGTCAAGAATAGTAGATCCTCTTCAGTCCAATACACTGTACTTGCCTGGAACAGACGCCAGTGCTATTTGCCCTGTGTATGACAATGGGAGTACAATAGTGACTCTTCTTACCAGAAAAAATCTCTTGCTCGTAGGATTAGAAACTGCATGTGATTCAACTCCATTTAGGACTGGGAAACAAACGCTAGCTCGCCTTACAAGAAACACACTCTGCTTTTGAGAAAAGAGCACTCTTCTTCTCTACTGGGTTTCCTATGCGGTCTGAGCAGTGAGCTTACTTAAAACCAAAGAACTGTGCTTACTACACACATGGGTCATATCTAGTTTAACTGTGCTTAGGAAACTGACAAGAACAGTAGCTCCTCTTCAGTCCAATACACTGTACTTTGCGGGAACAGACTCAAGTGCTATTTGCCCTGTGTATGACAATGGGAGCGCAATAGTGACTCTTCTTACCAGAAACCAACTCTTCCTCGTAGGAACAGAAACTGCATGTGATTCAACTCCATTTAGGACTGGGAAACAAACGCTAGCTCGCCTTACAAGAAACACACTCTGCTTTTGAGAAAAGAGCACTCTTCTACTCTACTGTGTTTCCTAAAGGGCCAGAATAGTGAGCTTGCTCAGAACAAAAGAACTGTGCTTCCTACACACTCGAGCCATATCGCGTTCAACTCTGGTTAGGAAACTGACAAGAACAGTAGCTCCTCTTCAGTCCAATACACTGTACTTGGTGGGAACAGACGCGAGTCCTATTTGTACTGTGTGTGGCAATGGGAGAACAATAGTGACTTTCCTTAACAGAAAACAACTCTTGGTCATAGGACCAAAAACTGCATGTGATTCAACTCCATTTAGGACTGGGAAACAAACGCTAGATCGCCTTACAAGAAACACACTCTGCTTTTGAGAAAAGAGCACTCTTCTACTCTACTGTGATTCCTATAGGGCCAAAACAGTGAGCTTGCTCAGAACAAAAGAAATGTGCTTCCTACACACACGGCCATATCTAGTTCAATTTTGCTTAGGAAACTAACAAGAATAGTAGATCCTCTTCAGTCCAATACACTGCACTTGCTGGGAGCAGACGCCAGTGCTATTTGCCCTGTGTATGATAATTGGAGGGCAATAGTTACTCTTCTTACCAGAAAACAACTCTTGGTCGTAGGACCAGAAACTGCATGTGATTCAACTCCATTTAGGCTGGGAAACCAAAGCTAGCTCGCCTTACAAGAACACACTCTGCTTTTGAGAAAAGAGCACTCTTCTACTCTACTGTGTTTCCTATGTGGTCCGAACAGTGAGCTTGCTCAGAACAAAAGAACTGTGCTTCCTACACACACGGGCCATATCTAGTTCAACTCTGCTTAGGAAACTAACAAGAACAGTAGCTCCTCTTCAGTCCAATACACTGTACTTGCTGGGAACAGACGCGAGTGCTATTTGCACTGGGTATGGCAATGGGAGCGCAATAGTGACTCTTCTTACCAGAAAGCATCTCTTGCTCATAGGACCAGAAACTGCATGGGATTCAACTCCATTTCTTACTGGGAAACAAACACACTCTGCTTTTGAGTAAAGAGCACTCTTCTACTCTACTGTGTTTCCTATGGGATCTGAACAGTGAGCTTGCTAAGAACAAAAGAATTGTGCTTCCTACACACACGGGCCATATCTATTTCTACTCTTTAGGAAACTGACAAGAACATAGCTCCCCTTCAGTCCAATACACTGTACTTGCTGGGAACTGACGCCAGTGCTATTTGCACTGTGTATGACAATGGGAGCGCAATAGTGACTCTTCTTACCAGAAAACAACTGTTGCTCGTAGGACCAGAAATTACATGTGATTCAACTCCATTTAGGACTGGGAAAAAAACGCTAGCTCGCCTTACAAGAAACAAACTCTGCTTTTGAGAAAAGAGCACTCTTCTACTCTACTGCTTTTTCCTATGGGGTCCAAACAGAGAACTTGCTCAGAACAAAAGTACTGTGCTTCCTACACCCGGGCCATATCTAGTTCAACTCTGCTTAAGAAACTGACAAGAGAAGTAGCTCCTCTTCAGTCCAATACACTGTACTTGCTGGCAACACATGCGAGTGCTATTTGCACTGTGTATGGCAATGGGAGCGCAATAGTGACTTTCCTTACCAGAAAGGAACTCTTGCTTGTAGAACCAAAAAATGCATGTGATTCAACTCCATTTAGGACTGGGACACAAACGCTAGCTCGACTTACAAGTAACACACTCTGCTTTTGAGGAAGGAGCACTCTTCTACTCTACTGTGTTTCCTTTAGCACCAGAAGACTGAGCTTGCTCAGACCAAAAGAACTGTGCTTCCTACACACACGGCCATATCTAGTTCAATTCTGCTTAGGAAACTGACAAGAACAGTAGATCCTCTTCAGTCCAATACACTGTACTTGGTGGGAACAGACGCGAGTCCTATTTGTACTGTGTGTGGCAATGGGAGCACAATAGTGACTTTCCTTACCAGAAAACAACTCTTGCTCGTAGGACCAAAAACTGCATGTGATTCAACTCCATTTAGGACTGGGAAACAAACGCTAGATCGCCGTACAAGAAACACACTCTGCTTTTGAGAAAAGAGCACTCTTCTACTCTACTGTGATTCCTATAGGGCCAAAACAGTGAGCTTGCTCAGAACAAAAGAAGTGTGCTTCCTACACACACGGCCATATCTAGTTCAATTTTGCTTAGGAAACTAACAAGAATAGTAGATCCTCTTCAGTCCAATACACTGTACTTGCTGGGAGCAGACGCCAGTGCCATTTGCCCTGTGTATCATAATTGGAGCGCAATAGTGACTCTTCTTACCAGAAAACAACTCTTGCTCGTAGGACCAGAAACTGCATGTGATTCAACTGCATTTAGGACTGGGAAACCAAAGCTAGCTCGCCTTGCAGAAAACACACTTTGCTTTTGAGAAAAGAGCACTCTTCTACTCTACTGTGTTTCCTATGGGGTCTGAACAGTGAGCTTGCTCAGAACAAAAGAATTGTGCTTCCTACACACATGGCCATATCTAGTTCAACTCTGCTTAGGAAACTGACAAGAACAGTAGCTCCTCTTCACTCCAATACACTGTACTTGCTGGGAACAGACGCGAGTGCTATTTGCACTGTGTATGGCAATGGGAGTGCAATAGTGACTCTTCTTACCAGAAAACATCTCTTGCTCGTAGGACCAGAAACTGCATGGGATTCAACTCGATTTTTTAGTGGGAAACAAACACTACCTCGCCTTACAAGAAACACACTCTGCTTTTGAAAAAAGAGCAGTCTTCTAATCTACTGTTTTTCCTATGGGATCTGAACAGTGAGCTTGCTAAGAACAAAAGAATTGTGGTTCCTACACACACGGGCCATATCTAGTTCTACTCTGCTTAGGAAACTGACAAGAACATTAGCTCCTCTTCAGTCCAATACACTGTACTTGCTGGGAACAGACGCCAGTGCTATTTGCACTGTGTATGACAATGGGAGCGCAATAGTGACTCTTCTTACCAGAAAACAACTGTTGCTCGTAGGACCAGAAATTGCATGTGATTCAACTCCATTTAGGACTGGGAAAAAAACGCTAGCTCGCCTTACAAGAAACACACTCTGCTTTTGAGAAAAGAGCACTCTTCTACTCTACTGTGTTTCCTATAGGGCCAGAACAGTGAGCTTGCAGAGAACAAAAGAACTGTGTTTCCTACACACACGGGCCATATCTAGTTCACCTCTGCTTAGGAAACTAATGAAAACAGTAGCTCCTCTTGAGTCCAACACACTGTACTTGATGGGAACAGACGCGAGTGCTATTTGCACTGTGTACGGCAATGGATGCACAATAGTGACTCTTCTCACCAGAAAACAACTCTTGCTCTTAGGACCTGAAACTGCATTTGATTCAATCCACTTAGGACTGGAATTCAAACGCTAGATCGCCTTACAAGAAACACGCTCTGCTTTTGAGAATAGGGCACTCATCTACTCTACTGTGTTTCCTATGGGATACAAACAGTGAGCTTGCTCAGAAAAAAAGAACTGTGCTTCCTACACACGGACCATATCTAGTTCAACTCTGCTTAGGAAACTGACAAGAACAGTAGCTCCTCTTCAGTCCAATACACTGTACTTGCTGGGAACAGACTCCAGTGCTATTTGCCCTGTGTATGACAATGGGAGCGCAATAGTGACTCTTCTTACCAGAAAACAACTCTTGCTCCTAGGATCAGAAACTGCATGTGATTCAACTCCATTTAGGACTGGGAAACAAACGCTAGCTCGCCTTACAAGAAACACACTCTGCTTTTGAGAAAAGAGCACTCTTCTACTCTACTGTGTTTCCTAAAATGCCAGAATAGTGAGCTTGCTCAGAACAGAAGAACTGTGCTTCCTACACACACGAGCCATATCTCGTTCAACTCTGCTTAGGAAACTGACAAGAACAGTAGCTCCTCTTCAGTCCAATACACTGTACTTGGTGGGAACAGACGCGAGTCCTATTTGTACTGTGTGTGGCAATGGGAGCCCAATAGTGACTTTCCTTACCAGAAAACAACTCTTGCTCGTAGGACCAAAAACTGCATGTGATTCAACTCCATTTAGGACTAGGAAACAAACGCTAGATCGCCTTACAAGAAACACACTCTGCTTTTGAGAAAAGAGCACTCTTCTACTCTACTGTGTTTCCTATGGGGTCCAAACAGAGAAATTGCTCAGAACAAAAGTACTGTGCTTCCTACACCCGGGCCATATCTAGTTCAACTCTGCTTAGGAAACTGACAAGAGAAGTAGCTCCTCTTCAGTCCAATACACTGTACTTGCTGCCAACACATGTGAGTGCTATTTGCACTGTGTATGGCAATGGGAGCGCAATTGTGACTCTTCACACCACAAAACAACTTTTGCTCATAGGACCAGAAACTGCATGTGATTCAACTCCATTTAGGACTGGGAAACAAATGCTAGCTCACCTTACAAGAAACACACTCTGCTTTTGAGAAAAGAGCACTCTTCTACTCTACTGTGTTTCCTATGGGGTTCGAAAAGTGAGCTTGCTTAGAACAAAAGAACTGTGCTTCCTACACACACGGGCCATATCTAGTTCAACTCTGCTTAGGAAACTAACAAGAACAGTAGCTCCTCTTCAGTCCAATACACTGTACTTGCTGGGAACAGACGCGAGTGCTATTTGCACTGGGTATGGCAATGGGAGCGCAATAGTGACTCTTCTTACCAGAAAGCATCTCTTGCTCGTAGGACCAGAAACTGCATGGGATTCAACTCCATTTCTTACTGGGAAACAAACACACTCTGCTTTTGAGTAAAGAGCACTCTTCTACTCTACTGTGTTTCCTATGGGATCTGAACAGTGAGCTTGCTAAGAACAAAAGAATTGTGCTTCCTACACACACGGGCCATATCTATTTCTACTCTTTAGGAAACTGACAAGAACATAGCTCCTCTTCAGTCCAATACACTGTACTTGCTGGGAACTGACGCCAGTGCTATTTGCACTGTGTATGACAATGGGAGCGCAATAGTGACTCTTCTTACCAGAAAACAACTGTTGCTCGTAGGACCAGAAATTACATGTGATTCAACTCCATTTAGGACTGGGAAAAAAATGCTAGCTCGCCTTAAAAGAAACAAACTCTGCTTTTGAGAAAAGAGCACTCTTCTACTCTACTGTTTTTTCCTATGGGGTCCAAACAGAGAACTTGCTCAGAACAAAAGTACTGTGCTTCATACACCCGGGCCATATCTAGTTCAACTCTGCTTAAGAAACTAACAAGAGAAGTAGCTCCTCTTCAGTCCAATACATTGTACTTGCTGGCAACACATGCGAGTGCTATTTGCACTGTGTATGGCAATGGGAGCGCAATAGTGACTTTCCTTACCAGAAAGGAACTCTTGCTTGTAGAACCAAAAAATGCATGTGATTCAACTCCATTTAGGACTGGGACACAAACGCTAGCTCGACTTACAAGTAACACACTCTGATTTTGAGGAAGGAGCACTCTTCTACTCTACAGTGGTTCCTTTAGCACCAGAAGACTGAGCTTGCTCAGACCAAAAGAACTGTGCTTCCTACACACACGGCCATATCTAGTTCAATTCTGCTTAGGAAACTGACAAGAACAGTAGATCCTCTTCAGTCCAATACACTGTACTTGGTGGGAACAGACGCGAGTCCTATTTGTACTGTGTGTGGCAATGGGAGCACAATAGTGACTTTCCTTACCAGAAAACAACTCTTGCTCGTAGGACCAAAAACTGCATGTGATTCAACTCCATTTAGGACTGGGAAACAAACGCTAGATCGCCGTACAAGAAACACACTCTGCTTTTGAGAAAAGAGCACTCTTCTACTCTACTGTGATTCCTATAGGGCCAAAACAGTGAGCTTGCTCAGAACAAAAGAAGTGTGCTTCCTACACACACGGCCATATCTAGTTCAATTTTGCTTAGGAAACTAACAAGAATAGTAGATCCTCTTCAGTCCAATACACTGTACTTGCTGGGAGCAGACGCCAGTGCCATTTGCCCTGTGTATCATAATTGGAGCGCAATAGTGACTCTTCTTACCAGAAAACAACTCTTGCTCGTAGGACCAGAAACTGCATGTGATTCAACTGCATTTAGGACTGGGAAACCAAAGCTAGCTCGCCTTGCAAAAAACACACTTTGCTTTTGAGAAAAGAGCACTCTTCTACTCTACTGTGTTTCCTATGGGGTCTGAACAGTGAGCTTGCTCAGAACAAAAGAACTGTGCTTCCTACACACACGGCCATATCTAGTTCAACTCTGCTTAGGAAACTGACAAGAACAGTAGCTCCTCTTCACTCCAATACACTGTACTTGCTGGGAAAAGACGCGAGTGCTATTTGCACTGTGTATGGCAATGGGAGTGCAATAGTGACTCTTCTTACCAGAAAACATCTCTTGCTCGTAGGACCAGAAACTGCATGGGATTCAACTCGATTTTTTAGTGGGAAACAAACACTACCTCGCCTTACAAGAAACACACTCTGCTTTTGAAAAAAGAGCACTCTTCTAATCTACTGTTTTTCCTATGGGATCTGAACAGTGAGCTTGCTAAGAACAAAAGAATTGTGGTTCCAACACACACGGGCCATATCTAGTTCTACTCTGCTTAGGAAACTGACAAGAACATTAGCTCCTCTTCAGTCCAATACACTGTACTTGCTGGGAACAGACGCCAGTGCTATTTGCACTGTGTATGACAATGGGAGCGCAATAGTGACTCTTCTTACCAGAAAACAACTGTTGCTCGTAGGACCAGAAATTGCATGTGATTCAACTCCATTTAGGACTGGGAAAAAAACGCTAGCTCGCCTTACAAGAAACACACTCTGCTTTTGAGAAAAGAGCACTCTTCTACTCTACTGTGTTTCCTATAGGGCCAGAACAGTGAGCTTGCAGAGAACAAAAGAACTGTGTTTCCTACACACACGGGCCATATCTAGTTCACCTCTGCTTAGGAAACTAATGAAAACAGTAGCTCCTCTTGAGTCCAACACACTGTACTTGATGGGAACAGACGCGAGTGCTATTTGCACTGTATACGGCAATGGATGCACAATAGTGACTCTTCTCACCAGAAAACAACTCTTGCTCTTAGGACCTGAAACTGCATTTGATTCAATCCACTTAGGACTGGAATTCAAACGCTAGCTCGCCTTACAAGAAACACGCTCTGCTTTTGAGAATAGGGCACACATCTACTCTACTGTGTTTCCTATGGGATACAAACAGTGAGCTTGCTCAGAAAAAAAGAACTGTGCTTCCTACACACGGGCCATATCTAGTTCAACTCTGCTTAGGAAACTGACAAGAACAGTAGCTCCTCTTCAGTCCAATACACTGTACTTGCTGGGAACAGACTCCAGTGCTATTTGCCCTGTGTATGACAATGGGAGCGCAATAGTGACTCTTCTTACCAGAAAACAACTCTTGCTCCTAGGATCAGAAACTGCATGTGATTCAACTCCATTTAGGACTGGGAAACAAACGCTAGCTCGCCTTACAAGAAACACACTCTGCTTTTGAGAAAAGAGCACTCTTCTACTCTACTGTGTTTCCTAAAATGCCAGAATAGTGAGCTTGCTCAGAACAGAAGAACTGTGCTTCCTACACACACGAGCCATATCTCGTTCAACTCTGCTTAGGAAACTGACAAGAACAGTAGCTCCTCTTCAGTCCAATACACTGTACTTGGTGGGAACAGACGCGAGTCCTATTTGTACTGTGTGTGGCAATGGGAGCCCAATAGTGACTTTCCTTACCAGAAAACAACTCTTGCTCGTAGGACCAAAAACTGCATGTGTATTCAACTCCATTTAGGACTAGGAAACAAACGCTAGATCGCCTTACAAGAAACACACTCTGCTTTTGAGAAAAGAGCACTCTTCTACTCTACTGTGTTTCCTATGGGGTCCAAACAGAGAAATTGCTCAGAACAAAAGTACTGTGCTTCCTACACCCGGGCCATATCTAGTTCAACTCTGCTTAGGAAACTGACAAGAGAAGTAGCTCCTCTTCAGTCCAATACACTGTACTTGCTGCCAACACATGTGAGTGCTATTTGCACTGTGTATGGCAATGGGAGCGCAATTGTGACTCTTCACACCACAAAACAACTTTTGCTCATAGGACCAGAAACTGCATGTGATTCAACTCCATTTAGGACTGGGAAACAAATGCTAGCTCACCTTACAAGAAACACACTCTGCTTTTGAGAAAAGAGCACTCTTCTACTCTACTGTGTTTCCTATGGGGTTCGAACAGTGAGCTTGCTCAGAACAAAAGAACTGTGCTTCCTACACACACGGGCCATATCAAGTTCAACTCTGCTTAGGAAACTGACAAGAACAGCAGCTCCTCTTCAGTCCAATACACTGTACTTGCTGGGAACAGACGCGAATGCTATTTGCACTGTGTACGGCAATAAGTACACAATAGTGAATCTTCTTACCAGAAAACAACTCTTCCTCGTAGGAACAGAAACTGCATTTGATTCAACTCCATTTAGGACTGAGAAACAAACGCTAGCTCGCCTTACAAGAAACACGCTCTGCTTTTGAGAATAGGGCACACATCTACTCTACTGTGTTTCCTATCGGGCCCAAACAGTGAGCTTGCTCAGAACAAAAGAACTGTGCTTCCTACACACACGGGTCATATCTAGTTCAACTCTGCTTAGGAAACTGACAAGAACAGTAGCTCCTCTTCAGTCCAATACACTGTAATTGCTGGGAACAGACGCGAGTGCTATTTGCACTGTGTATGGCAAGGGGAGCACAATAGTGACTTTCCTTACCAGATAAAACTCTTGCTCATAGGACCAGACACTGCATGTGATTGAACTCCATTTAGGACTGGGAAACAAACACTAGATCGCCTTACAAGAAACACACTCTGCTTTTGAGGAAAGAGCACTCTTCTACTCTATTTTGTTTCCTATAGGGCCAGAACAATGAGCTTGCTGAGAACAAAAAAACTGTGCTTCCTACACACAGGGGCTATATCTAGTTCAACTCTGCTTAGGAAACTGACAAGAACAGTAGCTCCTCTTCAGTCCAATACACTGTACATGCTGGGAACAGACTTCAGTGCTATTTGCCCTGTGTATGATAATTGGAGGGCAATAGTGACTCTTCTTACCAGAAAACAACACTTGCTCGTAGGACCAGAAACTGCATGTGATTCAACTGCATTTAGGACTGGGAAACCAAATCTAGCTCGCCTTACAAGAAACACACTCTGCTTTTGAGAAAAGAGCACTCTTCTACTCTACTGTGTTTCCTATGGGGTCCGAACAGTGAGCTTGCTCAGAACAAAAGAACTGTGCTTCCTACACACACGGGTCATATCTAGTTCAACTCTGCTTAGGAAACTGACAAGAACAGTAGCTCCTGTACAGTCCAATACACTGTACTTGCTGGGAACAGACGCGAGTGCTATTTGCACTGTCGATGGCAGTGGGAGCGCAATAGTGACTCTTCTTACCAGAAAACATCTCTTGCTCGTAGGACCAGAAACTGCATGGGATTCAACTCGATTTCTTACTGGGAAACAAACACTACCTCGCCTTACAAGAAACACACTCTGCTTTTGAGAAAAGAGCACTCTTCTAATCTACTGTGTTTCCTATGGGATCTGAACAGTGAGCTTGCTAAGAACAAAAGAATTGTGCTTCCTACACACACGGGCCATATCTAGTTCTACTCTGCTTAGGAAACTGACAAGAACATTAGCTCCTCTTCAGTCCAATATACTGTACTTGGTGGGAACAGACGCCAGTGCTATTTGCACTGTGTATGACAATGGGAGCACAATAGTGACTCTTCTTACCAGAAAACAACAGTTGCTCGTAGGACCAGTAATTGCATGTGATTCAACTGCATTTAGGACTGGAAAAAAAACGCTAGCTCGCCTTTCAAGAAACACACACTGCTTTTGAGAAAAGAGCACTCTTCTACTCTACTGTGTTTCCTATGGGGTCCAAAGAGAGAACTTGCTCAGAACAAAAGTACTGTGCTTCCTACACCCGCGCCATTGCTAGTTCAACTCTGCTTAGGAAACTGACAAGAGAAGTAGCTCCTCTTCAGTCCAATACACTGTACTTGCTGGCAACACATGCGAGTGCTATTTGCACTGTGTATGGCAATGGGAGCGCAACAGTGACTTTCCTTACCAGAAAGCAACTCTTGCTCGTAGGACCAAAAACCGCATGTGATTCAACTCTATTTAGGACTGGGAAACAAATGCTAGCTCGCCTTACAAGAAATACACTCTGCTTTTGAGAAAAGAGCACTCTTCTACTCTACTGTGTTTCCTACGGGGTCCAAACAGTGACCTTGCTCAGAACAAATGAACTGTGCTTCCTAGACACACGGGCCATATCTAGATCAACTCTGCTTAGGAGACTGACAAGAACAGTAGCTCCTCTTCAGTCCAATACACTGTACTTGCTGGGAACAGACGCGCGTGCTATTTGCACTGTGTATGGCAATGAGAGCGCAATAGTGGCTTTCCTTACCAGAAAAAAACTCTTGCTCGTAGGACCTCACACTGCATGTGATTCAACGCCATTTAGGACTGGGAAGCAAATGCTAGCTCGCCTTACAAGAAACACACTCTGCTTCTGAGAAAAGAGCACTCTTCTACTCTACAGTGTTTCCTATGGGGTCCAAACAGTGAGCTTGCTCAGAACAAAAGAACTGTGCTTCCTAAACACATCGACCATATCTAGTTCAACTCTGCTTAGGAAACTGACAAGAACAGTAGCTCCCCTTCAGTCCAATACACTGTACTTGCGGGGAAGAGACACGAGTGCTATTTGCACTGTGTATGGCATTTGGAGCACAATAGTGACTCATCTTACCAGAAAACAACTCTTGCTCGTAGGACAAAAGACTGCATATGACTCAACTCCATTTAGGTCTGGGAAACAAATGCTAGCTCGCCTTACAAGAAACACACTCTGCTTTAGAGAAAAGAGCACTCTTCTACTCTACTGTGTTTCCTATGGGGTCCGAACAGTGAGATTTCTCAGAACAAAAGAACTGTGCTTCCTACACACACAGCCATATCTAGTTCAATTCTGCTTAGGAACCTGACAAGAACAGTAGCTCCTCTTCAGTCCAATACACTGTACTGCTGGGAACAGACGCCAGTGCTATTTGTCCTGTGTATGGCAATGGCAGCGCAATAGTGACTATTCTTATCATTAAACAACTCTTGCTCGTAGGACCAGAAACTGCATGTGATTCAACTCCATTTAGGACTGGGAAACAAACGCTAGCTCGCCTTACAAGAAACACAATCTGCTTTAGAGAAAAGAGCACTCTTCTACTCTACAGTGTTTCCTATAGGGCCAGAACAGTGAGCATGCTCAGAACAAAAGAACTGTGCTTCCTACACACGGGCCATATCTAGTTCAACTCTGCTTAGGAAACTGACAAGAACAGTAGCTCCTCTTCAGTCCGATTACTGTATTGCTGGGAACAGACGCGAGTGCTATTTGTACTGTGTATGGAAATGGGAGCGCAATAGTGACTTTCCTTACCAGAAAACAACTCTTGCTCGTAGGACCAGAAACTGCATGTGATTCAACTCCGTTTAGGACTGGGAAACAAATGCTAGCTCGCCTTACATGAAATACTCTCTGCTTTTGAGAAAAGAGCACTCTTCTACTCTACTGTGTTTCCTATGGGGTCCAAACAGTGAGCTTGCTCAGAACAAAGAACTGTGCTTCCTATACACATGGACCATATCTAGGTCAACTCTGCTTTGAAACTGACAAGAACAGTAGCTCCTCTTCAGTCCAATACACTGTACTTGCCGGGAAGAGACGAGAGTGCTATTTGCACTGTGTATGGCAATTGGAGCACAATAGTGACTCGTCTTACCAGAAAACAACTCTTGCTCGTAGGACAAAAAACGGCGTGTGACTCAACTCCATTTAGGTCTGAGAAACAAACGCTAGCTCACCTTACAAGAAACACACTCTGCTTTAGAGAAAATAGCACTCCTCTACTCTACTGTGTTTCCTATGGGGTCCGAACAGTGAGCTTTCTCAGAACAAAAGAACTGTGCTTCCTACACACACAGCCATATCTAGTTCAATTTTGCTTAGGAACCTGACAAGAACAGTAGTTCCTCTTCAGTCCAATACACTGTACTGCTGGAAACAGACGCCAGTGCTATTTGTCCTGTGTATGGCAATGGCAGCGCAATAGTGACTATTCTTATCATAAAACAACTCTTGCTCGTAGGGCCAGAAACTGCATGTGATTCACCTCCATTTAAGACTGGAAAACAAACGCTAGCTCGCCTTACAAGAAACACAATCTGCTTTAGAGAAAAGAGCACTCTTGTACTCTATTGTGTTTCCTATATTGCCAGAACAGTGAGCTTGCTCAGAACAAAAGAACTGTGCTTCCTACACACGGTCCATATCTAGTTCAACTCTGCTTAGGAAACTGACAAGAACAGAAGCTCCTCTTCAGTCCGATACACTGTACTTGCTGGGAACAGACGTGAGTGCTATTTGCACTGTGTACGGCAATAAGTGCACAATAGTGAATCTTCTTACCAGACAAAAAATCTTGCTCGTAGGACCAGAAACTGCATGTGATTCAACTCCATTTAGGACTGGGAAACAAACACTAGCTCGCCTTACAAGAAACACACACTGCTTTTGAGAAAAGAGCACTCTACTACTCTACTGTGTTTCCTAAAGGGCCAGAATAGTGAGCTTGCTCAGAACAAAAGAACTGTGCTTCCTACACACTCGAGCCATATCTAGTTCAACTCTGGTTAGGAAACTGACAAGAACATTAGCTCCTCTTCAGTCCAATACACTGTACTTGGTGGGAACAGACGCGAGTCCTATTTGTACTGTGTGTGGCAATGGGAGCACAATAGTGACTTTCCTTAACAGAAAACAACTCTTGCTCATAGGACCAAAAACTGCATGTGATTCAACTCCATTTAGGACTGGGTAACAAACGCTAGATCGCCTTACAAGAAACACACTCTGCTTTTGAGAAAAGAGCACTCTTCTACTCTACTGTGATTCCTATAGGGCCAAAACAATGAGCTTGCTCAGAACAAAAGAAATGTGCTTCCTACACACACGGCCATATCTAGTTCAATTTTGCTTAGGAAACTAACAAGAATAGTAGATCCTCTTCAGTCCAATACACTGTACTTGCTGGGAGCTGACGCCAGTGCTATTTGCCCTGTGTATGATAATTGGAGGGCAATAGTGAATCTTCTTACCAGAAAACAACTCTTGCTCGTAGGACCAGAAACTGCATGTGATTCAACTCCATTTAGGACTGGGAAACCAAAGCTAGCTTGCCTTACAAGAAACACACTCTGCTTTTGAGAAAAGAGCACTCTTCTACTCTACTGTGTTTCCTATGTGGTCTGAACAGTGAGCTTGCTCAGAACAAAAGAACTGTGCTTCCTACACACAGGGGCCATATCTAGTTGAACTCTGCTTAGGAAACTAACAAGAATAGTAGCTCCTCTTCAGTCCACTACACTGTACTTGCTGGGAACAGACGCGAGTGCTATTTGCACTGGGTATGGCAATGGGAGCGCAATAGTGACTCTTCTTACCAGAAAGCATCTCTTGCTCGTAGGACCAGAAACTGCATGGGATTCAACTCGATTTCTTATGGGGAAACAAACACACTCTGCTTTTGAGTAAAGAGCACTCTTCTACTCTACTGTGTTTCCTATGGGATCTGAACATTGAGCTTGCTAAGAACAAAAGAATTGTGCTTCCTACACACACGGGCCATATCTATTTCTACTCTTTAGGAAACTGACAAGAACATAGCTCCTCTTCAGTCCAATACACTGTACTTGCTGCGAACAGACGCCAGTGCTATTTGCACTGTGTATGACAATTGGAGCACAATAGTGACTCTTCTTACCAGAAAAAAACTGTTGCTCGTAGGACCAGAAATTACATGTGATTCAACTCCATTTAGGACTGGGAAAGAAACGCTAGCTCGCCTTACAAGAAACAAACTCTGCTTTTGAGAAAAGAGCACTCTTCTACTCTACTGTGTTTCCTATGGGGTCCAAACAGAGAACTTGCTCAGAACAAAAGTACTGTGCTTCCTACACCCGGGCCATATCTAGTTCAACTCTGCTTAAGAAACTAACAAGAGAAGTAGCTCCTCTTCAGTCCAATACACTGTACTTGCTGGCAACACATGCGAGTGCTATTTGCACTGTGTATGGCAATGGGAGCGCAATAGTGACTTTCCTTACCAGAAAGGAACTCTTGCTTGTAGAACCAAAAAATGCATGTGATTCAACTCCATTTAGGACTGGGACACAAACGCTAGCTCGCCTTACAAGTAACACACTCTGCTTTTGAGGAAGGAGCACTCTTCTACTCTACTGTGTTTCCTATGGGGTTCGAAAAGTGAGCTTGCTCAGAACAAAAGAACTGTGCTTCCTACACACACGGGCCATATCAAGTTCAACTCTTCTTAGGAAACTGACAAGAACAGCAGCTCCTCTTCAGTCCAATACACTGTACTTGCTGGGAACAGACGCGAATGCTATTTGCACTGTGTACGGCAATAAGTACACAATAGTGAATCTTCTTACCAGAAAACAACTCTTCCTCGTAGGAACAGAAACTGCATTTGATTCAACTCCATTTAGGACTGAGAAACAAACGCTAGCTCGCCTTACAAGAAACACGCTCTGCTTTTGAGAATAGGGCACACATCTTCTCTATTGTGTTTCCTATCGGGCCCAAACAGTGAGCTTGCTCAGAACAAAAGAACTGTGCTTCCTACACACACGGGTCATATCTAGTTAAACTCTGCTTAGGAAACTGACAAGAACAGTAGCTCCTCTTCAGTCCAATACACTGTAATTGCTGGGAACAGACGCGAGTTCTATTTGCACTGTGTATGGCAAAGGGAGCACAATAGTGACTTTCCTTACCAGAAAAAACTCTTGCTCATAGGACCAGAAACTGCATGTGATTCAACTCCATTTAGGACTGGGAAACAAACACTAGCTCGCCTTACAAGAAACACACTCTTCTTTTGAGAAAAGAGCACTCTTCTACTCTATTTTGTTTCCTATAGGGCCAGAACAATGAGCTTGCTGAGAACAAAAAAACTGTGCTTCCTACACACAAGGGCCATATCTAGTTCAACTCTGCTTAGGAAACTGACAAGAACAGTAGCTCCTCTTCAGTCCAATACACTGTACATGCTGGGAACAGACGCCAGTGCTATTTGCCCTATGTATGATAATTGGAGCGCAATAGTGACTCTTCTTAAAATAAAACAACTCTTGCTCGTAGGACCAGAAACTGCATGTGATTCAACTGCATTTAGGACTGGGAAACAAACACTAGCTCGCCTTACAAGAAACACACGCTTCTTTTGAGGAAAGAGCACTCTTCTACTCTATTTTGTTTCCTATAGAGCCAGAACAGTCAGCTTGCTGAGAACAAAAAAACTGTGCTTCCTACACACAGGGGCCATATCTAGTTCAACTCTGCTTAGGAAACTGACAAGAACAGTAGATCCTCTTCAGTCCAATACACAGTACATGCTGGGAATAGACGCCAGTGCTATTTGCCCTGTGTATGACAATGGGAGCGCAATAGTGACTATTCTTACCAGAAAACAACTCTTGTTCGTAGGACCAGAAACTGCATGTGATTCAACTCCATTTAGGACTGGGAAACAAATGCTAGCTCGCCTTACAAGAAACACACTCTGCTTTTGAGAAAAGAGCACTCTTCTACTCTACTGTGTTTCCTATAGGGCCAGAAGAGTGAGCTTGCTCAGAACAAAAGAACTGTGCTTCCTACACACACGGCCATATCTAGTTCAATTCTGCTTAGGAAACTGACAAAAACAGCAGATCCTCTTCAGTCCAATAAACTGTACATGCTGGGAACAGACGCCAGTGCTATTTGCCCTGTGTATGACAATGGGAGCGCAATAGTGACTCTTCTTACCAGAAAACAACTCTTGCTCGTAGGACCGCAAACTGCATGTGATTCAACTCCATTTAGGACAGGGAAACAAACGCTAGCTTGCCTTACAAGAAACACACTCTGCTTTTGAGAAATTAGCACTCTTCAACTCTATTGTGTTTCCTATAGGGCCAGAAGAGTGAGCTTGCTCAGAACAAAAGAACTGTGCTTCCTACACACACGGCCATATCTAGTTCAATTCTGCTTAGGAAACTGTCAAGAATAGTAGATCCTCTTCAGTCCAATACACCGTACTTGCCTGGTACAGACTCCAGTGCTATTTGCCCTGTGTATGACAATGGGAATGCAATAGTGACTCTTCTTACCAGAAAAAAACTCTTGCTCATAGGACCAGAAACTGCATGTGATTCAACTTCATTTAGGACTGGGAAACAAACGCTAGCTCGCATTACAAGAAACACACTCTGCTTTTGAGAAAAGAGCATTCTTCTACTCTACTGGTTTTTCTATGGGGTCTGAACAGTGAGCTTGCTCAGAACAAAAGAACTGTGCTTACTACACACATGGGTCATATCTAGTATAACTGTGATTAGGAAACTGACAAGAACAGTAGCTTCTCTTCAGTCCAATACACTGTACTTGCTGGGAACAGACTCCAGTGCTATTTGCCCTGTGTATGACAATGGGAGCGCAATAGTGACTCTTCTTACCAGAAAACAACTCTTCCTCGTAGGACCAGAAACTGCATGTGATTCAACTCCATTTAGGACTGGGAAACAAACGCTAGCTCGCCTTACAAGAAACACACTCTGCTTTTGAGAAAAGAGCAATCTTCTACTCTACTGTGTTTCCTAAAGGGACAGAATAGTGAGCTAGCTCAGAACAAAAGAACTGTGCTTTCTACACACACGAGCCATATCTAGTTCAACTCTGCTTAGGAAACTGACAAGAACAGTAGCTCCTCTTCAGTCCAATACACTGTACTTGTTGGGAAGGTACGCGAGTCCTATTTGTACTGTGTGTGGCAATGGGAGCACAATAGTGACTTTCCTTAACAGAAAACAACTCTTGCTCGTAGGACCAAAAACTGCATGTGATTCAATTCCATTTAGGACTGGGAAACAAACGCTATATCGCCTTACAAGAAACACACTCTGCTTTTGAGAAAAGAGCACTCTTCTACTCTACTGTGATTCCTATAGGGCCAAAACAGTGAGCTTGCTCAGAACAAAAGAAATGTGCTTCCTACACACACGGCCATACCTAGTTCAATTTTGCTTTGGAAACTAACAAGAATAGTAGATCCTCTTCAGTCCAATACACTGTACTTGCTGGGAGCAGACGCCAGTGCTATTTGCCCTGTGTATGATAATTGGAGCGCAATAGTGACTCTTCTTACCAGCAAACAACTCTTGCTCGTAGGACCAGAAACTGCATGTGATTCCACTTCATTTAGGTCTGGGAAACCAAAGCTAGCTCGCCTTACAAGAAACACACTCTGCTTTTGAGAAAAGAGCACTCTTCTACTCTACTGTGTTTCCTATGTGGTGCGAACAGTGAGCTTGCTCAGAACAAAAGAATTGTGCTTCCTACACACACGGGCCATATCTAGTTCAACTCTGCTTAGGAAACTGACAAGAACAGTAGCTCCTCTTCAGTCCAATACACTGTACTTGCTGGGAACAGACGCGAGTGCTATTTGCACTGTGTATGGCTATGGGAGCACAATAGTGAATCTTCTTACCAGAAAGCATCTCTTGCTCGTAGGACCAGAAACTGCATGGGATTCAACTCGATTTCTTACTGGGAAACAAACACACTCTGCTTTTGAGTAAAGAGAACTCTTCTACTCTACTGTGTTTCCTATGGGATCTGAACAGTGAGCTTGCTAAGAACAAAAGAATTGTGCTTCCTACACACATGGGCCATATCTGTTTTTACTCTTTAGGAAACTGACAAGAACATTAGCTCCTCTTCAGTCCAATACACTGTACTTGCTGGGAACAGACGCCAGTGCTATTTGCACTGTGTATGACAATGGGAGCTCAATAGTGACTCTTCTTACCAGAAAACAACTGTTGCTCGTAGGTCCAGAAATTACATGTGATTCAACTCCATTTAGGACTGGGAAAAAAAAACGCTAGCTCGCCTTACAAGAAACACACTCTGCTTTTGAGAAAAGAGCACTCTTCTACTCTACTGTGTTTCGTATGGGGTCCAAACAGAGAACTTGCTCAGAACAAAAGTACTGTGCTTCCTACACCCGGGCCATATATAGTTCAACTCTGCTTAAGAAACTCACAAGAGAAGTAGCTCCTCTTCAGTCCAATACACTGTACTTGCTGGCAACACATGCGAGTGCTATTTGCACTGTGTATGGCAATAGGAGCGCAATAGTGACTTTCCTTACCAGAAAGAAACTCTTGCTTGTAGAACCAAAAACTGCATGTGATTCAATTCCATTTAGGACTGGGAAACAAACGCTAGCTCGCCTTACAAGTAGCACACTCTGCTTTTGAGGAAGGAGCACTCTTCTACTCTACTGTGTTTCCTTTAGCACCAGAAGAGTGAGCTTGCTCAGAACAAAAGAACTGTGCTTCCTACAAACACGGCCATATCTAGTTCAATTCTGCTTAGGAAACTGACAAGAACAGTAGATCCTCTTCAGTCCAATACACTGTACTTGGTGGGAACAGACGCGAGTCCTCTTTGTACTGTGTGTGGCAATGGGAGCACAACACTGACTATCCTTTTCAGAAAACAACTCTTGCTCGTAGGATCAAAAACTGCATGTGATTCAACTCCATTTAGGACTGGGCAACTAACGCTCGATCGCCTTACAAGAAACACACTCTGCTTTTGAGAAAAGAGCACTCTTCTACTCTACTGTGTTTCCTATAGGGCCAGAACAGTGAGCTTGCTCAGAAAAAAAGAACTGTTCTTCCTACACACACGGCCATATCTAGTTCAATTTTGCTTAGGAAACTAACAACAATAGTAGAACCTCTTAAGTCCAATACACTGTACTTGCTGGGAGCAGACGCCAGTGCTATTTGCCCTGTGTAGGATAATTGGAGCGCAATAGTGACTCTTCTTACCAGAAAACAACTCTTGCTCGTAGGACCAGAAATTGCATGTGATTCAACTGCACTTAGGACTGGGAAACCAAAGCTAGCTCGCCTTACAAGAAACACACTTTGCTTTTGAGAAAAGAGCACTCTTCTACTTTACTGTGTTTCCTATGGGGTCTGAGCAGTGAGCTTGCTCAGAACAAAAGAACTGTGCTTCATACACACACGGCCATATCTAGTTCAACTCTGCTTAGGAAACTGACAAGAACTGTAGCTCCTCTTCACTCCAATACACTGTACTTGCTGGGAACAGACGCGAGTGCTATTTGCACTGTGGATGGCATTGGGAGTGCAATAGTGACTCTTCTTACCAGAAAACATCTCTTGCTAATAGGACCAGAAACTGCATGGGATTCAACTCGATTTCTTACTGGGAAACAAACACTAACTCGCCTTACAAGAAACACACTCTGCTTTTGAGAAAAGAGCACTCTTCTAATCTACTGTGTTTCCTATGGGATCTGAACAGTGAGCTTGCTAAGAACAAAAGAATTGTGCTTCCTACACACACGGGCCATATCTAGTTCTACTCTGCTTAGGAAACTGACAAGAACATTAGCTCCTCTTCAGTCCAATACACTGTACTTGCTGGGAACAGACGCCAGTGCTATTTGCACTGTGTATGACAATTGGAGCGCAATAGTGACTCTTCTTACCAGAAAACAACTGTTGCACGTAGGACCAGAAATTGCATGTGATTCAACTCCATTTAGGACTGGGAATCAAACGCTAGCTCGCCTTACAAGAAACACACTCCGCTTTTGAGAAAAGAGCACTCTTCTACTCTACTGTGTTTCCTATGGGGTCCAACAGAGAACTTGCTCAGAACAAAAGTACTGTGCTTCCTACACCCGGGCCATATCTAGTTCAACTCTGCTTAGGAAACTGACAAGAGAAGTAGCTCCTCTTCAGTCCAATACACTGTACTTGCTGGCAACACATGTGAGTGCTATTTGCACTGTGTATGGCAATGGGAGTGCAATTGTGACTCTTCACACCACAAAACAACTCTTGCTCATAGGACCAGAAACTGCATGTGATTCAACTCCATTTAGGACTGGGAAACAAATGCTAGCTCACCTTACAAGAAGCACACTCTGCTTTTGAGAAAATAGCACTCTTCTACTCTACTGTGTTTCCTATGGGGTTCGAACAGTGAGCTTGCTCAGAACAAAAGAACTGTGCTTCCTACACACACGGGCCATATCAAGTTCAACTCTCCTTAGGAAACTGACAAGAACAGTAGCTCCCCTTCAGTCCAATACACTGTACTTGCTGGGAACAGACGCGAATGCTATTTGCACTGTGTACGGCAATAAGTACACAGTAGTGAATCTTTTTAACAGAAAACAACTCTTCCTCGTATGAACAGAAACTGCTTTTGATTCAACTCCATTTAGGACTGAGAAAAAAAAGCTAGCTCGGCTTACAAGAAACACGCTCTGCTTTTGAGAATAGGGCACACATCTACTCTACTGTGTTTCCTATTGGGCCCAAACAGTGAGCTTGCTGAGAACAAAAGAACTGTGTTTCCTACACACACGGGTCATATCTAGTTCAACTCTGCTTAGGAAACTGACAAGAACAGTAGCTCCTCTTCAGTCCAAAACACTGTAATTGCTGGGAACAGATGCCAGTGCTATTTGCACTGTGTATGCCAATGGGAGCGCAATAGTGACTTTCCTTACCAGAATGCAACTCTTGCTCGTAGGACCAAAAACTGCATGTGATTCAACTCCATTTAGGACTGGGAAACAAACGCTAGCTCGCCTTACAAGTAACACACTCTGCTTTTGAGGAAGGAGCACTCTTCTACTCTACTGTGTTTCCTTTAGCGCCAGAACAGTGAGCTTGCTCAGAACAAAAGAACTGTGCTTCCTACACACACGGCCATATCTAGTTCAATTCTGCTTAGGAAATTAACAAGAACAGTAGATCCTCTTCAGTCCACTACACTGTACATGCTGGGAACAGATGCCAGTGGTATTTGCCCTGTGTATGACAATGGGAGCGCAAAAGTGACCCTTCTTACCAGAAAACAACTCTTGTAAGGCGAGCTAGTGTTTGATTCCCAGTCCTAAATGGCGTTGAATCACATGCAGTTTCTGGTCCTACGAGCCAGAGTTGTTTTCTGGTAAGGAAAGTCACTATTGCGCTCCCATTGCCATACACAATGCAACTAGCACTCGTGTCTGTTTCCAGCAAGTACAGTGTATTGGACTTAAGAAAAGCTACTGTTCTTGTCAGTTTCCTAAGCAGAGTTGAACTAGATATGGCCCATGTTTGTAGGAAGCACAGTTCTTTTGTTCTGAGCAAGCTCACTGTTCGGACCCCATAGGAAACAAAGTAGAGTAGAAGAGTGCTCTTTTCTCAAAAGCAGAGTATGTTTCTTGTAAGGCGAGCTAGCATTTGTTTCCCAGTCCTAAATGGAGTTGAATCACATGCAGTTTCTGGTCCTACGAGAATGAGTTGTTTTCTATTAAGAAGAGTCACTATTGCGCTCCCATTGTCATACACAGGGGAAATAGCACTGGCGTCTGTTCCGGCATGTACAGTGTATTGCACTGAAGAGGATCTACTGTTCTTGTCAGTTTCCTAAGCAGAGTTGAACTAGATATGGCCCGTGTGTAGGAAGCACAGTTATTTTGTTCTGAGCAAGCTCACTCTTCGGACCCCATAGGAAACACAGTAGAGTAGAAGAGTGCTCTTTTCTCAAAAGCAGAGTGTGTTTCTTGTAAGGCGAGCTAGCGTTTGTTTCCCAGTCCTAAATGGAGTTGTGTCACATGCAGTTTTTGTTCCTACAAGCAAGAGTTGTTTTCTGGTAAGAAGAGTCACTATTGCCCTCCCATTGTAATACACAGGGCAAATAGCCCTGGCATCTGTTCCCAGCATGTACAGTGTATTGCACTGAAGAGGATCTATTTTCTTGTCAGTTTCCTAAGCAGAGTTGAACTAGATATGGCCCGTGTGTGTAGAAAGCACAGTTCTTTGGTTCTGAGCAAGCTCACTGTTCTGGACCTTATAGGAAACACATTAGAGTAGAAGAGTGCTCTTTTCTCAAAAGCAGAGTGTGTTTCTTGTAAGGCCAGATAGCGTTTGGTTCCCAGTCCTAAGTGGAGTTGAATCACATGCAGTTTCTGGTCCTACGATCAAGAGTTGTTTTCTGGAAAGGAAAGTCACTATTGTGCTCCCTTTTCCAAACAGAGTGCAAATAGCACTCGCGTCTGTTCCCAGCAAGTACAGTGTATTGGACTGAAGAGGAGCTACTGCTCCTGTCAGTTTCCTAAGCAGAGTTGAACTAGATATGGCCCGTGTCTGTAGGAAGTGGAGTTCTTTTGTTCTGAGCCAGCTCACTGTATTGGCCCTATAGGAAACACAGTAGAGTAGAAGAGTGCTCTTTTCTCTAAAGCAGAGTGTGTTTCTTCTAAGGCGAACTAGCATTTGTTTCCAAGTCCTAAATGGAGTTGAATCACATTCAGTTTCTGGTCCTACAAGCAAGAGTTGTTTTCTGGTAAGAAGAGTCACTATTGCGCTCCCATTGCCATACACTGGGCAAATAGCACTCGTGTCTGTTCCCAGCATGTACAGTGTATTGCACTGAAGAGGATCTACTGTTCTTGTCAGTTTCCTAAGCAGAGTTGAAGTAGATATGGCCCGTGTGTGTAGGAAGCACAGTTCTTTTGTTCTGAGCAAGCTCACTGTTCGGACCCCATAGGAAACACAGTAGAATAGAAGAGTGCTCCTTTCTCAAAAGCAGAGTGTGTTTCTTGTAAGGCTAGCTAGTGTTTGTTTCCCAGTCAGAAACAGATTTGAATCTCATGAATTTCTGGTCCTACGAGCAAGAGTTGTTTTCTGGTAGGAGGAGTCACTATTTCGCTCCCATTGCCATACACAGTGCAAATAGCACTCGCATCTGTGACCTGCAAGTACAGTGTATTGGACTGAATAGGAGCTACTGTTCTTGTCAGTTTTCTAAGCAGAGTTGAACTAGATATGGCCCGTTTGTGCAGGAAGCACAGTTCTTCTGTTCTGAGCAAGCTCACTGTTCTGGCCCTATAGGAAACACAGTAGAGTAGACGAGTGCTCTTTTCTCAAAAGCAGAGTGTGTTTGTTTTAAGGTGAACTAGCATTTGTTTTTCAGTCCTAAATGGAGTTGAATCACATGCAGTTTCTGGTCCTACGAGCAAGAGTTGTTTTCTGGTAAGGAAAGTCACTATTGTGCTCCTTTTGCCATACACAGTGCAAATAGCACTTGCGTCTGTTCTCAGCAAGTACAGTGTATTGGACTGAAGAGGAGCTACTGTTCTTGTCAGTTTCCTAAGCAGAGTTGAACTAAATATGGCCCGTGTGTGTAGGAAGCACAGTTCTTTTCTTCTGAGCAAGCTCACTGTTCAGGCCCTATTGGAAACACAGTAGAATAGAAGAGTGCGCTTTTCTCCAAAGCAGAGTGTGTTTCGTGTAAGGCGAACTAGCGTTTGTTTCCCAGTCCTAAATGGAGTTGAATCACATGCAGTTTCTGATCCTACAAGAAAGAGTTGTTTTCTGGTATGAAGAGTCACTATTGCGCTCCCATTGCCATACACAGGGCAAATAGCCCTCGTGTTTGTTCCCAGCATGTACAGTGTATTGGACTGAAGAGGATCTAGTGTTCTTGTCAGTTTCCTAAGCAGAGTTGAACTAGATATTGCCCGTGTGTGTAGGAAGCACATTTCTTTTGTTCTGAGCAAGCTCACTGTTCGGACCCCGTAGGAAACACAGTAGAATAGAAGAGTGCTCTTTTCTCAAAAGCAGAGTGTGTTTCTTGTAGGGCGAGCTAGCGTTTGTTTCCCAGTCCTAAATGAAGTTGAATCACATGCAGTTTCTGGTCCTATGAGGAAGATTTGTTTTCTGGTAAGAAGAGTCACTATTGCGCTCCCATTATCATACAAAGGGCAAATAGCACTGGCGTTTGTTCCCAGCATGTACAGTGTATTGGACTGAAGATGATCTACTGTTCTTGTCAGTTTCCTAAGCAGAGTTGAACTAGATATTGTCAGGAGCCTAGTAGCCTAACTGATTCTCATGGGAAAAAGCTGTGTACCCAATCTTCCGTTAACAGTTTCAATAGCAACCATTTTTCAACAAGACCACAATATGTACCTTTTGATCTACTCCCTGAAACATAATGGTTTGCTGTATGGTCCGTTGATCAGGCCCTGGAACAAAGAGACCTTTTCCTGAACCCTACCTTACCCTAACTTCCTCCTAGTGACTTTCCATACCCCTATCTACTTCTCCTAGCTCCTAGCATATATAAGCCTGATTCCCCTTGCAATAAACGAGACCTTGACGCAACTCAGACTGACTTTGTCTTCCTTTACGCGCCTGGTCTCCTTTCTCTCTCACCCCCATTGATCTTTCAGGAGGTGCCTCCTCGGGTCTCATCAAATAACGTGGCCCGCGGGACGGGTCAAGTGGCGCCCGAACGTGGGGCTCGAGGCACGGTGACCTACCGGACGACGGATAACAAAAGGGGCCCCGGAGAGAATTAGGGTAGAGATGCCCGGACCGCATCACTTGTGCAACGCGGGAGAGTCTTGAGGTAAGTGTGTCGTCCAATCGATCAATGGGAAAAAATTTATCTAAAGAGGCTTTTTTTTTTAAAGGAGATGAAAGGGAATCTTCGGGAGAGAGGATTAAGAATTAAAAAAAAAAAGGATTTAGTAAAGTTCTTTCAATATGGGGAGGAGAAGTGTCCCTGGTTAGTGATTGATGGACCAGGAATTCACCCTTTGACTTGGAACAAGGTTGGGAAAGATATTAATAAATTACTCATAGACGGGGAAAATGTCCCCGATGCCTTTTTTAGTTTTTATGGTGTGATTAGAGATTTTCTAAAGGAAGCAGGGGGAGATGGGCGTGCTTCACATTTACTAGCCCTTGCAGAGGATTTTCTCTCAAACTCCCCCTGCCTGACACCCAAGTGTCCAGAGGTTTATTACATCTACCGGTAAGAGCGCTCTCTGTCTTGTCTGTGTCTCTCTGTCTTGTTACTTTTGTTTTGTACTTTGCAGGCTCGATTTGTACTTTGCAGCCTCTCACTGGGACAGACGTGTCTAGACAGTGAACCTGGCGGTGAAGGGAGACGTCCCAGAGCCCTAAAGCCACCTCAGAGGTGACCATTTGGTTTAGGAGCATCTTTGGGTATCTTCCCCCACGGTGGGAGGAAGTGCCACTTTGTATTTTGTCCCGGGAATTTGTCAGAGCCATTTTGTGGGGTTTTTTGTATGTTTTGTTGTGATCATTGTTACTTTACTCTCTTCTTCTCTTCCAAGAAAAAAGGTGCATGTCTGACTGACAGGGATGTGGAAACCCCTGATGTCTGTTTAATTAAGGACAGAGATCCTCCAGTCTGGATTGTTTTTGGTGTGATTGAGCCTGGAGGGTCAAAACCTCCCCCCCCCAGAGCACATCAGGCTGTCACTGTTCTTGGAGCTTTGTTGGTTGTCTCGTTGGGACAAAGTTTTTTCGTGTGCCCTTGGTCTTGTGTGTAATGTGTTAATTGTTCTCATTGTTGACTTGACTGTGACGGACGCTATGGGACAGTTCCCTTCTTCTCCACTAAACCTTTGCCTAGCCCACTGAAAGGATGTGTGAGCCACAATAGAGGGAACTGGGTCCCCCACTCCCACTCCCCGACTGAACTGAGATAAACAGATATCCCTCGCCAGGTGGGGCTTGCATACTGCAAGAGGGGCTTGCTGGCTGTGAATGAGGCCGTCGTCTCAGTGCTGATGTTCCGGTTCTTGGATTGTCTGTGTAAATGTTATTTGTTTTTGTCTACTAACCTCCCTTATTTTTCTAGAGGAAGAGGAGGAGAGAGAGGCATAACAAAGGCTACCTCCATCCCTCCCTAGCTCTCTTGCTATCAGGACTGCAGCCAGCTGGCTGCTCTCACGAGGGTGGGGGTGCGTGCTCTCGGTACAGGCGGGCAAAGACGGGAGCTTTGGACAGGGCAATGGGGACTGCCTGCAATTGACAAAAACTGTGTGTACACTGAACAGAGAATCTGACTTTAGTCAGAAGAGTTAACAAAAACTTTTTTTCAGGAACACTGGCTGCCAAGGACACGCTCTATGCCCACTGCTCCCCCTCCCTTCCTTTACTGTGATAACTTCAAGGTTTCTTCTGCCGGCCAGCAGTTTCTCTTGTTAACCCTTCTCTGTCCTGGTATTGCTTAAAAAGAAATGTTAAATTACCAGTTCAAGACACTGAGAAAATTATGCTTTTGTTTCCACAGGAAAAATAAAAATTTACATGGGTTTTGGTCATTTGAGTTCAATGGGTTACAAATACTTGCCATCATTTAAGAGACTTGGTTTCAAATTATTGCTGGTTAAGATAAAAATAATGTTTTTATAAAAAATGACTTGAGATATATATATATATATAAATAATGAAATATGTTTCAGATTTCTTTGTCTTGCTATTCTGCTGTTACATTGAGACTCCAAAGGGTCATAGTTGTAAAAATGTCTGTCTACTCTACAGGTGTGAATGAAAAATGTGGCCACATGTATGTTTGGTTTTGAATGTCTGAGTCTGCATGTCCTTTGTGTTAAGGAATACAAGTTAATACTAGTCATCTGGCTATTCAGATACTAGTTTAAAGCATAAAATGTTCTATTTAAATAAAAAAACTGAGAGATATATTTGACTAATATATCTATAAGAGAACAAATTGGCCTGGTTATTGTTACCAAATTTAGAGATATTTTTAAGATTGGGCCTAGATTTGTTTGGCTCAGATACATTTAATAGATAATGGTCCTCAAACCTGTCAAAGATCTGATGAATATGGCATTTACATTATTTGATGAAAAGCTTACTATAGCAAACAGAGACTCCAAGCTCCCCAGCCCCTAGCAATGACTCCCAAGGAATGGCCAATTCCCCTATGCTATGTCAAAAGTATGTAGCTCAGTCTATCGATCCAGTGGGGGTCTAAAACCCCAAAGTTTATATTATACATTATATGGATGATTTGTTAATAGCACAAAAATCTGAAGAAAAAACACAAAATGTAGCTCAAAAGATAATTATCACACTTCAGGACCGAGGATTTCATATAGCTCCAGAGAAGATACAAACCCAATACCCCTTCCTGTTTTTAGGGTTCGAGTTACACCCAGACCTCCTCTATACACAAAAAATCTAGATTAGAAAAGATACACTTCGTTGTCTCAATGATTTTCAAAAGCTTTTAGGGGATATCAATTGGCTGTGACCCTATTTAAAAATAACCAAGGGAGAGTTACGCCCCCTTGAGGATATCCTCAAAGGAGACTCCGACCCTCAATCCCCTAGATACCTTATGGTGGAGGCAGAGAGGGTATTACAAAAGGTTGAAACGACCATCACTCAACAACACATGGGATATTTTGACCCAACTCTCCCATTGTATTTGATCATTTTTTCTACAGATTTTGCCCCTACAGGCCTGCTTTGGCAAGAGTCCGTACCTTTACTGTGGATACATCTTCCTGTTACTAAAAGAAAAATCCTTCCTACTTATCCTTCCCTGGTTTGCCAATCAATAATGTTAGGAATAAAAGCCTCCACTCGATACTTTGGGCATGACCCTGATATTATTGTTATGTCATATGATAAAGAGCAACTTGAATGGTTATGCACCCGTAGTCCTGACTGGGCCATTCTTGTCTGCACCTATGAAGGGAAACTTGATACACAAATGCCCAATAATAAACTCCTACAATTCTTCTCCCTCTCTTCTTTTTTTTTTCTTAAATATACCCGAATGGAGCCCATCCCGGACTCCCCTGTGCTTTTCATAGATGGGTCAAGTAATGGTAAAGCTGCTTATGTCCTCAATGGCCAAAAGAATGTTATGACAACCCCTTTTAAGTCAGCTCAGCTGGTGGAGCTATATGCTGCCCTTGCTGTCTTTAAAAATTTTGAAGATTGTTCCTTTAATTTGTATTCAGACAGTAGATATGTGGTAGGGGCTTTACAGGCTTTAGAAATGGTCCCAGTAATCCAACCCATTACTCCCACCTTTCAAATGTTTTCTGAATTACAAAAATTAATCCGACAAAGGTCACTACCCTTTTATGTTGGCCATATTCGTGCCCACACAGGCCTACCTGGACCCCTAGCTCAGGGAAATGAACTTGCTGATTCTGCTACACGTTCTATCTTGATTTCTCACTTGGAACATGATCAGGTAGCAGCCGCTCGTGAGGCGCACCGCCTTCATCACTTCAATGCTCAAACTTTGAGACTAAGGTTCTCAATTGCTAGAGAACAGGCTAGGTAAATTGTAAAAAACTGTAAAAATTGCCTGATGCTCTTACCTGAATCTCATTATGGAGTAAGCCCCAGAGGGCTTATACCTGGACAACTATGGCAGATGGATGTCACCCATGTTCCTTCTTTTGGCAAATTAAAGTTTATACATGTTACTGTAGATACCTTCAGTGGATTTATTTGTGCCTCCGCTCACAGTGGAGAAGCCACCAAAGATGTTATCAATCATATGTTACATTTCTTCACAGTGCTAGGTCAGCTGAAGTGTATAAAAACTGATAATGGTCCAGGATATACTAGTAGCAAATTCAGACAATTTTGTTTACAATTAGGAATTAAACATATCACTGGAATATCCTATAACCCTCAAGGCCAAGGTATCGTGGAGAGAGCTCATCAAACTTTAAAAAATACTCTTAATAAACTTAGCTCACAAGAGACACTATTTCCCCTTAAGGGAAACCACAAAGCTCTGCTTTCTCATGCCCTATTCGTATTAAATTTTTTGACATTGGACGCTTTTGGAAAATCTGCGGCTGAGCGACACTGGCACCCAGAAACCAAACAAGGATATGCGCAGGCCCTTTGGAAAGATCCAATTACTGGAATATGGAGTGGTCCTGATCCAGTTATAATCTGGGGAAAGGGATCTGCATGTATTTATGACTTTAAGGAAAATGGGGCTCATTGGCTACCAGAAAGACTGATTAAGCCTTACTCTACACAGATTGCCTCCCTAGATTAAGGAAAAAATAACTGTTATGTCCAGGACACAACCCTGAGACAAAATTCTCTCTTTTTCTTTCAGAAATGCCTCCAGCTTGGAAAATAAAGGGAGCCACGGACATCTCAATGGCAGGACCTGTTCGTCGCGAGCCTTGGAAGACCAAACCCCTGTTTCATCGTTTGCTTACTACTTTTTCCCCTTCCCCTCTCCTGCATCTCCAAGGAAAGCCCCCATGCTATTAAAAAGCTTACCTGGCGAATTTTCACAGTAACAGGGGAGGAGGTCTGGAAGGTTACTGCAAACCATGCTCCCTATTTCTGGTGGCCATCACTCACTCCTGACTTCTGTCAGCTGGCTGCAGGATTGGATTCTTGGGATATACCTACTATTGGCCAACACCAGTTAAATGGTACAGGGGTTCAAACGATTCCAAACTGCAATCAATTTCCTCATAGTCCTAAAACTACTTGGACCAGCCCTTGTGGGACATTCCATGATAATGACCCTGCTGTGATGACTGCCTCAGGCTGTGTTAGTCCTACAGCTCGTTGTAGGTTAGCACAATCTGACTTTTATGTCTGCCCTAAGGATGGTAGAAGCCGAGCCACGGCTGCTAGATGTGGGGGATTCGAGACCTTCTTTTGTGCTCAATGGGGTTGTGAAACTACAGGGGCAGCTTACTGGAAACCAACTTCATCTTGGGAACTTATTTCAGTTACAAGGGGATACAGTAAGCCTAGCACGAATAGACATTTTTGCTTTAGCCCCTATACTGGGACAGCCTATAATCCAGGGCTATCATTACCTTTAAACATGACCTTCACCCCTCAGGGTAGGGCGAATCGAGAATGGCCCTCAGGAAAAACATGGGGACTCCGCTGGTATCTTGATGGTACAGATAAAGGAGTCATTTTCAAGATCTTGCTAACAATAGAAAACCTGTACCCAAAGTCGGTAGGACCCAATGTAGTTCTCTCTGACCAAAAAGTTCCCTTCAATCATGAAAAGGTGCCATCACCTCCTTCCCCCTCACCTCATCCTCGTCCCTTTCCCTACCATACAAGAACCGTGACTACCATCCTAGACTCCAGTAATGGCACTCTCCTTACTCCTTTTGGAGGAACAGAAGATAGATTGTTTAATTTGGTCCAGGGAGCTTATCTGGCCCTAAATGCCACAAATCCAAGCAGAACCTTGGGTTGCTGGCTCTGCCTTACCTCCAGTCCCCCTTATTATGAAGGAATCGCCTTTCAGTCTACTGCCAATAACCTTACTTCCCCGAGCAATAGGTGTCAGACTAAGCCACATAAACTAACACTCCCTGAAGTCTCAGGACAAGGTTCTTGTTTGGGCAAGATTCCATCAACCCATAGTCACCTCTGTAAACAAACTCTGACACCCTATAAGGGAAGCTATTATCTTGAAGCACCCAATGGGTCCTACTGGGCCTGTAACACAGGATTGACCCCTTGCATATCTGCTCAGATATTTGATGATTCCCATGAATTTTGTGTGATGGTCCAATTATGGCCTCGTGTCACTTATCATCAAGAAAGCTCAGTGATGGAATTCTTTGAGAAGAGAGGGAGATACACTCGAGAACCTGTGTCTATGACTATTGCCCTATTGTTAGGTATTGGAGGCATTGCTGCAGGAGTTGGTACAGGAACTGCTGCCCTCGTGCAGAGCAACCACCTTATGCAGTTACAAATGGCTATGACTACTGACCTAGAGGCCATAGAAAGATCCATTTCTGCCCTGGAGAAGTCTTTAACCTCGCTCTCTGAGGTTGTGTTACAAAATAGAAGAGGTCTGGATTTACTATTTTTAAAGGAGGGAGGTTTATGTGCAGCCTTGAAGGAAGAATGCTGCTTTTATGCTGATCACACTGGGGTAGTTAGAGAATCAATGGAGAAACTAAGAGAAAAATTAGCACAAAGAAAACGTGATTTTGAAAATCAAAACAATTGGTTTGAGGGCTGGCTAAAGGGGTCCCCTTGGCTTTCTACTCTGATCCCCACCCTTCTGGCCCCCTTGATCATTTTCCTTCTCCTCCTCACCTTTGGTCCTTGGGCTTTTCAACGACTAACACAATTCATCAAAAATCAGATCAATTCGGCCCTATCAAAAACTGTTTCAGTACATTACCATCAGACAAGAGGAAACTATTGAAACAGGTGAAAGGCTCAGGTTCAGTGGCCTATGAACCTAAAAACCCCTATAATTAAAAGCTAGAGGGTACTCAATGACGGGAATAGTATGGGGCCTGTGCTGGGAGCACAACGTACAGAGGTCGCCAGAGACCGGCTCAACATGGAACGTTGCCAGACAGGACTGCACCCCATATAGCCTAAGACAGGGGCCCTCTCAATTTATGACCAAAGTCTGCTTTGGCCATTTTATAGAAAGAAGGGGGAATTGTCAGGAGCCAAGTAGCCTAACTGATACTCATGGGAAAAAGTTGTGTACCCAATCTTCCGTTAACAGTTTCAATAGCAACCATTTTTCAACAAGACCACAATATGTACCTTTTGATCTACTCCCTGAAACATAATGGTTTGCTGTATGGTCCGATGATCAGGCCCTGGAACAAAGAGACCTTTTCCTGAACCCTACCTTACCCTAACTTCCTCCTAGTGACTTTCCATACCCCTATCTACTTCTCCTAGCTCCTAGCATATGTAAGCCTGATTCCCTTTGCAATAAACGAGACCTTGACGCAACTCAGACTGACTTTGCCTTCCTTTACGCGCCTGGTCTCCTTTCTCTCTCACCCCCATTGATCTTTCAGGAGGTGCCTCCTAGGGTCTCATCAAATAACGTGGCGCGTGGGACGGGTCAAGATATGGCCCGTGTGTGTAGTAAGCACAGTTCTTTTGTTCTGAGTAAGCTCACTGTTCGGACCCCATAGGAAACACAGTAGAATAGAAGAGTGCTCTTTTCTCAAAAGCAGAGTGTGTTTCTTGTAAGGCGAGCTAGCGTTTGTTTCCCAGTCCAAAATGGAGTTGAGTCACATGCAGTTTCTGGTCCTACGAGCAAGGGATGTTTTCTGGTAAGGAAAGTCACTATTGTGCTCCCTTTGCCATAAACAGTGCAAATAGCACTCGTGTCTGTTCCCAGCAAGTACAGTGTATTGGATTGAAGAGGAGCTACTGTTCTTGTCAGTTTCCTAAGCAGAGTTGAACTAGATATGGCCCGTGTGTGTAGGAAGCACAGTTCTTTTGTTCTGAGCAAGCTCACTGTTCTGGCCCTATAGACAACACAGAAGAGTAGAAGAGTGCTCTTTTCTCAGAAGCAGAGTGTGTTTCTTGTAAGGCGAGCTAGCGTTTGTTTCCCAGTCCTAAATGGAGTTGAATCACATGCAGTTTCCGTTCCTACGAGCAAGAGTTGTTTTCTGGTAAGGAAAGTCACTATTGCGCTCCCATTGCCATACACAGTGCAAATAGCACTCGTGTCTGTTCCCAGCAAGTACAGTGTATTGGACTGAAGAGGAGCTACTGTTCTTGTCAGTTTCCTAAGGAAAATTGAAGTAGATATGGCCCGTGTGTGTAGGAAGGACAGTTCTTTTGTTCTGAGCAAGCTCACTGTTCTGGCCCTATAGGAAACACAGTAGAGTAGAAGAGTGCTCTTTTCTCAAAAGTAGAGTGTGTTTCTTGTAAGGCGAGCTAGCGTTTTTTTCCCAATCTTAAATGGAGTTGAATCACATCCAGTTTCTGGTCCTACGAGCAAGAGTTGTTTTCTGATAAGAAGAGTCACTATTGCGCTCCCATTGTCATACACAGGGCAAATAGCACTGGCGTCTGTTCCCAGCATGTACAGTGTATTGGACTGACGAGGATCTACTGTTCTTGTCAGTTTCCTAAGCAGAGTTGAACTAGATATGGCCCGTGAGTGTAGGAAGCACAATTCTTTTGTTCTGAGCAAGTTCACTGTTTTGGCCCTATAGGAAACAATGTAGAGTAGAAGAGTGCTCTTTTCTCAAAAGCAGAGTGTGTTTCTTGTAAGGCGAGCTAGCTTTTCTTTCCCAGTCCTAAATGGAGTTGAATCACATGCAGTTTCTGGTCCTACATGCAAGAGTTGTATTCTAGTAAGAAGAGTCACTATTGTGCTCCCTTTGTCATACACAGGGCAAATAGCACTCGCATCTGTTCCCAGGATGTACAGTGTATTGGACTGAAGAGGATCTACTGTTCTTGTCAGTTTCCTAAGCAAAATTGAACTAGATATGGCCCGTGTGTGCAGGAAGTACACTTCTTTTGTTCTGAGCAAGCTCACTCTTCTGGCACTATAGGAAACACAGGAGAGTAGAAGAGTGCTCTTTTGCAAAAGCAGAATGTGTTTCTTGTAAGGCGAGCTAGCGTTTGTTTCCCAGTCCTAAATTGAGTTCAATCACATGCAGTTTCTGGTCCTATGAGCTAGAGTTGTTTTATGGTAAGAAGAGTCACTATTGCGCTCCCATTGTCATACACAGGGCAAATAGCACTGGCGTCTGTTCCCAGCATGTAAAGTGTATTGGACTGAAGAGGATCTACTCTTCTTGTCATTTTCCTAAGCAGAGTTGAACTAGATATGGCCCGTGTGTGTAGGAAGCACAGTTCTTTTGTTCTGAACTCGCTCATTCTTCTGGCCTATAGGAAACACAGTAGAGTAGAAGAGTGCTCTTTTCTCAAAAGCAGAGTGTGTTTTTTGTAAGGCGAGCTTGCGTTTGTTTCCCAGTCCTAAATGGAGTTGAATCACATGCAGTTTCTAGTCCTACGAGCAAGAGTTGTTTTCTGGAAAGGAAAGTCACTATTGTGCTCCCTTTGCCATACACAGTGCAAATAGCACTCGCGTCTGTTCCCAGCAAGTACAGTGTATTGGACTGAAGAGGAGCTACTGTTCTTGTCAGTTTCCTAAGCAGAGTTGAACTAGATATGGCCCGTGTGTGTAGGAAGCACAGTTCTTTTGTTCTGAGCAAGCTCACTGTTCTGGCCCTATAGGAAACACAGTAGAGTAGAAGTGTGCTCTTTTCTCCAAAGCAGAGTGTGTTTCTTCTAAGGCGAACTAGCGTTTGTTTCCAAGTCCTAAATGGAGTTGAATCACATGCAGTTTCTGGTCCTACAAGAAAGAGTTGTTTTCTGGTAAGAAGAGTCACTATAGAGCTCCCATTACCATACACAGGGTAAATAGCTCTCGCGTCTGTTCCAGCATGTACAGTGTATTGCACTGAAGAGGATCTACTGTTCTTGTCAGTTACCTAAGCAGAGTTGAACTAGATATGGCCCGTGTGTGTAGGAAGCACAGTTCTTTTGTTCTGAGCAAGCTCACTGTTCGGACCCCATAGGAAACACAGTAGAATAGAAGAGTGCTCTTTTCTCAAAAGCAGAGCGTGTTTCTTGTAAGGCTAGCTAGTGTTTGTTTCCCAGTCAGAAACAGATTTGAAACTCATGAGTTTCTGGTCCTACGAGCAAGAGTTGTTTTCTGGTAAGAGGAGTTACTATTTCACTCCCATTGACATACACAGGGCAAATAGCACTGGCGTCTGTTCCCAGCATGTAAAGCAGAGTTGAACTACATATGGCCCGTGTGTGTAGGAAGCACAGTTCTTTTGTTCTGAGCAAGCTCACTGTTCTGGCCCTATAGAAAACACAGAAGATTAGAAGAGTGCTCTTTTCTCAGAAGCAGAGTTTGTGTCTTGTAAGGCCAGCTAGCGTTTGTTTCCCAGTCCTAAATGTAGTTGAATATCATGCAGTTTCTTGTCCTATGAGCAAGAGTTGTTTTCTGGTAAGAAGAGTAACTATTGTGCTCCCATTGCCATACACAGTGCAAACAACACTCGCTACTGTTCTTTGAAAGTACAGTGTATTGGACAGAAGAGGAGCTACTGTTCTTGTCAGTTTCCTAAGCAGAGTTGAACTAGATATGGCCCGTGTGTGTAGGAAGCACAGTTCTTTTGTTCTGAGGAAGCTCACTGTTCGGAACCCATAGGAAACACAGTAGAGTAGAAGAGTGCTATTTTCTCAAAAGCAGAGTGCGTTTCTTGTAAGGCTAGCTAGTGTTTGTTTCCCTGTCAGAAAGAGGTTTGAATCTCATACCTTTTCTGGTCCTACGAGCAAGAGTTGTTTTCTGGTAAGAGGAGTCACTATTTCGCTCCCATTGCCATACAAAGTGCAAATAGGACTCGTGTCTGCGACCTGAAAGTACAGTGTATTGGACTGAACAGTAGCTACTGTTCTTGTCATTTTCCTAAGCAGAGTTGAACTAGATATGGCCCGTTTGTGTAGGAAGCACAATACTTTTGTTCTGAGCAAGCTCACTGTTCTGGCCCTATAGGAAACACAGTAGAGTAGAAGAGTGCTCTTTTCTCCAAAGCAGAGTGTGTTTCTTGTAAGGCGAGCTAGCGTTTGTTTCCCAGTCCTAAATGGAGTTGAACCACATGCAGTTTCTGGTCCTACGAGCAAGGGATGTTTTCTGGTAAGGAAAGTCACTATTGTGCTCCCTTTGCCATAAACAGTGCAAATAGCACTCACGTCTGCCAGGCGGTGGTGGCTCACGCCTTTAATCCCAGCACTCGGGAGGCAGAGGCAGGCGGATCTCTGTGAGTTCAAGGCCAGCCTGGGCTACCAAGTGAGTTCCAGGAAAGGCGCAAAGCTACACAGAGAAACCTTGTCTCGAAAAACCAAAAAAAAAAAAAAAAAAAAAGAATTGTTTTCTGGTAAGAAGAGTCACTTCTACCATAGGAAACAGAGTAGAGTAGAAGAGTGCTCTTTTCTCAAAAGCAGAGTGTGTTTCTTGTAAGGCGAGCTAGCGTTTGTTTCCCACTCCTAAAGGGAGTTGAATCACATGCAGTTTTTGATCCTTTGAGCAAGAGTTGTTTTCTGGTAAGAAGAGTCACTATTGTGCTCCCATTGCCGTACACCGTGCAAATAGCACTCGCATCTGTTCCCACCTAGTACAGTGTATTGGACTGAAGAGGAGCTACTGTTCTCGTCAGTTTCCTAAGCAGAGTTGAACTAGATATGGCCCGTGTGTGTAGGAAGCACAGTTCTTTTGTTCTGAGCAAGCTCATTGTTCTGGCCCTATAGGAAATACAGTAGAGTAGAAGAGTGCTCTTTTCTCAAAAGCAGAGTGTGTTTCTTGTAAGGCAAGCTAGTGTTTGTTTCCCAGTCCTAAATGGAGTTGAATCACATGCAGTTTATGGTCATAAGAGTAAGAGTTGTTTTCTGGTAAGAAGAGTCACTATTGCGCTCCCATTGTCACACACAGGGCAAATAGCACTGGCGTCTGTTCCCAGCATGTACAGTCTATTGGACTGAAGAGGTTCTACTGTTCTTGTCAGTTTCTTAAGCAGAATTGAACAAGATATGCCCGTGTGTGTAGGAAGCACAGTTCTTTTGTTCTGAGCAGTCTCACATTTCGAACCGCATAGGAAACACAGTAGAGTAGAAGAGTGCATTTTTCTCAAAAGCAGAGTCTGTTTCTTGTAAGGCAAGCTAGCGTTTGTTTCCCAGTCCTAAATGGAGATGAAATACACATGCAGTTTCTGGTCCTACGAGCAAGAGTTGTTTTCTGGTAAGAAGAGTCACTATTGCGCTCCCTTTGCCATACACAGTGCAAATAGCCCTCGCGTCTGTTCCCAGCAAGTACAGTGTATTGGACTGAAGAGGAGCTACTGTTCTTGTCAGTTTCCTAAGCAGAGTTGAACTAGATATGGCCCGTGTGTGTAGGAAGCACAGTTCTTTTGTTCTCAGCAAGCTCACTGTTTGGACCACATAGAAAACACAGTAGAGTAGAAGAGTGCTCTTTTCTCAAAAGCAGAGTGTGTTTCTTGTAAGGCGAGCAAGCATTTGTTTCCCAGTACTAAATGGAGTTGAATCAAATGCAGGTTTTGGTTCTACGAGCAAGAGTTGTTTTTTGATAAGAAGAGACACTATTGCGCTCCCATTGCCATACATAGTACAAATAACACTCGAGTCTGTTTCCAGCATGTACAGTGTATTGGACTGAAGAGGATCTACTGTTCTTGTCAGTTTCCTACGCAGAGTTGAACTAGATATAGCCCGTGTGTGTAGGAAGCACAGTTCTTTTGTTCTGAGCAAGCTCACTGTTCTGGCCCTATAGGAAACACAGTAGAGTAGAAGAGTGCTCTTTTCTCAAAAGCAGAGTGTGTTTCTTGTAAGGCGAGCTAGCGTTTGTTTCCCACTCCTAAAGGGAGTTGAATCACATGCAGTTTTTGATCCTTTGAGCAAGAGTTGTTTTCTGGTAAGAAGAGACACTATTGTGCTCCCATTGCCGTACACCGTGCAAATAGCACTCGCATCTCTTCCCACCAAGTACAGTGTATTGGACTGAAGAGGAGCTACTGTTCTCGTCAGTTTCCTAAGCAGAGTTGAACTAGATATGGCCCGTGTGTGTAGGAAGCACAGTTCATTTGTTCTGAGCAAGCTCATTTTTCTGGCCCTATAGGAAACACAGTAGAGTAGAAGAGTGCTCTTTTCTCAAAAGCAGAGTGTGTTTCTTGTAAGGCAAGCTAGCATTTGTTTCCCAGTCCTAAATGGAGTTGAATCACATGCAGTTTTTGGTCCTACGCGCAAGAGTTGTTTTCTGGTAAGGAAAGTCACTATTGCGCTCCCATTGACAAACACAGTGCAAATAGCACTCGCATCTGTTCCCAGCAAGTACAGTGTATTGGACTGAAGAGGAGCTACTGTTCTTGTCAGTTTCCTAAGCAGAGTTGAACTAGATATGGCCCGTGTGCGTAGGAAGCACAGTTCTTTTGTTCTGAGCAAGCTCACTGTTCGGAACCCATAGGACACATAGTAGAGAAGAAGAGTGCTCTTTTCTCAAAAGCAGAGTGTGTTTCTTGTAAGGCGAGCTAGCGTTTGTTTCCCAGTCCTAAATGAGTTTGAATCACATGCAGATTCCAGTCCTACGAGTAGAGTTATTTTTTGGTAAGTAGAGTCACTATTGCGCTCCCATTGCCATACACAGTACAAATAACACTTGCGTCTGTTCCAATCAATTACAGTGTATTGGAATGAAGAGGAGCTACTATTCTTGTCAGTTTCCTAAGGAGAGTTGAACTAGATATGGCCTGTGTGTACAGGAAGCACAGTTCTTTTGTTCTGAGCAAGCACACTGTTCGGACCCCATAGGAAACACAGTAGAGTAGAAGAGTGCTCTTTTCTCAAAAGCAGAGTGTGTTTCTTGTAAGGCGAGCTAGCGTTTGTTTCCCAGTCCTAAATGGAGTTGAATCACATGCAGTTTTTGGTCCTACGCACAAGAGTTTTTTTCTGGTAAGGAAAGTCACTATTGTGCTCCCATTGCCAAAAACAGTGCAAATAGCACTCGCATCTGTTCCCAGCAAGTACAGTGTATTGGACTGAAGAGGAGCTACTGTTCTTGTCAGGTTCCTAAGCAGAGTTGAACTAGATATGGCCCATGTGTGTAGGAAGCACAGTTCTTTTGTACTCAGCAAGCTCACTGTTCTGGCCCTATAGGAAACACAGTAGAGTACAAGAGTGCTCTTTCCTCAAAAGCAGACTGTGTTTCTTGTAAGGCAAGCTAGCGTTTGTTTCCCAGTCCTAAATGGAGTTGAATCACATGCAGTTTATGGTCATAAGAGTAAGAGTTGTTTTCTGGTAAGAAGAGTCACTATTGCGCTCCCATTGTCACACACAGGGCAAATAGCACTGGCGTCTGTTCCCAGCATGTACAGTCTATTGGACTGAAGAGGTTCTACTGTTCTTGTCAGTTTCTTAAGCAGAATTGAACAAGATATGCCCGTGTGTGTAGGAAGCACAGTTCTTTTGTTCTGAGCAGTCTCACATTTCGAACCGCATAGGAAACACAGTAGAGTAGAAGAGTGCATTTTTCTCAAAAGCAGAGTCTGTTTCTTGTAAGGCGAGCTAGCGTTTGTTTTCCAGTCCTAAATGGAGATGAAATACACATGCAGTTTCTGGTCCTACGAGCAAGAGTTGTTTTCTGGTAAGAAGAGTCACTATTGCGCTCCCTTTGCCATACACAGTGCAAATAGCCCTCGCGTCTGTTCCCAGCAAGTACAGTGTATTGGACTGAAGAGGAGCTACTGTTCTTGTCAGTTTCCTAAGCAGAGTTGAACTAGATATGGCCCGTGTGTGTAGGAAGCACAGTTCTTTTGTTCTCAGCAAGCTCACTGTTTGGACCGCATAGAAAACACAGTAGAGTAGAAGAGTGCTCTTTTCTCAAAAGCAGAGTGTGTTTCTTGTAAGGCGAGCAAGCGTTTGTTTCCCAGTACTAAATGGAGTTGAATCAAATGCAGGTTTTGGTTCTACGAGCAAGAGTTGTTTTTTGATAAGAAGAGTCACTATTGCGCTCCCATTGCCATACATAGTACAAATAACACTCGCGTCTGTTTCCAGCAAGTACAGTGTATTGGTCTGAAGAGGAGCTACTGTTCTTGTCAGTTTCCTAAGCAGAGTTGAACTAGATAAGGCCCATGTGTGTAGGAAGCACAGTTCTTTTGTTCTGAGCAAGCTCACTGTTCTGGCCCCATAGGAAACACAGTAGAGTAGAAGAGTGCTCTTTGCTCAAAAGCAGAGTGTGTTTCTTGTAAGGCGAGCTAGCATTTGTTTCCCAGTCCTAAATGGAGTTGAGTCACATGCAGTTTCTGGTCCTACGAGCAAGAGTTTTTTCTGGTAATAAGACTCACTATTGCTCCCATTGTCATACTCAGGGCAAATAGCACTGGCCTCTGTTCTCAGCATGTACAGTGTATTGGACTGAAGAGGATCTACTCTTCTTGTCAGGTTCATAAGCAGAGTTGAACTAGATATGGCCCATGTGTGTAGGAAGCACAGTTCTTTTGTACTCAGCAAGCTCACTGTTCTGGCCCTATAGGAAACACAGTAGAGTAGAAGAGTGCTCTTTCCTCAAAAGCAGAGTGTGTTGCTTGTAAGGCGAGCTAGCGTTTGTTTCCCAGTCCTAAATAAAGTTGAATCACATGCAGTTTCCGTTCCTACTTGCAAGAGTTGTTTTCTGGTAAGGAAAGTCACTATTGCGCTCCCATTGCCATACACAGTGCAAATAGCACTGGCGTCTGTACCCAGGTTGTACAGCGTATTGGACTGAAGAGGATCTACTGTTCTTGTCAGTTTCCTAAGCAGAGTTTAACTAGATATGGCCCGTGTGTGTAGGAAGCACAGTTCTTTTGTTCTGAGCAAGCTAATTGTTCGGACCCCATAAAAAACACAGTAGAATAGAAGAGTGTTCTTTTCTCAAAAGCAGAGTGTGTTTCTTGTAAGGCGAGCTAGCGTTTGTTTCCCAGTCCAAAATGGAGTTGAATCAAATGCAGTTTCTGGTCCAACGAGCAAGGGATGTTTTCTGGTAAAGAAAGTCACTATTGTGCTCCTTTTGCCATAAACAGTGCAAATAGCACTCACGTCTGTTCCCAGCAAGTACAGTGTATTGGTCTGAAGAGGAGCTACTGTTCTTGTCAGTTTCCTAAGCAGAATTCAACAGGATTTGGTCCGTATGTGTAGGAAGCACAGTTCTTTTGTTCTGAGCAAGCTCACATTTCGAACCCCATAGGAAACACAGTAGATTAGATGAGTGCATTTTTCTCAAAAGCAGAGTGTGTTTCTTGTAAGGCGAGCTAGCGTTTGTTTCCCAGTCCTAAATGGAGTTGAAATACACCTGCAGTTTCTGGTCCTATGAGCAAGAGTTATTTTCTGGTAAGAAGAGTCACTATTGCGCTCCCATTGCCATTATAGTACAAATAACACTCGCGTCTGTTTCCAGCAAGTACAGTGTATTGGTCTGAAGAGGAGCTACTGTTCTTGTCGGTTTCCTAAGCAGAGTTGAACTAGATATGGCCCGTGTGTGTAGGAAGCCCAGTTCTTTTGTACTGTAAGCTCACTGATCGAACCCATAGGAAACAGAGTAGTGTAGAAGAGTGCTCTTTTCTCAAAAGCATAGTGTGTTTCTTGTAAGGCGAGCTAGTGTTTTTTTCCCAGTCCTAAATGGAGTTCAAATACACATGCAGTTTCTGGTCCTACGAGCAAGAGTTTTTTTCTGGTAAGAAGAGTCACTATTGTGCTCCCTTTGCCATACACAGTGCAAATAGCCCTCGCGTCTGTTCCCAGCAAGTACAGTGTATTGGACTGAAGAGGAGGTAATGTTCTTGTCAGTTTCCTAAGCAGAGTTGAACTAGATATGGCCCATGTGTGTAGAAAGCACAGTTCTTTTGTACTCAGCAAGCTCACTGTTCTGGCCCTATAGGAAACACAGTAGAGTAGAAGAGTGCTCTTTCCTCAAAAGCAGAGTGTGTTTTTTGTAAGGCGAGCTAGCGTTTGTTTTGCAGTCCTAAATGGAGTTGAATCACATGCAGTTTCCGTTCCTACGAGCAAGAGTTGTTTTCTGGTAAGGAAAGTCACTATTGCACTCCCTTTGCCATACACAGTGCAAATAGCACTCGCGTCTGTTCCCAGCAAGTACAGTGTATTGGACTGAAGAGGAGCTACTGTTCTTGTCAGTTTCCTAAGTAGAATTGAACTAGATATGGCCCGTGTGTGTAGGAAGCACAGTTCTTTTGTTCTGAGCAAGCTCACTGTTTGGACCCCATAGGAAACACAGTAGAGTAGAAGAGTGCTCTTTTCTCAAAAGCAGAGTGTGTTTCTTGTAAGGCGAGCTAGCTTTTCTTTCCCAGTCCTAAATGGAGTTGAATCACATGCAGTTTCTGGTGCTACGAGCAAGAGATGTTTTCTGGTAAGAAGAGTCACTATTGTGCTCCCATTGCCATACACAGTGCAAATAGCACTGGCGTCTGTACCCAGAATGTACAGTGTATTGGACTGAAGAGGATCTACTGTTCTTGTCAGTTTCCTAAGTAGAATTGAACTAGATATGGCCCGTGTGTGTAGGAAGCACTGTTCTATTGTTCTGAGCAAGCTCACTGTTCTGGCCCTATAGGAAACGCAGTAGTGTAGAAGAGTGCTCTTTTCTCAAAAGCAGAGTGAGTTTTTTGTAAGGCGAGCTAGCTTTTGTTTGCCAGTCCTAAATGGAGTTGAATCACATGCAGTTTCTAGTCCTACGAGCAAGAGTTTTTTCTGGTAATAAGAGTCACTATTGCGCTCCCATTGTCATACTCAGGGCAATAAGCACTAGCCTCTGTTCCCAGCATGTACAGTGTATTGGACTGAAGAGGTTCTACTGTTCTTGTCAGTTTCTTAAGCAGAATTGAACAAGATATGCCCGTGTGTGTAGGAAGCACAGTTCTTTTGTTCTGAGCAGGCTCACATTTCTAACCCCATAGGAAACACAGTAGAGTGGAAGAGTGCATTTTTCTCAAAAGCAGAGTGTGTTTCTTGTATGGCGAGCTAGCTTTTGTTTCCTAGTCCTAAATGGAGATGAAATACAAATGCAGTTTCTGGTCCTACGAGCAAGAGTTGTTTTCTGGTAAGGAAAGTCACTATTGTGCTCCCTTTGCCATACACAGTGCAAATAGCACTCGCGTCTGTTCCCAGCAAGTACAGTGTATTGGAATGAAGAGGAGCTACTGTTCTTGTCAGTTTCGTAAGCAGAGTTGAACTAGATATGGCCCGTGTGAGTAGGAAGCACAGTTCTTTTGTTCTCAGCAAGCTCACTGTTTGGACCACATAGAAAACACAGTAGAGTAGAAGAGTGCTCTTTTCTCAAAAGTAGAGTGTTTTTCTTGTAAGGCGAGCAAGCGTTTGTATCCCAGTCCTAAATGGAGTTGAATCAAATGCAGGTTTTGGTTCTACGAGCAAGAGTTGTTTTTTGATAAGAAGAGTCACTATTGCGCTCCCATTGCCATACGTAGTACAAAAAACACTCGCGTCTGTTTCCAGCAAGTACAGTGTATTGGTCTGAAGAGGAGCTACTGTTCTTGTCAGTTTCCTAAGCAAAGTTGAACTAGATAAGGCCCATGTGTGTAGGAAGCAGAGTTCTTTTGTTCTGAGCAAGCTCACTCTTCGAACCCCATAGGAAACACAGTAGAGAGAAGAGTGCTCTTTTCTCAAAAGCAGAGTGTGTTTCTTGTAAGGCGAGCTACTGTTTGTTTCCCAGTCCTAAATGGAGTTGAATCACATGCAGTTTCTGTTCCTATGAGTAAGAGTTGTTTTCTGGTATGGAAAGTCACTATTGCGCTCCCATTGCCATACACTGTGCAAATAGCACTGGCGTCTATACCCAGCATGTACAGTGTATTGGACTGAAGAGGATCTACTGTTCTTGTCAGTTTTCTTAGCAGAATTGAACTAGATATGTCCCGTGTGTGTAGGAAGCACAGTTCTTTTGTTCTGAGCAAGCTCACTGTTCTAGCCCTATAGGAAACACAGTAGAGTAGAAGAGTGCTCTTTTCTCAAAAGCAGAGTGTGTTTCTTGTAAGGCGAGCTAGCGTTTGTTTCCCAGTCCTAAATGGAGTTGAATCACATGCAGTTTCTGGTCCTACGAGCAAGAGTTTTTTCTGGTAATAAGAGTCACTATTGTGCTCCCATTGTCATACACAGGGCAAAGAGCACTGGCCTCTGTTCCCAGCATGTACAGTGTATTGGACTGAAGATGATCTACTGTTCTTGTCAGTTTCCTAAGCAGAGTTGAACTAGATATGGCCCAGGTGTGTAGGAAGCAAAGTTCTTTTGTACTCAGCAAGCTCACTGTTCTGGCCCTATAGGAAACACAATAGAGTAGAAGAGTGCTCTTTCCTCAAAAGCAGAGTGTGTTTTTTGTAAGGCTAGCTAGCGTTTTTTTCCCAGTCCTAAATGGAGTTGAATCACATGCAGTTTCCGTTCCTACTTGCAAGAGTTGTTTTCTGGTAAGGAAAGTCACTATTGCGCTCCCATTGCCATACACAGTGCAAATAGCACTCGCGTCTGTTCCCAGCAAGTACAGTGTATTGGACTGAAGAGGATCTACTGTTCTTGTCAGGTTCATAAGCAGAGTTGAACTAGATATGGCCCATGTGTGTAGGAAGCACAGTTCTTTTGTACTCAGCAAGCTCACTGTTCTGGCCCTATAGGAAACACAGTAGAGTAGAAGAGTGCTCTTTTCTCAGAAGCAGAGTGTGTTTAGTGTAAGGGTACCTAGCGTTTGCTTCCCTGTGTTAAATGGAGTTGAATCACATGCAGTTTCTGGTCCTAAGAGCAAGAGTTGTTTTCTGGTAAGAAGAGTCACTATTGCACTCCCATTGCCATACACAGTGCAAATAGCACTCGCGTCTGCTCTCAGCAAGTACAATGTATTTGATTGAAGAGGAGCTACTGTTCTTGTCAGTTTCCTAAGCAGACTTGAGCTAGATATGGCCCGTGTGTGTAGGAAGCACAGTTCATTTGTTCTGAGCAAGCTCACTGTTCGGACCCAAAGGAAACACAGTAGAGTAGAAGAGTACTCTTTTCTCAAAAGTAGAGTGTGTTTCTTGAAAGGCAAGCTAGCTTTTGTTTCCCAGTCGTAAATGAAGTTGAATCACATGCAGTTTCTGATCCTACGAGTAGAGTTGTTTTTTGGTAAGAAGAGTCACTATTGCGCTCCCATTGCCATACACAGTGCAAATAGCACTTGCGTCTGTTCCAATCAAGTACAGTGTATTGGACTGAAGAGGAGATACTGTTCTTGTCAGTTTCCTGAGCAGAGTTGAACTAGATATGTACCATGTGTATAGGAAGCAGAGTTCTTTTGTTCTGAGCAAACTAACTTTCTGGCCCTATAGGAAACACAATAGAGTAGAACAGTGCTCTTTTCTCAAAAGCAGAGTGTGTTTCTTGTAAGGCGAGATAGCGTTTGTTTCCCAGTCCTAAATGGAGTTGAATCACATGCAGTTTCTGGACGTACGAGCAAGAGTTGTTTTCTGGTAAGGAAAGTCACTATTGCGCTCCCATTGTCATACTCAGGGCAAATAGCACTGGCGTCTGTTCCCAGCATTACAGTGTATTGGACTGAAGTGGATCTACTGTTCTTGTCAGTTTCCTTAGCAGAATTGAACTAGATCCGGCCATGTGTGTAGGAAGCACAGTTCTTTTGTTCTGAGCAAGCTCACTGTTCTGTCCCTATAGGAAACACAGTAGAGTAGAAGATTGATCTTTTCTCAAAAGCAGAGTGTGTTTCTTGTAAGGCAAGATAGCGTTTGCTTCCCAGACCTAAATGGAGTTGAATCACATGCAGTTTCTGGTCCTACAAGCAAGAGTTTTTTTCTGGTAAGAAGAGTCACTATTGCGTTCGCATTGTCATACACAGGGCAAATAGCAATGGCGTCTGTTCCTAGCCTGTACAGGGTATTGGACTGAAGAAGATCTACTGTTCTTGTCAGTTTCCTCCGCAGAGTTGAACTCGATATGGCCCGTGTGTGTAGGAAGCACAGTTCTTTTGTTTTAGCAAGCTCACTGTGCGGACCCCATAGGAAACTCAGTGCTCTTTTCTCAAAAGCAGAGTGTGTTTCTTGTAAGGCGAGATAGCATTTGCTTCCCAGACCTAAATGGAGTTGAATCACATGCAGTTTCTGGTCCTACAAGCAAGAGTTGTTTTCTGGTAAGAAGAGTCACCATTGCGCTCACATTGCAATTCACAGGGCAAATAGCACTGGCGTCTGTTCCCAGCATGTACAGTGTATTGGACTGAAGAGGATCTACTGTTCTTGTCAGTTTTCTACGCAGAGTTGAACTAGATATAGCCCGTGTGTGTAGGAAGCACAGTTCTTTTGTTCTGAGCAAGCTCACTGTTCTGGCCCTATAGGAAACACAGTAGAGTAGAAGAGTGCTCTTTTCTCAAAAGCAGAGTGTGTTTCTTGTAAGGCGAGCTAGCGTTTGTTTCCCACTCCTAAAGGGAGTTGAATCACATGCAGTTTTTGATCCTTTGAGCAAGAGTTGTTTTCTGGTAAGAAGAGTCACTATTGTGCTCCCATTGCAGTACACCGTGCAAATAGCACTCGCATCTGTTCCCAGCAAGTACAGTGTATTGGACTGAAGAGGAGATACTGTTCTTGTCAGTTTCCTGAGCAGAGTTGAACTAGATATGCCCCATGTGTATAGGAAGCACAGTTCTTTTGTTCTGAGCAAACTAACTTTCTGGCCCTATAGGAAACACAATAGAGTAGAAGAGTGCTCTTTTCTTAAAAGCAGAGTGTGTTTCTTGTAAGGCGAGCTAGCGTTTGTTTCCCAGTCCTAAATGGAGTTGAATCACATGCAGTTTTTGGTCCTATGCGCAAGAGTTGTTTTCTGGTAAGGAAAGTCACTATTGCGCTCCCATTGCCAAACACAGTGCAAATAGCACTCGCATCGGTTCCCAGAAAGTACAGTGTATTGGACTGAAGAGGAGCTACTGTTCTTGTCAGTTTCCTAAGCAGAGTTGAACTAGATATGGCCCGTGTGCGTAGGAAGCACAGTTCTTTGTTCTGAGGCAAGCTCACTGTTCGGAACCCATAGGACACATAGTAGAGAAGAAGAGTGCTCTTTTCTCAAAAGCAGAGTGTGTTTCTTGTAAGGCAAGCTAGCTTTTGTTTCCCAGTCCTAAATGAGTTTGAATCACATGCAGATTCCAGTCCTACGAGTAGAGTTATTTTTTGGTATGTAGAGTAACTATTGAGTTCCCATTGCCATACACAGTACAAATAACACTGGCGTCTGTTCCAATCAATTACAGTGTATTGGACTGAAGATGATCTACTGTTCTTGTCAGTTTCCTAAGCAGAGTTGAACTAGATATGGCCCGCGTGTGTAGGAAGCACAGTTCTTTTGTTCTGAGCAAGCTCACTGTTCGGACCGCATAGGAAACACAGTAGAGTAGAAGAGTGCTCTTTTCTCAAAAGCAGAGTGTGTTTCTTGTAAGGCGAGCTAGCGTTTGTTTCCCAGTCCTAAATGGAGTTGAATCACATGCAGTTTTTGGTCCTACGCGCAAGAGTTTTTTTCTGGTAAGGAAAGACACTATTGCGCTCCCATTGCCAAACACAGTGCAAATAGCACTCGCATCTGTTCCCAGCAAGTACAGTGTATTGGACTGAAGAGGAGCTACTGTTCTTGTCAGTTTCCTAAGCAGAATTGAACTGGATATGGCCATTTGTGTAGGAAGCACAGTTCTTTTGTTCTGAGCAAGCTCACTGTACTGGCCCTATAGGAAACAGAGTAGAGTAGAAGAGTGCTCTTTTCTCAAAAGCAGAGTGTGTTTCTTGTAAGGCGAGCTAGCGTTTGTTTCCCAGTCCTAAATGGAGTTGAATCACATGCAGTTTTTGGTCCTACGAGCAAGTTGTTTTCTCGTAGGGATAGTCACTATTGCGCTCCCATTGCCATACACAGTGCAAATAGCACTTGCGTCTGTTCCCAGCAAGTACAGTGTATTGGAATGAAGAGGAGCTACTGTTCTTGTCAGTTTCCTAACCAGAGTTGAACTAGATATGGCCCGTGTGTGTAGGAAGCACAGTTTTTTTGTTCTAAGCAAGCTCACTGTTTGGACCCCTTAGGAAACACAGTAAAGTAGAAGAGTGCTCTTTTCTCAAAAGCCGAGTGTGTTTAGTGTAAGGCGACCTAGCGTTTGCTTCCCAGTCCAAAATGTAGTTGAATCACATGTAGTTTCTGGTCCTAAGAGCAAGAGTTGTTTTCTGGTAAGAAGTGTCACTATTGCGCTCCCATTTCCATACACAGTGCAAATAGCAATTGCGTCTGCTCCCAGCAAGTACAGTGTATTGGATTGAAGAGGAGCTACTGTACTTGTCAGTTTCCTAAGCAGACTTGAACTAGATATGGCCCGTGTGTGTTGGAAGCACAGTTCATTTGTTCTGAGCAAGCTCACTGTTCGGACCCCGTAGGAAACACAGTAGAGTAGAAGAGTACTCTTTTCTCAAAAGCAGAGTGTGTTTCTTGTAAGGCGAGCTTGCTTTTGTTTCCCAGTTGTAAATGAAGTTGAATCACATGCAGGTTCTGGTCCTACGAGTAGAGTTGTTTTTTGTTAAGAGGAGTTACTATTGAGCTCCCATTGCCATACACAGTGCAAATAGCACTTGCGTCTGTTCCAATCAAGTACAGTGTATTGGACAGAAGAGGAGATACTGTTCTTGTCAGTTTCCTAAGCAGAGTTGAACTAGATATGGCCCGTGAGTATAGGAAGCACAGTTCTTTTGTTTTGAGCAACCTCACTTTCTGGCCCTATAGAAAACACAGTAGAGTAGAAGAGTGCTCTTTTCTCAAAAGCAGAGTGTGTTTCTTGTAAGGGGAGCTAATGTTTGTTTCCCAGTCCTAAAAGGAGTTGAATGACATGCAGTTTTTGGTCCTACGAGCAGGAGTTGTTTTCTGGTAAGAAGAGTCACTATTGTGCTCCCATTGCCATACACAGTGCAAATAGCTCTCGATTCTGTTCCCAGCAAGTACAGTGTATTGGACTGAAGAGGAGCTACTATTCTTGTCCGTTTCCTAATCAGAGTTGAACTAGATAAGGCCCGTGTGTTTAAGAAGCACAGTTCTTTTGTTCTGAGAAAGCTCACTGTTTGGACCCCATAGGAAACACAGTAGAGTAGAAAAGTGCTCTTTTCTCAAAAGCAGAGTGTGTTTCTTGTAAGGCGAGCTGGCATTTGTTTCCCAGTCCTAAATGGAGTTGAATCACATGCAGGTTCTGGTCCTACAAGCAAGAGTTGTTTTCTGGTAAGAAGAGTCACTATTGCGCTCCCATTGTCATACACAGGGCAAATAGCACTGGCGTCTGTTCCCAGCATGTACAGTGTATTGGACTGAAGAGGATCTACTGTTCTTGTCAGTTTCCTAAGCAGAATTGAGCTAGATACGGCCATGTGTGTAGGAAGCACAGTTCTTTTGTTCTGAGCAAGCTCACTGTTCTGGCCCTATAGGAAAAACTGTAGAGTAGAAGAGTGCTCTTTTCTCTAAAGCAGAGTGTGTTTCTTGTAAGGTGAGCGAGCGTTTGTTTCCCACCCCTAAATGGAGTTTAATCACATGCAGTTTTTGGTCCTAAGAGCAAGAGTTGTTTTCTGGTAAGGAAAGTCACTATTGCGCTCCCTTTGCCATACACAGCACAAATAGCACTCACGTCTGTTCCCAGCAAGTACAGTGTATTGGACTGAAGAGGAGCTACTGTTCTTGTCAGTTTTCTAAGCAGAGTTGAACTAGATATGGCCCGTGTGTATAGGAAGCACAGCTCTTTTGTTCTGAGCAAGCTCACTGTGCGGACCCCATAGGAAACTCAGTGCTCTTTTCTCAAAAGCAGAGTGTGTTTCTTGTAAGGCGAGATAGCGTTTGCTTCCCAGACTTAAATGGAGTTGAATCACATGCACTTTCTGGTCCTACAAGCAAGAGTTTTTTTCTGGAAAGAAGAGTCACTATTGCGCTCGCATTGTCATACACAGGGCAAATAGCACTGGCGTCTTTTCCCAGCAAGTACAGTGTATTGGACTGAAGAGTATCTACTGTTCTTGTCAGTTTCCTATGCAGAGTTGAACTAGATATAGCCCGTGTGTGTAGGAAGCACAGTTCTTTCGTTCTGAGCAAGCTCACTGTTCTGGCACTATAGAAAACACAGTAGAGTAGCAGAGTGCTCTTTTCTCAAAAGCAGAGTGTGTTTCTTGTAAGGCGAGCTAGTGTTTGTTTCAAGTTCTAAATGGAGTTGAATCACATGCAGTTTCTGTTCCTACGAGCAAGAGATGTTTTCTGGTAAGAAGAGTCACTACTATGCTCCCATTGTCATACACAGGGCAAATAGCACTGGCTTCTTCTCCAAGCATGTACAGTGTATTGCACTGAAGAGGATCTACTGTTCTTGTCAGTTTCCTAAGCAGAATTGAACTAGATATGGCCATGTGTGCAGGAAGTACATTTCTTTTGTTCTGAGCAAGCTCACTGTTCGGACCCCATAGGAAATAGAGTAGAGTAGAAGAGTGCTCTTTTCTCAAAAGCAGAGTGTGTTTCTTGTAAGGCAAGCTAGCTTTTGTTTCCCAGTCCTAAATGGAGTTGAATCACATGCATTTTTTGGTCCTACGCGCAAGAGTTATTTTCTGGTAAGGAAAGTCACTATTGCGCTCCCATTGTCATACTCAGTGCAAATAGCACTCTCGTCTGTTCCCAGCAAGTACAGTGTATTGGACAGAAGAGGAGCTACTGTTCTTGTCAGATTCCTAAGCAGAATTGAACTAGATATGGCCCGTGTGCGTAGGAAGCACAGTTCTTTTGTTCTGAGCAAGCTCACTGTTCGGAACCCATAGGACACATAGTAGAGAAGAAGAGTGCTCTTTTCTCAAAAGCAGAGTGTGTTTTTTGTAAGGCGAGCTAGCTTTTGTTTCCCAGTCCTAAATGAGTTTGAATCACATGCAGATTCCGGTCCTACGAGTAGAGTTATTTTTTGGAAAAAAAAGTCACTATTGCGCTCCCATTGCCAAACACAGTGCAAATAGCACTCGCATCTGTTCCCAGCAAGTACAGTGTATTGGACTGAAGAAGAACTACTGTTCTTGTCAGTTTCCTAAGCAGAATTGAACTGGATATGGCCATTTGTGTAGGAAGCACAGTTCTTTTGTTCTAAGCATGCTCACTGTTCTCGCACTATAGGAAACACAGTAGAGTAGAAGAGTGCTCTTTTTTCAAAAGCAGAGTGTGTTTCTTGTAAGGCGAGCTAGCGTTTGTTTCCCAGTCCTAAATGGAGTTGAATCACATGCAGTTTTTGGTCCTATGAGCAAGAGTTGTTTTCTGGTAAGGAAAGTCACTATTGCGCTCCCATTGCCATACACAGTGCAAACAGCACTGGCGTCTGTACCCAGCATGTACAGCATATTGGAATGAAGAGGATCTACTGTTCTTTTCAGTTTCTTAAGCAGAGTTGAACTAGATATGGCCCGTGTGTGGAGGAAGCACAGTTCTTTTGTTCTGAGCAAGCTCACTGTTCGGAACCCATAGGACACATAATAGAGAAGAAGAGTGCTCTTTTCTCAAAAGCAGAGTGTGTTTCTTGTAAGGCGAGATAGCTTTTGATTCCCAGTTCTAAATGAATTTGAATCACATGCAGTTTCTTGTCCTACAAGTAGAGTTATTTTTTGGTAAGAAGAGTCACTATTGTGCTCCCATTGTCATACACAGGGGAAATAGCACTGGCATTTGTTCCCAGCATGTACAGAGTATTGGACTGAAGAGGATCTACTGTTCTTGTCAGGTTCCTAAGCAGAGTTCAAATAGATATGGCCCGTGTGTGTATGAAGCACATTTCTTTTGTTCTGAGCAAGCTCACTGTTCTGGCCCTATAGGAAACATAGTAGAGTAGAAGAGTCATCTTTTCTCAAAAGCAGAGTGTGTTTCTTGTAAGGCAAGCTAGCGTTTGTTTCCCAGTCCTAAATGGAGTTGAATCCCATGCAGTTTCTGTTCTTAGGAGCAAGAGTTGTTTTCTGGTAAAAAGAGTCACTATTGCGCTCCCAATTCCATACACAGTGCAAATTGCACTCGCGTCTGTTCCCAGCAAATACAGTGTATTGGACTGAAGGGGATCTACTGTTCTTGTCAGTTTCCTAAGCAGAGTTGGACTAGATAAGGCCCGTGTGTATAGGAAGCACAGTTCTTTTGTTCTGAGCAAGCTCACTGTTCGGACCCCACAGGAAACACAGTAGAGTAGAAGAGTGCTCTTTTCTCAAAAGCAGAGTGTGTTTCTTGTAAGGCGAGCTAGTGTTTGTTTTCCAGTTCTAAATGGAGTTGAATCACATGCAGTTTTTGGTCCTACGACCAAGAGTTGTTTTCTGGTAAGGAAAGTCACTATTGCGCTCCCATTGCCAAACACAGTGCAAATAGCACTCGCATCTGTTCTCAGCAAGTACAGTGTATTGGACTGAAGAGGAGCTACTGTTCTTGTCAGTTTCCTAAGCAGAGTTGAACTAGATATGGCCCGTGTGCATAGGAAGCACAGTTCTTTTGTTCTGAGCAAGCTCACTGTTCGGAACCAATAGGACACATAGTAGAGAAGAAGAGTGCTCTTTTCTCAAAAGCAGAGTGTGTTTCTTGTAAGGCGAGCTAGCTTTTGTTTCCCAGTCCTAAATCAATTTGAATCACATGCAGTTTCTGGTCCTACGAGTAGAGTTATTTTTTGGTAAGAAGAGTCACTATTGCGCTCCCATTGCCATACACAGTACAAATAGCACTTGCGTCTGTTCCAATCAAGTACAGTGTATTGGACTGAAGAGGAGCTACTGTTCTTGTCAGTTTCCTAAGCAGTGTTGAACTAGATGTGGCCCGTGTGTATAGGAAGCACAGCTCTTTTGTTCTGAGTAAGCTCACTGTTGTGACCACATAGGAAACACAGTAGAGTAGAAGAGTGCTCTTTTCTCAAAAGCTGAGTGTGTTTCTTGTAATGCGAGCTAGTGTTTGCTTCCCAGTCCTAAATGGATTTGAATCACATGCAGTTTCTGGTCCTACAAGCAAGAGTTTCTTCTGGTAGTAAAAGTCACTATTGAGCTGGGCGGTGGTGGCGCACGCCTTTAATCCCAGCACTTGGGAGGCAGAGCCAGGTGGATCTCTGTGAGTTCGAGGCCAACCTGGGCTACCAAGTGAGTCCAAGGAAAGGCACAAAGCTACACAGAGAAACCCTGTCTTGAAAAACCAAAAAAAAAAAAGTCACTATTGGGCTCCCATTGTCATACACAGTGCAAATACCACTGGCGTCTGTTCCCAGCAAGTACAGTGTATTGGACTGAAGAGGATCTACTGTTCTTGTCAGTTTCCTAAGCAGAATTGAACTTGATATGGCCCGTGTGTGTAGGAAGCACAGTTCTTTTGTTCTGAACAAGCTCACTGTTTGGACCCCATAAGAAACACAGTAGAGTAGAAATGTGCCCTATTCTCAAAAGCAGAGCTTGTTTCTTGTAAGGTGAGCTGGTGTTTGTTTCCCAGTCCTAAGTGGATTGAATCAAATGCAGTTTATGGTCCTAAGAGCAAGAGGTGTTTTCTGGTAAGAAGAGTCACTATTGTGCTCCAATTGCTGTACACAGTGCAAATAGCACTCGCGTCTGTTTCCAGTAAGTACAGTGTATTGGAGTGAAGAGGAGCTACTGTTCTCATCAGTTTCCAAAGCAGAGTTGAACTAGATATGGCCCGTGTGTGTAGGAAGCACAGTTCTTTTGTTCTGAGCAAGCTCACTGTTCAGACCCCATAGGAAACACAGTAGAGTAGAAGAGTGCTCTTTTCTCAAAAGCAGAGTGTGTTTCTTGTAAGGCGAGCTAGCGTTTGTTTCCCAGTCCCAAATGAGTTTGTATCACATGCAGTTTCTGGTCCTACGAGTAGAGTTATTTTTTGGTAAGAAGAGTCACTATTGGGCTCCCATTGCCATACACAGTACAAATAACACTTGCGTCTGTTCCAATCAAGTACAGTGTATTGGACTGAAGAGGAGCTACTATTCTTGTCAGTTTCCTAAGCAGAGTTGAACTAGATATGGCCCGTGTGTATAGGAAGCACAGTTCTTTTGTTCTGAGCAAGCTCACTGTTCGGACCCCATAGGAAACACAGTAGAGTAGAAGAGTGTTCTTTTCTCAAAATCAGAGTGTGTTTCTTGTAAGGCGAGCTAGCATTTTATTCCCAGTCCTAAATGGAGTTGAATCACATGCAGTTTTTGGTCCTACGAGCAAGAGTTGTTTTCTCGTAAGGATAGTCACTATTGCGCTCCCATTGACATACACAGTGCAAATAGCACTTGCGTCTGTTCCCAGCAAGTACAGTGTATTGGACTGAAGAGGTGCTACTGTTCTTGTCAGTTTCCTAAGCAGAGTTGAACTAGATATGGCCCGTGTGTGTAGGAAGCACAGTTCTTTTGTTCCGAGCAAGCTCACTGTTTGGACACTTTAGGAAACACAGTAGAGTAGAAGAGTGCTCTTTTCTCAAAAGCCGAGTGTGTTTAGTGTAACGCAACCAAGCGTTTGCTTCCCAGTACAAAATGGAGTTGAATCACATGCAGTTTCTGGTCCTAAGAGCAAGAGTTGTTTTCTGGTAAGAAGTGTCACTATTGCGCTCCCATTGCCATACACAGTGCAAATAGCACTCGCGTCTGCTCCCAGCAAGTACAGTGTATTGGATTGAAGAGGAGCTACTGTACTTGTCAGTTTCCTAAGCAGACTTGAACTAGATATGGCCCGTGTGTGTAGGAAGCACATTTCATTTGTTCTGAGCAAGCTCACTGTTCGGACCCCATAGGAAACACAGTAGAGTAGAAGAGTACTCTTTTCTCAAAAGCAGAGTGTGTTTCTTGTAAGGCGAGCTAGCTTTTGTTTCCCAGTCGAAAATGAAGTTGAATCACATGCAGTTTCTGGTCCTACGAGTAGAGTTGTTTTTTGGTAAGAAGAGTCACTATTGAGCTCCCATTGCCATACACAGTGCAAATAGCACTTGCGTCTCTTCCAATCAAGTACAGTGTATTGGACTGAAGAGGAGCTACTGTTCTTGTCAGTTTCCTAAGCAGAGTTGAACTGATATGGCCCGTGTGTATAGGAAGCACAGTTCTTTTGTTTTGAGCAAGCTCACTTTCTGGCCCTATAGAAAACACAGTAGAGTAGAAGAGTGCTCTTTTCTCAAAAGCAGAGCGTGTTTCTTGTAAGGCGAGCTAGCATTTGTTTCCCAGTCCTAAATGGAGTTGAATCACATGCAGCTTCTGGACGTACGAGCAAGAGTTGTTTTCTGGTACAGAAAGTCATTATTGCACTCCCATTGCCATACATAGTGCAAATAGCACTCGATTCTGTTCCCAGCAAGTACAGTGTATTTTACTGAAGAGGAGCTACTATTCTTGTCAGTTTCCTAATCAGAGTTGAACTAGATATGGCCCGTGTGTTTAGGAAGCACAGTTCTTTTGTTCTGAGCAAGCTCACTGTTTGGACCCCATAGGAAACACAGTAGAGTAGAAAAGTGCTCTTTTCTCAAAAGCAGAGTGTGTTTCTTGTAAGGCGAGCTGGCATTTGTTTCCCAGTCCTAAATGGAGTTGAATCATATGCAGGTTCTGGTCCTACAAGCAAGAGTTGTTTTCTGGTAAGAAGAGACACTATTGCACTCCCATTGTCATACACAGGGCAAATAGCACTGGCTTCTGTTCCCAGCATGTACAGTGTATTGGACTGAAGAGGATCTACTGTTCTTGTCAGTTTCCTAAGCAGAATTGAACTGGATATGGCCATTTGTGTAGGAAGCACAGTTCTTTTGTTCTGAGCAAGCTCATTGTTCTCGCCCTATAGGAAACACAGTAGAGTAGAAGAGTGCTCTTTTCTCAAAAGCAGAGTGTGTTTCTTGTAAGGTGAGCTTTCGTTTGTTTCACAGTCCTAAATGGAGTTGAATCACATGCAGTTTTTGGTCCTACGAGCAAGAGTTGTTTTCTGGTAAGGAAAGTCACTATTGCGCTCCCATTGGCATACACAGTGCAAATAGCACTGGTGTCTGTACCAAGCATGTACAGCGTATTGGAATGAAGAGGATCTACTGTTCTTTTCAGTTTCCTAAGCAGAGTTGAAATAGACATGGCCCGTGTGTGGAGGAAGCACATTTCTTTTGTTCTGAGCAAGCTCACTTTTCGGAACCCATAGGACACATAATAGAGAAGCAGTGTGCTCTTTTCTCAAAAGCAGAGTGTGTTTCTTGTAAGGCGAGCTAGCTTTTGATTCCCAGTCCTAAATGAATTTGAATCACATGCAGTTTCTTGTCCTACAAGTAGAGTTATTTTTTGGTAAGAAGAGTCACTATTGTGCTCCCATTGTCACACACAGGGCAAATAGCACTGGCATTTGTTCCCAGCATGTACAGAGTATTGGACTGAAGAGGATCTACTGTTCTTGTCAGGTTCCTAAGCAGAGTTGAACTAGATATGGCCCGTGTGTGTATGAAGCACATTTCTTTTGTTCTGAGCAAGCTCACTGTTCTGGCCCTATAGGAAACATAGTAGAGTAGAAGAGTCATCTTTTCTCAAAAACAGAGTGTGTTTCTTGTAAGGCGAGCTAGCTTTTGATTCCCAGTCTTAAATGAATTTGAATCAAGTGCAGTTTTTCTTCCTACGCGCAAGAGTTGTTTTCTGGTAAGGAAAGTCACTATTGCGCTCCCATTGCCAAACACACTGCAAATAGCACTCGCATCTGTTCCCAGCAAGTACAGTGTATTGGACTGAAGTGGAGCTACTGTTCTTGTCAGTTTCCTAAGCAGAGTTGAACTAGATATGGCCCGTGTGCATAGGAAGCACAGTTCTTTTGTTCTGAGCAAGCTCACTGTTCAGACCCCATAGGAAACACACTAGAGTAGAAGAGTGCTCTTTTCTCAAAAGCAGAGTGTGTTTCTTGTAAGGCGAGCTAGCTTTTGTTTCCCAGTCCTAAAAAAATTTGAATCACATGCATTTTCTGGTCCTATGTGTAGAGTTATTTTTTGGTAAGAAGAGTCACTATTGCGCTCCCATTGCCATACACAGTACAAATAGCACTTGTGTCTGTTCCAATCAAGTACAGTGTATTGGACTGAAGAGGAGCTACTGTTCTTGTCAGTTTCCTAAGCAGAGTTGAACTAGATGTGGCCCGTGTGTATAGGAAGCACAGTTCTTTTGTTCTGAGTAAGCTCACTGTTGTGAACACATAGGAAACACAGTAGAGTAGAAGAGTGCTCTTTTCTCAAAAGCCGAGTGTGTTCCTTGTAATGCGAGCTAGTGTTTGCTTCCCAGTCCTAAATGGATTTGAATCACATGCAGTTTCTGGTCCTACAAGCAAGAGTTTTTTCTGGTAATAAAAGTCACTATTGAGCCGGGCGGTGGTGGCGCACGCCTTTAATCCCAGCACTTGGGAGGCAGAACCAGGTGGATCTCTGTGAGTTCGAGGCCAACCTGGGCTACCAAGTGAGTCCAAGGCAAGGCGCAAAGCTACACAGAGAAACCCTGTCTTGAAAAACCAAAAAAAAAAAAAAGTCACTATTGGGCTCCCATTGTCATACACAGTGCAAATACCACTGGCGTCTGTTCCCAGCAAGTACAGTGTATTGGACTGAAGAGGATCTACTGTTCTTGTCAGTTTCCTAAGCAGAATTTAACTAGATATGGCCCGTGTGTGTAGGAAGCACAGTTCTTTTGTTCTGAGCAAGCTCACTGTTTGGACCCCATAGGAAACACAGTAGAGTAGAAATGTGCCCTATTCTCAAAAGCAGAGCTTGTTTCTTGCAAGGCGAGCTAGCGTTTGTTTCCCAGTCCTAAGTGGATTGAATCAAATGCAGTTTATGGTCCTAAGAGCAAGAGGTGTTTTCTGGTAAGAAGAGTCACTATTGTGCTCCAATTGCTGTACACAGTGCAAATAGCACTCGCGTCTGTTTCCAGTAAGTACAGTGTATTGGAGTGAAGAGGAGCTACTCTTCTCATCAGTTTCCAAACAAGAGTTGAACTAGATATGGCCCGTGTGTGTAGGAAGCACAGTTCTTTTGTTCTGAGCAAGCTCACTGTTCAGACCCCATAGGAAACACAGTAGAGTAGAAGAGTGCTCTTTTCTCAAAAGCAGAGTGTGTTTCTTGTAAGGCGAGCTAGCGTTTGTTTCCCAGTCCTAAATGGAGTTGAATCACATGCAGTTTTTGGTCCTATGCGCAAGAGTTGTTTTCTGGTAAGGAAAGTCACTATTGCGCTCCCATTGCCATACACGGTACAAATAACACTTGCGTCTGTTCCAATCAAGTACAGTGTATTGAACTGAAGAGGAGCTACTATTCTTGTCAGTTTCCTAAGCAGAGTTGAACTAGATATGGCCCGTGTGTATAGGAAGCACAGTTCTTTTGTTCTGAGCAAGCTCACTGTTCGGACCCCATAGGAAACACAGTAGAGTAGAAGAGTGTTCTTTTCTCAAAAGCAGAGTGAGTTTCTTGTAAGGCGAGCTAGCGTTTGATTCCCAGTCCTAAATGGAGTTGAACCACATGCAGTTTTTGGTCCTACGAGCAAGAGTTGTTTTCTCGTAAGGATAGTCACTATTGCGCTCCCATTGACATACACAGTGCAAATAGCACTTGCTTCTGTTCCCAGCAAGTACAGTGTATTGGACTGAAGAGGAGCTACTGTTCTTCTCAGTTTTTTAAGCAGAGTTGAACTAGATATGGCCCGTGTGTGTAGGAAGCACAGTTCTTTTGTTCTGAGCAAGCTCACTGTTTGGACCCCGTAGGAAACACAGTAGTGTAGAAGAGTGCTCTTTTCTCAAAAGCCGAGTGTGTTTAGTGTAAGGCGACCTAGCGTTTGCTTCCCAGTAGAAAATGGAGTTGAATCACATGCAGTTTCTGGTCCTAAGAGCAAGAGTTGTTTTCTGGTAAGAAGTGTCACTATTGCGCTCCCATTGCCATACACAATGCAAATAGCACTCGCGTCTGCTCCCACTAAGTACAGTGTATTGGATTGAAGAGGAGCTACTGTACTTGTCAGTTTCCTAAGCAGACTTGAACTAGATATGGCCCGTGTGTGTAGGAAGCACATTTCATTTGTTCTGAGGAAGCTCACTGTTCGGACCCCATAGGAAACACAGTAGAGTAGAAGAGTACTCTTTTCTCAAAAGCAGAGTGTGTTTCTTGTAAGGCGAGCTAGCTTTTGTTTCCCAGTCGTAAATGAAGTTGAATCACATGCAGTTTCAGGTCCTACGAGTAGAGTTGTTTTTTGGTAAGAAGAGTCACTATTGAGCTCCCATTGCCATACACAGTGCAAATAGCACTTGCATCTGTTCCAATCAAGTACAGTGTATTGGACTGAAGAGGAGCTACTGTTCTTGTCAGTTTCCTAAGCAGAGTTGAACTAGATATAGCCCGTGTGTGTAGGAAGCACAGTTCTTTTGTTCTGTGCAAGCTCACTGTTCTGGCCCTATAGGAAACACAGTAGAGTAGCAGAGTGCTCTTTTCTCAAAAGCAGAGTGTGTTTCTTGTAAGGCGAGATAGTGTATGTTTCCAAGTCCTAAATGTAGTTGAATCACATGCAGTTTATGGTCCTAAGAGCAAGAGGTGTTTTCTGGTAAGAAGAGTCACTATTGTGCCCCAATTGCTGTACACAGTGCAAATAGCACTCGCGTCTGTTTCCAGTAAGTACAGTGTATTGGAGTGAAGAGGAGCTACTGTTCTCATCAGTTTCCAAAGCAGAGTTGAACTAGATATGGCCCGTGTGTGTAGGAAGCACAGTTCTTTTGTTCTGAGCAAGCTCACTGTTCAGACCCCATAGGAAACACAGTAGAGTAGAAGAGTGCTCTTTTCTCAAAAGCAGAGTGTGTTTTTGTAAGGCGAGCTGGCATTTGTTTCCCAGTCCTAAATGGAGTTGAATCATATGCAGGTTCTGGTCCTACAAGTAAGAGTTGTTTTCTGGTAAGAAGAGTCACTATTGCCCTCCCATTGTCATACACAGGGCAAATAGCACTGGCTTCTGTTCCCAGCAGGTACAGTGTATTGGACTGAAGAGGATGTACTGTTCTTGTCAGTTTCCTAAGCAGAATTGAACTAGATACGGCCATGTGAGTAGGAAGCACAGTTCTTTTGTTCTGAGCAAGCTCACTGTTCTGGCCCTATAGGAAACACAATAGCGTACAAGAGTGCTCTTTTCTCAAAAGCAGAGTGTGTTTCTTGTAAGGTGAGCTAGCGTTTGTTTCCCACCCCTAAATGGAGTTTAATCACATGCAGTTTTTGGTCCTACAAGCAAGAGTTGTTTTCTGGTAAGGAAAGTCACTATTGTGCTCCCCTTGCCATACACAGCACAAATAGCACTCACGTCTGTTCCCAGCAAGTACAGAGTATTGGACTGAAGAGGAGCTACTGTTCTTGTCAGTTTCCTAAGCAGAGTTGAACTAGATATGGCCCGTGTGTATAGGAAGCACAGATCTTTTGTTCTGAGCAAGTTCACTGTGCGGACCCCATAGGAAACTCAGTGTTCTTTTCTCAAAAGCAGAGTGTGTTTCTTGTAAGGCGAGCTAGTGTTTGTTTCCAAGTCCTAAATGGAGTTGAATCACATGCAGTTTCTGTTCCCACGAGCAAGAGATGTTTTCTGGTAAGAACAGTCACTATTGTGTTTCCATTGCCGTACACAGTGCAAATTGCACTCGCATCTGTTCCCAGCAAGTACAGTGTATTGGACTGAAGAGGAGCTACTGTTCTCATCACTTTCCTAAGCAGAGTTGAACTAGATATGGCCCGTGTGTAGGAAGCACAGTTCTTTTGTTCTGAGCAAGCTCACTGTTCTGGCCCTATAGGAAACACAGTAGAGTAGAAGAGTGCTCTTTTCTCAAAAGCAGAGTGTGTTTCTTGTAAGGCAAGCTAGCGTTTGTTTCCCAGTCCTAAATTGAGTTGAATCACATGCAGTTTTTGGTCCTACGCGCAAGAGTTGTTTTCTGGTAAGAAAAGTCACTATTGCGCTCCCATTGCCAAACACAGTGCAAATAGCAATCGCATCTGTTCCCAGCAAGTACAGTGTATTGGACTGAAGAGGAGCTACTGTTCTTGTCAGTTTCCTAAGCAGAGTTGAACTAGATATGGCCCGTGTGTGTAGGAAGCACAGTTCTTTTGTTCTGAGCAAGCTCAGTGTTCGGAACCCATAGGACACATAGTAGAGAAGAAGAGTGCTCTTTTCTCAAAAGCAGAGTGTGTTTCTTTTAAGGCGAGCTAGTGTTTGTTTCCCAGTCGTAAACGGAGTTGAATCCCATGCAGTTTCTGGTCCTACGAGCAAGAGTTGTTTTCTTCTAAGAAGAGTCACTATTGCACTCCCATTGCCATACGCAGTACAAATAGCACTTGTGTCTGTTTCAATCAAGTACAGTGTATTGGACTGAAGAGGAGCTACTGTTCTTGTCAGTTTCCTAAGCAGAGTTGAACTAGATGTGGCCCGTGTGTATAGGAAGCACAGTTCTTTTGTTCTGAGTAAGCTCACTGTTGTGACCACATAGGAAACACAGTAGAGTAGAAGAGTGCTCTTTTCTCAAAAGCCGAGTGTGTTTCTTGTAATGCAAGCTAGTGTTTGATTCCCAGTCCTAAATGGAGTTGAACCACATGCAGTTTTTGGTCCTACGAGCAAGAGTTGTTTTCTCGTAAGGATAGTCACTATTGCGCTCCCATTGACATACACAGTGCAAATAGCACTTGCGTCTGTTCCCAGCAAGTACAGTGTATTGGACTGAAGAGGAGCTACTGTTCTTGTCAGTTTCCTAACCAGAGTTGAACTAGATATGGCCCGTGTGTGTAGGAAGCACAGTTCTTTTGTTCTGAGCAAGCTCACTGTTTGGACACCATAGGAAACACAGTAGAGTAGAAGAGTGCTCTTTTCTCAAAAGCCGAGTGTGTTTAGTGTAAGGCAACCTAGCGTTTGCTGCCCAGTCTAAAATGGAGTTGAATCACATGCAGTTTCTGGTCTTAAGAGCAAGAGTTGTTTTCTGGTAAGAAGTGTCACTATTGCGCTCCCATTGCCATACACAGTGCCAATAGCACTCGCGTCTGCTCCCAGCAAGTACAGTGTATTGGATTGAAGAGGAGCTACTGTTTTTGTCAGTTTCCTAAGCAGACTTGAACTAGATATGGCCCGTGTGTGTAGGAAGCACAGTTCATTTGTTCTGAGCAAGCTCACTGTTCGGACCCCATAGGAAACACAGTAGAGTAGAAGAGTACTCTTTTCTCAAAAGCAGAGTGTGTTTCTTGTAAGGCCAGCTAGCGTTTGTTTCCCAGTCGTAAATGTAGTTGAATCACATGCAGTTTCTGGTCCTACGAGTAGAGTTGTTTTTGATAAGAAGAGTCACTATTGAGCTCCCATTGCCATTCACAGTACAAATAGCACTTGCGTCTGTTCCAATCAAGTACAGTGTATTGGACTGAAGAGGAGATACTGTTCTTGTCAGTTTCCTAAGCAGAGTTGAACTGATATGGCCCGTGTATATAGGAAGCACAGTTCTTTTGTTTTGAGCAAGCTCACTTTCTGGCCCTATAGAAAACACAGTAGAGTACAAGAGTGCTCTTTTCTCAAAAGCAGAGTGTGTTTCTTGTAAGGCGAGCTAGCGTTTGTTTCCCAGTCCTAAATGGAGTTGAATCACATGCAGTTTTTGGTCCTATGCGCAAGAGTTGTTTTCTGGTAAGGAAAGTCACTATTGCGCTCCCATTGCCAAACACAGTGCAAATAGCACTCGCATCTGTTCCCAGCAAGTACAGTGTATTGGACTGAAGAAGAGCTACAGTTCTTGTCAGTTTCCTAAGCAGAATTGAACTGGATATGGCCATTTGTGTAGGAAGCACAGTTCTTTTGTTCTGAGCAAGCTCACTGTTCTCGCCCTATAGGAAACACAGTAGAGTAGAAAAGTGCTCTTTTCTCAGAAGTAGAGTGTGTTTCTTGTAAAGCGAGCTAGCGTTTGTTTCCCAGTCCTAAATGGAGTTGAATCACATGCAGTTTTTGGTCCTACGAGTAAGAGTTGTTTTCTGGTAAGGAAAGTCACTATTGTGCTCCCATTGCCATACACAGTGCAAATAGCACTGGCGTCTGTACCCAGCATGTACAGCGTATTGGACTGAAGAGGATCTACTGTTCTTTTCAGTTTCCTAAGCAGAGTTGAACTAGATATGGCCCGTGTGTGGAAAAAGCACAGTTCTTTTGTTCTGAGCAAGCTCACTGTTCGGAACCCATAGGACACATAGTAGAGAAGAAGAGTGCTCTTTTCTCAAAAGCAGAGTGTGTTTCTTGTAAGGAGAGCTAGCTTTTTTTCCCCAGTCCTAAATGAATTTGAATCACATGCAGTTTCAGGTCCTACGAGTAGAGTTATTTTTTGGTAAGAAGAGTCACTATTGCGCTCCCATTGTCATACACAGTACAAATAGCACTTGCGTCTGTTCCAATGAAGTACAGTGTATTGGAGTGAAGAGGAGCTACTGTTCTTGTCAGTTTCCTAAGCAGAGTTGAACTAGATATGGCCCGTGTGTATAGGAAGCACAGTTCTTTTGTTCTGAGCAAGCTCACAATTCGGACCCCATAGGAAACACAGTAGAGTAGAAGAGTGCTCTTTTTTCAAAAACAGAGTGTGTTTCTTGTAAGGCTAGCTAGCGTTTGCTTCCCAGTCCTAAATGGAGTTGATTCACATGCAGTTTCTGGTCCTACGAGCAAGAGTTGTTTTCTGGTAAGAAGAGTCACTATTGCACTCCCATAGTCATAAACAGGGCAAATAGCACTGGCGTCTGTTCCCAGCATGTACAGTGTATTGGACTGAAGAGGATCTACTGTTCTTGTCAGGTTCCTAAGCAGAATTGAACTAGATATGGCCCGTGTGTGTATGAAGCACATTTCTTTTGTTCTGAGCAATCTCACTGTTCTGGCCCTATAGGAAACACAGTAGAGTAGATGTGTGCCCTATTCTCAAAAGCAGAGTGTGTTTCTTGTAAGGCGAGCTGGCATTTGTTTCCCAATCCAAAATGGAGTTGAATCACATGCAGTTTCTGGTCCTATGAGCAAGAGTTGTTTTCTGGTAAGAAGAGTCACTATTGTGCTCCCACTGCTGTATACAGTGCAAATTGCACTCGTGTCTGTTCCCAGCAAGTACAGTGTATTGGACTGAAGAGGAACTACTGTTCTCGTCAGTTTCCTAAGCAGAGTTGAACTAGATATGGCCGTGTGTGTAGGAAGCACAGTTCTTTTGTTCTGAGCAAGCTCACTGTTCTGGCCCTATAGGAAACACAGTGGAGTAGAAGTGTCCCCTTTTCTCAAAAGCAGAGTGTGTTTCTTGTAAGGTAAGCTAGCGTTTGTTTCCCAGTCCTAAATGGAGTTGAATGACATGCAGTTTCTGGTCCTACGAGCAAGAGTTGTTTTCTGGTAAATGGAGTCACTATTGTGCTCCCAATAACGTACACAGTGCAAATAGCACTCGCGTCTGTTCCCAGCAAGTACAGTGTATTGGACTGAAGGGGATCTACTGTTCTTGTCAGTTTCCTAAGCAGAGTTGAACTAGATATGGCCCGTGAGTATAGGAAGCACAGTTCTTTTGTTCTGAGCATGCTCACTGTTCGGACACCATAGGAAACACAGCAGAGTAGAAGAGTGCTCTTTTCTCAAAAGCAGAGTGTGTTTCTTGTAAGGCGAGCTAGCGTTTGCTTCCCAGTCCTAAATGGAGTTGAAGTACACATGCAGTTTCTGGTCCTATGAGCTAGAGTTGTTTTTTGGTAAGAAGAGTCACTATTGCGCTCCCTTTCCCTTACACAGTGCAAATAGCACTCGCGTCTGTTCCCAGCAAGTACAGTGTATTGGACTGAAGAGGAGCTACTGTTCTTGTCAGTTTCCTAAGCAGAATTGAACTAGATATGGCCCGTGTGTGTAGGAACCACATTCCTTTTGTTCTGAGCAAGCTCACTGTTCGAACCCCATAGGAAACACAGTAGAGTAGAAGAGTGCTCTTTTCTCAAAAGCAGAGTATGGTTCTTGTAAGGCGAGCTAGCGTTTGTTTCCCAGTCCTAAATGGAGTTGAAATACACATGCAGTTTCTGGTCCTATGAGCTAGAGTTGTTTTTTGGTAAGAAGAGTCACTACTGTGCTCCCTTTGCCTTACACAGTGCAAATAGCACTCGCGTCTCTTCCCAGCAAGTACAGTGTATTGGACTGAAGAGGAGCTACTGTTCTTGTCAGTTTCCTAAGCAGAATTGAACTAGATATGGCCCGTGTGTGTAGGAAGCACAGTTCTTTTGTTCTGAGCAAGCTCACTGTTCCTGCCCTACAGGAAACACAGTAGAGTAGAAGATTACTCTATTCTCAAAAGCATTGTGTGTTTCTTGTAAGGCGAGCTAGCGTTTGTTTCCAAGTCCTAAATTGAGTTGAATCACATGCAGTTTCTGGTCCTACAATCAAGAGTTTTTTCTGGTAAGAAGAGTGTCTATTGCGCTCCCATTGTCATACACAGGGCAAATAGCACTGGCGTCTGTTTCCAGCAAGTACAGTGTATTTGGTTGAAGAGGAGCTACTGTTCTTGTCAGTTTCCTAAGCAGAGTTAAACTAGATATGACCCGTGTGTGTAGGAAGCACAGTTCTTTTGTTCTGAGCAAGCTCACTGTTCTGGCCCTATAGGAAACACAGTAGAGTAGAAGAGTGCTCTTTTATCAAAAGCAGTGTGTGTTTCTTGTAAGGCGAGCTAGCGTTTGTTTCCCAGTCCTAAATGGAGTTGAATCACATGCAGTTTCTGGTCCAAAAAGCAAGATATTTTTTCTGGTAAGAAGAGTCACTATTGCGCTCCCATTTCCATACACAGTGCAAATACACTCGCGTCTGTTCCCAGGAAGTACAGTGTATTGAATTGAAGAGGAGCTACTGTTCTTGTCAGTTTCCTAAGCAGAGTTGAACTAGATATGGCACCTGTATGTAGGAAGCACAGTTCTTTTGTTTTGAGCAAGTTCACTGTTCTGGCCCTATAGGAAACACAGTAGAGTAGAAGAGTGCTCTTTTCTCAAAAGCAGAGTGTGTTTCTTGTAAGGCGAGCTAGGGTTTCTTTCCCAGACCTAAATGGAGTTGAGTCACATGCAGTTTCTGGTCCTACGAGCAAGAGTTGTTTTCTGGTAAGAAGAGTCACTATTGCGTTCCCATTGTCATACACAGGGCAAATAGCACTGGTGTCTGTTCCCAGCATGTGCAGTGTATTTGCCTGAAGAGGGTATACTGTTCTTGTCAGTTTCCTAAGCTGAATTGAACTAGATATGGCCGTGTGTGTAGGAAGCACACTTCTTTTGTTCTGTGCAAGCTTACTGTTCTGGCCCTATAGGAAACACAGTAGAGTAGAAGAGTGCTCTTTTCTCAAAAGCAGAGTTTGTTTCTTGTAAGTCGAGCTAGCATTTATTTCCCAGTTCTAAATGGAGTTGAATGACATGCATTTTTTGGTCCTATGAGCAAGAGTTGTTTTCTGGTAAGGAATGTCACTATTGTGCTCTCATTGCCATACACAGTGCAAATTGCACTCGCTTCTGTTCCCAGCATGTACAGTGTATTGGACTGAAGAAGAGCTACTTTTCTTCTCAGTTTCCTAAGCAGAGTTGAACTAGATATGGCCCGTGTGTGTAGGATGTACAGTTCTTTTGTTCTGAGCAAGCTCACTGTTCTGGCCCTATAGGAAACACAGTAGAATAGAAGAGTGCTCTTTTCTCAAAAGCAGAGTGTGTTTCTTGTAAGGTGAGCTAGCGTTTCTTTCCCAGTCCTAAATGGAGTTGAATCACATGCAGTTTCTGGTCCTAGGAGCAAGAGTTGTTTTCTGGTAAGAAGAGTCACTATTGTGCTCCCATTGCCATACACAGTGCAAATAGCACTGGCGTCTGTTCCCAGCAAGTACAGTATATTGGACTAAACAGGATCTACTATTCTTGTCAGTTTCCTAAGCAGAGTTGAACTGGATATGGTCCCTGTGTGTAGGAAGCACAGTTCTTTTGTTCTGAGGAAGCTGACGTTTCTGGCCCTAAAGGAAACACAGTAGAGTAAAAGAGTGCTTTTTTCTCAAAAGCAGAGTGTGTTTCTTGTAAGGTAAGCTAGAGTATGTTTCCCAGTCCTAAATGGAGTTGAGTTATATTCAGTTTCTGGTCCTATGAGCAAGAGTTGTTTTCTGGTAAGAAGAGTCAATATTGTGCTCCCATTGTCATACACAGGGCAAATAGCACTGGCATCGGTTTCCAGCATGTACTGTGTATTGGACTGAAGAGAATCTACTGTTCTTGTCAGGTTCCTAAGCAGAATTGAACTAGATATGGCCGTGTGTGTTGGAAGCACAGTTCTTTTGTTCTGAGCAAGCTCACTGTTCGGACCCCATAGGAAACAAAATAGTGTAGAAGAGTGCTATTTTCTCAAAAGCACATGTGTGTTTCTCATAAGGCGAGCTAGCATTTGTTTCCCAGTCCTAAATGGAGTTGAATCACATGCAGTTTCAGGTCCTACGAGCAAGAGTTGTTTTCTGGTAAGGAAAGTCACTATTGCGCTCCCATTACCATACAGAGTGCTAATAGTACTTGCGTCTGTTCCCAGCAAGTACAGTGTATTGAACTGAAGAGGAGCTACTGTTCTTGTCAGTTTCCTAAGCAGAGTTGAACCAGATATGGCCCGTGTGTGTCGGAAGCACGGTCTTTTGTTCTGAGTAAGCACACTGTTCGGACCCCGTAGAAAACACAATTGAGTAGAAGAGTGCACTTTCCTCAAAAGCAGAGTGTGTTTCTTGTAAGGCGAGCTAGCGTTTGTTTCCCAGTCCTAAATGTAGTTGAATCACATGCAGTTTCTGATCCTATGAGCAAGAGTTGTTTTCTGGTAAGAAGAGTCACTATTGCGCTCCCATTGTCATACACAGGGCAAATAGCACTGGCGTCTGTTCCCAGCATGTACAATGTATTGGACTGAAGAGAATCTACTCTTCTTGTCAGTTTCCTAAGCAGAATTGAACTAGATATGGCCCGTGTGTGTAGGAAGCACAGTTCTTTTGTTCTGAGCAAGCTCACTGTTCTGGCCGTATAGGAAACACAATTGAGTAGAAGAGTGCACTTTTCTCAAAAGCAGAGTGTGTTTCTTATAAGGCGAGCTAGCGTTTGTTTCCCAGTCCTAAATGGAGTTGAATCACATGCAGTTTTTGGTCCTACCAGCAAGAGTTGTTTTCTGGTAAGGAAAGTCATTATTGCGCTCCCATTGCCATACATAGTGCAAATAGCACTCGCGTCTCTTCCCAGCAAGCACAGTGTATTGGACTGAAGAGGACCTACTGTTCTTGTCAGTTTCCTAAGCAGAGTTGAACTAGATATGGCCCGTGTGTGTAGGAAGCACAGTTCTTTTTTTCTGAGCAAGCTCACTGTTCGGACACCATATGAAACACTGTAGAGTAGAAGAGTGCTCTTTTCTCAAAAGCAGAGTTTGTTTCTTGCAATGCAAGCTAGTGTTTGTTTCCCAGTCAGAAATGGAATTGAATCCCGTGCAGTTTCTGGTCCTACGAGCAAGAGTTTTTTTCTGGTAATAAGAGTCAGTATTGCGCTCCCATTGCCATACACAGTGCATATAGCTCTGGCGTCAGTTCCCTGCATGTACAGAGTATTGGACTGAGGAGGAGCTACGGTACTTGTTAGTTTCCTAAGCAGAGTTGAACTAGATATGGCCCCTGTGTGTAGGAAGCACAGTTATTTTGTTCTGAGCAAGTTCACTGTTCTGGCCCTATAGGAAACACAGTAGAGTAGAAGAGTGCTCTTTAATCAAAAGCAGAGTGTGTTTCTTGTAAGGCGAGCTAGCGTTTCTTTCACAGTCCTAAATGGAATTGAGTCACATGCAGTTTCTGGTCCTACGAGCAAGAGTTGTTTTCTGGTAAGAAGAGTCACTATTGCGCTCCCATTGTCATACACAGGGCAAATACAACTGGTGTCTGTTCCCAGCATGTGCAGTGTATTTGCCTGAACAGGGTATACTGTTCTTGTCAGTTTCCTAAGCTGAATTGAACTAGATATGGCCGTGAGTGTAGGAAGCACACTTCTTTTTTTCTGTGCAAGCTTACTGTTCTGGCCCTATAGGAAACACAGTAGAGTAGAAGAGTGCTCTTTTCTCAAAAGCAGAGTGTGTTTCTTGTAAGGCGAGCTATCGTTTTTTTCCCAGTCCTAAATGGAGTTGAATCACATGCAGTTTCTGGTCCTATGATCAAGAGTTGTTTTCTGGTAGGGAAAGTCACTATTGCGCTCCCATGGCCATACATAGTGCAAATAGCACTCGCGTATGTTCCCAGCATGTACAGTGTATTGGACTGAAGAGGAGCTACTGTTCTTCTCGTTTTCCTAAGAGGACTTGAACTAGATATGGCCCGTGTGTATAGGAAGCACAGTTCTTTTGTTCTGAGCCAGCTCTTTGTTCGGACACCATAAGAAACACAGTAGAATAGAAGAGTGCTCTTTTCTCAAAAGCAGAGTGTGTTTCTTGTAAGGCGAGCTAGCGTTTGTTTCCCAGTCCTAAATGTAGTTGAATCACATGAAGGTTCTGTTCCTATGAGCAAGAGTTGTTTTCTGGTAAGAAGTGTCACTATTGCGCTCCCAATGTCATACACAGGACAAATAGCACTGGCGTCGGTTCCCAGCATGTACTGTGTATTGGACTGAAGAGAATCTACTGTTCTTGTCAGGTTGCTAAGCAGAATTGAACTAGATATGGCCGTGTGTGTAGGAAGCACAGTTCTTTTGTTCTGAGCAAGCTCACTGTTCGGACCCCATAGGAAACAAAATAGATTAGAAGAGTGCTCTTTTCTCAAAAGCAGATGTGTGTTTCTTGTAAGGCGAGCTAGCATTTGTTTCACAGTCCTAAATGGAGTTGAATAACATGCAGTTTCTGCTCCTATGAGCAAGAGTTGTTTTCTGGTAAGGAAAGTCACTATTGTGCTCCATTGCCATACACAGTGTTAATAGCACTTGCGTCTGTTCCCAGCAAGTACAGTGTATTGCACTGAAGAGGAGCTACTGTTCTTGTCAATTTCCTATGCAGAGTTGAACCAGATATGTCCCGTGTGTGTAGGAAGCACAGGTTTTTTGTTCTGAGTAAGCTCACTGTTCGGACCCCGTAGGAAACACAATTGAGTAGAAGAGTGCACTTTTCTCAAAAGCAGAGTGTGTTTCTTGTAAGGCGAGCTAGCGTTTGTTTCCCAGTCATAAATGGAGTTGAATCACATGCAGTTTCTGGTCCTACGAGCAAGAGTTGTTTTCTGGTAAGGAAAGTCACTATTGTGCTCCTTTGCCATACACAGTGTTAATAGCACTGGCGTCGGTTCCCAGCATGTACTGTGTATTGGACTGAAGAGAATCTACTGTTCTTGTCAGGTTTCTAAGCAGAATTGAACTAGATATGGCCGTGTGTGTAGGAAGCACAGTTCTTTTGTTCTGAGCAAGCTCACTGTTCTGGCCATATAGGAAACACAGTAGAGTAGAAGAGTGCTCTTTTCTCAAAAGCAGAGTGTGTGTCTTGTAAGGCTAGCTAGCATTTGTTTCCCAGTCTTAAATGGAGTTGAGTCACATGCAGTTTTTGGTCCTATGAGCAAGAGTAGTTTTCTGGTAAGAAGAGTCACTATTGGGCTCCCATTGCCATACACAGTACAAATAGCACCAATGTCTGTTCCCAGCATGTACAGTGTATTGGACTGAAAAGGATCTATTGTTCTTGTCAGTTTCCTAAGCAGAATTGAACTAGATATGGCCGTGTATGTAGGAAGCACAGTTCTTTTGTTCTGAGCAAGCTCTCTGTTCTGGCCTTATAGGAAACACAGTAGAGTAGAAGAGTGCTCTTTTCTCAAAAGCAGAGTGTGTTTCTTGTAAGGCGAGCTAGCGTTTGTTTTCCAGTCCTAAATGGAGTTGAATCACATGCAGTTTTTGTCCTACCAGCAAGAGTTGTTTTCTGGTAAGGAAAGTCACTATTGCGCTCCCTTTGCCATACGCAGTGCAAATAGCACTCGTGTCTGTTTCCAGCAAATACAGTGTATAGGACTGAAGAGGAGCTACTGTTCTTGTCAGTTTCCTAAGCAGAGTTGAACTAGATATGGACCGTGTGTGTAGGAAGCACAGTTCTTTTGTTCTGAGCAAGCTCACTGTTCGGACCCCATAGGAAACACAGTAGAGTAGAAGAGTGCTCTTTTCTCAAAAGCAGAGTGTGTTTATTGAAAGGCGAGCTAGTGTTTGTTTCCCAGTCAGAAATGGAATTGAATCCCGTGCAGTTTCTGGTCCTACGAGCAAGAGTTTTTTTCTTTTAAGAATAGTCACTATTGCGCTCCCATTGCAATACTCAGTGCAAATAGTTCTCGCGTCTGTTCCCTGCATGTACAGAGTATTGGACTGAAGAGGAGCTACTGTTCTTGTCAGTTTCCTAAGCAGAGTTGACCTAGATATGGCCCCTGTGTGTAGGAAGCACAGTTCTTTTGTTCTGAGCAAGTTCACTGTTCTGGCCCTATAGGAAACACAGTAGAGTAGAAGAGTGCTCTTTTCTCAAAAGCAGAGTGTGTTTCTTGTAAGGCCAGCTAGCGTTTCTTTCCCAGTCCTAAATGGAGTTGAGTCACATGCAGTCTCTGGTCCTACGAGCAAGAGTAGTTTTCTGGTAAGAATAGTCACTATTGGGCTTCCATTGTCAGACACAGGGCAAATAGCACTGGTGTCTGTTCCCAGCATGTGCAGTGTATTTGACTGAAGAGGGTATACTGTTCTCATCAGTTTCCTAAGCAGAATTGAACTAGATATGGCCCGTGTGTGTAGGAAGCACAGTCCTTTTGTTCTGAGCAAGCTCACTGTTCTGGCCATAGAGGAAACACAGTAGAGTAGAAGAGTGCTCTTTTCTCAAAAGCAGAGTGTGTTTCTTGTGAGCAGAGCTAGCGTTTGTTTCCCATTCCTAAATGGAGTTGAGTCACATGAAGTTTGTGGTCCTAAGAGCAAGTGTCGTTTTCTGGAAAGAAGAGTCACTATTGCGCTCCCATTGCCATACACAGTACAAATAGCACTCGCTTCTGTTTCCAGCAAGTACAGTGTATTGGACTGAAGAGGAGCTACTGTTCTTGTCAGTTTCCTAACCAAAGTTGAATTAGATATGGCCCATGTGTGTAGAAAGCATAGTTCTTTTTTTCTGAGAAAGCACACTGTGCGGACATCATAGGAAACACAGTAGAGTAGATGAGTGCTCTTTTCTCAAAATTTGATTGTGTTTCTTGAAAGGCAAGCTAGTGTTTGTTTCCCAGTCAGAAATTGAGTTGAATCCCATGCAGTTTCTGGTCCTACTAGCAAGAGTTCTTTTCTGGTAAGAAGAGTCACTATTGCGCTCCCATTGCCATAAACAGTACAAATAGCACTGGCGTCTGTTCCCAGCAATACAGCGTATTGGACTGAAGAGAAGCTACTGTTCTTGTCAGTTTCCTAAGCAGTGTTGAACTAGATATGATCCGTGTGTTTAGGAAGCACAGTTCTTTTTTTCTGAGAAAGCACACTGTGCGGACATCATAGGAAACACAGTAGAGTAGATGAGTGCTCTTTTCTCAAAATTTGATTGTGTTTCTTGAAAGGCGAGCTAGTGTTTGTTTCCCAGTCAGAAATGGAATTGAATCCCGTGCAGTTTCTGGTCCTACGAGCAAGAGTTTATTTCTGGTAAGAAGAGTCACTATTGCGCTCCCATTGTCATATACAGGGCAAATAGCACTGGCGTCTGTTCCCAGTATGTACAGTGTATTGGACTGAAAAGGTTCTACTGTTCTTGTCAGTTTCGTAAGCAGAATTGAACTAGATATGGCCCGTGTGTAGGATGCACAGTTCTTTTGTTCTGAGCAAGCTCACTGTTCTGGCCCTATAGGAAACACAGTAGAGTAGAAGAGTGCTCTTTTCTTAAAAGCTGAGTGTGTTTCATGTAAGATGAGCTAGTGTTTGTTTCCCAGTCCTAAATGGAGTTGAGTCACATGCAGTTTTTGGTCCTACGAGAAAGAGTAGTTTTCTGGTAAGAAGAGTCACTATTGGACTCCCATTGCCATAAACAGTACAAATAGCTCTCACCTCTGTTCCCAGCATGTACAGTGTATTGGACTGAAAAGGATCTTTTGTTCTTGTCATTTTCCTAAGCAGAATTTAACTAGATATGGCTGTGTATGTAGGAAGCCAGTTCTTTTGTTCTGAGCAAGCTCCTGTTCTGGCCCTATAGGAAACACAGTAGAGTAGAAGAGTGCTCTTTTCTCAAAAGCAGAGTGTGTTTCTTGTAAGGCGAGCTAGCGTTTGTTTCCCAGTCCTAAATGGAGTTGAATCACATGCAGTTTTTGGTGCTACCAGCAAGAGTTGTTTTCTGGTAAGGAAATTCACTATTGCCCTCCCTTTGACATACACAGTGCAAATATCACTCGCATCTGTTTCCAGCAAGTACAGTGTATTGGACTGAAGAGGAGCTACTCTTCTTGTCAGTTTCCTAAGCAGAGTTGAACTAGATATGGCCCGTGTGTGTAGGAAGCACAGTTCTTTTGTTCTGAGCAAGCTCACTGCTCGGAACCCATAGGAAACACAGTAGAGTAGAAGAGTGCTCTTTTCTCAAAAGCAGAGTGTGTTTCTTGTAAGGCGAGCTAGCGTTTGTTTCGCAGTCCTAAATGGAGTTGAATCACATGCAGTTTCTGGTCCTACGAGCAAGATTGCTTTTCTGGTAATAAAAGTCACTATTGCGCTCCCATTGTCATACACAGGGCAAATAGCACAGGCATTGGTTCCCTGCAATTACAGTGTATTGGACTGAAGAGGAGCTACTGTTCTTGTCAGTTTCCTAAGCAGAATTGAACTAGATATGGCCATGTGTGTAGAAAGCACAGTTCTTTTGTTCTGAGCAAGCTCACTGTTTGGACCCCATAGGAAACACAGTAGAGTAGAAGAGTGCTCTTTTCTCAAAAGCAGAGTGTGTTTCTTGTAAGGCGAGCTAGTGTTTGTTTCCCAGTCCTAAATGGAGTTGAATCACATGCAGTTTTTCGTCCTACCAGCAAGAGATGTTTTCTGGTAAGGAAAGTCACTGTTGCGCTCCCTTTGCCATACACAGTGCAAATAGCACTCGCGTCTGTTTTGAGCAAGTAAAGTGTATTCAACTGAAGAGGAGCTACTGTTCTTGTCAGTTTCCTAAGCAGAATTGAACTAGATATGGCCCGTGTGTGTAGGAAGCACAGTTCTTTTGTTCTGAGCAAGCTCACTGTTCTGGCCCTATAGGAAACACAGTAGAGTAGAAGAGTGCTCTTTTCTCAAAAGCAGAGTGTGTTTCTTGTAAGGCGAGCTAGTGTTTGTTTCCCAGTCCTAAATAGAGTTGAATCACATGCAGTTTTTGGTCCTACGAGCAAGAGTAGTTTTCTGGTAATGAAAGTCACTATTGTGCTCCCATTGCCATACACAGTGCAAGTAGCAATCCCGTCTGTTTCCAGCAAGTACAGTGTATTGGACTGAAGAGGAGCTACTGTTCTTGTTTGTTTCATAAGCAGAGTTGAACTAGATATGGCCCGTGTGTGTAGGAAGCACAGTTCTTTTGTTCTGAGCAAGCTCACTGCTCGGACCCCATAGGAAACACAGTAGAGTAGAAGAGTGCTCTTTTCTCTAAAGCAGAATGTGTTTCTTGTAAGGCGAGCTAGCGTTTGTTTCCCAGTCCTAAATGGAGTTGAATCCCATGCAGTTTCTGTTCCTACAAGCAAGAGTTGTTTTCTGGTAAGAAGAGTCACTATTGCGCTCCCATTGCCATACACAGTGCAAATAGCACTGGCGTCTGTTCCCTGCATGTACAGAGTATTGGACTGAAGAGGAGCTACTGTTCTTGTCAGTTTCCTAAGCAGAGTTGAACTAGATATGTCCCCTGTGTGTGGGAAGCACAGTTCTTTTGTTGTGAGCAAGTTCACTGTTCTGGCCGTATAGGAAACACAGTAGAGTAGAAGAGTGCTCTTTTCTCAAAAGCAGAGTGTGTTTCTTGTAAGGCCAGCTAGCGTTTCTTTCCCAGTCCTAAATGGAGTTGAGTCACATGCATTTTCTGGTTCCACGAGCAAGAGTTGTTTTCTGGTAAGAAGAGTCACTATTGCCCTCCCATTGTCATACACAGGGCAAATAGCACTGGCGTCTGTTCCCAGCAAGTACAGTGTATTGGACTGAAGAGGAGCTACTGTTCTTGTCATTTTCCTATAAGGAGTTGAACTAGATATGGCCCGTGTGTGTAGGAAGCACAGTTCTTTTGTTCTGAGAAAGCACACTGTGCGGACACCATAGGAAACACAGTAGAGTAGATGAATGCTCTTTTCTCAAAATTAGATTGTGTTCCTTGAAAGGCGAGCTAGTATTTGCTTCCCAGTCAGAAATGGAGTTGAATCCCATGCAGTTTCTGGTCCTACAAGCAAGAGTTTTTTTCTGGTAAGAGAGTCACAATTGCGCTCCCAATGCCATACACAGTGCAAATAGCACTGGCGTCTGTTCCCAGCAAGTACAGTGTATTGGACTGAAGAGCAGCTACTCTTCTTGTCAGTTTTCTAAGCAAAGTTGAACTAGATATGGCCCGTGTGTGTAGGAAGCACACTTCTTTTGTTCTGAGCAAGCTCACTTTTCGGACTCGATAGGAAACACAATAGAGTAGAAGAGTGCTCTTTTCTCAAAAGCAGAGTGTGTTTCTTGTAAGGCGATCTAGCATTTCTTTCCCAGTCCTAAATGGAGTTGAATCACATGCAGTTTCTGGTCCTACGAGCAAGAGTTGTTTTCTGGTAAGAAGAGTCACTATTGCGCTCCCATTGTCATACACAGGGCAAATAGCACTGGTGTCTGTTCCCAGCATGTGCAGTGTATTTGACTGAAGAGGGTATACTGTTCTTGTCAGTTTCCTAAGCTGAATTGAACTAGATATGGCCGTGTGTGTAGGAAGCACACTTCTTTTGTTCTGTGCAAGCTCACTGTTCTGGCCCTTTGGGAAACATAGTCGAGTAGATGAGTGCTCTTTTCTCAAAAGCAGAGTGTGTTTCTTGTGAGCAGAGCTAGCGTTTGTTTCCCATTCCTAAATGGAGTTGAGTCACATGAAGTTTGTGGTCCTAAGAGCAAGTGTCGTTTTCTGGAAAGAAGAGTCACTATTGCGCTCCCATTGCCATAAACAGTACAAATAGCACTGGCGTCTGTTCCCAGCAATACAGCGTATTGGACTGAAGAGGAGCTACTGTTCTTGTCAGTTTCCTAAGCAGTGTTGAACTAGATATGATCCGTGTGTTTAGGAAGCACAGTTCTTTTTTTCTGAGAAAGCACACTGTGCAGACATCATAGGAAACACAGTAGAGTAGATGAGTGCTCTTTTCTCAAAATTTGATTGTGTTTCTTGAAAGGCGAGCTAGTGTTTGTTTCCCAGTCAGAAATGGAATTGAATCCCGTGCAGTTTCTGGTCCTACGAGCAAGAGTTTATTTCTGGTAAGAAGAGTCACTATTGCGCTCCCATTGTCATATACAGGGCAAATAGCACTGGCGTCTGTTCCCAGTATGTACAGTGTATTGGACTGAAAAGGTTCTACTGTTCTTGTCAGTTTCGTAAGCAGAATTGAACTAGATATGGCCCGTGTGTAGGATGCACAGTTCTTTTGTTCTGAGCAAGCTCACTGTTCTGGCCCTATAGGAAACACAGTAGAGTAGAAGAGTGCTCTTTTCTTAAAAGCTGAGTGTGTTTCATGTAAGATGAGCTAGCGTTTGTTTCCCAGTCCTAAATGGAGTTGAGTCACATGCAGTTTTTGGTCCTACGAGAAAGAGTAGTTTTCTGGTAAGAAGAGTCACTATTGGACTCCCATTGCCATAAACAGTACAAATAGCTCTCACCTCTGTTCCCAGCATGTACAGTGTATTGGACTGAAAAGGATCTTTTGTTCTTGTCATTTTCCTAAGCAGAATTTAACTAGATATGGCTGTGTATGTAGGAAGCCAGTTCTTTGGTTCTGAGCAAGCTCCTGTTCTGGCCCTATAGGAAACACAGTAGAGTAGAAGAGTGCTCTTTTCTCAAAAGCAGAGTGTGTTTCTTGTAAGGCGAGCTAGCGTTTGTTTCCCAGTCCTAAATGGAGTTGAATCACATGCAGTTTTTGGTGCTACCAGCAAGAGTTGTTTTCTGGTAAGGAAATTCACTATTGCCCTCCCTTTGACATACACAGTGCAAATATCACTCGCATTTGTTTCCAGCAAGTACAGTGTATTGGACTGAAGAGGAGCTACTCTTCTTGTCAGTTTCCTAAGCAGAGTTGAACTAGAATTGGCCCGTGTGTGTAGCAAGCACAGTTCTTTTGTTCTGAGCAAGCTCACTGCTCGGAACCCATAGGAAACACAGTAGAGTAGAAGAGTGCTCTTTTCTCAAAAGCAGAGTGTGTTTCTTGTAAGGCGAGCTAGCGTTTGTTTCGCAGTCCTAAATGGAGTTGAATCACATGCAGTTTCTGGTCCTACGAGCAAGATTGGTTTTCTGGTAATAAAAGTCACTATTGTGCTCCCATTGTCATACACAGGGCAAATAGCACAGGCATTGGTTCCCTGCAATTACAGTGTATTGGACTGAAGAGGAGCTACTGTTCTTGTCAGTTTCCTAAGCAGAATTGAACTACATATGGCCATGTGTGTAGAAAGCACAGTTCTTTTGTTCTGAGCAAGCTCACTGTTTGGACCCCATAGGAAACACAGTAGAGTAGAAGAGTGCTCTTTTCTCAAAAGCAGAGTGTGTTTCTTGTAAGGCGAGCTAGTGTTTGTTTCCCAGTCCTAAATGGAGTTGAATCACATGCAGTTTTTCGTCCTACCAGCAAGAGATGTTTTCTGGTAAGGAAAGTCACTGTTGCGCTCCCTTTGCCATACACAGTGCAAATAGCACTCGCGTCTGTTTTGAGCAAGTAAAGTGTATTCAACTGAAGAGGAGCTACTGTTCTTGTCAGTTTCCTAAGCAGAATTGAACTAGATATGGCCCGTGTGTGTAGGAAGCACAGTTCTTTTGTTCTGAGCAAGCTCACTGTTCTGGCCCTATAGGAAACACAGTAGAGTAGAAGAGTGCTCTTTTCTCAAAAGCAGAGTGTGTTTCTTGTAAGGCGAGCTAGTGTTTGTTTCCCAGTCCTAAATAGAGTTGAATCACATGCAGTTTTTGGTCCTACGAGCAAGAGTAGTTTTCTGGTAATGAAAGTCACTATTGTGCTCCCATTGCCATACACAGTGCAAATAGCAATCGCGTCTGTTTCCAGCAAGTACAGTGTATTGGACTGAAGAGGAGCTACTGTTCTTGTTTGTTTCATAAGCAGAGTTGAACTAGATATGGCCCGTGTGTGTAGGAAGCACAGTTCTTTTGTTCTGAGCAAGCTCACTGCTCGGACCCCATAGGAAACACAGTAGAGTAGAAGAGTGCTCTTTTCTCTAAAGCAGAATGTGTTTCTTGTAAGGCGAGCTAGCGTTTGTTTCCCAGTCCTAAATGGAGTTGAATCCCATGCAGTTTCTGTTCCTACGAGCAAGAGTTGTTTTCTGGTAAGAAGAGTCACTATTGCGCTCCCATTGCCATACACAGTGCAAATAGCACTGGCGTCTGTTCCCTGCATGTACAGAGTATTGGACTGAAGAGGAGCTACTGTTCTTGTCAGTTTCCTAAGCAGAGTTGAACTAGATATGTCCCCTGTGTGTGGGAAGCACAGTTCTTTTGTTCTGAGCAAGTTCACTGTTCTGGCCCTATAGGGAACACAGTAGAGTAGAAGAGTGCTCTTTTCTCAAAAGCAGAGTGTGTTTCTTGTAAGGCGAGCTAGCGTTTGTTTCCCAGTCCTAAATGGAGTTGAATCAGATGCAGTTTCTGGTGCTACGAGCAAGAGTTGTTTTCTGGTAAGGAAAGTCATTATTGTGCTCCCATTGCCATACACAGTGCAAATAGCACTCGTGTCTGTTCCCAGCAAGTACAGTGTATTGGACTGAAGAGGAGCTACTGTTCTTGTCAGTTTCCCAAGCAGAGTTGAACTAGATATGGCCCGTGTGTGTAGGAAGCACAGTTCTTTTGTTCTGAGCAAGCTCACTGTTCGGACACCATAGGAAACACAGTAGAGTAGAAGAGTGCTCATTTCTCAAAAGCAGAGTGTGTTTCTTGTAAGGCGAGCTAATGTTTGTTTCCCAGTCCTAAAAGGAGTTGAATGACATTCAGTTTTTGGTTCTATGAGCAAGAGTTGTTTTCTGGTAAGAAGAGTCACTATTGTGCTCCCATTGCCATACACAGTGCAAATAGCACTCGATTCTGTTCCCAGCAAGTACAGTGTATTGGTCTGAAGAGGAGCTACTGTTCTTGTCAGTTTCCTAATCAGAGTTGAACTAGATATGGCCCGTGTGTGTAAGAAGCGCAGTTCTTTTGTTCTGAGAAACCTCACTTTTTGGACCCCATAGGAAACACAGTAGAGTAGAAAAGTGCTCTTTTCTCAAAAGCAGAGTGTGTTTCTTTTAAGGCGAGCTGGCATTTGTTTCCAAGTCCTAAATGGAGTTGAATCAAATGCAGTTTCTGGTCCTACAAGCAAGAGTTGTTTTCTGGTAAGAAGAGTCACTATTGCCCTCCCATTGTCATACACAGGGCAAATAGCACTGGCGTCTGTTCCCAGCATGTACAGTGTATTGGACTGAAGAGGATCTGCTGTTCTTGTCAGTTTCCTAAGCAGAATTGAACTAGATACGGCCATGTGTGTAGGAAGCACAGTTCTTTTGTTCTGAGCAAGCTCCCTGTTCTGGCCCTATAGGAAACACAGTAGAGTAGAAGAGTGCTCTTTTCTCAAAAGCAGAGAGTGTTTCTTGTAAGGTGAGCTAGCGTTTGTTTCCCACCCCTAAATGGAGTTGAATCACATGCAGTTTTTGGTCATATGAGCAAGAGTTGTTTTCTGGTAAGGAAAGTCACTATTGCGCTCCCTTTGCCATACACAGCACAAATAGCACTCACGTCTGTTCCCAGCAAGTACAGTGTATTGGACTGAAGAGGAGCTACTGTTCTTGTCAGTTTCCTAAGCAGAGTTGAACTAGATATGGCCCGTGTGTATAGGAAGCACAGTTCTTTTGTTCTGAGCAAGCTCACTGTGCGGACCCCATATGAAACTCAGTGTTCTTTTCTCCAAAGCAGAGTGTGTTTCTTGTAAGGCGAGATAGCGTTTGCTTCCCAGACCTAAATGGAGATGAATCACATGCAGTTTCTGGTCTTACAAGCAATAGTTGTTTTCTGGTAAGAAGAGTCACTATTGCGCTCCCATTGCCATACACAGGGCAAATAGCACTGGTGTCTGTTCCCAGGATGTACAGAGTATTGGACTGAAGAGGAGCTACTGTTCTTGTCAGTTTCCTAGGCAGAGTTGAACTAGATATGGCCCCTGTGTCTAGGAAGCACAGTTCTTTTGTTCTGAGCAAGTTCACTGTTCTGGCCCTATAGGAAACACAGTAGAGTAGAAGAGTGCTCTTTTCTCAAAAGCAGAGTGTGTTTCTTGTAAGGCGAGCTAGCGTTTGTTTCCCAGTCCTAAATGAAGTTGAATTACATGCAGTTTTTGGTCCTACCAGCAAGAGTTGTTTTCTGGTAATGAAAGTCACTATTGTGTTCCCTTTGCCATACACAGTGCAAATAGCACTCGCGTCTGTTTCCAGCAAGTACAGTGTATTGGACTGAAGAGGAGCTACTGTTCTTGTCAGTTTCCTAAGCAGAGTTGAACTAGATATGGCCCGTGTGTGTAGGAAGCACAGTTCTTTTGTTCTGAGCAAGGTCACTGTTCGGACCCCATAGGAAACACAGTAGAGTAGAAGAGTGCTCTTTTCTCAAAAGCAGAGTGTGTTACTTGTAAGGCAAGCTAGCGTTTGTTTCCCAGTCCTAAATGGAGTTGCATCACATGCAGTTTCTGGTCCTACGAGCAAGAGTTGTTTTCTGGTAAGGAAAGTCATTATTGTACTCCCATTGCCATTCACAGTGCAAATAGCACTCGCGTCTGTTCCCAGCAAGTACAGTGTATTGGACTGAAGAGGAGCTACTGTTCTTGTCAGTTTCCTAAGCAGAATTGAACTAGATATGGCCCGTGTGTGTAGGAAGCACAGTTCTTTTGTTCTGAGCAAGCTCACTGTTCGGACACCATAGGAAACACAGTAGAGTAGAAGAGTGCTCTTTTCTCAAAAGCAGAGTGTGTTTCTTGTAAGGCGGGCTAGCGTTTGTTTCCCAGTCCTAAATGGAGTTGAATCACATGCAGTTTCTGGTCCTACGAGCAAGAGTTTTTTCTGGTAAGAAGAGTCACTATTGCGCTCCCATTGCCATACACAGTGCAAATAGCACTGGCATCTGTACCCAGCATGTACAGTGTATTGGACTGAAGAGGAGCTTCTGTTCTTGTCAGTTTTGTAAGCAGAATTGAACTAGATATGGCCCGTGTGTGTAGGAAGCACACTTCTTTTGTTCTGAGCAAGCTCACTGTTCTGGCCCTATAGGAAACACAGTAGAGAAGAAGAGTGCTCTTTTCTCAAAAGCAGAGTGTGTTTCTTGTAAGGCGTGCTAGCGTTTGTTTCCCAGTCCTATGTTGAGTTGAATCACATGCAGTTTCTGGTCCTACGAGCAAGAGTTGTTTTCTGGTAAGGAAAGTCACTATTGCGTTCCCACTGCCATACACAGTGCAAATAGCACTCGCGTCTGCTCCCAGCAATTACAGTGTATTGGATTGAAGAGGAGCTACTGTTCTTGTCAGTTTCCTAAGCAGACTTGAACTAGATATGGCCCGTGTGTGTAGGAAGCACAGTTCATTTGTTCTGAGCAAGCTCACTGTTCGGACCCCATAGGAAACACAGTAGAGTAGAAGAGTACTCTTTTCTGAAAAGAAGAGTGTGTTTCTTGTACGGCGAGCTAGCTTTTGTTTCCCAGTCGTAAATGAAGTTGAATCAAAAGCAGTTTCTGGTCCTACTAGTAGAGTTGTTTTTTGGTAAGAATAGTCACTATTGCGCTCGCTTTGCCATACACAGTGCAAATAGCACTCGCGTCTGTTCCCAGCAAGTACAGTGTATTGGACTGAAGAGGAGCTACTGTTCTTGTCAGTTTCCTAATCAGAGTTGAACTAGATATGGCCCGTGTGTGTAGGAAGCGCAGTTCTTTTGTTCTGAGAAACCTCACTTTTTGGACACCATAGGAAACACAGTAGAGTAGAAAAGTGCTCTTTTCTCAAAAGCAGAGTGTGTTTCTTGTAAGGCGAGCTGGCATTTGGTTCCAAGTCCTAAATGGAGTTGAATCACATGCAGTTTCTGATCCTACAAGCAAGAGTTGTTTTCTGGTAAGAAGAGTCACTATCTCGCTCCCATTGTCATACACAGGGCAAATAGCACTGGCGTCTGTTCCCAGCATGTACAGTGTATTGGACTGAAGAGGATCTACTGTTCTTGTCAGTTTCCTAAGCAGAATTGAACTAGATACGGCCATGATGTAGGAAGCACAGTTCTTTTGTTCTGAGCAAGCTCACTGTTCTGGCCCTATAGGAAACACAGTAGAGTAGAAGAGTGCTCTTTTCTCAAAAGCAGAGTGTGTTTCTTGTAAGGCGAGATAGCGTTTGTTTCCCACCACTAAATGGAGTTGAATCACATGCAGTTTTTGGTCATACGAGCAAGAGTTGTTTTCTGGTAAAGAAAGTCACTATTGCGCTCCCTTTGCCATACACAGCACAAATAGCACTCACGTCTGTTCCCAGCAAGTACAGTGTATTGGACTGAAGAGGAGCTACTGTTCTTGTCAGTTTCCTAAGCAGAGTTGAACTAGATATGGCCCGTGTGTATAGGAAGCCCAGTTCTTTTGTTCTGAGCAAGCTCACTGTGCGGACCCCATAGGAAACTCAGTGCTCTTTTCTCAAAAGCAGAGTGTGTTTCTTGTAAGACGAGATAGTGTTTGCTTCCCAGACCTAAATGGAGATGAATCACATGCAGTTTCTGGTCCTACAAGCAAGAGTTGTTTTCTGGTAAGAAGAGTCACTATTGCGCTCCCATTGCCATACACAGGGCAATTAGCACTGGTGTCTGTTCCCAGCATGTACAGAGTATTGGACTGAAGAGGAGCTACTGTTCTTGTCAGTTTTCCTAGGCAGAGTTGAACTAGATATGGCCCCTGTGTGTAGGAAGCACAGTTCTTTTGTTCTGAGCAAGTTCACTGTACTGGCCCTATAGGAAACACAGTAGAGTAGAAGAGTGCTCTTTTCTCAAAAGCAGAGTGTGTTTTTTGTAAGGCGAGCTAGCGTTTGTTTCCCAGTACTAAATGGAATTGAATCACATGCAGTTTCTGGTCCTACGAACAAGAGTTGTTTTCTGGTAAGAAGAGTCACTATTGCACTCCCATTGCATACATAGTACAAAAAACACTCGCGTCTGTTTTCAGCAAGTACAGTGTATTGGTCTGAAGAGGAGCTACTGTTCTTGTCAGTTTCTTAAGCAGAGTTGAACTAGATATGGCCCGTGTGTGTAGGAAGCACAGTTCTTTTCTTCTGAGCAAGCTCACTGTTCTGGCCCTATAGGAAACACAGTAGAGTAGAAGAGTGCTCTTTTCTCAAAAGCAGAGTGTGTTTCTAGTAAGGCGAGCTAGCGTTTTTTTCCCAGTCCTATGTTGAGTTGAATCACATGCAGTTTCTGGTACTAAGAGCAAGAGTTGTTTTCTGGTAACAAGAGTCACTATTGCGCTCCCATTGTCATACACAAGGCAAATAGCACTGGCGTCTGTTCCTAGCAAGTACAGTGTATTGGACTGAAGAGGAGCTACTGTTCTTGTCAGTTTCCTAAGCAGAGTTGTACCAATATGGCCCGTGTGTGTAGGAAGCACAGTTCATTTGTTCTGAGCAAGCTCACTGTTTGGACGCCATAGGAAACACCGAAGAGTAGAAGAGTGCCCTTTTATCAAAAGCAGAGTGTGTTTCTTGAAAGGCAAGCTAGAGTTTGTTTCCCAGTCAGAAATGGAGTTGAATCCCAGGCAGTTTCTCGTCCTACAAGCAAGAGCTTTTTCTGGTAAGAAGAGTCACTATTGCGCTCCCATTGCCATACACACTGCAAATAGCACTGGCGTCTGTTCCCAGCAAGTACAGCATATTAGACTGAAGAGGATCTATGTTCTTTTCAGTTTCCTAAGCAGAGTTGAACTAGATATGGCCCGTGTGTGTAGGAAGCACAGTTCTTTTGTTCTGAGCAAGCTCACTGTTCGGACCCCATAGGAAACACAGTAGAGTAGAAGAGTGCTCTTTTCTCAAAAGCAGAGTGTGTTTCTTGTAAGGCGAGCTAGCTTTTGTTTCTCAGTCCTAAATGGAGTTGAATCACATGCAGTTTCTGGTCATACGAGCAAGAGTTGTTTTTTGGTAAGAAGAGTCACTATTGCGCTCCCATTTTCACACACAGGGCAAATAGCACGGGCGTCTGTTGCCAGCATGTACAGTGTATTGGACTGAAGAGGTTCTACTGTTCTTGTCAGTTTCCTAAGCAGAAATCACAAGATATGGCCCGTGTGTGTATGAAGCACAGTTCTTTGTTCTGAGCAAGCTCACTGTTCTGGCCCTATAGGAAACACAGTAGAGTAGAAGAGTGCTCTTTTCTCAAAAGCAGAGTGTGTTTCTTGTAAGGCGAGCTAGCGTTTGTTTACCAGTCCTAAATGGAGTTGACTCACATGCAGTTTTTGGTCCTACGAGCAAGAGTTGTTTTCTGGTAAGAAGAGTCACTATTGGGTTCCCATTGCCATACACAGTACAAACAGTACTCGCATCTGTTCCCAGCATGTACAGTGTATTGGACTGAAAAGGATCTATTGTTCTTGTCAGTTTCCTAAGCAGAATTGAACTAGATATGGCCCGTGTGTGTAGGAAGCACAGTTCTTTTGTTCTGAGCAAGCTCACTGTTCGGACCCCATAGGAAACACAGTAGAGTAGAAGAGTGCTCTTTTCTCAAAAGCAGAGTGTGTTTCTTGTAAGGCAAGCTAGCGTTTGTTTCCCAGTCCTAAATGGAGTTGAATCACATGCAGTTTCTGGTCCTATGAGCAAGAGTTGTTTTCTGGTAAGGAAAGTCATTATTGCGATCCCATTGCCATACATAGTGCAAATAGCACTCGCGTTTGTTCCCACCAAGTACAGTGTATTGGACTGAAGAGGAGCTACTGTTCTTGTCAGTTTCCTAAGCAGAGTTGAACTAGATATGGCCCGTGTGTGTAGGAAGCACAGTTCTTTTGTTCTGAGCAAGCTCACTGTTCGGACACCATAGGAAACACAATAGAGTAGAAGAGTGCTCATTTCTCAAAAGCAGAGTGTGTTTCTTGTAAGGCGAGCTAATGTTTGTTTCCCAGTCCTAAAAGGATCTTGAATGATATGCAGTTTTTGGTTCTATGAGCAAGAGTTGTTTTCTGGTAATAAGAGTCACTATTGTGTTCCCATTGCCATACACAGTGCAAATAGCACTCGATTCTGTTCCCAGCAAGTACAGTGTATTGGACTGAAGAGGAGCTACTGTTCTTGTCAGTTTCCTAATCAGAGTTGAACTAGATATGGCCCATGTGTGTAGGAAACGCAGTTCTTTTGTTCTGAGAAACCTCACTTTTTGGACCCCATAGGAAACACAGTAGAGTAGAAAAGTGCTCTTTTCTCAAAAGCAGAGTGTGTTTCTTGTAAAGCAAGCTGGAATTTGATTCCCAGTCCTAAATGGAGTTGAATCACATGCAGTTTCTGGTCCTACAAGCAAAAGTTGTTTTCTGGTAAGAAGAGTCACTATTGCCCTCCCATTGTCATGCACAGGGCAAATAGCACTGGCGTCTGTTCCCAGCATGTACAGTGTATTGGACTGAAGAGGATCTACTGTTCTTGTCAGTTTCCTAAGCAGAATTGAACTAGATACGGCCATGTGTGTAGGAAGCACAGTTCTTTTGTTCTGAGCAAGCTCACTGTTCTGGCCCTATAAGGAAACACAGTAGAGTAGAAGAGTGCTCTTTTCTCAAAAGCAGAGTGTTTTTCTTGTAAGGTGAGCTAGCGTTTGTTTCCCACCCCTAAATGGAGTTGAATGACATGCAGGTTTTGGTCATACGAGCAAGAGTTTTTTTCTGGTAAGGAAAGTCACTATTGCGCTCCCTTTGCCATACACAGCATAAATAGCACTCACGTCTGTTCCCAGCAAGTACAGTGTATTGGACTGAAGAGGAGCTACTGTTCTTGTCAGTTTCCTAAGCAGAGTTGAACTAGATATGGCCCGTGTGTATAGGAAGCACAGTTCTTTTGTTCTGAGCCAGCTCACTGTGCGGACCCCATTGGAAACTCAGTGCTCTTTTCTCAAAAGCAGAGTGTGTTTCTTGTAAGGCGAGATAGCGTTTGCTTCTTAGACCTAAATGGAGATGAATCACTTGCAGTTTCTGGTCCTACAAGCAAGAGTTGTTTTCTGGTAAGAGGAGTCACTATTGCGCTCCCATTGCCATACACAGGGCAAATAGCACTGGTGTCTGTTCCCAGCATGTGCAGTGTATTTGACTGAAGAGGGTATACTGTTCTTGTCAGTTTCCTAAGCTGAATTGAACTAGATATGGCCGTGTGTGTAGGAAGCACAGTTCTTTTGTTCTGAGCAAGCTCACTGTTCTGGCACTATAGGAAACACAGTAGAGTAGAAGAGTGCTCTTTTCTCAAAAGCAGAGTGTGTATCTTGTAAGGCGAGCTAGCGTTTGTTTCCCAGTCCTAAATGGAGTTGAATCACATGCAGTTTCTGGTCCTACGAGCAAGAGATGTTTTCTGGTAAGGAAAGTCATTATTGCGCTCATTTTGCCATACATAGTGCAAATAGCACTGGCGTCTTTTCCGTGCATGTACAGAGTATTGGACTGAAGAGGAGCTACTGTTCTTGTCAGTTTCCTAGGCAGAGTTGAACTAGATATGGCCCCTGTGTGTAGGAAGCACAGTTCTTTTGTTCTGAGCAAGCTCACTGTTCTGGCCCTGTAGGAAACACAGTAGAGTAGAAGAGTGCTCTTTTCTCAAAAGCAGGGTGTGTTTCTTGTAAGGCGAGCTAGCGTTTTTTTCCCAGTCTTAAATGGAGTTGAGTCACATGCAGTTTCTGGTCCTACCAGCAAGAGTTGTTTTCTGGTAAGGAAAGTCACTATTGCCCTCCCTTTGCCATACACAGTGCAAATAGCACTCGCGTCTGCTTCCAGCATGTACAGTGTATTGGACTGAAGAGGAGCTACTGTTCTTGTCAGTTTCCTAAGCAGAGTTGAACTAGATATGGCCCGTGTGTGTAGGAAGCACAGTTCTTTTGTTCTCAGCAAGCTCACTGCTCGGACCCCAGAGGAAACACAGTAGAGTAGAAGAGTGCTCTTTTCTCAAAAGCAGAGTGTGTTTCTTGTAAGGCGAGCTAGCGTTTGTTTCCCAGTCCTAAATGGAGTTGAATCACATTCAGTTTCTGGTCCTACGAGCAAGAGTTGTTTTCTGGTAAGAAGAGTCACTGTTGCGCTCCCATTGCCATACACAGTGCAAATAGCACTCGCATCTGTTCCCTGCATGTACAGAGTATTGGACTTAAGCGGAGCTACTGTTCTTGTCAGTTTCCTAAGCAGAGTTGAACTAGATATGGCCCGTGTGCGTAGGAAGCACAGTTCTTTTGTTCTGAGCAAGTTCACTGTTCTGGCCCTATAGGAAACCCAGTAGAGTAGAAGAGTGCTCTTTTCTCAAAAAGCAGAGTGTGTTTCTTGTAAGGCGAGCTAGCGTTTCTTTCCCAGTCCTAAATGGAGTTGTGTCACATGCAGTTTCTGGTCCTATGAGCAAGAGTTGTTTTCTGATAAGAAGAATCACTATTGTCCTCCTATTGTCATACACAGGGCAAAAAACACTGGTGTCTGTTCCCAGCATGTGCATTGTATTTGACTGAAGAGGGTATACTGTTCTCGTCAGTTTCCTAAGCAGAATTGAACTAGATATGGCCCGTGTGTGTAGGAAGCACAGTCCTTTTGTTCTGAGCAAGATCACTGATCTGGCCATAGAGGAAACACTGTAGAGTAGAAGAGTGCTCTTATCTCAAAAGCAGAGTGTGTTTCTTGTGAGCAGAGCAGGCGTTTTTTTCCCAGTCCTATATGGAGATGAATCACATGCAGTTTCTGGTACTAAGAGCAAGAGTTGTTTTCTGGTAAGAAGAGTCACTATTGCACTCGCATTGTCATACACAGGGCAAATAGCACTGGCGTCTATTCCTAGCAAGTACAGTGTATTGGACTTAAGAGGAGCTACTGTTCTTGTCAGTTTCCTAAGCAGAGTTGTTCCAGATATGGCCCGTGTGTGTAGGAAGCACAGTTCTTTTGTTCTGAGCAAGCTCACTGTTTGGCCCCATAGGAAACACCGTAGAGTAGAAGAGTGCCCTTTTATCAAAAGCAGAGTGTGTTTCTTGAAAGGCAAGCTAGAGTTTGTTTCCCAGTCAGAAATGGAGTTGAATCCCATGCAGTTTCTGGTCCTACATGCAAGAGCTTTTTCTGGTAAGAAGAGTCACTATTGCGCTCCCATTGCCATACACACTGCAAATAGCACTGGCGTCTGTTCCCAGCAAGTACAGCATATTGGACTGAAGAGGATCTACTGTTCTTTTCAGTTTCCTAAGCAGAGTTGTACTAGATATGGCCCGTTTGTGTAGGAAGCACAGTTCTTTGTTCTGAGCAAGCTCACTGTTCTGGCCCTATAGGAAACACAGTAGAGTAGAAGAGTGCTCTTTTCTCAAAAGCAGAGTGTGTTTCTTGTAAGGCGAGCTAGCGTTTGTTTCCCAGTCCTAAAAGGAGTTGAGTCACATGCAGTTTTTGGTCCTACGAGCAAGAGTTGTTTTCTGGTAATAAGAGTCACTATTGTGTTCCCATTGCCATACACAGTGCAAATAGCACTCGATTCTGTTCCCAGCAAATACAGTGTATTGGATTGAAGAGGAGCTACTGTTCTTGTCAGTTTCCTAATCAGAGTTGAACTAGATATGGCCCGTGTGTGCAGGAAGCGCAGTTCTTTTGTTCTGAGAAACCTCACTTTTTGGACCCCATAGGAAACACAGTAGAGTAGAAAAGTGCTCTTTTCTCAAAAGCACAGTGTGTTTCTTGTAAGGCGAGCTGGCATTTGTTTCCCAGTCCTAAATGGAGTTGAATCACATGCAGTTTCTGGTCCTACAAGCAAAAGTTTTTTTCTGGTAAGAAGAGTCACTATTGCCCTCCCATTGTCATACACAGGGCAAATAGCACTGGCGTCTGTTCCCAGCATGTACAGTGTATTGGACTGAAGAGGAGCTACTGTTCTTGTCAGTTTCCTAGGCAGAGTTGAACTAGATATGGCCCGTGTGTGTAGGAAGCACAGTTCTTTTGTTCTGAGCAAGTTCACTGTTCTGGCCCTGTAGGAAACACAGTAGAGAAGAAGAGTGCTCTTTTCCCAAAAGCAGAGTGTGTTTCTTGTAAGGCGAGCTAGCGTTTTTTTCCCAGTCTTAAATGGAGTTGAGTCACATGCAGTTTCTGGTCCTACCAGCAAGAGTTGTTTTCTGGTAAGGAAAGTCACTATTGCCCTCTCTTTGCCATACACAGTGCAAATAGCACTGGCGTCTGTTCCCAGCAAGTACAGCATATTGGACTGAAGAGGATCTACTGTTCTTTTCAGTTTCCTAAGCAGAGTTGAACTAGATATGGCCCGTTTGTGTAGGAAGCACAGTTCTTTGTTCTGAGCAAGCTCACTGTTCTGGCCCTATAGGAAACACAGTAGAGTAGAAGAGTGCTCTTTTCTCAAAAGCAGAGTGTGTTTCTTGTAAGGCGAGCTAGCGTTTGTTTCCCAGTCCTAAAAGGAGTTGAGTCACATGCAGTTTTTGGTCCTACGAGCAAGAGTTGTTTTCTGGTAATAAGAGTCACTATTGTGTTCCCATTGCCATACACAGTGCAAATAGCACTCGATTCTGTTCCCAGCAAATACAGTGTATTGGATTGAAGAGGAGCTACTGTTCTTGTCAGTTTCCTAATCAGAGTTGAACTAGATATGGCCCGTGTGTGCAGGAAGCGCAGTTCTTTTGTTCTGAGAAACCTCACTTTTTGGACCCCATAGGAAACACAGTAGAGTAGAAGGTGCTCTTTTCTCAAAAGCACAGTGTGTTTCTTGTAAGGCGAGCTGGCATTTGTTTCCCAGTCCTAAATGGAGTTGAATCACATGCAGTTTCTGGTCCTACAAGCAAAAGTTTTTTTCTGGTAAGAAGAGTCACTATTGCCCTCCCATTGTCATACACAGGGCAAATAGCACTGGCGTCTGTTCCCAGCATGTACAGTGTATTGGACTGAAGAGGAGCTACTGTTCTTGTCAGTTTCCTAGGCAGAGTTGAACTAGATATGGCCCGTGTGTGTAGGAAGCACAGTTCTTTTGTTCTGAGCAAGTTCACTGTTCTGGCCCTGTAGGAAACACAGTAGAGAAGAAGAGTGCTCTTTTCCCAAAAGCAGAGTGTGTTTCTTGTAAGGCGAGCTAGCGTTTTTTTCCCAGTCTTAAATGGAGTTGAGTCACATGCAGTTTCTGGTCCTACCAGCAAGAGTTGTTTTCTGGTAAGGAAAGTCACTATTGCCCTCTCTTTGCCATACACAGTGCAAATAGCACTCGCGTCTGCTTCCAGCATGTACAGTGTATTGGACTGAAGAGGAGCTACTGTTCTTGTCAGTTTCCTAAGCAGAGTTGAACTAGATATGGCCCGTGTGTGTAGGAAGCACAGTTCTTTTGTTCTCAGCAAGCTCACTGCTCGGACACCTGAGGAAACACAGTAGAGTAGAAGAGTGCTCTTTTCTCAAAAGCAGAGTGTGTTTCTTGTAAGGCGAGCTAGCGTTTGTTTCCCAGTCCTAAATGGAGTTGAATCACATGCAGTTTCTGGTCCACGAGCAAGAGTTGTTTTCTGGTAAGAAGAGTCACTGTTGCGCTCCCATTGCCATACACAGTGCAAATAGCACTCGCATCTGTTCCCTGCATGTACAGAGTATTGGACTGAAGAGGAGCTACTGTTCTTGTCAGTTTCCTAAGCAGAGTTGAACTAGATATGGCCCGTTTGTATAGGAAGCCCAGTTCTTTTGTTCTGAGCAAGCTCACTGTGCGGACCCCATAGGAAACTCAGTGCTCTTTCTCAAAAGCAGAGTGTGTTTCTTGTAAGGCGAGAGAGCGTTTGCTTCCCAGACATAAATGGAGATGAATCACATGCAGTTTCTGGTCCTACAAGCAAGAGTTGTTTTCTGGTAAGAAGAGTCACTATTGTGCTCCCATTGCTGTACACAGTGCAAATAGCACTCACGTCTGTTCCCAAGAAGTACAGTGTATTGGACTGAGAGGAGATACTGTTCTCGTCAGTTTCCTAATCAGAGTTGAACTAGATATGGCCCATGTGTGTAGGAAGCAAGTTCTTTCATTCTGAGCAAGCTCACTGTTCTGGCCCTATAGGAAACACAGTAGAGTAGAAGTGTGCCCTTTTCTCAAAAGCAGAGTATGTTTCTTGTAAGGCGAGGTAGCGTTTGTTTCCCACTCCTATATGGAGTTGAATCACATGCAGTTTCTGGTATTAAGAGCAAGAGTAGTTTTCTGGTAAGAGGAGTCACTACTGGGCTCTTATTGCCATACACAGTACAAACAGCACTCGCGTCTCTTTCCAGCAAGTAGAGTGTATTGGACTGAAGAGGAGCTACTGTTCTTGTCAGTTTGCTAAGCAGAGTTGAACTAGATATGGCCCATGTGTGTAGGAAGCACAGTTCTTTTGTTCTGAGCAAGCTTACTGTTCGGACCCCATAGGAAACACAGTAGAGTAGAAGAGTGCTCTTTTCTCAAAAGCAGAGTGTGTTTCTTGTAAGGAGAGCTAGCGTTTGTTTCCCAGTCATAAATGGAGTTGAATCACATGCACTTTCTGGTCCTACGAGCAAGAGTTATTTTCTGGTAAGGAAAGTCATTATTGCGCTCCCATTGCCATACATAGTGCACAGAGCACTCGCGTCTGTTCCCAGCAAGTACAGTGTATTGGACTGAAGAGGAGCGACTGTTCTTGTCAGTTTCCTAAGCAGAGTTGAACTATATATGGCCCATGTGTGTAGGAAGCACAGTTCTTTTGTACTCACCAAGCTCACTGTTCTGGCCCTATAGGAAACACAGTAGAGTAGAAGAGTGCTCTTTCCTCAAAAGCAGAGGGTGTTTCTTGTAAGGCGAGCTAGCGTTTGTTTCCCAGTCCTAAATGGAGTTGAATCACATGCAGTTTCTGGTCCTATGAGCAAGAGTTGTTTTCTGGTAAGAAGAGTCACTATCTCGCTCCCATTGTCATACACAGGGCAAATAGCACTGGCGTCTGTTCCCAGCATGTACAGTGTATTGGACTGAAGAGGATCTACTGTTCTTGTCAGTTTCGTAAGCAGAATTGAACTAGATATGGCCCATGTGTGTAGGAAGCACAGTTCCTTTGTTCTGAGCAAGCTCACTGTGCGAACCCCATAGGAAACTCAGTGCTCTTTCTCAAAAGCAGAGTGTGTTTCTTGTAAGGCGAGATAGCATTTGTTTCCCAGACATAAATGGAGATGAATCACATGCAGTTTCTGGTCCTACAAGCAAGAGTTGTTTTCTGGTAAGAAGAGTCACTATTGTGCTCGCATTGTCATACACAGGGCAAATAGCACTGGCATCTGTTCCGAGCATGTACAGTGTATTGGACTGAGGAGGATCTACTGTTCTTGTCAGTTTCCTACGCAGAGTTGAACTAATTATGGCCCGTGTGTGTAGGAAGCACAGTTCTTTTGTTCTGAGCAAGCTCACTGTTCTGGTCCTATAGGAAACACTGTAGAGTAGCAGAGTGCTCTTTTCTCAAAAGCAGAGTGTGTTTCTTGTAAGGCGAGCTAGTGGTTGTTTGAAAGTCCTAAATGGCGTTGAATCACATGCAGTTTCTGTTCCTATGAGCAAGAGATGTTTTCTGTAAGAAGAGTCACTATTGTGCTCCCATTGCCATACACAGTGCAAATAGCACTCGCGTCTGTTCCCAGCAAGTACAGTGTATTGGACTGAAGAGGAGCTACTGTTCTTGTCATTTTACTAAGCAGAGTTGAACTAGATATGGTCCGTGTGTGTAGGAAGCACAGTTCTTTTGTTCTGAGCAAGCTCACTGTTCCGACACCATAGGAAACACAGTAGAGTAGAAGAGTGCTCTTTTCTCAAAAGCAGAGTGTGTTTCTTGTAAGGCGAGCTAATGTTTGTTTCCCAGTCCTAAAAGGAGTTGAATGACATGCAGTTTTTGGTTCTACGAGCAAGAGTTGTTTTCTGGTAAGAAGAGTCACTATTGTGCTCCCATTGCCATACACAGTGCAAATAGCACTGGATTCTGTTCCCAGCAAGTACAGTGTATTGGACTGAAGAGGAGCTACTGTTCTTGTCAGTTTCCTAATCAGAGTTGAACTAGATATGGCCCGTGTGTGTAGGAAGCACAGTTCTTTTGTTCTGAGAAACCTCACTGTTTGGACCCCATAGGAAACACAGTAGAGTAGAAAAGTGCTCTTTTCTCAAAAGCAGAGTGTGTTTCTTGTAAGGTGAGCTAGCGTTTGTTTCCCAGTCCTCAGTGGACTTGAATGACATGCAGTTTTTGGTCCTACGAGCAAGAGTTGTTTTCTGGTAAGGAAAGTCACTATTGCGCTCGCATTGACGTACACAGTGCAAATAGCACTCGCATCTGTTCCCAGCAAGTACAGTGTATTGGACTGAAGAGGATCTACTGTTCTCGTCAGTTTCCTAAGCAGAGTTGAACTAGATATGACCCGTGTGTGTAGGAAGCACAGTTCATTTGTTCTGAGCAAGCTCACAGTTTGGACCCCATAGGAAACACAGTAGAGTAGAAGAGTACTCTCTTCTGAAAAGCAGAGTGTGTTTCTTGTACGGTGAGCTAGCTTTTGTTTCCCAGTCGTAAATGAAGTTGAATCACATGCAGTTTCTGTTCCTACTAGTAGAGTAGTTTTTTGGTAAGAAGTGTCACTATTGTGCTCCCATTGCCATACACAGTGCAAATAGCACTCGCGTCTGTTCCCAGCAAGTACAGTGTATTGGACTGAAGAGGAGCTACTGTTCTTGTAATGTTCCTAAGCAGAGTTGAACTAGATATGGCCCGTGTGTGTAGGAAGCACAGTTCTTTTGTTTTGAGCAAGCTCTCTGTTCGGGCACCATAGGAAACACAGTAGAGTAGAAGAGTGCTCTTTTCTCAAAAGCAGAGTGTGTTTCTTGTAAGGCGAGCTATCGTTTGTTTCCCAGTCCTAAATGGAGTTGAATCACATGCAGTTTCTGGTCATACGAGCAAGAGTTGTTTTCTGGTAAGAAGAGTCACTATTGCGCTCCCATTTTCACACACAGGGCAAATAGCAGTGGCGTCTGTTGCCAGCATGTACAGTGTATTGGACTGAAGAGGTTCTAATGTTCTTGTCAGTTTCCTAAGCAGAATTGAACAAGATATGGCCCGTGTTTGTAGGAAGCACAGTTCTTTGTTCTGAGCAAGCTCACTGTTCTGGCCCTATTGGAAACACAGTAGAGTAGAAGAGTACTCTTTTCTCAAAAGCAGAGTGTGTTTCTTGTAAGGCGAGCTAGCGTTTGTTTCCCAGTCCTAAATGGAGTTGAGTCACATGCAGTTTTTGGTCCTACGAGCAAGAGTAGTTTTCTGGTAAGAGGAGTCACTATTGGGCTCCCATTGCCATACACAGTACAAACAGCACTCGCGTCTGTTCCCAGCATGTACAGTGTATTGGACTGAAAAGGATCTATTGTTCTTGTCATTTTCTTAGGCAGAATTGAACTAGATATGGCCGTGTATGCAGGAAGCACAGCTCTTTTGTTCTGAGCAAGCTCTCTGTTTTGGCACTATAGGAAAAACAGTAGAGTAGAAGAGTGCTATTTTCTCAAAAGCAGAGTGTGTTTCTTGTAAGGCGAGCTAGTGTTTGTTTCCCAGTCCTAAATGGAGTTGAATTACATGCAGTTTTTGGTCCTACCAGCAAGAGTTGTTTTCTGGTAATGAAAGTCACTATTGTGCTCCCTTTGCCATACACAGTGCAAATAGCACTCGCGTCTCTTTCCAGCAAGTACAGTGTATTGGACTGAAGAGGGGCTACTGTTCTTGTCAGTTTCCTAAGCAGAGTTGAACTAGATATGGCCCGTGTGTGTAGGAAGCACAGTTCTTTTGTTCTGAGCAAGCTCACTGTTCGGACCCCATAGGAAACACAGTAGAGTAGAAGAGTGCTCTTTTCTCAAAAGCAGAGTGTGTTTCTTGTAAGGAGAGCTAGCGTTTGTTTCCCAGTCCTAAACGGAGTTGAATCACATGCAGTTTCTGGTCCTACGAGCAAGAGTTGTTTTCTGGTAAGGAAAGTCATTATTGCGCTCCCATTGCCATTCATAGTGCAAATAGCACTTGCTTCTGTTCCCAGCAAGTACAGTGTATTGGACTGAAGAGGAGCTACTGTTCTTGTCAGTTTCCTAACCAGAGTTGAACTAGATATTGCTCGTGTGTGTAGGAAGCACAGTTCTTTGTTCTGAGCAAGCTCACTGTTCGGACACCATAGGAAACACAGTAGAGTAGAAGAGTGCTCTTTTCTCAAAAGCAGATTGTGTTTCTTGTAAGGCGAGCTAGCGTTTGTTTCCCAGTCCTAAATGGAGTTGAATCACATGCAGTTTTTGGTCCTACGAGCAAGAGTTATTTTCTGGTAAGAAGAGTCACTATTGCGTTCCCATTGCCATACATAGTACAAAAAACACTCGCGTCTGTTTTCATCAAGTACAGTGTATTGGTCTGAAGAGGAGCTACTGTTCTTGTCAGTTTCCTAAGCAGAGTTGAACTAGATATGGCCCATGTGTGTAAAAAGCACAGTTCTTTTGTTCTGAGCAAGCTCACTGTCCAGATCCCAAAGTTAACACAGTAGAGTAGAAGAGTGCTCTTTTCTCAAAAGCAGAGTGTGTTTCTTGTAAGGTGAGCTAGCGTTTGTTTCCCACTCCTAAATGAAGTTGAATCACATGCAATTTTTGGTCATACGAGCAAGAGTTGTTTTCTGGTAAGGAAAGACAAAATTGCGCTCCCTTTGCCATACACAGCACAAATAGCACTCACGTCTGTTCCCAGCAAGTACAGTGTATTGGACTGAAGAGGAGCTATTGTTCTTGTCAGTTTCCTAAGCTGAGTTGAACTAGATATGGCCCGTGTGTATAGGAAGCACAGTTCTTTTGTTCTGAGCAAGCTCACTGTGCGGACCCCATAGGAAACTCAGTGCTCTTTCTCAAAAGCAGAGTGTGTTTCTTTTAAGGCGAGATAGCGTTTGCTTCCCAGACATAATTGGAGATGAATCACATGCAGTTTCTGGTCCTACAAGCAAGAGTTGTTTTCTGGTAAGAAGAGTCACTATTGTGCTCGCATTGTCATACACAGGGCAAATAGCACTGGCGTCTGTTCCGAGCATGTACAGTGTATTGGACTGAAGAGGATCTACTGTTCTTGTCAGTTTCCTATGCAGCTTTGAACTAATTATGGCCCGTGTGTGTAGGAAGCACAGTTCTTTTGTTCTGAGCAAGCTCACTTTTCGGACACCATAGGAAACACAGTAGAGTAGAAGAGTGCTCTTTTCTCAAAAGCAGAGTGTGTTTCTTGTATGGCGAGCTAGCTTTTGTTTCCCAGTCGTAAAAGAAGTTGAATCACATGCAGTTTCTGGTCCTACTAGTAGAGTTTTTTTTTGGTAAGAAGAGTCACTATTGTGCTCCCATTGCCATAGACAGTGCAAATAGCCCTCGCTTCTGTTTCCAGTAAGTACAGTGTATTGGACTGAAGAGGAGCTACTGTTCTTGTCAGTTTCCTAAGCAGAGTTGAACTAGATATGGCCCATGTGTGTAGGAAGCACAGTTCTTTTGTTGTGAGCAAGCTCACTGTTCGAACCCCATTGGAAACAAGTAGAGTAGATGGGTGCTCTTTTCTCAAAAGCAGAGTGTGTTTCTTGTAAGGCGAGCTAGCATTTGTTTCCCAGTCCTAAATGGAATTCAAATACACATGCAGTTTCTGGTCCTACGAGCAAGAGTTGTTTTCTGGTTAGAAGAGTCACTACTGTGTTCCCTTTGCCATACACAGTGCAAACAGCCCTTGCGTCTGTTCCCAGCAAGTACAGTGTATAGGACTGAAGAGGAGCTACTGTTCTTGTCAGTTTCCTAACCAGAGTTGAACTAGATATGGCCCGTGTGTGTAGGAAGCACAGTTCTTTTTTTCTCAGCAAGCTCTCTGTTCGGACCCCATAGAAAACACAGTAGAGTAGAAGAGTGCTCTTTTCTCAAAAGCAGAGTGTGTTTCTTGTAAGACAAGCTAGCGTTTGTTTCCCAGTCCTAAATGGAGTTGAATCACATGCAGTTTCTGGTCCTACGAGCAAGAGATTTTTCTGGTAATAAGAGTAACTGTTGTGCTCCCATTGTCATTACAAAGGGCAAATAGCACTTCCGTCTGTTCCCATCATATACAGTGTATTGGACTGAAGAGGATCTACTGTTCTTGTCAGGATCCTAAGCAGAGTTGAACTAGATATGGCCCATGTGTATAGGAAGCACAGTTCTTTTGTACTCAGCAAGCTCACTGTTCTGGCCCTATAGGAAACACAGTAGAGTAGAAGAGTGCTCTTTCCACCAAAGGAGAGTTTGTTTCTTGTAAGGCGAGCTAGCTTTGTTTCCCAGTCCTAAATGGAGTTGAATCACATGCAGTTTCTGGTCCTACGAGCAAGAATTGTTTTGTGGTAAGAAGAGTCACAATTGCCCTCCCATTGTCATACACAGTGCAAATAGCACTGGTGTCTGTTCCCAGCAAGTACAGTGTATTGGACTGAAGAGGATCTACTATTCTTGTCAGTTTCCTAAACAGAATTGAACTAGATATGGCCCGTGTGTGTAGGAAGCACAGTTCTTTTGTTCTGAGCAAACTCACTGTTCTGGCGCTATAGGAATCACAGTAGAGTAGAAGAGTGCTCTTTCCTCAAAAGCAGAGCGTGTTTCTTGTAAGGCGAGCTAGCGTTTGTTTCCCAGTCCTAATTGGATTGAATCAAATGCAGTTTCTGTTCCTAAGAGCAAGAGTTGTTTTCTGGTAAGAAGAGTCACTATTGTGCTCCCATTGCCGTACACAGTGCAAATAGCCTTCGCGCCTGTTCCCAGTAAGTACAGTGTATTGGACTGAAGAGGAGCTACTGTTCTTGTCAGTTTCCTAAGCAGAGTTGAACTAGATATGGCCCATGTGTGTAGGAAGCACGGTTCTTTTGTTCTGAGCAAGCTCACTGTTTGGACCCCACAGAAAATACAATAGAGTATATGTGTGCCCTATTCTCAAAAGCAGAGCGTGTTTCTTGTAAGGCGAGCTAGCGTTTGTTTCCCAGTCCTTAGTGGATTGAATCAAATGCAGTTTCTGGTCCTAAGAGCAAGAGTTGTTTTCTGGTAAGAAGAGTCACTATTGTGCTCCCAGTGCCATACACAGTGCAAATAGCACTCGCGTCTGTTCTCAGTAAGTACAGTGTATTGGACTGAAGAGGAGCTACTGTTCATGTCAGTTTCCTAAGCAGAGTTGAACTAGACATGGACCGTGTGTAGGAAGCACAGTTCTTTTGTTCTGAGCAAGCTCACTCTTCGAACTCCATAGGAAACACAGTAGAGTAGAAGAGTGCTCTTTTCTCACAATCAGAGTGTGTTTCTTGTAAGGCGAGCTAGCATTTGTTTCCCAGTCCTAAATGGAGTTGAATCAAATGCAGTTTTTGGTCCTACGAGCAGGAGTTGTTTTCTGGTAAGAAGAGTCACTATTGCGATCTCATTGCCACACACAGTACAAATAGCACTCGCGTCTGTTCCCAGCAAGTACAGTCTATTGGACTGCAGAGGAGCTACTGTTCTTGTCAGTTTCCTAAGCAGAGATGAACTAGATATGGCCCGTGTGTGTACAAAGCACATTTCTTTTGTTCTGAGCAAGCTCACTGTTGGAACCCCATAGGAAATACAGTAGAGTAGAAGAGTGCACTTTTCTCAAAAGCAGAGTGTGTTTCTTGTAAGGCGAGCTAGCATTTGTTTCCCAGTCCTAAATGGAGTTGAAATACACATGCAGTTTCTGTTCCTATGAGCTAGAGTTGTTTTCTGGTAAGAAGAGTCGCTACTGCGCTCCCATTGTCATACACAGGGCAAATAGCACTGGCGTCTGTTCTCAGCAAGTACATTGTATTGGACTGAAGAGGATCTACTGTTCTTGTCAGTTTCCTAAGCAGAATTGAACTAGATATGGCCGGTTTGTGTAGGAAGCAAAGTTCTTTTTTTCTGAGCAAGCTCACTGTTCTGGCCCTATAGGAAACACAGTAGAGTAGAAGAGTGCTCTTTTCTCAAAAGCAGAGTGTGTTTCTTGTAAGGCGAGCTAGCATTTGTTTCCCAGTCCTAAATGGAGTTGAAATACACATGCAGTTTCTGTTCCTATGAGCTAGAGTTGTTTTCTGGTAAGAAGAGTCGCTACTGCGCTCCCATTGTCATACACAGGGCAAATAGCACTGGCTTCTGTTCTCAGCAAGTACAGTGTATTGGACTGAAGAGGATCTACTGTTCTTGTCAGTTTCCTAAGCAGAATTGAACTAGATATGGCCGGTTTTTGTAGGAAGCAAAGTTCTTTTTTTCTGAGCAAGCTCACTGTTCTGGCCCTATAGGAAACACAGTAGAGTAGAAGAGTGCTCTTTTTTCAAAAGCAGAGTGTGTTTCTTGTAAGGAGAGCTGGCGTTTGTTTCCCACCCCTAAACAGAGTTGAATCACATGCAGTTTTTGGTCATAGGAGCAAAAGTTGTTTTCTGGTAAGGAAAGTCACTATTGCGCTCCCTTTGTCATACACAGCACAAATAGCACTCACGTCTGTTCCCAGCAAGTACAGTGTATTGGACCGAAGAGGAGCTACTGTTCTTGTCAGTTTCCTAAGCAGAGTTTAACTAGATATGGCCCGTGTGCGTAGGAAGCACAGTTCTTTTGTTCTGAGCAAGCACACTGTGCGGACCCCATAGGAAACTCAGTGCTCTTTCTCAAAAGCATAGTTTGTTTCTTGTAAGGCGAGCTAGCGTTTGGTTCCCATTTCTAAATGGAGTTGAATCACATGCAGTTTTTGGTCCTACGTGCAAGAATTGTTTTCTGGTAAGGAAAGTCACTATTGCGCTCCCATTGCCAAACACAGTGCAAATAGCACTCGCATTTGTTCTCAGCAAGTACAGTGTATTGGACTGAAGAGGAGCTACTGTTCTTGTCAGTTTCCTAAGCAGAGTTTAACTAGATATGGCCCGTGTGCGTAGGAAGCACAGTTCTTTTGTTCTGAGCAAGCTCACTGTTCGGAAACAATAGGACACATAGTAGAGAAGAAGAGTGCTCTTTTCTCAAAAGCAGAGTGTGTTTCTTGTAAGGCGAGCTAGCTTTTGTTTCTCAGTCCTAAATGAATTTGAATCACATGCAGTTTCTGGTCCTACGAGTAGAGTTATTTTTTGGTAAGAAGAGTCACTATTGTGCTCCCATTGCCATACACAGTACAAATAGCACTTGCGTCTGTTCCAATCAAGTACAGTGTATTGGACTGAGGAGGAGCTACTGTTCTTGTCAGTTTCCTAAGCAGAGTTGAACTAGATATGGCCCATGAGTACAGGAAGCACAGTTCTTTTGTTCTGAGCAAGCTCACTGTTTGGACCCCATAGGAAACACAGTAGAGTAGAAGAGTGCTCTTTTCTCAAAAGCAGAGTGTGTTTCTTGTAAGGCGAGCTAGCGTTTGTTTCACAATCATAAATGGAGTTGAATCACATGCAGTTTCTGGTCCTATGAGCAAGAGTTGTTTTCTGGTAAGAAGAGTCACTATTGTGCTCCCATTGCCGTACACAGTGCAAATAGCACTCGCATCTGTTCCCAGTAAGTACAGTGTGTTGGACTGAAGAGGAGCTACTGTTCTTGTCAGTTTCCTAAGCAGAGTTGAACTAGATATGGACCGTGTGTTTAGGAAGCACAGTTCTTTTGTTCTGAGCAAGCTCACTGTTTTGGACCTATAGGAAACACAGTAGAGTAGAAGAGTGCTTATATCTAAAAAGCAGATTGTGTTTCTTGAAAGGCAAGCTAGCGTTTGTTTCCCAGTCCTAAATGGAGTTGAATCAAATGCAGTTTTTGGTCCTACGAGCAAGAGTTGTTTTCTGGTAAGAAGAGTCATTATTGTGCTCCAATTGCCGTACACAGTGCAAATAACACTCGTGTCTGTTCCCAGCAAGTACAGTGTATTGGACTGAAGAGGATCTACTGTTCTTGTCATTTTCCTAAGCAGAGTTGAACTAGATATGGCCTGTGTGTGTACAAAGCACAGTTCTTTTGTTCTGAGCAAGCTCACTGTTCGAACCCCATAGGAAACACAGTAGAGTAGATTAGTGCTCTTTTCTCAAAAGCAGAGTGTGTTGTTTCTTGTAAGGCGAGCTAGCATTTGTTTCCCAGTCCTAAATGGAGTTCAAATACACATGCAGTTTCTGGTCCTATGAGCTAGAGTTGTTTTCTGGTAAGAAGAGTCACTATTGCGCTCCATTTGACATACACAGTGCAAATAGCACTCGCGTCTGTTCCCAGAAAGTACAGTGTATTGGACTTAAGAGGAGCTACTGTTCTTGTCAGTTTCCTAAGCAGAATTGAACTAGATATGGCCCATGTGTGTAGGAAGCACAGTTCTTTTGTTCTGAGCAAGCTCACTGTTCTGGCCCTATAGGAAACACAGTAGAGTAGAAGAGTGCTCTTTTCTCAAAAGCAGAGTGTGTTTCTTGTAAGGCGAGCCAGCGTTTGTTTCCCAGTCCTAAATGGAGTTGAATCAAATGCAGTTTTTGGTCCTACGAGCAAGAGTTGTTTTCTGGTAAGAAGAGTCATAATTGCGATCCCATTGCCATACACAGTACAAATAGCACTCACTTCTGTTTCCAGCAAGTACAGTGTATTGGACTGAAGAGGAGCTACTGTTCTTGTCACTTTCCTAAGCAGAGTTGAACTAGATATGGCCCGTGTGTGTAGGAAGCACAGTTCTTTTGTTGTGAGCAAGCTCACTGTTCGAACCCCATTGGAAACACAGTAGAGTAGACGGGTGCTCTTTTCTCAAAAGCAGAGTGTGTTTCTTGTAAGACGAGCTAGCGTTTGTTTCCCAGTCCTTAGTGGATTGATTCAAATGCAGTTTCTGGTCCTAAGAGCAAGAGTTGTTTTCTGGTAAGAAGAGTCACTATTGCGCTCCTATTGTCATACACAGGGCAAATAGCACTGGTGTCTCTTCCCAGCATGTACAGTGTATTGGACTGAAGAGGATCTACTGTTCTTGTCAGATTCCTAAGCAGAGTTGAACTACATATGGCACATGTGTGTAGGAAGCACAGTTCTTTGTACTCAGCAAGCTCACTGTTCTGGCCCTATAGGAAACACAGTAGAGTAGAAGAGTGCTCTTTCCTCAAAAGCAGAGCGTGTTTCTTGAAAGGCGAGCGAGCGTTTGTTTCCCTGTCCTTAGAGGATTGAATCAAATGCAGTTTCTGGTCCTAAGAGCAAGAGTCGTTTTCTGGTAAAAAGAGTCACTATTGTGCTCCCAGTGCCGTACACAGTGCAAATAGCACTCGTGTCTGTTCTCAGTAAGTACAGTGTATTGGACTGAAGAGGAGCTACTGTTCTTGTCAGTTTCCTAAGCAGAGTTGAACTAGATATGGACCGTGTGTAGGAAGCACAGTTCTTCTGTTCTGAGCAAGCTCACTCTTCGAACTCCATAGGAAACACAGTAGAGTAGAAGAGTGCTCTTTTCTCAAAATCAGAGTGTGTTTCTTGTATGGCGAGCTAGGGTTTGTTTCCCAGTCATAAATGGAGTTGAATCAAATGGAGTTTTTGGTCCTACGAGCAGGAGTTGTTTTCTGGTAAGAAGAGTCACTATTGTGCTCACATTGCCACACACAGTACAAATAGCACTCGCGTCTGTTCAAAGCAAGTACAGTCTATTGGACTGCAGAGGAGCTACTGTTCTTGTCAGTTTCCTAAGCAGAGTTGAACTAGATATGGCCCATGTGTACAGGAAGCACAGTTCTTTTGTTCTGAGCAAGCTCACTGTTTGGACCCCATAGGAAACACAGTAGAGTAGAAGAGTGCTCTTTTCTCAAAAGCAGAGTGTGTTGTTTCTTGTAAGGCGAGCTAGCATTTGTTTCCCAGTCCTAAATGGAGTTCAAATACACATGCAGTTTCTGGTCCTATGAGCTAGAGTTGTTTTCTGGTAAGAAGAGTCACTATTGCGCTCCATTTGACATACACAGTGCAAATAGCACTCGCGTCTGTTCCCAGAAAGTACAGTGTATTGGACTGAAGAGGAGCTACTGTTATTGTCACTTTCCTAAGCAGAGTTGAACTAGATATGGCCCGTGTGTGTAGGAAGCACAGTTCTTTTGTTGTGAGCAAGCTCACTGTTCGAACCCCATTGGAAACACAGTAGAGTAGACGGGTGCTCTTTTCTCAAAAGCAGAGCGTGTTTCTTGTAAGGCGAGCTAGCGTTTGTTTCCCAGTCCTAATTGGATTGAATCAAATGCAGTTTCTGTTCTTAAGAGCAAGAGTTGTTTTCTGGTAAGAAGAGTCACTATTGTGCTCCCATTGCCGTACACAGTGCAAATAGCACTCGCGTCTGTTCCCAGTAAGTACAGTGTATTGGACTGAAGAGGAGCTACTGTTCTTGTCAGTTTCCTAAGCAGAGTTGAACTAGATATGGACCGTGTGTGTAGAAGCACAGTTCTTTGGTTCTGAGCTAGCTCACTGTTTTGGACCTATAGGAAACACAGTAGAGTAGAAGAGTGCTTATATCTAAAAAGCAGAGGGTGTTTCTTGAAAGGCGAGCTAGCGTTTGTTTCCCAGTCCTAAATGGAGTTGAATCAAATGCAGTTTTTGTTCCTACGAGCAAGAGTTGTTTTCTGGTAGGAAGAGTCACTATTGTGCTCAAATTGCCATACACAGTGCAAATAACACTCGTGTCTGTTCCCAGCAAGTACAGTGTATTGGAATGAAGAGGAGCTACTGTTCTTGTCAGTTTCCTAAGCAGAGTTGAACTAGATATGACCCGTGTGTAGAAAGCACAGTTTTTTTGTTCTGAGCAAGCAGACTGTTTGGACCCCATAGGCAACACAGTAGAGTAGATGTGTGCCCTATTCTCAAAAGCAAAGTGTGTTTCTTGTAAGACGAGCTAGCGTTTGTTTCCCAATCATAAATAGAGTTGAGTCACATGCAGATTCTAGTCCTATGAGCTAGAGTTGTTTTCTGGTAAGAAGAGTCACTATTGCGCTCCCATTGTCATATACAGGGCAAATAGCACTGGCGTCTGTTCCCAGCAAGTACAGTGTATTGGACTGAAGAGGAGCTACTGTTCTTGTCAGTTTCCTAAGCAGAGTTGAACTAGATATGGCCCGTGTGTGTAGGAAGCACAGTTCTTTTGTTCTGAGCAAGCTCACTGTTCTTGCCCTATAGGAAACACTGTAGAGTAGAAGAGTGCTCTATTCTCAAAAGCAGAGTGTGTTTCTTGTAAGGTGAGCTAGCGTTTGTTTCCCAGTCCTTAGTGGATTGAATCAAATGCAGTTTCTGGTCCTAAGAGCAAGAGTTGTTTTCTGGTAAGAAGAGTCACTATTGCGCTCCTATTGTCATACACAGGGCAAATAGCACTGGTGTCTCTTCCCAGCATGTACAGTGTATTGGACTGAAGAGGATCTACTGTTCTTGTCAGGTTCCTAAGCAGAGTTGAACTAGATATGGCACATGTGTGTAGGAAGCACAGTTCTTTGTACTCAGCAAGCTCACTGTTCTGGCCCTAAAGGAAACACAGTAGAGTAGAAGAGTGCTCTTTCCTCAAAAGCAGAGTGTGTTTCTTGTAAGGCGATCTAGCGTTTGTTTCCCAGTCCTAAATGGAGTTGAATCACATGCAGGTTCTGATCCTACAAACAAGAGTTGTTTTCTGGTAAAGAAGAGTCACTATTGCGCTCCCATTGCCATACACAGTACAAATAGCACTCGCGTCTGTTTCCAGCAAGTACAGTGTATTGGTCTGAAGAGGAGCTACTGTTCTTGTCAGTTTCCAAAGCAGAGTTGAACTCGATATGGCCCGTGTGTGTAGGAAGCACGGTTCTTTTGTTCTGAGCAAGCTCACTGTTTGGACCCCATAGAAAACACAGTAGAGTAGATGTGTGCCCTATTCTCAAATCAGAGCGTGTTTCTTGAAAGGCGAGCGAGCGTTTGTTTCCCTGTCCTTAGTGGATTGAATCAAATGCAGTTTCTGGTCCTAAGATCAAGAATTTTTTTTGGTAAAAAGAGTCACTATTGAGCTCCCAGTGCCGTACACAGTGCAAATAGCACTCGTGTCTGTTCTCAGTAAGAACAGTGTATTGGACTGAAGAGGAGCTACTGTTCTTGTCAGTTTCCTAAGCAGAGTTGAACTAGATATGGACCGTGTGTAGGAAGCACAGTTCTTTTGTTCTGAGCAAGCTCACTCTTCGAACTCCATAGGAAACACAGTAGAGTAGAAGAGTGCTCGTTTCTCAAAATCAGAGTGTGTTTCTTGTATGGCGAGCTAGCGTTTGTTTCCCAGTCCTAAATGGAGTTGAATCAAATGCAGTTTTTGGTCCTACGAGCAGGAGTTGTTTTCTGGTAAGAAGAGTCACTATTGTGCTCCCATTGCCACACACAGTACGAATAGCACTCGCGTCTGTTCCCAGCAAGTACAGTCTATTGGACTGCAGAGGAGCTACTGTTCTTGTCAGTTTCCTAAGCAGGGATGAACTAGATATGGCCCGTGTGTGTACAAAGCACAGTTCTTTTGTTCTGAGCAAGCTCACTGTTGGAACCCCATAGGAAATACAGTAGAGTAGAAGAGTGCACTTTTCTCAAAAGCAGAGTGTGTTTCTTGTAAGGCGAGCTAGCGTTTTTTTCCCAGTCCTAAATGGAGTTGAAATACACATGCAGTTTCTGTTCCTATGAGCTAGAGTTGTTTTCTGGTAAGAAGAGTCACTATTGTGCCCCCTTGCCGTACACAGTGCAAATAGCACTCGCGTCTGTTCCCTGTAAGTACAGTGTATTGGACTGAAGAGGATCTACTGTTCTTGTCAGTTTCCTAAGCAGAATTGAACTAGATATGGCCCGTTTGTGTAGGAAGCAAAGTTCTTTTTTTCTGAGCAAGCTCACTGTTCTGGCCATGTAGGAAAAACAGTAGAGTAGAAAAGTGCTCTTTTCTCAAAAGCAGAGTGTGTTTCTTGTAAGGCGAGCTAGCGTTTGTTTCCCAGTCCTAAATGGAGTTGAATCAAACACAGTTTTTGGTCCTAAGAGCAAGAGTTGTTTTCTGGTAAAGAAGAGTCACTATTGCGCACCCATTGCCATACACAGTACAAATAGCACTCGTGTCTGTTCCCAGCAAGTACAGTGTATTGGACTGAAGAGGAGCTACTGTTCTTGTCAGTTTCCTAAGCAGAGTTGAACTAGATATGGCCCGTTTGTGTAAGAAGCACAATTCTTTTGTTCTGAGCAAGCTCACAGTTTGGACCCATAGGAAACACAGTAGAGAAGATGTGTGCCCTATTCTCAAAAGCAGAGCGTTTTTCTTGTAAGGCGAGCAAGCGTTTGTTTCCCAGTCCTAAGTGGATTGAATCAAATGCAGTTTCTGGTCCTAAGAGCAAGAGTTGTTTTCTGGTAAGAAGAGTCACTATTGTGCTCCCTTTGCCGTACACAGTGCAAATAGCACTCGCATCTGTTCCCAGTAAGTACAGTGTATTGGACTGAAAAGGAGCTACTGTTCTCGTCAGTTTCCTAAACAGAGTTGAACTAGATATGGACCGTGTGTGTAGGAAGCACAGTTCTTTTGTTCTGAGCAAGCTCACTGTTCGAACCCCATAGGAAACACAGTAGAGTAGAAGTGTGCTCTTTTCTCAAAAGCAGAGTGTGTTTCTTGTAAGGCGAGCTAGCGTTTGTTTCCCAGTCCTAAATGGAGTTGAATCAAATGCAGTTTTTGGTCCTACGAGCAAGACTTGTTTTCTGGTAAGAAGAGTCACTATTGCGCTCCCATTGCCACACACAGTACAAATAGAACTCGCGTCTGTTCCCAGCAAGTACAGTCTATTGGACTGCGGAGGAGCTACTGTTCTTGTCAGTTTCATAAGCAGAGATGAACTCGATATGGCCCGTGTGTGTAGGAAGCACAGTTCTTTTGTTCTGACCATGCTCACTGTTCTCGCCCTACAGGAAACACTGTAGAGTAGAAGAGCGCTATATTCTCAAAAGCAGAGTGTGTTTCTTGTAAGGCAAGCTAGCGATTGTTTCCCAGTCCTATATTGAGTTGATTCACATGTAGTTTCTGGTCCTAGGAGCAAGAGATTTTTCTGGTAAGAAGAGTCACTATTGTGCTCCTATTGTCATACACAGCACAAAGAGCACTGGTGTCTCTTCCCAGCATGTACAGTGTATTGGACTGAAGAGGATCTACTGTTCTTGTCAGGTTCCTAAGCAGAGTTGAAATAGATATGGCCCATGTGTGTAGGAAGCACAGTTCTTTTGTACTCAGCAAGCTCACTGTTCTGACCCTATAGGAAACACAGTAGAGTAGAAGAGTGCTCTTTCCTCAAAAGCAGAGTGTGTTTCTTGTAAGGCGAGCTAGCGTTTGTTTCCAGTCCTAAATGGAGTTGAATCACATGCAGTGTCAGGTCCTACGAGCAAGAGTTGTTTTCTGGTGAGGAAAGTCACTATTGCGCTCCCATTGCCATACACAGTGCAAATAGCACTCGCATCTGTTCCCAGCAAGTACAGTGTATTTGACTGAAGAGGAGCTACAGTTCTTGTCAGTTTCCTAAGCAGAGTTGAACTAGAATTGACCCGTGTGTGTAGGAAGCACAGTTCTTTTGTTCTGAGCAAGCTCACTGTTTGGACCCCAAAGGAAACACAGTAGAGTAGATCTGTGCCCTATTCTCAAAAGCAGAGTGTGTTTCTTGTAAGGCGAGCTAGCGTTTGTTTACCAATCCTAAATGGAGTTGAATCACATGCAGGTTCTGTTCCTACAAACAAGAGTTGTTTTCTGGTAAGAAGAGTCACTATTGCGCTCCCATTGCCATATGCAGTACAAATAGCACTCGCGTCTGTTTCCAGCAAGTACAGTGTATTGGTCTGAAGAGGAGCTACTGTTCTTGTCAGTTTCCTAAGCAGAGTTGAACTAGATATGGACCGTGTTTAGGAAGCACAGTTCTTTTGTTCTGAGCAAGCTCACTGTTCGAACTCCATAGGAAACACAGTAGAGTAGAGTAGTGCTCTTTTCTCAAAATCAGAGTGTGTTTCTTGTAAGGCGAGCTAGCGTTTGTTTCCCAGTCCTAAACGGAGTTGAATGAAATGCAGTTTCTGGTTCTAAGAGCAAGAGTTGTTTTCTGGTAAGAAGAGTCACTATTGCGCTCCTATTGCCACACACAGTACAAATAGCACTCGCGTCTGTTCCCAACAAGTACAGTCTATTGGACTGCAGAGGAGCAACTGTTCTTGTCAGTTTCCTAAGCAGAGATAAGCTACATATGGCCCGTGTGTGTACAAAGCACAATTCTTTTTTCTTTTGAGCAAGCTCACTGTTGGAACCCCATAGGAAACACAGTAGAGTATAAGAGTGCACTTTTCTCAAAAGCAGAGTGTGTTTCTTGTAAGGCGAGCTAGCATTTGTTTCCCAGTCCTAAATGGAGTTGAAATACACATGCAGATTCTGGTCCTATGAGCTAGAGTTGTTTTCTGGTAAGAAGAGTCACTATTGCACTCCATTTTCCATACACAGTGCAAATAGCACTCGTGTCTGTTCCCAGCAAGTACAGTGTACTGGACTGAAGAGGAGCTACTGTTCTTGTCAGTTTTCTAAGCAGGGTTGAACTAGATATGGACCTTGTGTGTAGGAAGCACAGTTCTTTTGTTCTGAGCAAGCTCACTGTTCTGGCCCTATAGGAAACACAGTAGAGTAGAAGAGTGCTCTTTTCTCAAAACCAGAGTGTGTTCCTGTAAGGCGAGCTAGCGTTTGTTTCCCAGTCCTAAATGGAGTTGAATCAAATGCAGTTTTTGGTCATACGAGCAAGAGATGTTTTCTGGTAAGAAGAGTCACTATTGTGCTCCCATTGTCATACACAGTGCAAATAGCACTGGAGTCTGTTCCCAGCAAGTAAAGTGTATTAGACTGAAGAGGAGCTACTGTTCTCGTAAGTTTCCTAAGCAGAGTTGAACTAGATATGTCCCGTTTGTGTAGGAAGCACAGTTCTTTTGTTCTGAGCAAGCTCACTGTTCTCGCCCTGTAGGAAACACTGTAGAGTAGAAGAGTGCTCTATTCCCAAAAGCAGAGTGTGTTTCTTGTAAGGCGAGCTAGCGTTTGTTTCCCAGTCCTAACTGGATTGAATCAAATGCAGTTTCTGGTCCTACGAGCAAGAGTTGTTTTCTGGCAAGAAGAGTCACTATTGTGCCCCCTTGCCGTACACAGTGCAAATAGCACTCGCGTCTGTTCCCTGTAAGTACAGTGTATTGGACTGAAGAGGATCTACTGTTCTTGTCAGTTTCCTAAGCAGAATTGAACTAGATATGGCCCGTTTGTGTAGGAAGCAAAGTTCTTTTTTTCTGAGCAAGCTCACTGTTCTGGCCATATAGGAAAAACAGTAGAGTAGAAAAGTGCTCTTTTCTCAAAAGCAGAGTGTGTTTCTTGTAAGGCGAGCTAGCGTTTGTTTCCCAGTCTTAAATGGAGTTGAATCAAACACAGTTTTTGGTCCTAAGAGCAAGAGTTGTTTTCTGGTAAAGAAGAGTCACTATTGCGCACCCATTGCCATACACAGTACAAATAGCACTCGTGTCTGTTCCCAGCAAGTACAGTGTATTGGACTGAAGAGGAGCTACTGTTCTTGTCAGTTTCCTAAGCAGAGTTGAACTAGATATGGCCCGTTTGTGTAAGAAGCACAATTCTTTTGTTCTGAGCAAGCTCACAGTTTGGACCCCATAGGAAACACAGTAGAGAAGATGTGTGCCCTATTCTCAAAAGCAGAGCGTTTTTCTTGTGAGGCGAGCTAGCGTTTGTTTCCCAGTCCTAAGTGGATTGAATCAAATGCAGTTTCTGGTCCTAAGAGCAAGAGTTGTTTTCTGGTAAGAAGAGTCACTATTGTGCTCCCTATGCCGTACACAGTGCAAATAGCACTCGCGTCTGTTCCCAGTAAGTACAGTGTATTGGACTGAAAAGGAGCTACTGTTCTCGTCAGTTTCCTAAACAGAGTTGAACTAGATATGGACCGTGTGTGTAGGAAGCACAGTTCTTTTGTTCTGAGCAAGATCACTGTTCGAACCCCATAGGAAACACAGTAGAGTAGAAGTGTGCTCTTTTCTCAAAAGCAGAGTGTGTTTCTTGTAAGGCGAGCTAGCGTTTGTTTCCCAGTCCTAAATGGAGTTGAATCAAATGCAGTTTTTGGTCCTACGAGCAAGACTTGTTTTCTGGTAAGAAGAGTCACTATTGCGCTCCCATTGCCACACACAGTACAAATAGCACTCGCGTCTGTTCCCAGCAAGTACAGTCTATTGGACTGCAGAGGAGCTACTGTTCTTGTCAGCTTCATAAGCAGAGATGAACTAGATATGGCCCGTGTGTGTAGGAAGCACAGTTCTTTTGTTCTGACCATGCTCACTGTACTCGCCCTACAGGAAACACTGTAGAGTAGAAGAGCGCTATATTCTCAAAAGCAGAGTGTGTTTCTTGTAAGGCAAGCTAGCGATTGTTTCCCAGTCCTATATTGAGTTGATTCACATGTAGTTTCTGGTCCTAGGAGCAAGAGATTTTTCTGGTAAGAAGAGTCACTATTGTGCTCCTATTGTCATACACAGCACAAAGAGCACTGGTGTCTCTTCCCAGCATGTACAGTGTATTGGACTGAAGAGGATCTACTGTTCTTGTCAGGTTCCTAAGCAGAGTTGAAATAGATATGGCCCATGTGTGTAGGAAGCACAGTTCTTTTGTACTCAGCAAGCTCACTGTTCTGACCCTATAGGAAACACAGTAGAGTAGAAGAGTGCTCTTTCCTCAAAAGCAGAGTGTGTTTCTTGTAAGGCGAGCTAGCGTTTGTTTCCAGTCCTAAATGGAGTTGAATCACATGCAGTGTCAGGTCCTACGAGCAAGAGTTGTTTTCTGGTGAGGAAAGTCACTATTGCGCTCCCATTGCCATACACAGTGCAAATAGCACTCGCGTCTGTTCCCAGCAAGTACAGTGTATTTGACTGAAGAGGAGCTACAGTTCTTGTCAGTTTCCTAAGCAGAGTTGAACTAGATATGACCCGTGTGTGTAGGAAGCACAGTTCATTTGTTCTGAGCAAGCTCACTGTTTGGACGCCATAGGAAACACAGTAGAGTAGATCTGTGCCCTATTCTCAAAAGCAGAGTGTGTTTCTTGTAAGGCGAGCTAGCGTTTGTTTACCAATCCTAAATGGAGTTGAATCACATGCAGGTTCTGTTCCTACAAACAAGAGTTGTTTTCTGGTAAGAAGAGTCACTATTGCGCTCCCATTGCCATATGCAGTACAAATAGCACTCGCGTCTGTTTCCAGCAAGTACAGTGTATTGGTCTGAAGAGGAGCTACTGTTTTTGTCAGTTTTCTAAGCAGAGTTGAACTAGATATGGACCGTGTGTAGGAAGCACAGTTCTTTTGTTCTGAGCAAGCTCACTGTTCGAACTCCATAGGAAACACAGTAGAGTAGAGTAGTGCTCTTTTCTCAAAATCAGAGTGTGTTTCTTGTAAGGCGAGCTAGCGTTTGTTTCCCAGTCCTAAACGGAGTTGAATGAAATGCAGTTTCTGGTTCTAAGAGCAAGAGTTGTTTTCTGGTAAGAAGAGTCACTATTGCGCTCCTATTGCCACACACAGTACAAATAGCACTCGCGTCTGTTCCCAACAAGTACAGTCTATTGGACTGCAGAGGAGCAACGGTTCTTGTCAGTTTCCTAAGCAGAGATAAGCTACATTTGGCCCGTGTGTGTACAAAGCACAATTCTTTTTTCTTTTGAGCAAGCTCACTGTTGGAACCCCATAGGAAACACAGTAGAGTATAAGAGTGCACTTTTCTCAAAAACAGAGTGTGTTTCTTGTAAGGCGAGCTAGCATTTGTTTCCCAGTCCTAAATGGAGTTGAAATACACATGCAGATTCTGGTCCTATGAGCTAGAGTTGTTTTCTGGTAAGAAGAGTCACTATTGCGCTCCATTTTCCGTACACAGTGCAAATAGCACTCGTGTCTGTTCCCAGCAAGTACAGTGTATTGGACTGAAGAGGAGCTACTGTTCTTGTCAGTTTTCTAAGCAGGGTTGAACTAGATATGGACCTTGTGTGTAGGAAGCACAGTTCTTTTGTTCTGAGCAAGCTCACTGTTCTGGCCCTATAGGAAACACAGTAGAGTAGAAGAGTGCTCTTTTCTCAAAACCAGAGTGTGTTTCTTGTAAGGCGAGCTAGCGTTTGTTTCCCAGTCCTAAATGGAGTTGAATCAAATGCAGTTTTTGGTCATACGAGCAAGAGATGTTTTCTGGTAAGAAGAGTCACTATTGTGCTCCCATTGTCATACACAGTGCAAATAGCACTGGAGTCTGTTCCCAGCAAGTAAAGTGTATTAGACTGAAGAGGAGCTACTGTTCTCGTAAGTTTCCTAAGCAGAGTTGAACTAGATATGTCCCGTTTGTGTAGGAAGCACAGTTCTTTTGTTCTGAGCAAGCTCACTGTTCTCGCCCTGTAGGAAACACTGTAGAGTAGAAGAGTGCTCTATTCCCAAAAGCAGAGTGTGTTTCTTGTAAGGCGAGCTAGCGATTGTTTCCCAGTCCTAAATTGAGTTGAATCACATGTAGTTTCTAGTCCTACGAGCAAGAGTTGTTTTCTGGTAAGAAGAGTCACTATTGTGCTACTTTGCTGTACACAGTGCAAATAGCACTCGCGTCTGTTCCCAGTAAGTACAGTGTATTGGACTGAAAAGGATCTACTGTTCTCGTCATTTTCCTAAGCAGAGTTGAACTAGATATGGACCGTGTGTATAGGAAGCACAGTTCTTTTTTTCTGAGCAAGCTCACTGTTCGAACCCAATAGGAAACACAGTAGAGTAGAGGAGTGCTCTTTTCTCAAAAGCAGAGTGTGTTTCTTGTAAGGCGAGCTAGCGTTTTTTTCCCAGTCTTAAATGGAGTTGAATCACATGCAGTTTCAGGTCCTACAAGCAAGAGCTGTTTTCTGGTAAGGAAAGTCACTATTGCGCTCCCATTGCAATATACAGTGCAAATAGCACTCGCGTCTGTTCCCAGCAAATACAGTGTATTGGAATGAAGAGGAGCTACTGTTCTTGTAAGTTTCCTAAGCAGAATTGAACTGGATATGGCCCGTTTGTGTAGGACGCAAAGTTCTTTTTTTCTGAGTAAGCTCAGTGATCTGGCCCTACAGAAAACACAGTAGAGTAGAAGAGTGCCCTTTTCTCAAAAGCAGAGTGTGTTTCTTGTAAGTCGAGCTAGCGTTTGCTTCCCAGTCCTAAATGGAGTTGAATCACATGCAGTTTCTGGTCCTACGAGCAAGAGTTGTTTTCTGGTAAGAAGAGTCACTATTGCGCTCCCATTGTCATTTGCAGTGCAAATAGCACTGGCGTCTGTTCCCAGCAAGTACAGTGTATTGGACTGAAGAGGATCTAAGGTTGTTGTCAGGTTCCTAAGCAGAGTTGAACTAGATATGGCCCGTGTGTGTAGGAAGCACGGTTCTTTTGTTCTGAGCAAGCTCACTGTTAGGACCCCATATAAAACACAGTAGAGTAGAAGTGTGCCCTTTTCTCAAAGCGGAGCGTGTTTCTTGTAAGGCGAGCTAGCGTTTGTTTCCCAGACCTAAGTGGAGTTGAATCACATGCAGTTTCTGATCCTAAGAGCAAGCGTTGTTTTCTGATAAGAAGAGTCACTATTGCGCTCCCTTCGCCATACACAGTGCAAATAGCACTCGCGTCTGTTCCCAGGAAGTAGAGTGTATTGGACTGAAGAGAGGACACTGTTCTTGTCAGTTTCCTAAGCAGAGTTGAACTAGATATGGCACGTGTGTGTAGGAAGCACAGTTCTTTTGTTCTGAGCAAGCTCACTGTTTGGACACCATAGGAAACACAGTAGAGTAGATTAGTGCTCTTTCCTCAAAAGCAGATTTTGTTTCTTGTAAGGCGAGCTAGCGTTTGTTTCCCAGTCCTAAATGGAGTTGAATCACATGCAGTTTTGGGTCTTACACGCAAGAGTTGCTTTCAGGTAAGGAAAGTCACTATTGCGCTTCCATTGCCATACACAGTGCAAATAGCACTTGCGTCTGTTCCCAGCAAGTACAGTGTATTGGACTGAAGAGGAGCTACTTCTCTTGTCAGTTTCTTAAGCAGAGTTGAACTAGATATGGCCCGGATGTAGGAAGCACAGTTCTTTGTTCTGAGCAAGCTCTCTGTTCGGACCCCATAGGAAACACAGTAGAGTAGAAGAGTGCTCTTTTCTCAAAAGCAGAGTGTGTTTCTTGTAAGGCGAGCTAGCGTTTGCTTCCCAGTCCAAATAGAGTTGAATCACATGCAGTTTCTGGTCCTACGAGCAAGAGTTGTTTTCTGGTAAGAAGAGTCACTATTGCGCTCCCATTGTCATTTGCAGTGCAAATAGCACTGGCGTCTGTTCCCAGCAAGTACAGTGTATTGGACTGAAGAGGATCTACTGTTGTTGTCAGGTTCCTAAGCAGAGTTGAACTAGATATGGCCCGTGTGTGTAGGAAGCACGGTTCTTTTGTTCTGAGCAAGCTCACTGTTAGGACACCATAGGAAACATAGTAGTGTAGAAGTGTGCCCTTTTCTCAAAGCGGAGCGTGTTTCTTGTAAGGAGAGCTAGCGTTTGTTTCCCAGACCTAAGTGGAGTTGAATCACATGCAGTTTCTCGTCCTAAGTGCAAGCGTTGTTTTCGGATAAGAAGAGTCACTATTGCGCTCCCTTTGCCATACACAGTGCAAATAGCACTCGCGTCTGTTCCCAGCAAGTAGAGTGTATTGGACTGAAGAGAGGTTACTGTTCTTGTCAGTTTCCTAAGCAGAGTTGAACTAGATATGGCACGTGTGTGTAGGAAGCACAGTTCTTTTGTTCTGAGCAAGCTCACTGTTCGGACACCACAGGAAACACAGTAGAGTAGATTAGTGCTCTTTCCTCAAAAGCAGATTTTGTTTCTTGTAAGGCGAGCTAGCGTTTGTTTCCCAGTCCTAAATGGATTTGAATCACATGCAGTTTTGGGTCTTACATGCAAGAGTTGCTTTCAGGTAAGGAAAGTCACTATTGTGCTTCCATTGCCATACACAGTGCAAATAGCACTCGCATCTGTTCCGAGCAAGTACAGTGTATTGGACTGAAGAGGAGCTACTTCTCTTGGAGGTCCTAAGCAGAGTTGAACTAGATATGGCCCGGATGTAGGAAGCACAGTTCTTTTGTTCTGAGCAAAATCTCTGTTCGTACCCCATAGGAAACACAGTAGAGTAGAAGAGTGCTCTTTTCTCAAAAGCAGAGTGTGTTTCTTGTAAGGCGAGCTAGCATTTGTTTCCCAGTCCTAAATGGAGTTGAAATACACATGCAGTTTCTGGTCTTACGAGCAAGAGTTGTTTTCTGGTAAGAAGAGTCACTATTGTGCTCCCTTTGCCATACACAGTGCAAATAGCACTCGCGTCTGTTCCCAACAAGTACAGTGTATTGGACTGAAGAGGAGCTACTGTTCTTGTCAGTTTTTTAAGCAGAATTGAATTAGATATGGCCCGTGTGTGTAGGAAGCACAGTTCTTTTGTTCTGAGAAAGCTCACTGTTCTGGCCCTATAGTAAACACAGTAGTGTAGAAGAGTGCTCTTTTCTCAAAAGCAGAGTGTGTTTCTTGTAAGGCGAGCTAGCGTTTTTTTCCCAGTCCTAAATGGAGTTCAAATACACATGCAGTTTGTGGTCCTATGAGCAAGAGTTGTTTTCTGGTTAGAAGAGTCACTATTGTGCTCCCTTTCCCATACACAGTGCAAATAGCCCTGGCGTCAGTTCCGAGCAAGTACAGTGCATTGGACTGAAGAGGAGCTACTGTTCTTGTCAGTTTCCTAAGCAGAGTTGAACTAGATATGGCCCGTGTGTGTAGGAAGCACAGTTCTTTTGTTCTGAGTAAGCTCAGTGATCTGGCCCTACAGAAAACACAGTAGAGTAGAAGAGTGCTCTTTTCTCAAAAGCAGAGTGTGTTTCTTGTAAGTCGAGCTAGCGTTTGCTTCCCAGTCCTAAATGGAGTTGAATCACATGCAGTTTCTGGTCCTACGAGCAAGAGTTGTTTTCTGGTAAGAAGAGTCACTATTGCGCTCCCATTGTCATTTGCAGTGCAAATAGCACTGGCGTCTGTTCCCAGCAAGTACAGTGTATTGGACTGAAGAGGATCTAAGGTTGTTGTCAGGTTCCTAAGCAGAGTTGAACTAGATATGGCCCGTGTGTGTAGGAAGCACGGTTCTTTTGTTCTGAGCAAGCTCACTGTTAGGACCCCATATAAAACACAGTAGAGTAGAAGTGTGCCCTTTTCTCAAAGCGGAGCGTGTTTCTTGTAAGGCGAGCTAGCGTTTGTTTCCCAGACCTAAGTGGAGTTGAATCACATGCAGTTTCTGATCCTAAGAGCAAGCGTTGTATTCTGATAAGAAGAGTCACTATTGCGCTCCCTTTGCCATACACAGTGCAAATAGCACTCGCGTCTGTTCCCTGGAAGTAGAGTGTATTGGATTGAAGAGAGGACACTGTTCTTGTCAGTTTCCTAAGCAGAGTTGAACTAGATATGGCACGTGTGTGTAGGAAGCACAGTTCTTTTGTTCTGAGCAAGCTCACTGTTCGGACACCATAGGAAACACAGTAGAGTAGATTAGTGTTCTTTCCTCAAAAGCAGATTTTGTTTCTTGTAAGGCGAGCTAGCGTTTGTTTCCCAGTCCTAAATGGAGTTGAATCACATGCAGTTTTGGGTCTTACACGCAAGAGTTGCTTTCAGGTAAGGAAAGTCACTATTGCGCTTCCATTGCCATACACAGTGCAAATAGCACTTGCGTCTGTTCCCAGCAAGTACAGTGTATTGGACTGAAGAGGAGCTACTTCTCTTGTCAGTTTCCTAAGCAGAGTTGAACTAGATATGGCCCGGATGTAGGAAGCACAGTTCTTTTGTTCTGAGCAAGCTCTCTGTTCGGACCCCATAGGAAACACAGTAGAGTAGAAGAGTGCTCTTTTCTCAAAAGCAGAGTGTGTTTCTTGTAAGGGGAGCTAGCGTTTGTTTCCCAGTTCTAAATGGAGTTGAATCTCATGCAGTTTCTGGTCCTATGAGCAAGAGTTGTTTTGTGGTATGAAGAGTCACAATTGTGATCCCATTGTAATACACAGTGCAAATATCACTCACGTCTTTTCCCAGCAAGTACAGAGTATTGGACTGAAGAGGAGCTACTGTTCTTGTCAGTTTCCTAAGCAGAGTTGAACTAGTTATGGCCCGGGTGTGGGAAGCACAGTTTTTTTTGTTCTGAGCAAGTTCTCTGTTTAGACAACATAGGAAACACAGTAGAGAAGAAGAGTGCTTTTTTCTCAAAAGCAGAGTGTGTTTCTTGTAAGGCGAGCTAGCGTTTGTTTCCCAGTCCTAAATGGAGTTGAATCCCATGCAGTTTCTGGTCCTAAGAGCAAGATTTGTTTTCTGATAAGAAGAGTCACTATTGTGCTCCCATTGCCGTACTCAGTGCAAATAGCACTCGCGTCTGTTCCCAGCAAGTACAGTGTATTGGACTGAAGAGGTGCTACTGTTCTTGTCAGTTGCCTAAGCAGAGTTGAACTAGATATGGCCCGTGGGTGTAGGAAGCACAGTTATTTTGTTATGAGCAAGCTCAGTGTTCGGACCCAATAGGAAACACAGTAGAGTAGAAGAGTGCTCTTTTCTCAAAAGCAGAGTGTGTTTCTTGTAAGGCAAGCTACTGTTTGTTTCCCAGTCAGAAATGGACTTGAATCCCATGCAGTTTCTGGTCCTACGAGCAAGAGTTGTTTTCTTGTAAGAAGAGTCACTATTGCGCTCCCATTGACATACATAGTGCAAATAGCACTCGCGTCTGCTCCCAGCAAGTACAGTGTATTGGACTGAAGAGGAGCTACTGTTCTTGTCAGTTTCCTAAGCAGAGTTGAACTAGATATGGCCCCTGTGTGTAGGAAGCACAGTTCTTTTGTTCTGACCAAGCTCACTGTTCGGACATCATAGGAAACACAGAAGAGTAGAAGAGTGCCCTTTTCTCAAAAGCAGAGTGTTTTTCTTTTAAGGCGAGCTAGCGTTTGTTTCCCAGTCCTAAATGGATTTGAATCACATGCAGTTTCTGTTCCTATGAGCAAGAGTTGTTTTCTCGTAAAGAGAGTCACTATTGCGCTCCCATTGTCATACACAGGGCAAATAGCAATGGCGTCTGTTCCCATCATGTACAGTGTATTGGACTGAAGAGGATCTACTGTTCTTATCAGTTTCCTAAACAGAATTGAACTAGATATAGCCATGGGTATAGGAAGCACAGTTCTTTTGTTCTGAGCAAGCTCTCTGTTCTGGCCCTATAGGAAACACAGGAGAGTAGAAGAGTGCTCTTTTCTCAAAAGCAGAGTGTGTTTCTTGTAAGGCACGCTAGCATTTGTTTCCCAGTCCTAAATGGTGTTGAATCACATGGAGTTTTTGGTCCTACGAGCAAGAGTTGTTTTCTGGTAAGAAGAGTCACTATTGCGCTCCAATTGCCATACACAGTGCAAATAGCACTCGTGTCTGTTCCTAGCAAGTGCAGTGTATTGGACTGAAGAGGATCCACAGTTCTTGTCAATTTCCTAAGCAGAGTTGAACGAGATATGGCCCGTGTGTGTAGGAAGCACATTTCTTGGTTCTGACCAAGCTCACTGTTCTGACCCCATAGGAAACAGAGTAGAGTAGAAGAGTGCCTTTTTCTCAAAAGCAGAGTGTGTTTCTTGTAAGGCAAGCTAGCGTTTGTTTCCAAGTCAGAAATGGAGTTGAATCACATGCAGTTTCTGGTCCTATGAGCAAGTGTTATTTTCTGGTAAGAAGAGTCACTATTGCTCTCCCATTGCCATACACAGTGCAAATAGCCCTCGCGTCTGTTCCCAGCAAGTGCAGTGTATTGGACTGAAGAGGAGCTACTGTTCTTGTCAGTTTCCTAAGCAGAGTTGAACTAGATATGGCCCGGTGTGTAGGAAGCACAGTTCTTTTGTTCTGAGCAAGCTCACTGTTCGGACCCCATAGGAATCACAGTAGAGAAGAAGAGTGCTCGTTTCTCAAAAGCAGATTGTGTTTCTTGTAAGGCAAGCTAGCGTTTGTTTCCCAGTCCTAAATGGAGTTGAATCACCTGCAGTTTCTTGTCCTACGAACAAGAGTTGTTTTCTGGTAAGAAGAGTCACTATTGCGCTCCCATTGCCCTACACAGTGCAAATAGCACTGGCGTCTGTTCCCAGCATGTACAGTGTATTGGACTGAAGAGGATCTACTGTTCTTGTCAGTTTCCTAAGCAGAAATGAACTAGATATGGCCGCTTGTGTAGGAAGCACAGTTCTTTTGTTCTGAGCAAGCTCTCTGTTCTGGCCCTATAGGAAACACAGTAGCGTAGAAGAGTGCTCTTTTCTTAAAAGCAGAGTGTGTTTCTTGTAAGTCGAGCTAGCATTTGATTCCCAGTCCTAAATGGAGTTGAATCACATGCAGTTTCTTGTCCTACGAACAAGAGTTGTTTTCTGGTAAGAAGAGTCACTATTGCGATCCCATTGCCATACACAGTGCAAATAGCACTTGTGTCTGTTCCCAGCAAGTGCAGTGTATTGGACTGAAGAGGAGCTACTGTTCTTTTCAGTTTCCTAAGCAGAGTTGAACAAGATATGGCCCGTGTGTGTAGGAAGCACAGTTCTTTTGTTCTGACCAAGCTCACTGTTCGGACACCATAGGAAACACAATAGAGAAGAAGAGTGCTCATTTCTCAAAAGCATAGTGTGTTTCTTGTAAGGCGAGCTATTGTTTGTTTCCCAGTACTAAATGGAGTTGAATCACGTGCAGTTTCTTGTCCTAGGAGCAAGAGTTGTTTTCTGGTAAGAAGAGTCAATATTGCGCTCCCATTTCCATACACAGTGCAAATAGCACTGGCGTCTGTTCCCAGCATGTACAGTGTATTGGACTGAAGAGGAGCTACTGTTCTTGTCAGTTTCCTAAGCAGAAATGAACTATATATGGCAGTGTGTGTAGGAAGCACAGTTCTTTTGTTCTGAGCAAGCTCTCTGTTCTGGCCCTATAGGAAACACTGTATAGTAGAAGAGTGCTCTTTTCTCAAAAGCAGATTGTGTTTCTTGTAAGGCAAGCTAGCGTTTGTTTCCCAGTCCTAAATGTAGTTGAATCACATGCACTTTCTTGTCCTACGAACAAGAGTTGTTTTCTGGTAAGAAGAGTCACTATTGTGCTCCCATTGTCATACACAGGGTAAATGGCACTGGCGTCTGTTCCCAGAATGTACAGTGTATTGGAATGAAGCGGATTTACTGTTCTTGTCATTTTCCTAAGCAAAATTGAACTAGATATGGCCCTTGTGTGTAGGAAGCACAGTTCTTTTGTTCTGAGCAAGCTCACTGTTCTGGCCCTATAAGAAACACAGTAGAGTAGAAGAGTGCTCTTTTCTCAAAAGCAGAGTGTGTTTTTTGTATAGCAAGTAAGCGTTCGATTCCCAATTCTAAACGGAGTTGAGTCACATGCAGTTTTTGGTTCTACAAGCAAGAGTTGCTTTCTGGTAAGAAGAGTCACTATTGCGATCCCATTGCCATACACAGTACAAATAGCACTCGCGTCTGTTCCCAGCAAGTACAGTGTATTGGACTGAAGAGGAGCTACTGTTCTTGTCAGTTTCCTAGGCAGAGTTGAACTAGATATGGCCCGTGTGTGTAGGAAGCACAGTTCTTTTGTTCTGAGCAAGCACACTGTTCGGACCCCATATGAAACACAGTAGAGTGAAAGATGGCCTTTTCTCAAAAGCAGAGTGTATTTCTTGTAAGGCGAGCTAGCGTTTGTTTCCCAGTACTATGTGGAGTTGATTCACATGCAGTTTCTGGTCCTAAGAGCAAGATTTGTTTTCTGGTAAGAAGAGTCACTATTGCAGTCCCATTGCCATACACAGTACAAATAGCTCTCGCGTCTGTTCCTAGCAAGTACAGTGTATTGGACTGAAGAGGAACTACTGTTCTTGTCAGTATCCTAAGCAGAGTTGAACTAGATATGGCGCATGTGTGTAGGAAGCACAGTTCTTTTGTTCTGAGCAAGCTCACTGTTCGGACCCCATAGGAAACACAGAAGAGTAAAAGAGTGCCCTTTTCTCAAAAGCAGAATGTGTTTCTTGTAAGGCACACAAGCGTTTGTTTCCAGTTCTAAACGGAGTTGAGTCACATGCAGTTTTTGGTCCTATGAGCAAGAGTTGTTTTCTGGTAAGAAGAGTCACTGTTGGGCTCCCATTGTCATACACAGGGCAAATGGCACTCGCTTCTGTTCCCAGCAAGTACAGTGTATTGGACTGAAGAGGAGCTACTGTTCTTGTCAGTTTCCTAAGCAGAGTTGAAATAGATATGGCCCGTGTGTGTAGGAAGCACAGTTCTTTTGTTCTGAGCAAGCTCACTGTTCTGGCCCTATAAGAAACACAGTAGAGTAGAAGAGTGCTCTTTTCTCAAAATGCAGAGTGTGTTTCTTGTAAGGCGAGCAAGCGTTTGTTTTCCAGTTATAAACGGAGTTGAGTCACATGCAGTTTTTGGTCCTACGAGCAAGACTTGTTTTCTGGTAAGAAGAGTCACTATTGCACTCCCATTGCCATACACAGTACAAATAGCACTCGCGTCTGTTCCCAGCCCGTACAGTGTATTGGACTGAAGAGGAGCTACTGTTCTTGTCAGTTTCCTAAGCAGAGTTGAACGAGATATGGCCTGTGTGTGTCGGAAGCACAGTTCTTTTGTTCTGAGCAAGCTCAGTTTTGGGACCCCATAGGAAACTCAGTAGAGTAGAAGAGTGCTCTTTCCTCAAAAACAGAGTGTGTTTCTTGTAAGGCGAGGTAGCGTTTGTTTCCCAATCCAAATGGAGTTGAATCACATGCAGATTCTAGTCCTAGGAGCAAGAGTTGTTTTCTGGTAAGGAAAGTCACTATTGCGCTCCCATTGCCATACACAGTGCAAATAGCACTCACATATGTTCCCAGCAAGTACAGTGTATTGGACTGAAGAGGAGCTACTGTTCTTGTCAGTTTCCTAAACAGAGTTGAACTAGATATAGCCCGTGTGTGTGGGAAGCACAGTTCTTTTGTTATTAGCAAGATCACTCTTCCGGCCATATAGGAAACACAGTAGAGTAGAAGAGTGCTCTTTTCTCAAAAACAGAGTCTCTTTCTTGTAAGGCGAGCTAGGGTTTATTTCCCAGTTCTAAATGGAGTTGAATCACATGCAGTTTTCGGTCCTATGAGCAAGAGTTGTTTTCTGTTAAGGAAAGTCACTATTGAGCACCCATTGCCATACACAGTGCAAATAGCACTCGCGTCTGTTCCCAGCCAGTACTTTGTATTGGACTGAAGAGGAGCTACTGTTCTTGTCAGTTTCCTAAGCAGAGTTTAACTAGATATGGCCCGTCTGTGCAGGTAGCACAGTTCTTTTGTTCTGATTAAGCTCACTGTTCGGACCCCTTAGGATACACAGTAGAGTAGAAGAGTGCTTTTTTCTCTAAAGCAGAGTGTGTTTCTTGTAAGGCGAGCTAGCGTTTGTTTCCCAGTCCTAAATGGAGTTGAATCACATGCAGTTTCTGGTCCTACGAGCAAGAGTTTTTTTCTGGTAATAAGAGTCAATATTGTGCTGCCATTGCCATACACAGGACAAATAGCACTGTTGTCTTTTCCCAGCAAGTAGAGTGTATTGGACTGAAGAGGATCTACTGTTCTTGTCAGGTTCCTAAGCAAAATTGAACTAGATATGGCCGTGTGTGAAGGAAGCACAGTTCTTTTGTTCTGAGCAAGCTCACTGTTTGGACCACATAGGAAACACAGTAGAGTAGAAGAGTGCTCTTTTCTCATAAGCAGAGTGTGTTTCTTGTAAGGCGAGCTACCGTTTGTTTCCCAGTCCTAAACGGAGTTGAATCACATGCCGTTTCTGGGCCTACGAGCAAGATTTGTTTTCTGGTAAGAAGAGTCACTATTGTGCTGCCATTGCCATACACAGGACAAATAGCACTGTTGTCTGTTCCCAGCAAGTACAGTGTATTGGACTGAAGAATATCTACTGTTCTTGTCAGGTTCCTAAGCAGAATTGAACTAGGTGTGGCGGTGTGTGTAGGAAGCACATTTTTTTTGTTCTAAGCAAGCTCACTGTTCGGACCCCATAGGAAACACAGTATAGTAGAAGAGTGTTCTTTTCTCAAAAGCAGAGTGTGTTTCTTGTAAGGCGATCTAGCGTTTGTTTCCTAGTCCTAAATGGAGTTGAATCACATGCATTTTCCGGTCCTACGAGCAAGAGTTGTTTTCTGTTAAGGAAAGTTACTATTGCGCTCCCATTGCCATACACAGTGCAATTAGCACTCGCGTCTGTTCCCAGCAAGTACAGTGTATTGGACTGAATAGGAGCTACTGTTCTTGTCAGTTTCCTAAGCGGAGTTGAACGAGATATGTTCCGTGTGTGTAGGAAGCACAGTTCTTTTGTTCTGAGCAAGCTCACTGTTCTGGCCCTATAGGAAACACAGTAGAGTAGAAGAGTGCTCTTTTCTGAAAAGCAGAGTGTGTTTCTTGTAAGGCGAGCTAGAGTTTGTTTCCCAGTCCTAAGTGGAGTTGAATCCCATGCAGTTTCTGATCCTACGAGCAAGAGTTGTTTTCTGGTAAAAAGAGTCACCATCGCACTGCTATTGCCATACACAGGACAAATAGCACTGGCGTCTGTTCCCAGCAAGTACAGTGTATTGGACTGAAGAGGATCTACTGTTTTTGTCAGGATCCTAAGCAGAATTGATCTAGATTTGGCCGTGTGTGTAGGAAGCACAGTTCCTTTGTTCTGATTAAGCTCACTGTTCGGACCCCTTAGGATACACAGTAGAGTAGAAGAGTGCTTTTTTCTCTAAAGCAGAGTGTGTTTCTTGTAAGGCGAGCTAGCGTTTGTTTCCCAGTCCTAAATGGAGTTGAATCACATGCAGTTTCTGGTCCTACGAGCAAGAGTTTTTTTCTGGTAAGAAGAGTCACTATTGTGCTGCCATTGCCATACACAGGACAAATAGCACTGTTGTCTTTTCCCAGCAAGTAGAGTGTATTGGACTGAAGAGGGTCTACTGTTCTTGTCAGGTTCCTAAGCAAAATTGAACTAGATATGGCCGTGTGTGAAGGAAGCACAGTTCTTTTGTTCTGAGCAAGCTCACTGTTTGGACCACATAGGAAACACAGTAGAGTAGAAGAGTACTTTTTTCTCTACAGCAGAGTGTGTTTCTTGTAAGGCGAGCTAGCATTTGTTTCCCAGTCCTAAATGGAGTTGAATCACATGCAGTTTCTGGTCCTACGAGCAAGAGTTGTTTTCTGGTTAGAAGAGTCACTCTTGTGCTGCCATTGCCATACACTCAAATAGCACTGTTGTCCTTTCCCAGCAAGTACAGTGTATTGGACTGAAGAGGATCTGCTGTTCTTGTCAGGTTCCTTAGCAGAATTGAACTAGATATGGCCCTGTGTGTAGGAAGCACAGTTTTTTTGTTCTCTGCAAGGTCACTGTTTGGACCCCATAGGAAACACAGTAGAGTAGAAGAGTGCTCTTTTCTCTAAAGCAGAGTGTGTTTCTTGTAAGGCGAGCTCGCGTTTGTTTGCCAGTCCTAAATGGAGTTGAGTCACATGCAGTTTTTGGTCCTACGAGTTAGAGTTGTTTTTTGTAAGAAGAGTCACTATTGTGCTCCAAATGCCAAACACAGTGCAAATAGCACTCGCGTCTGTTCCCAGCAAGTACAGTGTATTGGACTGAAGAGGAACTACTGTTCTTGTCAGTTTCCTAAGCAGAATTGAACTAGATATGGCCGTGTGTGTAAGAATCACAGTTTTTTTGTTCTGAGCAAGCTAACAGTTTGGACCCCATAGGAAACACAGTAGAGTAGAAGAGTGCTCTTTTCTCATAAGCAGAGTGTGTTTCTTGTAAGGCGAGCTAGCGTTTGTTTCCCAGTCCTAAACGGAGTTGAATCACATGCCGTTTCTGGTCCCACGAGCAAGATTTGTTTTCTGGTAAGAAGAGTCACTATTGTGCTACCATTGCCATACACAGGACAAATAGCACTGTTGTCTTTTCCCAGCAAGTACAGTGTATTGGACTGAAGAGGATCTGCTGTTCTTGTCAGGTTCCTAAGCAGAATTGAACTAGATATGGCCCGTGTGTAGAGGAAGCATAGTATTTTTGTGCTGAGCAAGCTCACTGTTCGGACCCCATAGGAAACACAGTAGAGTAGACGAGTGCTCTTTTCTCTAAAGCAGAGTGTGTTTCTTGTAAGGCGAGCTCGCGTTTTTTCCCCAGTGTTAAATGGAGTTGAGTCACATGCAGTTTTTGGTCCTACGAGCAAGAGTTGTTTTCTGGTAAGAAGAGTCACTATTGTGCTCCAAATGCCATACTCAGTGCAAATAGCACTCTCGTCTGTTCCCAGCAAGTACAGAGTATTGGACTGAAGAGGAGTTACTGTTCTTGTCAGTTTCCTAAGCAGAAATGAACTAGATATGGCCGTGTGTGTAGGAATCATAGTTTTTTTGTTCTGAGCAAGCTCACTGTTTGGACCCCATAGGAAACACAGTAGAGTAGAAGAGTGCTCTTTTCTCATAAGCAGAGTGTGTTTCTTGTAAGGCGAGCTAGCGTTTGTTTCCCAGTCCTAAACGGAGTTGAATCACATGCCGTTTCTGGTCCTACGAGCAAGATTTGTTTTCTGGTAAGAAGAGTCACTATTGTGCTGCCATTGCCATACACAGGACAAATAGCACTGTTGTCTGTTCCCAGCAAGTACAGTGTATTGGACTGAAGAGTATCTACTGTTCTTGTCAGGTTCCTAAGCAGAATTGAACTAGGCATGGCGGTGTGTGTAGGAAGCACATTTTTTTTTTGTTCTAAGCAAGCTCACTGTTCGGACCTCATAGGAAACACAGTAGAGTAGAAGAGTGCTCTTTTCTCAAAAGCAGAGTGTGTTTCTTGTAAGGCGAGCTAGCGTTTGTTTCCTAGTCCTAAATGGAGTTGAATCACATGCATTTTCCGGTCCTACGAGCAAGAGTTGTTTTCTGTTAAGGAAAGTTACTATTGCGCTCCCATTGCCATACACAGTGCAATTAGCACTGGCGTCTGTTCCCAGCAAGTATAGTGTATTGGACTGAATAGGAGCTACTGTTCTTGTCAGTTTCCTAAGCAGAGTTGAACTAGATATGATCCGTGTGTGTAGGAAGCACAGTTCTTTTGTTCTGAGCAAGCTCACTGTTCGGACCCCATAGGAAACACAGTAGAGTAGAAGAGTGCTCTTTTCTCTAAAGCAGAGTGTGCTTCTTATAAGGTGAGCTCGTGTTTGCTTCCCAGCCCTAAATGGAGTTGAGTCACAAGCAGTTTTTGGTCTTACGAGCAAGAGGTGTTTTCTGGTAAGAAGAGTCACTATTGCGCTCCAATTGCCATACACAGTACAAATAACACTCGCGTCTGATCCCAGCAAGTCCAGTGTATTGCAATGAAGAGGAGGTACTGTTCTTGTCAGTATCCTAAACAGAGTTGAACTAGATATGGTCCGTGATTGTAGGAAGCACAGTTGTTTTGTTCTGAGCAAGCTCACTGTTTGGACCCCATAGGAAACACAGTAGAATAGAAGAGTGCTCTTTTCTCAAAAGCAGACTGTGTTTCTTGTAAGGCGAGCTAGCATTTGTTTCCCAGTCCTAAATGGAGTTGAATCACATGCAGTTTCTGGTCCTAAGAGCAAGAGTTGTTTTCTGGTAACAACAGTCACTATTGAGCTCCCATTGCCATACACAGGACAAATAGCACTGTTGTCCGTTCCCAGCAAGTACAGTGTATTGGACTGAAGAGGATCTACTGTTCTTGTCAGGATCCTAAGCAGAATTGAACTAGGTATGGCGGTGTGTGTAGGAAGCACAGTTTTTTTGTTCTGAGCAAGCTCACTGTTTGGACCCCATAGGAAACACAGTAGAGTAGAAGAGTGCTCTTTTCTCAAAAGCAGAGTGTGTTTCTTGTAAGGCGAGCTAACGTTTGTTTCCTAGTCCTAAATGAAGATCAATCACATGCAGTTTCCGGTCGTACGAGCAAGAGTTGTTTTCTGGTAAGGAAAGTTACTATTGCGCTCCCATTGCCACACAGGGCAAATAGCACTCGCGTTTGTTCCCAACAAGTACAGTGTATTGGACTTAAGAGGATCTGCTGTTCTTGTCAGGATCCTCAGCAGAATTGAACTAGATATGACCGTGTGTGTAGGAAGCACAGTTCTTTTGTTCTGAGCAAGCTCACTGTTCTCGCCCTATATTAAACACAGTTGAGTAGAAGAGTGCTCTTTTCTCTAAAGCAGAGTGTGTTTCTTGGAAGGCGAGCTCGCGTTTGTTTCCCACTCCTAAATGGAGTTGAGTCACATGCAGTTTTTGGTCCTACGAGCAAGAGTTGTTTTCTGGTAAGAAGAGTCACTATTGTGCTCCAAATGCCATACACAGTGCAAATAGCACTCGCGTCTGTTCCCAGCAAGTACAGTGTATTGGACTGAAGAGGAACTACTGTTCTTGTCAGTTTCCTATGGGGAGTTGAACTAGATATGGCCATGTGTGTACGAATCACAGTTTTTTTGTTCTGAGCAAGCTCACTGTTTGGAACCCATAGGAAACACAGTAGAGTAGAAGAGTGCTCTTTTCTCATAAGCAGAGTGTGTTTCTTGTAAGGCGAGCTACCGTTTGTTTCCCAGTCCTAAACGGAGTTGAATCACATGCCGTTTCTGGGCCTACGAGCAAGATTTGTTTTCTGGTAAGAAGAGTCACTATTGTGCTGCCATTGCCATACACAGGACAAATAGCACTGTTGTCTGTTCCCAGCAAGTACAGTGTATTGGACTGAAGAGGAGCTACTGTTCTTGTCAGGTTCCTAAGCAGAATTGAACTAGGTGTGGCGGTGTGTGTAGGAAGCACAGTTTTTTTGTTCTAAGCAAGCTCACTGTTCGGACCCCATAGGAAACACAGTATAGTAGAAGAGTGTTCTTTTCTCAAAAGCAGAGTGTGTTTCTTGTAAGGCGATCTAGCGTTTGTTTCCTAGTCCTAAATGGAGTTGAATCACATGCATTTTCCGGTCCTACGAGCAAGAGTTGTTTTCTGTTAAGGAAAGTTACTATTGCGCTCCCATTGCCATACACAGTGCAATTAGCACTCGCGTCTGTTCCCAGCAAGTACAGTGTATTGGACTGAATAGGAGCTACTGTTCTTGTCAGTTTCCTAAGCGGAGTTGAACTAGATATGTTCCGTGTGTGTAGGAAGCACAGTTCTTTTGTTCTGAGCAAGCTCACTGTTCTGGCCCTATAGGAAACACAGTAGAGTAGAAGAGTGCTCTTTTCTGAAAAGCAGAGTGTGTTTCTTGTAAGGCGAGCTAGAGTTTGTTTCCCAGTCCTAAGTGGAGTTGAATCCCATGCAGTTTCTGATCCTACGAGCAAGAGTTGTTTTCTGGTAAAAAGAGTCACCATCGCACTGCCATTGCCATACACAGGACAAATAGCACTGGCGTCTGTTCCCAGCAAGTACAGTGTATTGGACTGAAGAGGATCTACTGTTTTTGTCAGGATCCTAAGCAGAATTGATCTAGATTTGGCCGTGTGTGTAGGAAGCACAGTTCCTTTGTTCTGATTAAGCTCACTGTTCGGACCCCTTAGGATACACAGTAGAGTAGAAGAGTGCTTTTTTCTCTAAAGCAGAGTGTGTTTCTTGTAAGGCGAGCTAGTTTTTGTTTCCCAGTCCTAAATGGAGTTGAATCACATGCAGTTTCTGGTCCTACGAGCAAGAGTTTTATTCTGGTAAGAAGAGTCACTATTGTGCTGCCATTGCCATACACAGGACAAATAGCACTGTTGTCTTTTCCCAGCAAGTAGAGTGTATTGGACTGAAGAGGGTCTACTGTTCTTGTCAGGTTCCTAAGCAAAATTGAACTAGATATGGCCGTGTGTGAAGGAAGCACAGTTCTTTTGTTCTGAGCAAGCTCACTGTTTGGACCACATAGGAAACACAGTAGAGTAGAAGAGTACTTTTTTCTCTAAAGCAGAGTGTGTTTCTTGTAAGGCGAGCTAGCATTTGTTTCCCAGTCCTAAATGGAGTTGAATCACATGCAGTTTCTGGTCCTACGAGCAAGAGTTGTTTTCTGGTTAGAAGAGTCACTATTGTGCTGCCATTGCCATACACAGGACAAATAGCACTGTTGTCCTTTCCCAGCAAGTACAGTGTATTGGACTGAAGAGGATCTGCTGTTCTTGTCAGGTTCCTTAGCAGAATTGAACTAGATATGGCCCTGTGTGTAGGAAGCACAGTTTTTTTGTTCTCTGCAAGGTCACTGTTCAGACACCTTAGGAAACACAGTAGAGTAGAAGAGTGCTCTTTTCTCTAAAGCAGAGTGTGTTCCTTGTAAGGCGAGCTCGCATTTGTTTCCCAGTCCTAAATGGAGTTGAGTCACATGCAGTTTTTGGTCCTACGAGCAAGAGTTGTTTTCTTGTAAGAAGAGTCACTATTGTGCTCCAATTGCCATACACAGTGCAAATAGCACTCGCGTCTGTTCCCAGGAAGTACAGTGTATCGGACTGAAGAGGAACTACTGTTCTTGTCAGTTTCCTAAGCAGAATTGAACTAGATATGGCCGTGTGTGTAGGAGGCACATTTCATTTGTTCTGAGCAAGCTCACTGTTTGGACCCCATAGGAAACACAGTAGAGTGGAAGAGTGCTCTTTTCTCTAAAGCAGAGTGTGTTTCTTGTAAGGCGAGCTCGCGTTTGTTTCCCAGTCCTAAATGGAGTTGAGTCACATGCAGTTTTTGGTCCTACGAGTAAGAGTTGTTTTTTGTAAGAAGAGTCACTATTGTGCTCCAAATGCCAAACACAGTGCAAATAGCACGCGCGTCTGTTCCCAGCAAGTACAGTGTATTGGACTGAAGAGGAACTACTGTTCTTGTCAGTTTCCTAAGCAGAATTGAACTAGATATGGCCGTGTGTGTAAGAATCACAGTTTTTTTGTTCTGAGCAAGCTAACAGTTTGGACCCCATAGGAAACACAGTAGAGTAGAAGAGTGCTCTTTTCTCATAAGCAGAGTGTGTTTCTTGTAAGGCGAGCTAGCGTTTGTTTCCCAGTCCTAAACGGAGTTGAATCACATGCCGTTTCTGGTCCCACGAGCAAGATTTGTTTTCTGGTAAGAAGAGTCACTATTGTGCTACCATTGCCATACACAGGACAAATAGCACTGTTGTCTTTTCCCAGCAAGTACAGTGTATTGGACTGAAGAGGATCTGCTGTTCTTGTCAGGTTCCTAAGCAGAATTGAACTAGATATGGCCCGTGTGTGTAGGAAGCATAGTATTTTTGTGCTGAGCAAGCTCACTGTTCGGACCCCATAGGAAACACAGTAGAGTAGACGAGTGCTCTTTTCTCTAAAGCAGAGTGTGTTTCTTGTAAGGCGAGCTCGCGTTTTTTCCCCAGTGTTAAATGGAGTTGAGTCACATGCAGTTTTTGGTCCTACGAGCAAGAGTTGTTTTCTGGTAAGAAGAGTCACTATTGTGCTCCAAATGCCATACTCAGTGCAAATAGCACTCTCGTCTGTTCCCAGCAAGTACAGAGTATTGGACTGAAGAGGAGTTACTGTTCTTGTCAGTTTCCTAAGCAGAATTGAACTAGATATGGCCGTGTGTGTAGGAATCATAGTTTTTTTGTTCTGAGCAAGCTCACTGTTTGGACCCCATAGGAAACACAGTAGAGTAGAAGAGTGCTCTTTTCTCATAAGCAGAGTGTGTTTCTTGTAAGGCGAGCTAGCGTTTGTTTCCCAGTCCTAAACGGAGTTGAATCACATGCCGTTTCTGGTCCTACGAGCAAGATTTGTTTTCTGGTAAGAAGAGTCACTATTGTGCTGCCATTGCCATACACAGGACAAATAGCACTGTTGTCTGTTCCCAGCAAGTACAGTGTATTGGACTGAAGAGTATCTACTGTTCTTGTCAGGTTCCTAAGCAGAATTGAACTAGGCATGGCGGTGTGTGTAGGAAGCACATTTTTTTTTGTTCTAAGCAAGCTCACTGTTCGGACCTCATAGGAAACACAGTAGAGTAGAAGAGTGCTCGTTTCTCAAAAGCAGAGTGTGTTTCTTGTAAGGCGAGCTAGCGTTTGTTTCCTAGTCCTAAATGGAGTTGAATCACATGCATTTTCCGGTCCTACGAGCAAGAGTTGTTTTCTGTTAAGGAAAGTTACTATTGTGCTCCCATTGCCATACACAGTGCAGTTAGCACTGGCGTCTGTTCCCAGCAAGTACAGTGTATTGGACTGAATAGGAGCTACTGTTCTTGTCAGTTTCCTAAGCAGAGTTGAACTAGATATGATCCGTGTGTGTAGGAAGCACAGTTCTTTTGTTCTGAGCAAGCTCACTGTTCGGACCCCATAGGAAACACAGTAGAGTAGAAGAGTGCTCTTTTCTCTAAAGCAGAGTGTGCTTCTTATAAGGTGAGCTCGTGTTTGCTTCCCAGTCCTAAATGGAGTTGTGTCACAAGCAGTTTTTGGTCTTACGAGCAAGAGGTGTTTTCTGGTAAGAAGAGTCACTATTGCGCTCCAATTGCCATACACAGTACAAATAACACTCGCGTCTGATCCCAGCAAGTACAGTGTATTGCAATGAAGAGGAGGTACTGTTCTTGTCAGTATCCTAAGCAGAGTTGAACTAGATATGGTCCGTGATTGTAGGAAGCACAGTTGTTTTGTTCTGAGCAAGCTCACTGTTTGGACCCCATAGGAAACACAGTAGAATAGAAGAGTGTTCTTTTTTTTCAAAAGCAGACTGTGTTTCTTGTAAGGCGAGCTAGCGTTTGTTTCCCAGTCCTAAATGGAGTTGAATCACATGCAGTTTCTGGTCCTAAGAGCAAGATTTGTTTTCTGGTAAGAAGAGTCACTATTGAGCTCCCATTGCCATACACAGGACAAATAGCACTGTTGTCCGTTCCCAGCAAGTACAGTGTATTGGACTGAAGAGGATCTACTGTTCTTGTCAGGATCCTAAGCAGAATTGAACTAGGTATGGCGGTGTGTGTAGGAAGCACAGTTTTTTTGTTCTGAGCAAGCTCACTGTTTGGACCCCATAGGAAACACAGTAGAGTAGAAGAGTGCTCTTTTCTCAAAAGCAGAGTGTGTTTCTTGTAAGGCGAGCTAACGTTTGTTTCCTAGTCCTAAATGAAGATCAATCACATGCAGTTTCCGGTCGTACGAGCAAGAGTTGTTTTCTGGTAAGGAAAGTTACTATTGCGCTCCCATTGCCACACAGGGCAAATAGCACTCGCGTTTGTTCCCAACAAGTACAGTGTATTGGACTTAAGAGGATCTGCTGTTCTTGTCAGGATCCTCAGCAGAATTGAACTAGATATGACCGTGTGTGTAGGAAGCACAGTTCTTTTGTTCTGAGCAAGCTCACTGTTCTCGCCCTATATTAAACACAGTTGAGTAGAAGAGTGCTCTTTTCTCTAAAGCAGAGTGTTTTTCTTGTAAGGCGAGCTTGCTTTTGTCTCCCAGTCATAAATGGAGTTGAATCACATGCAGTTTCTGGTCCTACGAGCAAGAGTTGTTTTCTGGTAAGAAGAGCCACATAGTGCTGCCATTGCGATACACAGGACAAATAGCACTGTTGTCTGTTCCCAGCAAGTACACTGTATTGGACTGAAGAGGATCTACTGTTCATGTCAGGTTCGTAAGCAGATTTGAACCAGATATGGCCGTGTGTGAAGGAAGCACAGTTTTTTTGTTCTGAGCAAGCTCACTCTTCGGACCACATAGGAAACACAGTAGAGTAGAAGAGTGCTCTTTTCTCAAAAGTAGAGTGTGTTTTTTGTAAGGCGAGCTAGCGTTTGTTTCCCAGTCCTAAATGGAGTTGAATACCATGCAGTTTGTGGGCCTAGGAGCAAGAGTTTTTTCCTGGTAAGAAGAGTCAGTATTGCGCTCCCATTTTCATACACAGAGCAAATAGCACTGGCGTCTGTTCCCAGCATGTACAGTGTATTGGACTGAAGAGGATCTACTGTTCTTGTCAGTTTCCCAAGCAGAGTTGAACTAGATATGGCCGGTGTGTGTAGGAAGCCCAGTTCTTTTGTTCTGAGCCAGCTCACTGTTCTGGCCCTATAGGAAACACAGTAGAGTAGAAGAGTGCTCTTTTCTCATAAGCAGAGTGTGTTTCTTGTAAGGCGAGCTAGCGTTTGTTTCCCAGTCCTAAACGGAGTTGAATCACATGCCGTTTCTGGTCCTACGAGCAAGATTTGTTTTCTGGTACAAAGGGACACTAATGCGCTTCCTTTGCCATACACAGTGCAAATAGCACTGGCGTCTCTTCCCAGCAAGTACAGTGTATTGGACTGAAGAGGAGCTACTGTTCTTGTCAGTTTCCTAAGCAGAGTTGAACTAGATATGGCACGTGTGTGTAGGAAGCACAGTTCTTTTGTTCTGAGCAAGCTCACTTTTCGGAATCCATAGCAAACACAGTAAAGTAGAAGAGTGCTCTTTTCTCAAAAACAGAGTGTGTATCTTGTAATGCAAGCTAGCATTTGTTTCCCAGGCCTAAATGGAGTTGAATCACATGCAGTTTCTGCTTCTAAGAGCAAGAGTTGTTTTCTGGTAAGAAGAGTCACTATTGTGCTCCAATTGTCATACACAGGGCAAATAGCACTGGCGTCTGTTCCCAGCATGTACAGTGTATTGGACTGAAAAGGATCTACTGTTCTTGTCAGGTTCCTAAGCAGAGTTGAACTAGATATGGCCGTGTGTGGAGAAAGCACAGTTCTTTTGTTCTGAGCAAGCTCACTGTTCTGGCCCTATAGGAAACACAGTAGAGTAGAAGAGTGCTCTTTTCTCAAAAGCAGAGTGTGTTTCTTGTAAGGCGAGCTAGTGTTTGTTTCCCAGTCCTAAATGGAGTTGAATCACATGCAGTTTCTGGTCCTACGAGCAAGAGTTGTTTCCTGGTAAGGAAAGTCACTATTGCGCTGCCATTGACATACACAGTGCAAATAGCACTCGCGTCTGTTCCCAGCAAGTACAGTGTATCGGACTGAAGAGGAGCTACTGTTCTTGTCAGTTTCCTAAGCAGAGTTGAACTAGATATGGCCCGTGTGTGTAGGAAGATCAGATCTTTTGTTCTGAGCAAGCTCACTGTTCGGACCCCATAGGAAACACAGTAGAGAAGAAGAGTGCTCTTTTCTCAAAAACAGAGTGTGTTTCATGTAAGGCGAGCTAGCTTTTGTTTCCCAGTCCTAAATGGAGTTGAATCAAATGCAGTTTCTGGTCCTACGAGCAGAGTTGTTTTCTGGTAAGGAAAGTCACTATTGCGCTCCCATTGCCATACACAGTACAAATAGCACTCGCATCTGTTCCCAGCAAGTACAGTGTATTGGAATGAAGAGGAGCTACTGTTCTTGTCAGTTTCCTAAGCAGAGTTGAACGAGATATGGCCCGTGTGTGTAGGTAGCACAGTTCTCTTGTTCTGAGCAAGCTCATGGTTCTGGCCCTATAGGAAACACAGTAGTGTAGAAGAGTGTTCTTTTCTCTAAAGCAGAGTGTGTTTCTTGTAAGGCTAGCTCGCGTTTGGTTCCCAGTCATAAATAGCTTTGAGTCACATGCAGTTTTTGTTTCTACGAGCAAGAGTTGTTTTTTGGTAAGAAGAGTCACTATTGCGCTCCAAATGCCATACACATTACAAATAGCACTCGCGTCTGTTCCCAGAAAGTACAGTGTATTAGACTGAATAGGAGCTACTGTACTTGTCAGTTTCCTAAGCAGAGTTGAACTAGATATGGTCAGTGTGTGTAGGAAGCACAGTTCTTTTGTTCTGAGCAAGCTCACTGTTTGGACCCCATAGGAAACACAGTAGAGTAGAAGAGTGCTCTTTTCTCAAAAGCAGAGTGTGTTTCATTTAAGGCGATCTAGCATTTGTTTCCCAGTCCTAAATGGAGTTGAATCACATGCAGTTTCTAGTCCTACGAGCAAGATTTGTTTTCTGGTAAGCAAAGTCACTATTACGCTCCCATTGCCATACATAGTGCATAAAGCACTCGGTCCGTTCCCAGCAAGTACAGTGTATCAGACTGAAGAAGAGTTACTGTTCTTGTAAGTTTCCTAAGCAGAGTTGAACTAGGTATGGCCCGTGTGAAGGAAGCACAGTTCTTTTGTTCTGATCAAGCTCACTGTTCTGGCCCTAGAGGAAACACAGTAGAGTAGAAGAGTCCTCTTTTCTCAAAAGCAGAGTGTTTTTCTTGTAAGGCGAGCTAGCGTTTGTTTCCCAGTCCTAAATGGAGTTGAGACACATGCAGCTTTTGGTCCTACGAGCAAGAGTTTTTTTCTGGTAATAAGAGTCACTAATGCACTCCCATTGCTATACACAGTGCAAATAGCACTTGCATCGTTTCCCAGCAAGTACAGTGAATTGGACTGAAGAGGATCTACTGTTCTTGTCAGTTTCCTATGCAGAGTTGAACTAGATATGTCCCGTGTGTATAGGAAGATCAGATCTTTTGTTCTGAGCAAGCTCACTATTCGGACCCCATAGGAAACACAGTAGAGTAGAAGGGTGCTCTTTTCTCAAAAGCAGAGTGTGTTTCATGTAAGGCGAGCTAGCATTTGTTTCCCAGTCCTAAATGGAGTTGAATCAAATGCAGTTTCTGGTCCTACGAGCAAGAGTTGTTTTCTGGTAAGGAAAGTCACTATTGCACTCCCATTGCCATACACAGTGCAAATAGCACTCGCGTGTGTTCCCAGCTAGTACAGTGTATCGGACTGAAGAGGACCTACTGTTCTTGTCAGTTTCCTAAGCAGAGTTGAACTAGATATGATCCGTGTGTGTAGGAAGCACAGTTCTTATGTTCTGAGCAATGTCACTCTTCTGGCCCTATAGGAAACACAGTAGAGTAGAAGAGTGCTCTTTTCTCTAAAGCAGAGTGTGTTTCTTGTAAGGCGAGCTCGCGTTTGTTTCAAGGTCCTAAATGGAGTTGAGTCACATGCAGTTTTTGGTCCTACGAGCAAGAGTTGTTTTCTGGTAAGAAGAGTCACTATTGCGCTCCAATTGCCATACTCAGTGCAAATAGCACTCGCGTCTGTTCCCAGCAATTACAGTGTATTGGACTGAATAGGAGCTACTGTTCTTGTCAGTTTCCTAAGGAGAGTTGAACTAGATATGGTCGGTGTGTGTAGGAAGCACAGTTCTTTTGTTCTGAGCAAGCTCACTCTTCTGGCCCTATAGGAAACACAGTAGAGTAGAAAAGTGCTCTTTTCTCAAAAGCAGAGTGTGTTTCTTGTAAGGCGAGCTAGCATTTGTTTCACAGTCCTAAATGGAGTTGAATCACATGCAGTTTCTGGTCCTACGAGCAAGAGTTGTTTTCTGGTAAGAAGAGTCACTATTGTGCTCCAAATGCCATACACAGTGCAAATATCACTTGCGTCTGTTCCCAGCAAGTACAGTGTATCGGACTGAAGAGGAGCTACTGTTCTTGTCAGTTTTCCAAGCAGAGTTGAACGAGATATGGCCTGTGTGTGTAGGAAGAACAGTTCTTTGGTTCTGAGACAGCTCACTGTTTGGACCCCACAGGAAACACAGTAGAGTAGAAGAGTGCTCTTTTCTCTAAAGCAGAGTGTTTTTCTTGTAAGGTGAGCTCGAGTTTGTTTCCCAGTCCTAAATGGAGTTGAGTCACATGCAGTTTTTGGTCCTACGAGCAAGAGTTTTTTTCTGGTTAGAAGAGTCACTATTGCGCTCCAAATGCCATACACAATGCAAATAGCACTCGCGTCTGTTCCCTTCAAGTACAGTGTATTGGACTGAATAGGAACTACTGTTCTTGTCAGTTTCCTCAGCAGGGTTGAAGTAGATATGGTCCGTTCGTGTAGGAATCACAGTTCTTTTGTTCTGAGCAAGCTCACTGTTTGGACCCCATTGGAATCACAGTAGAGTAGAAGAGTGCTCTTTTCTCAAAAGCAGAGTTTGTTTCTTGTAAGGAAAGCTAGCGTTTGTTTTCCAGTCCTAAATGGAGTTGAATCACATGCAGTTTCTGGTCTTACAAGCAAGAGTTGTTTTATGGTAAGGAAAGTCACTATTGCGCTCCCATTGCCATACATAGTGCAAATAGCACTCGGTCCGTTACCAGCAAGTACAGTGTATCGGACTGAAGAGGAGCTACTGTACTTGTCAGTTTCCTAAGCAGAGTTGAACTAGATATAGCCCGTGTGAAGGAAGCACAGTTCTTTTGTTCTGAGCAAGCTCACTGTTCTGGCCCTATAGGAAACACAGTAGAGTAGAAGAGTGCTCTTTTCTGAAAAGCAGAGTGTGTTTCTTGTAAGGCGAGCTAGAGTTTGTTTCCCAGTCCTAAGTGCAGTTGAATCCCATGCAGTTTCTGATCCTACGAGGAAGAGTTGTTTTCTGGTAAAAAGAGTCACCATCGCACTGCCTTTGCCATACACAGGACAAATAGCACTGGCGTCTGTTCCCAGCAAGTACAGTGTATTGGACTGAAGAGGATCTACTGTTTTTGTCAGGATCCTAAGCAGAATTGATCTAGATTTGGCCGTGTGTGTAGGAAGCACAGTTCTTTTGTTCTGATTAAGCTCACTGTTCGGACCCCTTAGGATACACAGTAGAGTAGAAGAGTGCTTTTTTCTCTAAAGCAGAGTGTGTTTCTTGTAAGGCGAGCTAGCGTTTGTTTCCCAGTCCTAAATGGAGTTGAATCACATGCAGTTTCTGGTCCTACGAGCAAGAGTTTTTTTCTGGTAAGAAGAGTCACTATTGTGCTGCCATTGCCATACACAGGACAAATAGCACTGTTGTCTTTTCCCAGCAAGTAGAGTGTATTGGACTGAAGAGGATCTGCTGTTCTTGTCAGGTTCCTAAGCAAAATTGAACTAGATATGGCCCTGTGTGTAGGAAGCACAGTTTATTTGTTCTGAGCAAGGTCACTGTTCGGACCCCATAGGAAACACAGTAGAGTAGAAGAGTGCTCTTTTCTCTAAAGCAGAGTGTGTTTCTTGTAAGGCGAGCTCGTGTTTGTTTCCCAGTCCTAAATGGAGTTGAGTCACATGCATTTTTTGTTCCTACGAGCAAGAGTTGTTTTCTTGTAAGAAGAGTCACTATTGTGCTCCAATTGCCATACACAGTGCAAATAGCACTCGCGTCTGTTCCCAGCAAGTACAGCGTATCGGACTGAAGAGGAGCTACTGTTCTTTTCAGTGTCCTAAGCAGAGTTGAACTAGATATGGCCCGTGTGTGTAGGAAGCACAGTTCTTTTGTTCTGAGCAAGCTCACTGTTCTGGCCCTATATAAACACAGTAGAGTAGAAGAGTGCTCTTTTCTCTAAAGCAGAGTGTGTTTCTTGTAAGGCGAGCTAGCGTTTGTTTCCCACTCCTAAATGGAGTTGAGTCACATGCAGTTTTTGGTCCTACGAGCAAGAGTTGTTTTCTGGTAAGAAGAGTCACTATTGTGCTCCAAATGCCATACTCAGTGCAAATAGCACTCGCGTCTGTTCCCAGCAAGTACAGTGTATTGGAATGAAGAGGAGTTACTGTTCTTGTCAGTTTCCTAAGCAGAATTGAACCAGATATGGCCGTGTGTGTAGGAATCACAGTTTTTTTGTTCTGAGCAAGCTCACTGTTTGGACCCCATAGGAAACACAGTAGAGTAGAAGAGTGCTCTTTTCTCATAAGCAGAGTGTGTTTCTTGTAAGGCGAGCTAGCGTTTGTTTCCCAGTCCTAAACGGAGTTGAATCACATGCCGTTTCTGGTCCTACGAGCAAGATTTGTTTTCTGGTAAGAAGAGTCACTATTGTGCTGCCATTGCCATACACAGGACAAATAGCACTGTTGTCTGTTCCCAGCAAGTACAGTGTATTGGACTGAAGAGTATCTACTGTTCTTGTCAGGTTCCTAAGCAGAATTGAACTAGGTATGGCGGTGTGTGTAGGAAGCACAGTTTTTTTGTTCTAAGCAAGCTCACTTTTCTGACCCCATAGGAAACACAGTAGAGTAGAAGAGTGTTCTTTTCTCAAAAGCAGAGTGTGTTTCTTGTAAGGCGAGCTAGCGTTTCTTTCCTAGTCCTAAATGGAGTTGAATCACATGCATTTTCCGGTCCTACGAGCAAGAGTTGTTTTCTGTTAAGGAAAGTTGCTATTGCGCTCCCATTGCCATACACAGTGCAATTAGCACCCGCGTCTGTTTCCAGCAATTACAGTGTATTGGACTGAATAGGAGCTACTGTTCATGTCAGTTTCCTAAGCGGAGTTGAACTAGATATGGTCCGTGTGTGTAGGAAGCACAGTTCTTTTGTTCTGAGCAAGCTCACTGTTCGGACCCCATAGGAAACACAGTAGAGTAGAAGAGTGCTCTTTTCTCTAAGCAGAGTGTGTTTCTTATAAGGTGAGCTCGCGTTTGTTTCGCCGTCCTAAATGGAGTTGAGTCACAAGCAGTTTCTGGTCCTATGAGCAAGAGGTGTTTTCTGGTAAGAAGAGTCACTATTATACTCCAATTGCCATACACAGTGCCAATAGCACTCACGTCTGTTCCCATCAAGTACAGTGTATTGGACTGAATAGGAGCTACTGTTCTTGTCAGTATCCTAAGCAGAGTTGAACTAGATATGGTCCGTGTGTGTAGGAAGCACAGTTGTTTTGTTCTGAGCAAGCTCACTGTTTGGACCCCATAGGAAACACAGTAGAGTAGAGGAGTGCTCTTTTCTCAAAAGCAGACTGTGTTTCTTGTAAGGCGAGCTAGCGTTTGTTTCCCAGTCCTAAATGGAGTTGAATCACATGCGGTTTCTGGTCCTACGAGCAAGAGTTGTTTTCTGGTAACAACAGTCACTATTGAGCTCCCATTGCCATACACAGGACAAATAGCACTGGCGTCTGTTCCCAGCAAGTACAGTGTATTGGACTGAAGAGGAGCTACTGTTCTTGTCAGGATCCTAAGCAGAATTGAACTAGGTATGGCGGTGTGTGTAGGAAGCACAGTTTTTTGTTCTGAGCAAGCTCACTGTTTGGACCCCATAGGAAACACAGTAGAGTAGAAGAGTGCTCTTTTCTCAAAAGCAGAGTGTGTTTCTTGTAAGGCAAGCTAACATTTGTTTCCTAGTCCTAAATGAAGTTAAATCGAGTGCAGTTTCCGGTCCTACGAGCAAGAGTTGTTTTCTGGTAAGGAGAGTTACTATTGCGCTCCCATTGCCACACAGTGCAAATAGCACTCGCGTCTGTTCCCAGCAAGTACAGTGTATTGGACTGAATAGGAGATACTGTTCTTGTAAGTTTCCTAATCAGAGTTGAACTAGATATGTTTCGTGTGTGTAGGAAGCACAGTTCATTTGTTCTGAGCAAGCTCACTGTTTGGACCCCATAGGAAACACAGTAGAGTAGAGGAGTGCTCTTTTCTCAAAAGCAGAGTGTGTTTTTTGTAAGGCGAGCTAGCGTTTGTTTCCCAGTCCTAAATGGAGTTGAGTCACATGCAGTTTTTGGTCCTGCGAGCAAGAGTTGTTTTCTGGTAACAAGAGTCAGTATTGTGCTCCAATTGCCATACACAGTACAAATAGCACTCGCGTCTGTTCCCAGCAAGTACAGTGTATTGGACTGAAGAGGAGCTACTGTTCTTGTCAGTTTACTAAGCAGAGTTGAACTAGATATGGTCCGTGTGTGTAGGAAGCACAGTTGTTTTGTTCTGAGCAAGCTCACTGTTCGGAACCCATAGGAAACACAGTAGAGTAGATGAGTGCTCTTTTCTCAAAAGCAGAGTGTGTTTCTTGTAAGGTGAGCTCGCGTTTGTTCCCAGTCCTAAATGGACTTGAGTCATAAGCAGTTTTTGGCCCTACGAGCAAGAGTTGTTTTCTGGTAAGAAGAGTCACTATTGTGCTCCAATTGCCATGCACAGTGCAAATAGCACTCGCGTCTGTTCCCAGCAAGTACAATGTATTGGACTGAAGAGGAGCTTCTGTTCTTGTCAGGTTCCTAAGCAGAATTAAACTAGGTATGGCAGAGTGTGTAGGAAGCACAGTTCTTATGTTCTGAGCAAGCACACTGTTCGGACCCGATAGGAAACACAGTAGAGTAGAAGAGTGCTCTTTTCTCAAAAGCAGAGTGTGTTTCTTGTAAGGCGAGCTAGCGTTTGTTTCCTAGTCCTAAATGGATTTAATCACATGCAGTTTCCGGTCCTATGAGCAAGAGTTGTTTTCTGGTAAGGAAAGTTACTATTGCGCTCCCAGCCATACACAGTGCAAATAGCACTCGCGTCTGTTCCCAGCAAGTACAGTGTATTGGACTGAAGAGGAGCTTCTGTTCTTGTCAGTTTCCAAAGCAGAGTTGAACTAGATATGGTCCATGTGTGTAGGAAGCACAGTTCTTTGTTCTGAGCATGCTCACTGTTTGGACCCCATAGAAAACACAGTAGAATAGAAGAGTGCTCTTTTCTCTAAAGCAGAGTATTTTTCTTGTAAGGCGAGCTCGCTTTTGTCTCCCAGTCCTAAATGGAGTTGAGACACATGCAGTTTTTGGTCCTACGAGCAAGAGTTTTTTTCTGGTAATAAGAGTCACTAATGCACTCCCATTGCCATATACAGTGCAAATAGCACTTGCATCATTTCCCAGCAAATACAGTGTATTGGACTGAAGAGGATCTACTGTTCTTGTCAGTTTCCTAAGCAGAGTTGAACTAGATATGGCCCGTGTGAAGGAAGCACAGTTCTTTTGTTCTGATCAAGCTCACTGTTCTGGCCCTATAGGAAACACAGTAGTGTAGAAGAGTGCTCTTTTCTCTGAAGCAGAGTGTGTTTCTTGTAAGGCGAGCTCACGTTTGTTTCCCAGTCCTAAATGGAGTTGAGTCACATGCAGTTTTTGGTCCTACGAGCAAGAGTTGTTTTCTGGTAAGAAGAGTCACTATTGTGCTCCAAATGCCATACTCAGTGCAAATAGCACTCGCGTCTGTTCCCAGCAAGTACAGTGTATTGAATGAAGAGGAGTTACTGTTCTTGTCAGTTTCCTAAGCAGAATTGAACCAGATATGGCCGTGTGTGTAGGAATCACAGTTTTTTTGTTCTGAGCAAGCTCACTGTTTGGACCCCATAGGAAACACAGTAGAGTAGAAGAGTGCTATTCTCTCATAAGCAGAGTGTGTTTCTTGTAAGGCGAGCTAGCGTTTGTTTCCCAGTCCTAAACGGAGTTGAGTCACATGCCGTTTCTGGTCCTACGAGCAAGATTTGTTTTCTGGTAAGAAGAGTCACTATTGTGCTGCCATTGCCATACACAGGACAAATAGCACTGTTGTCTGTTCCCAGCAAGTACAGTGTATTGGACTGAAGAGTATCTACTGTTCTTGTCAGGTTCCTAAGCAGAATAGAACTAGGTATGGCGGTGTGTGTAGGAAGCACAGTTTTTTTGTTCTAAGCAAGCTCACTTTTCTGACCCCATAGGAAACACAGTAGAGTAGAAGAGTGTTCTTTTCTCAAAAGCAGAGTGTGTTTCTTGTAAGGCGAGCTAGCGTTTCTTTCCCAGTCCTAAATGGAGTTGAATCACATGCATTTTCCGGTCCTACGAGCAAGAGTTGTTTTCTGTTAAGGAAAGTTGCTATTGCGCTCCCATTGCCATACACAGTGCAATTAGCACCCGTGTCTTATTCCAGCAAGTACAGTGTATTGGACTGAATAGGAGCTACTGTTCATGTCAGTTTCCTAAGCGGAGTTGAACTAGATATGGACCGGGTGTGTAGGAAGCACAGTTCTTTTGTTCTGAGCAAGCTCACTGTGCGGACCCCATAGGAAACTGAGTAGAGTAGAAGAGTGCTCTTTTCTCTAAGCAGAGTGTGTTTCTTATAAGGTGAGCTCGCGTTTGTTTCCCCGTCCTAAATGGAGTTGAGTCACAAGGAGTTTCTGGTCCTATGAGCAAGAGGTGTTTTCTGGTAAGAAGAGTCACTATTGAGCTCCCATTGCCATACACAGGACAAATAGCACTGGCGTCTGTTCCCAGCAAGTACAGTGTATTGGACTGTAGAGGGGCTACTGTTCTTGTCAGGATCCTAAGCAGAATTGAACTAGGTATGGCGGTGTGTGTAGGAAGCACAGTTTTTTGTTCTGAGCAAGCTCACTGTTTGGACCCCATAGGAAACACAGTAGAGTAGTACAGTGCTCTTTTCTCAAAAGCAGAGTGTGTTTCTTGTAAGGCGAGCTAACATTTGTTTCCTAGTCCTAAATGAAGTTCAATCACATGCAGTTTCCGGTCCTATGAGCAAGAGTTGTTTTCTGGTAAGGAAAGTTACTATTGCGCTCCCATTGCCACACAGTGCAAATAGCAATCGCGTCTGTTCCCAGCAAGTACAGTGTATTGGACTGAATAGGAGATACTGTTCTTGTAAGTTTCCTAATCAGAGTTGAACTAGATATGTTTCGTGTGTGTAGGAAGCACAGTTCTTTTGTTCTGAGCAAGCTCACTGTTTGGACCCCATAGGAAACACAGTAGAGTAGAGGAGTGCTCTTTTCTCAAAAGAGAATGTGTTTCTTGTAAGGCGAGCTAGCGTTTGTTTCCCAGTCCTAAATGGAGTTGAGTCACATGCAGTTTTTGGTCCTGCGAGCAAGAGTTGTTTTCTGGTAACAAGAGTCAGTATTGTGCTCCAATTGCCATACACAGTGCAAATAGCACTCGCGTCTGTTCCCAGCAAGTATAGTGTATTGGACTGAAGAGGAGCTACTGTTCTTGTCAGTTTATTAAGCAGAGTTGAACTAGATATGGTCCGTGTGTGTAGGAAGCACAGTTGTTTTGTTCTGAGCAAGCTCACTGTTCGGAACCCATAGGAAACACAGTAGAGTAGAAGAGTGCTCTTTTCTCAAAAGCAGAGTGTGTTTCTTGTAAGGTGAGCTCGCGTTTGTTCCCAGTCCTAAATGGACTTGAGTCATAAGCAGTTTTTGGCCCTACGAGCAAGAGTTGTTTTCTGGTAAGAAGAGTCACTATTGTGCTCCAATTGCCATGCACAGTGCAAATAGCACTCGCGTCTGTTCCCAGCAAGTACAATGTATTGGACTGAAGAGGAGCTTCTGTTCTTGTCAGGTTCCTAAGCAGAATTAAACTAGGTATGGCGGAGTGTGTAGGAAGCACAGTTCTTATGTTCTGAGCAAGCACACTGTTCGGACCCGATAGGAAACACAGTAGAGTAGAAGAGTGCTCTTTTCTCAAAAGCAGAGTGTGTTTCTTGTAAGGCGAGCTAGCGTTTGTTTCCTAGTCCTAAATGGATTTAATCACATGCAGTTTCCGGTCCTATGAGCAAGAGTTGTTTTCTGGTAAGGAAAGTTACTATTGCGCTCCCAGCCATACACAGTGCAAATAGCACTCGCGTCTGTTCCCAGCAAGTACAGTGTATTGGACTGAAGAGGAGCTTCTGTTCTTGTCAGTTTCCAAAGCAGAGTTGAACTAGATATGGTCCATGTGTGTAGGAAGCACAGTTCTTTGTTCTGAGCATGCTCACTGTTTGGACCCCATAGAAAACACAGTAGAATAGAAGAGTGCTCTTTTCTCTAAAGCAGAGTATTTTTCTTGTAAGGCGAGCTCGCTTTTGTCTCCCAGTCCTAAATGGAGTTGAGACAAATGCAGTTTTTGGTCCTACGAGCAAGAGTTTTTTTCTGGTAATAAGAGTCACTAATGCACTCCCATTGCCATATACAGTGCAAATAGCACTTGCATCATTTCCCAGCAAATACAGTGTATTGGACTGAAGAGGATCTACTGTTCTTGTCAGTTTCCTAAGCAGAGTTGAACTAGATATGGCCCGTGTGAAGGAAGCACAGTTCTTTTGTTCTGATCAAGCTCACTGTTCTGGCCCTATAGGAAACACAGTAGTGTAGAAGAGTGCTCTTTTCTCTAAAGCAGAGTGTGTTTCTTGTAAGGCGAGCTCGCGTTTGTTTCCCAGTCCTAAATGGAGTTGAATCAAATGCAGTTTCTGGTCCTACGAGCAAGAGTTGTTTTCTGGTAAGGAAAGTCACTATTGCGCTCCCATTGCCATACACAGTGCAAATAGCACTCGCGTGTGTTCCCAGCTAGTACAGTGTATCGGACTGAAGAGGAGCTACTGTTCTTGTCAGTTTCCTAAGCAGAGTTGAACTAGATATGGTCCGTGTGTGTAGGAAGCACAGTTCTTTTGTTCTGAGCAAGCTCACTGTTCTGGCCCTATAGGAAACACAGAAGAGTAGAAGAGTGCTCTTTTCTTAAAAGCAGAGTGTGTTTCTTGTAAGGCGAGCTAGCGTTTGTTTCACAGTCCAAAATGGAGTTGAGTCACATGCAATTTTTGGTCCTACGAGCAAGAGTTGTTTTCTGGTAAGAATAGTCACTATTGCGCTCCAAATGCCATACACAGTGCAAATAGCACTCGCGTCTGTTCCCAGCAAGTACAGTGTGTTGGACTGAAGAGAAGCTACTGTTCTTGTCAGTTTCCTAAGGGGAGTTGAACTAGATATGGCCCGTGTGTGTAGGAAGCACAGTTCTTTTGTTCTGAGCAATCTCACTGTTCTGGCCCTATAGGAAACACAGTAGAGTAGAAGAGTGCTTTTTTCTCAAAAGCAGAGTGTGTTTCTTGTAAGGCTAGCTAGAGTTTGTTTCCCAGTCCTAAATGGAGTTGAATCACATGCAGTTTCTAGTCCTACGAACCAGAGTTGTTTTCTGGTAAGAGGAGTTACTATTGCGCTCCCATTGCCATACACAGTGCAAATAGCACTCGCGTCTGTTCCCAGCAAGTACAGTGTATTGGACTGAAGAGGAGCTACTGTTCTTGTCAGTTTCCTAAGGAGAGTTGAACTAGATATGGCCCGTGTGAAGGAAGCACAGTTCTTTTGTTCTGATCAAGCTCACTGTTCTGGCCCTATAGGAAACACAGTAGAGTAGAAGAGTGCTCTTTTCTCAAAAGCAGAGTGTGTTTCTTGTAAGGCGAGCTAGTGTTTGTTTCCCAGTCCTAAATGGAGTTGAATCACATGCAGTTTCTGGTCCTAAGAGCAAGAGTTGTTTTCTCGTAAGAAGGGTCACTATTGCACTCCCATTGCCATACACAGTGTAAATAGCCCTCGCGTCTGTTCCCAGCAAGTACAGTGTATTGGACTGAAGAAAAGCTACTGTTCTTGACAGTTTCCTAAGGAGAGTTGAACTAGATATGGCCCGTGTCTGTAGGAAGCACAGTTCTTTTGTTCTGAGCAAGCTCACTGTTCTTGCCCTATAGGAAACCCAGTAGAGTAGAAGAGTGCTCTTTTCTCAAAAGCAGAGTGTGTTTCTTGTAAGGCGAGCTAGAATTTGTTTCCCAGTCCTAAATGGAGTTGAATCACATGCAGTTTCTGGTCCTAAGAGCAAGAGTTGTTTTCTGGTAAGAAGAGTCACTATTGTGCTCCCATTGCCATACACAGTGTAAATAGCACTCGCGTCTGTTCCGAGCAAGTACAGTTATTGGACTGAAGAGAAGTTTCTGTTCTTGTCAGGTTCCTAAGGGGAATTGAACTAGATATGGCCCGTGTATGTAAGAAGCACAGTTCTTTTGTTCTGAGCAAGCTCACTTTTCTGGCTCTATAGGAAACTCAGTAGAGTAGAAGAGTGCTCTTTTCTCAAAAGTAGAATGTGTTTTTTGTAAGGCGAGCTAGAGTTTGTTTCCCAGTCCTAAATGGAGTTGAATCACATGCAGTTTCTGGTCCTATGAACGAGAGTTGTTTTCTGGTAAGAGGAGTCACTATTGTGCTCCCATTGCCATACACAGTGCAAATAGCATTCGCGTCAGTTCCCAGCAATTACAGTGTATTGGACTCAAGAGAAGCTACTGTTCTTGTCAGTTTCCTAAGCGGAGTTGAACTAGATATGGCCCGTGTGTGTAGAAAGCACAGTTCTTTTGTTCTGAGCAAGCTCACTGTTCTGGTCCTATAGGAAACACAGTAGAGTAGAAGAGTGCTCTTTTCTCAAAAGCAGAGTGTGTTTCTTGTAAGGCGAGCTAGTGTTTGTTTCCCAGTCCTAAATGGAGTTGAATCACATGCAGTTTCTGGTCCTACGAGCAAGAGTTGTTTTCTGGTAAGGAAAGTCACTATTGCGTTCCCATTGACATAGACAGTGCAAATAGCACTCGCGTCTGTTCCCAGCAAGTACAGTGTATCGGACTGAAGAGGAGCTACTGTTCTTGTCAGTTTCCTAAGCAGAGTTGAACTAGATATGGCCCGTGTGTGTAGGAAGATCAGATCTTTTGTTCTGAGCAAGCTCACTGTTCGGACCCCATAGGAAACACAGTAGAGTAGAAGAGTGCTCTTTTCTCAAAAGCAGAGTGTGTTTCATGTAAGGCAAGCTAGCATTTGTTTCCCAGTCCTAAATGGAGTTGAATCAAATGCAGTTTCTGGTCCTACGAGCAGAGTTCTTTTCTGGTAAGGAAAGTCACTATTGCGCTCCCATTGCCATACACAGTGCAAATAGCACTCGCAGGTGTTCCCAGCTAGTACAGTGTATCGGACTGAAGAGGAGCTACTGTTCTTGTCAGTTTCCTAAGCAGAGTTGAACTAGATATGGTCCGTGTGTGTAGGAAGCACAGTTCTTATGTTCTGAGCAAGCTCACTCTTCTGGCCCTATAGGAAACACAGTAGAGTAGAAGAGTGCTCTTTTCTCTAAAGCAGAGTGTGTTTTTTGTAAGGCGAGCTCGCGTTTGTTTCCCAGTCCTAAACGGAGTTGAGTCACATGCAGTTTTTGGTCCTACGAGCAAGAGTTGTTTTCTGGTAAGAAGAGTCACTATTGCGCTCCAATTGCCATACACAGTGCAAATAGCACTCGCGTCTGTTCCCAGCAAGTACAGTGTATTGGACTGAATAGAGGCTACTGTTCTTGTCAGTTTCCTAAGCAGAGTTGAACTAGATATGGTCTGTGTGTGTAGCAAGCACAGTTCTTATGTTCTGAGCAAGCTCACTCTTCTGGCCCTATAGGAAACACAATAGAGTAGAAGAGGGCTCTTTTCTCAAAAGCAGAGTGTGTTTCTTTTAAGGCGAGCTAGCGTTTGTTTCCCAGTCCTAAATGGAGTTGAATCACATGCAGTTTCTGGTCCTACGAGCAAGAGTTGTTTTCTGGTAATAAGTGTCACTATTGCGCTCCCATTGCCATACACAGTGCAAATAGCACTCGCGTCTTTTCCCAGCAAGTACAGTGTATTGGACTGAAGAGAAGCTACTGTTCTTGTCAGGTTCCTAAGCAGAGTTGAACTAGATATGGTCTGTGTGTGTAGGAATCACAGGTCTTTTGTTCTGAGCAATCTCATTGTTTTGGCCCTATAGGAAACACAGTAGAGTAGATGAGTGCTCTTTTCTCAAAAGCAGAGTGTGTTTTTTGTAAGGCGAGCTAGAGTTTGTTTCCCAGTCCTAAATGGAGTTGAATCACATGCAGTTTCTGGTCCTACGAGCAAGAGTTGTTTTGTGGTAAGAAGAGTCACTATTGTGCTCCCATTGCCATACACAGTGCAAATAGCACTCGCGTCTGTTCCCAGCAAGTACAGTGTATTGGACTGAATAGGAGCTACTCTTCTTGTAAGTTTCCTAATCAGAGTTGAACTAGATATGTTTCGTGTGTGTAGGAAGCACAGTTCTTTTGTTCTGAGCAAGCTCACTGTTCTTGCCCTATAGGAAACACAGTAGAGTAGAAGAGTGCTCTTTTCTCAAAAGCAGAGTGTGTTTCTTGTAAGGCGAGCTAGAGTTTGTTTCCCAGTCCTAAATGGAGTTGAATCACATGCAGTTTCTGGTCCTAAGAGCAAGAGTTGTTTTCTGGTAAGAAGAGTCACTATTGCGCTCCCATTGCCATACACAGTGTAAATAGCACTCGCGTCTGTTCAAAGCAAGTACAGTTATTGGACTGAAGAGAAGCTTCTGTTCTTGTCAGGTTCCTAAGGGGAGTTGAACTAGATATGGCCCGTGTATGTAAGAAGCACAGTTCTTTTGTTCTGAGCAAGCTCACTTTTCTGGCTCTATAGGAAACACAGTAGAGTAGATGAGTGTTCTTTTCTCTAAAGCAGAGTGTGTTTCTTGTAAGGCGAGCTTGCGTTTGTTTCCCAGTCCTAAACGGAGTTGAGTCACATGCAGTTTTTGGTCCTACGAGCAAAAGTTATTTTCTGGTAAGAAGAGTCACTATTGTGGTCCAAATGCCATACACAATGCAAATAGCACTCGCGTCTGTTCCCTTCAAGTACAGTGTATTGGACTGAATATTAACCACTGTTCTTGTCAGTTTCCTCAGCAGAGTTGAAATAGATATGGTCCGTGCGTGTAAGAATCACAGTTCTTTTGTTCTGAGCAAGCTCACTCTTTGGACCCCATTGGAATCACAGTAGAGTAGAAGAGTGCTCTTTTCTCAAAAGCAGAGTATATTTCTTGTAAGGCAAGCTAGCGTTTGTTTTCCAGTCCTAAATGGAGTTGAATCACATGCAGTTTCTGGTCCTACGAGCAAGAGTTGTTTTCTGGTAAGGAAAGTCACTATTGTGCTCCTATTGCCATACATAGTGCAAATAGCACTCCGTCCGTTTCCAGCAAGTACAGTGTATGGGACTGAAGAGGAGCTACTGTTCTTGTCAGTTTCCTATACAGAGTTGAACTAGATATAGCCCGTGTGAAGGAAGCACAGTTCTTTTGTTCTGAGCAAGCTCACTGTTCTGGCCCTATAGGAAACACTGTAGAGTAGAAGAGTGCTCTTATCTCAAAAGCAGAGTGTTTTTCTTGTAACGCGAGCTAGCGTTTGTTTCCCAGTCCTAAATGGAGTTGAGACACATGGAGTTTTTGGTCCTACGCTCAAGAGTTTTTTTCTGGTAATAAGAGTCACTAATGCACTCCCATTGCCATATACAGTGCAAATAGCACTTGCATCATTTCACAGCAAATACAGTGTATTGGACTGAAGAGGATCTACTGTTCTTCTCAGTTTCCTAAGCAGAGTTGAACTAGATATGGCCCGTGTGAAGGAAGCACAGTTCTTTTGTTCTGATCAATCTCACTGTTCTGGCCCTATAGGAAACACAGTAGTGTAGAAGAGTGCTCTTTTCTCTAAAGCAGAGTGTGTTTCTTGTAAGGCGAGCTCGCGTTTGTTTCCCAGTCCTAAATGGAGTTGAATCAAATGCAGTTTCTGGTCCTACGAGCAAGAGTTGTTTTCTGGTAAGGAAAGTCACTATTGCGCTCCCATTGCCATACACAGTGGAAATAGCACTCGCGTGTGTTCCCAGCTAGTACAGTGTATCGGACTGAAGAGGAGCTACTGTTCTTGTCAGTTTCCTAAGCAGCGTTGAACTAGATATGGACCGTGTGTGTAGGAAGCACAGTTCTTATGTTCTCAGCAAGCTCACTCTTCTGGCCCTATAGGAAACGCGGGTAGAGTAGAAGAGTGCTCTTTTCTCTAAAGCAGAGTGTGTTTCTTTTAAGGCGAGCTCGCGTTTGTTTCCCAGTCCTAAACGGAGTTTAGTCACATGCAGTTTTTGGTCTTACGAGCAAGAGTTGTTTTCTGGTAAGAAGAGTCACTATTGCGCTCCAATTGCCATACACAGTGCAAATAGCACTGGCGTCTGTTTCCAGCAAGTACAGTGTATTGGACTGAATAGAAGCTACTGTTCTTGTCAGTTTCCTAAGCAGAGTTGAACTAGATATGGTCTGTGTGTGTAGGAAGCACAGTTCTTTTGTTCTGAGCAAGCTCACTATTCTGGCCCTATAGGAAACACTGTAGAGTAGAAGAGTGCTTTTTCTAAAAAGCAGAGTGTGTTTCTTGTAAGGCAAGCTAGAGTTTGTTTCCCAGGCCTAAATAGAGTTGCATCACATGCAGTTTCTAGTCCTACCACCAGAGTTGTTTTCTGGTAAGAGGAGCCACTATTGCGCTCCCACTGCCATACACAGTGCAAATAGCACTCGCGTCTGTTCCCAGCAAGTACAGTGTGTTGGACTGAAGAGAAGCTACTGTTCTTGTCAGTTTCCTAAGGGAGTTGAACTAGATATGGCCCGTGTGTGTAGGAAGCACAGTTCTTTTGTTCTGAGCAATCTTACTGTTCTGGCCCTATAGGAAACACAGTAGAGTAGAAGAGTGCTTTTTTCTCAAAAGCAGAGGGTGTTTCTTGTAAGGCTAGCTAGAGTTTGTTTCCCAGTCCTAAATGGAGTTGAATCACATGCAGTTTCTAGTCCTACGAACCAGAGTTGTTTTCTGGTAAGAGGAGTTACTATTGCGCTCCCATTGCCATACACAGTGCAAATAGCACTCGCATCTGTTCCCAGCAAGTACAGTGTATTGGACTGAAGAGGAGCTACTGTTCTTGTCAGTTTCCTAAGGAGAGTTGAACTAGATATGGCCCGTGTGAAGGAAGCACAGTTCTTTTGTTCAGATCAAGCTCACTGTTCTGGCCCTAGAGGAAACACAGTAGAGTAGAAGAGTGCTCTTTTCTCAAAAGCAGAGTGTGTTTCTTGTAAGGCGAGCTAGCGTTTGTTTCCCAGTCCTAAATGGAGTTGAGACACATGCAGCTTTTGGTCCTACGAGCAAGAGTTTTTTTCTGGTAATAAGAGTCACTAATGCACTCCCATTGCCATACACAGTGCAAATAGCACTTGCATCTGTTCCCAGCAAGTACAGTGAATTGGACTGAAGAGGATCTACTGTTCTTGTCAGTTTGCTATGCAGAGTTGAACTAGATATGGCCCTTGTGTGTAGGAAGCACAGTTCTTTTGTTCTGAGCAATCTCACTGTTCTGGCCCTATAGGAAACACAGTAGAGTAGAAGAGTGCTCTTTTCTCAAAAGCAGAGTGTGTTTCATGTAAGGCGAGCTAGCATTTGTTTCCCAGTCCTAAATGGAGTTGAATCAAATGCAGTTTCTGGTCCTACAAGCAAGAGTTGTTTTCTGGTAAGGAAAGTCACTATTGCGCTCCCATTCCCATACACAGTGCAAATAGCATTGGCGTCTGTTCCCAGCAAGTACAGTGTATTGGACTGAAGAGAAGCTACTGTTCTTGTCAGTTTCCTAAGGGGAGTTGAACTAGATATGGCCCGTGTGTGTAGGAAGCACAGTTCTTTTGTTCTGAGCAAGCTCACTGTTCTGGCCCTATAGGAAACACAGTAGAGTAGATTAGTGCTCTTTTCTCAAAAGCAGAGTGTGTTTCCTGTAAGGCTAGGTAGAGTTTGTTTCCCAGTCCTAAATGGAGTTGAATCACATGCAGTTTCTGGTCCTACGAGCAAGAGTTGTTTTCTTGTAAGAAGAGTCACCATTGCGCTCCCATTGCCACACACAGAGCAAATAGCACTGGCGTCTGTTCCCAGCAAGTACAGTGTATTGGACTGAAGAGAAGCTACTGTTCTTGTCAGTTTCATAAGTGGAGTTGAACTAGATATGGCCCGTGTGTGTAGGAAGCACAGTTCTTTTGTTCTGAGCAAGCTCACTGTTCTGACTTTGTAGGAAACACAGTACAGTAGAAGAGTGCTCTTTTCTCAAAAGCAGAGTGTGTTTCTTGTAAGGCGAGCTATTGTTTGTTTCCCAGTCCTAAATGGAGTTGAATCACATGCAGTTTCTGGTCCTACGAGCAAGAGTTGTTTTCTGGTAAGAAGAGTCACTATTGTGCTCCAAATGCCATACACAGTGCAAATATCACTCGCGTCTGTTCCCAGCAAGTACAGTGTATCGGACTAAAGAGGAGCTACTGTTCTTGTCAGTTTCCAAAGCAGAGTTGAACGAGATATGGCCCGTGTGTGTAGGAAAAACAGTTCTTTTGTTCTGAGCCAGCTCACTGTTTGGACCCCATAGGAAACACAGTAGAGTAGAAGAGTGCTCTTTTTTCTAAAGCAGAGTGTTTTTCTTGTAAGGTGAGCTCAAGTTTGTTTCCCAGTCCTAAATGGAGTTGAGTCACATTCAGTTTTTGGTCCTACGAGCAAGAGTTATTTTCTGGTAAGAAGAGTCACTATTGCGCTCCAAATGCCATACACAGTGCAAATAGCACTCGCGTCTGTTCCCTTCATGTACAGTGTATTGGACTGAATAGGAACTACTGTTCTTGTCAGTTTCCTCAGCAGAGTTGAAGTAGATATGTTCCGTGCGTGTAGGAATCACAGTTCTTTTGTTCTGAGCAAGCTCACTGTTTGGACCCCATTGGCATCACAGTAGAGTAGAAGAGTGCTCTTTTCTCAAAAGCAGAGTTTGTTTCTTGTAAGGCAAGCTAGCGTTTGTTTTCCAGTCCTAAATGGAGTTGAATCACATGCAGTTTCTGGTCCTACGAGCAAGAGTTGTTTTCTGGTAAGGAAAGTCACTATTGCGCTCCCATTGCCATACATAGTGCAAATAGCACTCGGTCCGTTCCCAGCAAGTACAGTGTATCAGACTGAAGAGGAGCTACTGTTCTTGTCAGTTACCTAAGCAGAGTTGAACTAGATATAGCCCGTGTGAAGGAAGCACAGTTCTTTTGTTCTGAGCAAGCTCACTGTTCTGGCTTTGTAGGAAACACAGTACAGAAGAAGAGTGCTCTTTTATCAAAAGCAGAGTGTGTTTCTTGTTTAGGCGAGCTATTGTTTGTTTCCCAGTCCTAAATGGAGTTGAATCACATGCAGTTTCTGGTCCTATGAGCAAGAGTTGTTTTCTGGTAAGAAGAGTCACTATTGTGCTCCCATTGCCATACACAGTGCAAATAGCACTCGCGTATGTTCCCAGCAAGTACAGTGTATTGGACTGAAGAGAAGCTACTGTTCTTGTCAGTTTCCTAAGGGGAGTTGAACTAGATATGGCCCGTGTGTGTCTGAAGCACAGTTTTTTTGTTCTGAGCAAGCTCACTGTTCTGGCCATATAGGAAACACAGTAGAGTAGAAGAGTGCTCTTTTCTCAAAAGCAGAGTGTGTTTCTTGTAAGGCGAGCTAGTGTTTGTTTCCCAGTCCTAAATGGAGTTGAATCACATGCAGTTTCTGGTCCTACGAGCAAGAGTTGTTTTGTGGTAAGAAGAGTCACTATTGTGCTCCAAATGCCATACACAGTGCAAATATCACTCGCGTCTGTTTCCAGCAAGTACAGTGTATCGGACTGAAGAGGAGCTACTGTTCTTGTCAGTTTCCCAAACAGAGTTGAACGAGATATGGCCCGTGTGTGTAGGAAGAACAGTTCTTTTGTTCTGAGCCAGCACACTGTTTGGACCCCATAGGAAACACAGTAGAGTAGAAGAGTGCTCTTTTCTCTAAAGCAGAGTGTTTTTCTTGTAAGGTGAGCTCGAGTTTGTTTCCCAGTCCTAAATGGAGTTGAGTCACATGCAGTTTTTGGTCCTACGAGCAAGAGTTGTTTCCTGGTAAGAAGAGTCACGATTGCGCTCCAAATGCCATACACAATGCAAATAGCACTCGCGTCTGTTCCCTTCAAGTACAGTGTATTGGACTGAATAGGAACTACTGTTCTTGTCAGTTACCTCAGCAGAGTTGAAGTAGATATGGTCCGTGCGTGTAGGAATCACAGTTCTTTTGTTCTGAGCAAGCTCACTGTTGTGGCCCTATAGGAAACGCAGTAGAGTAGAAGAGTGCTCTTTTCTCAAAAGCAGAGTGTGTTTCTTGTAAGGCGAGCTAGCGTTTGTTTCCCAGTCCTAAATGGAGTTGAATCACATGCAGTTTCTGGTCCTACGAGCAAGAGTTGTTTTCTGGTAATAAGTGTCACTATTGCGCTCCCATTGCCATACACAGTGCAAATAGCACTCGCGTCTGTTCCCAGCAAGTACAGTGTATTGGACTGAAGAGAAGCTACTGTTCTTGTCAGTTTCCTAATGGGAGTTGTACTAGATATGGCCCGTGTGTGTAGGAAGCACAGTTCTTTTGTTCTGAGCAATCTCACTGTTTTGGCCCTATACGAAACACAGTAGAGTAGAAGAGTGCTCTTTTCTCAAAAGCAGAGTGTGTTTTTTGTAAGGCGAGCTAGAGTTTGTTTCCCAGTCCTAAATGGAGTTGAATCACATGCAGTTTCTGGTCCTAAGAGCAAGAGTTGTTTTCTGATAAGAAGAGTCACTATTGCGCTCCCATTGCCATACACAGTGCAAATAGCACTCGTGTCTGTTCCCAGCAAGTACAGTGTATTGGACTGAAGAGAAGATACTGTTCTTGTCAGTTTCCTAAGGTGAGTTGAACTAGTTATGGCCCGTGTGTGTAGGAAGGACAGTTCTTTTGTTCTGAGCAAGCTCACTGTTCTGGCCCTATAGGAAACACAGTAGAGTAGAAGAGTGCTCTTTTCTGAAAAGCAGAGTGTGTTTCTTGTAAGGCGAGCTAGAGTTTGTTTTCCAGTCCTAAATGGAGTTGAATCACATGCAGTTTCTGGTCCTAAGAGCAAGAGTTGTTTTCTGGTAAGAAGAGTCACTATTGCGCTCCCATTGCCATACACAGTGTAAATAGCACTGGCGTCTGTTCCGAGCAAGTACAGTTATTGGAATGAAATGAAGCTACTGTTCTTGTCAGTTTCCTAAGGGGAGTTGAACTAGATATGGCCCGTGTATGTAGGAAGCACAGTTCTTTTGTTCTGAACAAGCTCACTTTTCTGGCTCTATAGGAAACACAGTAGAGTAGAAGAGTGGTCTTTTCTCAAAAGCAGAGTGTGTTTTTTGTAAGGCGAGCTAGAGTTTGTTGCCCAGTCCTAAATGGAGTTGAATCACATGCAGTTTCTGGTCCTATGAACGAGAGTTGTTTTCTGGTAAGAGGAGTCACTATTGTGCTCCCATTGCCATACACAGTGCAAATAGCACTCGCGTCTGTTCCCAGCAAGTACAGTGTATTGGACTCAAGAGAAGCTACTGTTCTTGTCAGTTTCCTAAGCGGAGTTGAACTAGATATGGCCCGTGTGTGTAGAAAGCACAGTTCTTTTGTTCTGAGCAATCTCACTGTTGTGGCCCTATAGGAAACACAGTAGAGTAGAAGAGTGCTCTTTTCTCAAAAGCAGAGTGTTTTTCTTGTAAGGCGAGCGAGTGTTCGTTTCCCAGTCCTAAATGGAGTTGAGACACATGCAGTTTTTGGTCCTACGAGCAAGAGTTTTTTTCTGGTAATAAGAGTCACTAATGCACTCCCATTGCCATATACAGTGCAAATAGCACTTGCATCATTTCCCAGCAACTACAGTGTATTGGACTGAAGAGGAGCTACTGTTCTTGTCAGTTTCCTAAGCAGAATTGAACTAGATATTGCCCGTGTGAAGGAAGCACAGTTCTTTTGTTCTGATCAAGCTCACTCTTCCGGCCCTATAGGAAACACAGTAGTGTAGAAGAGTGCTCTTTTCTCTAAAGCGGAGTGTGTTTCTTGTAAGGCGAGCTCGCGTTTGTTTCCCAGTCCTAAATGGAGTTGAATCAAATGCAGTTTCTGGTCCTACGAGCAAGAGTTGTTTTCTGGTAAGAAGAGTCTCTATTATGCTCCAAATGCCATACACAGTGCAAATAGCACTCGCGTCTGTTCCCAGCAAGTACAGTGTATTGGACTGAATAGAGGCTACTGTTCTTGTCAGTTTCCTAAGCAGAGTTGAACTAGATATAGTCTGTGTGTGTAGGAAGCACAGTTCTTATGTTCTGAGCAAGCTCACTCTTCTGGCCCTATAGGAAACACAGTAGAGTAGAAGAGTGCTCTTTTCTCAAAAGCAGAGTGTGTTTCTTGTAAGGCGAGCTAGCGTTTTTTTCACAGTCCTAAATGGAGTTGAGTCACATGCAGTTTTTGGTCCTACGAGCAAGAGTTGTTTTCTGAGAAGAATAGTCACTATTGCGCTCCAAATGCCATACACAGTGCAAATAGCACTCGCGTTTGTTCCCTTCAAGTACAGTGTATTGGACTGAATAGGAACTACTGTTCTTGTCAGTTTCCTCAGCAGAGTTGAAGTAGATATGGTCCGTGTGTGTAGGAATCACAGTTCTTTTGTTCTGAGCAAGCTCACTGTTTGGACCCCATTGGAAACACAGTAGAGTAGAAGAGTGCTCTTTTCTCAAAAGCAGAGTGTGTTTCTTGTAAGGCGAGTTAGCGTTTGTTTCCCAGTCCTAAATGGAGTTGAATCACATGCAGTTTCTGGTCCTACGAGCAAGAGTTGTTTTCTGGTAAGGAAAGTCACTATTGCGTTCCCACTGCCATACACAGTTCAAATAGCTCTCGCGTGTGTTCCCAGCAAGTACAGTGTATCGGACTGAAGAGGAGCTACTGTTCTTGTCAGGTTCCTAAGCAGAGTTGAACTAGATATGGCCCGTGTGTGTCGGAAGCACAGTTCTTTTGTTCTGAGCAAGCTCACTGTTCTGGCCCTATAGGAAACACAGTAGAGTAGAAGAGTGCTCTTTTCTCAAAAGCAGAGTGTGTTTCTTGTAAGGCAAGCTAGAGTTTGTTTCCCAGGCCTAAATGGAGTTGAATCACATGCAGTTTCTGGTCCTACGAACCAGAGTTGTTTTCTGGTAAGAGGAGCCACTATTGCGCTCCCACTGCCATACACAGTGCAAATAGCACTCGCGTCTGTTCCCAGCAATTACAGTGTATTGGACTGAAAAGAAGCTACTGTTCTTGTCAGTTTCCTAAGGGGAGTTGAACTAGATATGGCCCGTGTGTGTCGGAAGCACAGTTCTTTTGTTCTGAGCAAGCTCACTGTTCTGGCCCTATAGGAAACACAGTAGAGTAGAAGAGTGCTCTTTTCTCAAAAGCAGAGTGTGTTTCTTGTAAGGCGAGCTAGTGTTTGTTTCTCAGTCCTAAATGGAGTTGAATCACATGCAGTTTTTGGTCCTACGAACCAGAGTTGTTTTCTGGTAAGTGGAGTCACTATGGTTCTCCCATTGCCATACACAGTACAAATGGCACTCATGTCTGTTCCCAGCAAGTACAGTGCATTGGACTGAAGAAAAGCTACTGTTCTTGTCAGTTTCGTAAGCGGAGTTGAACTAGATATGGCCCGTGTGTGTAGAAAGCACAGTTCTTTTGTTCTGAGCAATCTCACTGTTCTGGCCCTATAGGAAACACAGTAGAGTAGAAGAGTGCTCTTTCCTCAAAAGCAGAGTGTGTTTCTTGTAAGGCTAGCTAGAGTTTGTTTCCCAGTCCTAAATGGAGTTGAATCACATGCAGTTTCTAGTCCTACGAACCAGAGTTGTTTTCTGGTAAGTGGAGTCACTATTGCGCTCCCATTGCCATACACAGTGCAAATAGCACTCGCGTCTGTTCCCAGCAAGTACAGTGTATCGGACTGAAGAGGAGCTACTGTTCTTGTCAGTTTCCTAAGCAGAGTTGAACTAGATATGGCCCGTGTGAAGGAAGCACAGTTCTTTTGTAATGATCAAGCTCACTGTTCTGGCCCTAGAGGAAACACAGTAGAGTAGAAGAGTGCTCTTTTCTCAAAAGCAGAGTGTTTTTCTTGTAAGGCGAGCTAGCGTTTGTTTCCCAGTCCTAAATGGAGTTGAGACACATGCAGCTTTTGGTCCTACGAGCAAGAGTTTTTTTCTTGTAATAAGAGTCGCTAATGCACTCCGATTGCCCTATCAAGTGCAAATAGCACTTGCATCATTTCCCAGAGAGTGCAGTGTATTGGACTGAAGAGGATCTACTGTTCTTGTCAGTTTCCTAAGCAGAGTTGAACTAGATATGGCCCGTGTGAAGGAAGCACAGTTCTTTTGTTCTGAGGAAGCTCACTGTTCTGGCCCTATAGGAAACACAGTAGTGTAGAAGAGTGCTCTTTTCTCTAAAGCAGAGTGTGTTTCTTGTAAGGCGAGCTCGCGTTTGTTTCCCAGTCCTAAATGGAGTTGAATCAAATGCAGTTTCTGGTCCTACGAGAAAGAGTTGTTTTCTGGTAAGGAAAGTCACTATTGCGCTCCCACTGCCGTACACAGTGCAAATAGCACTCGCGTGTGTTCCCAGATAGTACAGTGTATCGGACTGAAGAGGAATTACTGTTCTTGTCAGTTTCCTAAGCAGAGTTGAACTAGATATGGTCCGTGTGTGTAGGAAGCACAGTTCTTATGTTCTGAGCAAGCTCACTGTTCTGGCCCTATAGGAAACACAGTAGAGTAGAAGAGTGCTCTTTTCTCTAAAGCAGAGTGTGTTTCTTGTAAGGCGAGCTCGCATTTGTTTCCCAGTCCTAAACGGAGTTGAGTCACATGCAGTTTTTGGTCCAACGAGCAAGAGTTGTTTTCTGGTAAGAAGAGTCACTATTGTGCTCCAATTGCCATACACAGTGCAAATAGCACTCGCGTCTGTTCCCAGCATGTACAGTGTATTGGACTGAATAGAAGCTACTGTTCTTGTCAGTTTCCTAAGCAGAGTTGAACTAGATATGGTCCGTGTGTGTAGGAAACACAGTTCTTTTGTTCTGAGCAAGCTCACTCTTCTGGCCCTATAGGAAACATAGTAGAGTAGAAGAGTGCTCTTTTCTCAAAAGCAGAGTGTGTTTCTTGTAAGGCGAGCTAGCGTTTGTTTCACAGTCCTAAATGGAGTTGAGTCACATGCAGTTTTTGGTCCTACGAGCAAGAGTTGTTTTCTGAGAAGAATAGTCACTATTGCGCTCCAAATGCCATACACAGTGCAAATAGCACTCGCGTTTGTTCCCTTCAAGTACAGTGTATTGGACTGAATAGGAACTACTGTTCTTGTCAGTTTCCTCAGCAGAGTTGAAGTAGATATGGTCCGTGTGTGTAGGAATCACAGTTCTTTTGTTCTGAGCAAGCTCACTGTTTGGACCCCATTGGAAACACAGTAGAGTAGAAGAGTGCTCTTTTCTCAAAAGCAGAGTGTGTTTCTTGTAAGGCGAGCTAGCGTTTGTTTTCCAGTCCTAAATGGAGTTGAATCACATGCAGTTTCTGGTCCTACGAGCAAGAGTTGTTTTCTCGTAAGGAAAGTCACTATTGCGTTCCCACTGCCATACACAGTGCAAATAGCACTCGCGTGTGTTCCCAGCAAGTACAGTGTATCGGACTGAAGAGGAGCTACTGTTCTTGTCAGGTTCCTAAGCAGAGTTGAACTAGATATGGCCCGTGTGAAGGAAGCACAGTTCTTTTGTTCTGAGCAAGCTCACTGTTCTGGCCCTATAGGAAACACAGTAGAGTAGAAGAGTGCTCTTTTCTCAAAAGCAGAGTGTGTTTCTTGTAAGGCAAGCTAGAGTTTGTTTCCCAGGCCTAAATGGAGTTGAATCACATGCAGTTTCTGGTCCTACGAACCAGAGTTGTTTTCTGGTAAGAGGAGCCACTATTGCGCTCCCACTGCCATACACAGTGCAAATAGCACTCGCGTCTGTTCCCAGCAATTACAGTGTATTGGACTGAAAAGAAGCTACTGTTCTTGTCAGTTTCCTAAGGGGAGTTGAACTAGATATGGCCCGTGTGTGTCGGAAGCACAGTTCTTTTGTTCTGAGCAAGCTCACTGTTCTGGCCCTATAGGAAACACAGTAGAGTAGAAGAGTGCTCTTTTCTCAAAAGCAGAGTGTGTTTCTTGTAAGGCGAGCTAGTGTTTGTTTCTCAGTCCTAAATGGAGTTGAATCACATGCAGTTTTTGGTCCTACGAACCAGAGTTGTTTTCTGGTAAGTGGAGTCACTATGGTTCTCCCATTGCCATACACAGTACAAATGGCACTCATGTCTGTTCCCAGCAAGTACAGTGCATTGGACTGAAGAAAAGCTACTGTTCTTGTCAGTTTCGTAAGCGGAGTTGAACTAGATATGGCCCGTGTGTGTAGAAAGCACAGTTCTTTTGTTCTGAGCAATCTCACTGTTCTGGCCCTATAGGAAACACAGTAGAGTAGAAGAGTGCTCTTTCCTCAAAAGCAGAGTGTGTTTCTTGTAAGGCTAGCTAGAGTTTGTTTCCCAGTCCTAAATGGAGTTGAATCACATGCAGTTTCTAGTCCTACGAACCAGAGTTGTTTTCTGGTAAGTGGAGTCACTATTGCGCTCCCATTGCCATACACAGTGCAAATAGCACTCGCGTCTGTTCCCAGCAAGTACAGTGTATCGGACTGAAGAGGAGCTACTGTTCTTGTCAGTTTCCTAAGCAGAGTTGAACTAGATATGGCCCGTGTGAAGGAAGCACAGTTCTTTTGTAATGATCAAGCTCACTGTTCTGGCCCTAGAGGAAACACAGTAGAGTAGAAGAGTGCTCTTTTCTCAAAAGCAGAGTGTTTTTCTTGTAAGGCGAGCTAGCGTTTGTTTCCCAGTCCTAAATGGAGTTGAGACACATGCAGCTTTTGGTCCTACGAGCAAGAGTTTTTTTCTTGTAATAAGAGTCGCTAATGCACTCCGATTGCCCTATCAAGTGCAAATAGCACTTGCATCATTTCCCAGAGAGTGCAGTGTATTGGACTGAAGAGGATCTACTGTTCTTGTCAGTTTCCTAAGCAGAGTTGAACTAGATATGGCCCGTGTGAAGGAAGCACAGTTCTTTTGTTCTGAGGAAGCTCACTGTTCTGGCCCTATAGGAAACACAGTAGTGTAGAAGAGTGCTCTTTTCTCTAAAGCAGAGTGTGTTTCTTGTAAGGCGAGCTCGCGTTTGTTTCCCAGTCCTAAATGGAGTTGAATCAAATGCAGTTTCTGGTCCTACGAGAAAGAGTTGTTTTCTGGTAAGGAAAGTCACTATTGCGCTCCCACTGCCGTACACAGTGCAAACAGCACTCGCGTGTGTTCCCAGATAGTACAGTGTCGGACTGAAGAGGAATTACTGTTCTTGTCAGTTTCCTAAGCAGAGTTGGACTAGATATGGTCCGTGTGTGTAGGAAGCACAGTTCTTATGTTCTGAGCAAGCTCACTGTTCTGGCCCTATAGGAAACACAGTAGAGTAGAAGAGTGCTCTTTTCTCTAAAGCAGAGTGTGTTTCTTGTAAGGCGAGCTCGCATTTGTTTCCCAGTCCTAAACGGAGTTGAGTCACATGCAGTTTTTGGTCCAACGAGCAAGAGTTGTTTTCTGGTAAGAAGAGTCACTATTGTGCTCCAATTGCCATACACAGTGCAAATAGCACTCGCGTCTGTTCCCAGCATGTACAGTGTATTGGACTGAATAGAAGCTACTGTTCTTGTCAGTTTCCTAAGCAGAGTTGAACTAGATATGGTCCGTGTGTGTAGGAAACACAGTTCTTTTGTTCTGAGCAAGCTCACTCTTCTGGCCCTATAGGAAACACAGTAGAGTAGAAGAGTGCTCTTTTCTCAAAAGCAGAGTGTGTTTCTTGTAAGGCGAGCTAGCGTTTGTTTCACAGTCCTAAATGGAGTTGAGTCACATGCAGTTTTTGGTCCTACGAGCAAGAGTTGTTTTCTGAGAAGAATAGTCACTATTGCGCTCCAAATGCCATACACAGTGCAAATAGCACTCGCGTTTGTTCCCTTCAAGTACAGTGTATTGGACTGAATAGGAACTACTGTTCTTGTCAGTTTCCTCAGCAGAGTTGCAGTAGATATGGTCCGTGTGTGTAGGAATCACAGTTCTTTTGTTCTGAGCAAGCTCACTGTTTGGACCCCATTGGAAACACAGTAGAGTAGAAGAGTGCTCTTTTCTCAAAAGCAGAGTGTGTTTCTTGTAAGGCGAGCTAGCGTTTGTTTTCCAGTCCTAAATGGAGTTGAATCACATGCAGTTTCTGGTCCTACGAGCAAGAGTTGTTTTCTCGTGAGGAAAGTCACTATTGCGTTCCCACTGCCATACACAGTGCAAATAGCACTCGCGTGTGTTCCCAGCAAGTACAGTGTATCGGACTGAAGAGGAGCTACTGTTCTTGTCAGGTTCCTAAGCAGAGTTGAACTAGATATGGCCCGTGTGAAGGAAGCACAGTTCTTTTGTTCTGAGCAAGCTCACTGTTCTGGCCCTATAGGAAACACAGTAGAGTAGAAGAGTGCTCTTTTCTCAAAAGCAGAGTGTGTTTCTTGTAAGGCAAGCTAGAGTTTGTTTCCCAGGCCTAAATGGAGTTGAATCACATGCAGTTTCTGGTCCTACGAACCAGAGTTGTTTTCTGGTAAGAGGAGCCACTATTGCGCTCCCACTGCCATACACAGTGCAAATAGCACTCGCGTCTGTTCCCAGCAAGAACAGTGTGTTGGACTGAAGAGAAGCTACTGTTCTTGTCAGTTTCCTAAGGGGAGTTGAACTAGATATGGCCCGTGTGTGTCGGAAGCACAGTTCTTTTGTTCTGAGCAAGCTCACTGTTCTGGCCCTATAGGAAACACAGTAGAGTAGAAGAGTGCTCTTTTCTCAAAAGCAGAGTGTGTTTCTTGTAAGGCGAGCTAGTGTTTGTTTCTCAGTCCTAAATGGAGTTGAATCACATGCAGTTTTTGGTCCTACGAACCAGAGTTGTTTTCTGGTAAGTGGAGTCACTATGGTTCTCCCATTGCCATACACAGTACAAATAGCACTCATGTCTGTTCCCAGCAAGTACAGTGCATTGGACTGAAGAAAAGCTACTGTTCTTGTCAGTTTCGTAAGCGGAGTTGAACTAGATATGGCCCGTGTGTGTAGAAAGCACAGTTCTTTTGTTCTGAGCAATCTCACTGTTCTGGCCCTATAGGAAACACAGTAGAGTAGAAGAGTGCTCTTTCCTCAAAAGCAGAGTGTGTTTCTTGTAAGGCTAGCTAGAGTTTGTTTCCCAGTCCTAAATGGAGTTGAATCACATGCAGTTTCTAGTCCTACGAACCAGAGTTGTTTTCTGGTAAGTGGAGTCACTATTGCGCTCCCATTGCCATACTCAGTGCAAATAGCACTCGCGTCTGTTCCCAGCAAGTACAGTGTATCGGACTGAAGAGGAGCTACTGTTCTTGTCAGTTTCCTAAGCAGAGTTGAACTAGATATGGCCCGTGTGAAGGAAGCACAGTTCTTTTGTAATGATCAAGCTCACTGTTCTGGCCCTAGAGGAAACACAGTAGAGTAGAAGAGTGCTCTTTTCTCAAAAGCAGAGTGTTTTTCTTGTAAGGCGAGCTAGCGTTTGTTTCCCAGTCCTAAATGGAGTTGAGACACATGCAGCTTTTGGTCCTACGAGCAAGAGTTTTTTTCTTGTAATAAGAGTCGCTAATGCACTCCCATTGACCTATCAAGTGCAAATAGCACTTGCATCATTTCCCAGAGAGTGCAGTGTATTGGACTGAAGAGGATCTACTGTTCTTGTCAGTTTCCTAAGCAGAGTTGAACTAGATATGGCCCGTGTGTGTAAAAAGCACAGTTCTTTTGTTCTGAGGAAGCTCACTGTTCTGGTCCTATAGGAAACACAGTAGAGTAGAAGAGTGCTCCTTTCTCAAAAGCAGAGTGTCTTTTTTGTAAGGCGAGCTAGTGTTTCTTTCCCAGTCCTAAATGGAGTTGAATCACATGCAGTTTCTGGTCCTATGAGCAAGAGATGTTTTCTGGTAAGAAGAGTCACTATTTTGTTCCCATTGCCATACCCAGCAAAAATAGCACTCGTGTCTGTTCCCAGCAGGTACAGTGTATTGGACTGAAGAGAAGCTACTGTTCTTGTCAGTTTCGTAAGCGTAGTTGAACTAGATATGGCCCGTGTGTGTAGAAATCACAGTTCTTTTGTTCTGAGCAATCTCACTGTTCTGGCCCTATAGGAAACACAGTAGAGTAGAAGAGTGCTCTTTTCTCAAAAGCAGAGTGTTTTTCTTGTAAGGCGAGCGAGTGTTCGTTTCCCAGTCCTAAATGGAGTTGAGACACATGCAGTTTTTGGTCCTACGAGCAAGAGTTTTTTTCTGGTAATAAGAGTCACTAATGCACTCCCATTGCCATATACAGTGCAAATAGCACTTGCATCATTTCCCAGCAACTACAGTGTATTGGACTGAAGAGGAGCTACTGTTCTTGTCAGTTTCCTAAGCAGAATTGAACTAGATATTGCCCGTGTGAAGGAAGCACAGTTCTTTTGTTCTGATCAAGCTCACTCTTCCGGCCCTATAGGAAACACAGTAGTGTAGAAGAGTGCTCTTTTCTCTAAAGCAGAGTGTGTTTCTTGTAAGGCGAGCTCGCGTTTGTTTCCCAGTCCTAAATGGAGTTGAATCAAATGCAGTTTCTGGTCCTACGAGCAAGAGTTGTTTTCTGGTAAGAAGAGTCTCTATTATGCTCCAAATGCCATACACAGTGCAAATAGCACTCGCGTCTGTTCCCAGCAAGTACAGTGTATTGGACTGAATAGAGGCTACTGTTCTTGTCAGTTTCCTAAGCAGAGTTGAACTAGATATAGTCTGTGTGTGTAGGAAGCACAGTTCTTATGTTCTGAGCAAGCTCACTGTTGTGGCCCTATAGGAAACACAGTAGAGTAGAAGAGTGCTCTTTTCTCAAAAGCAGAGTGTGTTTCTTGTAAGGCGAGCTAGCGTTTTTTTCACAGTCCTAAATGGAGTTGAGTCACATGCAGTTTTTGGTCCTACGAGCAAGAGTTGTTTTCTGAGAAGAATAGTCAGTATTGCGCTCCAAATGCCATACACAGTGCAAATAGCACTCGCGTTTGTTCCCTTCAAGTACAGTGTATTGGACTGAATAGGAACTACTGTTCTTGTCAGTTTCCTCAGCAGAGTTGCAGTAGATATGGTCCGTGTGTGTAGGAATCACAGTTCTTTTGTTCTGAGCAAGCTCACTGTTTGGACCCCATTGGAAACACAGTAGCGTAGAAGAGTGCTCTTTTCTCAAAAGCAGAGTGTGTTTCTTGTAAGGCGAGTTAGCGTTTGTTTCCCAGTCCTAAATGGAGTTGAATCACATGCAGTTTCTGGTCCTATGAGCAAGAGTTGTTTTCTGGTAAGGAAAGTCACTATTGCGTTCCCACTGCCATACACAGTTCAAATAGCTCTCGCGTGTGTTCCCAGCAAGTACAGTGTATCGGACTGAAGAGGAGCTACTGTTCTTGTCAGGTTCTTAGCAGAGTTGAACTAGATATGGCCCGTGTGTGTAGGAAGCACAGTTCTTTTGTTCTGAGCAAGCTCACTGTTCTGGCCCTATAGGAAACACTGTAGAGTAGAAGAGTGCTCTTTTCTCAAAAGCAGAGTGTGTTTCTTGTAAGGCAAGCTAGAGTTTGTTTCCCAGGCCTAAATGGAGTTGAATCACATGCAGTTTCTGGTCCTACGAACCAGAGTTGTTTTCTGGTAAGAGGAGCTACTATTGCGCTCCCACTGCCATACACAGTGCAAATAGCACTCGCGTCTGTTCCCAGCAATTACAGTGTATTGGACTGAAAAGAAGCTACTGTTCTTGTCAGTTTCCTAAGGGGAGTTGAACTAGATATGGCCCGTGTGTGTCGGAAGCACAGTTCTTTTGTTCTGAGCAAGCTCACTGTTCTGGCCCTATAGGAAACACAGTAGAGTAGAAGAGTGCTCTTTTCTCAAAAGCAGAGTGTGTTTCTTGTAAGGCGAGCTAGTGTTTGTTTCTCAGTCCTAAATGGAGTTGAATCACATGCAGTTTTTGGTCCTACGAACCAGAGTTGTTTTCTGGTAAGTGGAGTCACTATGGTTCTCCCATTGCCATACACAGTACAAATAGCACTCATGTCTGTTCCCAGCAAGTACAGTGCATTGGACTGAAGAAAAGCTACTGTTCTTGTCAGTTTCGTAAGCGGAGTTGAACTAGATATGGCCCGTGTGTGTAGAAAGCACAGTTCTTTTGTTCTGACCAATCTCACTGTTCTGTCCCTATAGGAAACACAGTAGAGTAGAAGAGTGCTCTTTCCTCAAAAGCAGAGTGTGTTTCTTGTAAGGCTAGCTAGAGTTTGTTTCCCAGTCCTAAATGGAGTTGAATCACATGCAGTTTCTAGTCCTACGAACCAGAGTTTTTTTCTGGTAAGTGGAGTCACTATTGCGCTCCCATTGCCATACACAGTGCAAATAGCACTCGCGTCTGTTCCCAGCAAGTACAGTGTATCGGACTGAAGAGGAGCTACTGTTCTTGTCAGTTTCCTAAGCAGAGTTGAACTAGATATGGCCCGTGTGAAGGAAGCACAGTTCTTTTGTAATGATCAAGCTCACTGTTCTGGCCCTAGAGGAAACACAGTAGAGTAGAAGAATGCTCTTTCTCAAAAGCAGAGTGTTTTTCTTGTAAGGCGAGCTAGCGTTTGTTTCCCAGTCCTAAATGGAGTTGAGACACATGCAGCTTTTGGTCCTACGAGCAAGAGTTTTTTTCTTGTAATAAGAGTCGTTAATGCACTCCCATTGCCCTATCAAGTGCAAATAGCACTTGCATCATTTCCCAGAGAGTGCAGTGTATTGGACTGAAGAGGATCTACTGTTCTTGTCAGTTTCCTAAGCAGAGTTGAACTAGATATGGCCCGTGTGAAGGAAGCACAGTTCTTTTGTTCTGATCAAGCTCACTGTTCTGGCCCTATAGGAAACACAGTAGTGTAGAAGAGTGCTCTTTTCTCTAAAGCAGAGTGTGTTTCTTGTAAGGCAAGCTAGAGTTTGTTTCCCAGGCCTAAATGGAGTTGAATCACATGCAGTTTCTGGTCCTACGAACCAGAGTTGTTTTCTGGTAAGAGGAGCTACTATTGCGCTCCCACTGCCATACACAGTGCAAATAGCACTCGCGTCTGTTCCCAGCAATTACAGTGTATTGGACTGAAAAGAAGCTACTGTTCTTGTCAGTTTCCTAAGGGGAGTTGAACTAGATATGGCCCGTGTGTGTCGGAAGCACAGTTCTTTTGTTCTGAGCAAGCTCACTGTTCTGGCCCTATAGGAAACACAGTAGAGTAGAAGAGTGCTCTTTTCTCAAAAGCAGAGTGTGTTTCTTGTAAGGCGAGCTAGTGTTTGTTTCTCAGTCCTAAATGGAGTTGAATCACATGCAGTTTTTGGTCCTACGAACCAGAGTTGTTTTCTGGTAAGTGGAGTCACTATGGTTCTCCCATTGCCATACACAGTACAAATAGCACTCATGTCTGTTCCCAGCAAGTACAGTGCATTGGACTGAAGAAAAGCTACTGTTCTTGTCAGTTTCGTAAGCGGAGTTGAACTAGATATGGCCTGTGTGTGTAGAAAGCACAGTTCTTTTGTTCTGACCAATCTCACTGTTCTGTCCCTATAGGAAACACAGTAGAGTAGAAGAGTGCTCTTTCCTCAAAAGCAGAGTGTGTTTCTTGTAAGGCTAGCTAGAGTTTGTTTCCCAGTCCTAAATGGAGTTGAATCACATGCAGTTTCTAGTCCTACGAACCAGAGTTTTTTTCTGGTAAGTGGAGTCACTATTGCGCTCCCATTGCCATACACAGTGCAAATAGCACTCGCGTCTGTTCCCAGCACGTACAGTGTATCGGACTGAAGAGGAGCTACTGTTCTTGTCAGTTTCCTAAGCAGAGTTGAACTAGATATGGCCCGTGTGAAGGAAGCACAGTTCTTTTGTAATGATCAAGCTCACTGTTCTGGCCCTAGAGGAAACACAGTAGAGTAGAAGAATGCTCTTTTCTCAAAAGCAGAGTGTTTTTCTTGTAAGGCGAGCTAGCGTTTGTTTCCCAGTCCTAAATGGAGTTGAGACACATGCAGCTTTTGGTCCTACGAGCAAGAGTTTTTTTCTTGTAATAAGAGTCGCTAATGCACTCCCATTGCCCTATCAAGTGCAAATAGCACTTGCATCATTTCCCAGAGAGTGCAGTGTATTGGACTGAAGAGGATCTACTGTTCTTGTCAGTTTCCTAAGCAGAGTTGAACTAGATATGGCCCGTGTGAAGGAAGCACAGTTCTTTTGTTCTGATCAAGCTCACTGTTCTGGCCCTATAGGAAACACAGTAGTGTAGAAGAGTGCTCTTTTCTCTAAAGCAGAGTGTGTTTCTTGTAAGGCGAGCTCGCGTTTGTTTCCCAGTCCTAAATGGAGTTGAATCAAATGCAGTTTCTGGTCCTACGAGAAAGAGTTGTTTTCTGGTAAGGAAAGTCACTATTGTGCTCCCACTGCCGTACACAGTGCAAATAGCACTCGCGTGTGTTCCCAGATAGTACAGTGTATCGGACTGAAGAGGAATTACTGTTCTTGTCAGTTTCCTAAGCAGAGTTGAACTAGATATGGTCCGTGTGTGTAGGAAGCACAGTTCTTATGTTCTGAGCAAGCTCACTCTTCTGGCCCTATAGGAAACACAGTAGAGTAGAAGAGTGCTCTTTTCTCTAAAGCAGAGTGTGTTTCTTGTAAGGCAAGCTCGCATTTGTTTCCCAGTCCTAAACGGAGTTGAGTCACATGCAGTTTTTGGTCCAACGAGCAAGAGTTGTTTTCTGGTAAGAAGAGTCACTATTGTGCTCCAATTGCCATACACAGTGCAAATAGCACTCGCGTCTGTTCCCAGCATGTACAGTGTATTGGACTGAATAGAAGCTACTGTTCTTGTCAGTTTCCTAAGCAGAGTTGAACTAGATATGGTCCGTGTGTGTAGGAAACACAGTTCTTTTGTTCTGAGCAAGCTCAATGTTCTGGCCCTATAGGAAACACAGTAGAGTAGAAGAGTGCTCTTTTCTCAAAAGCAGAGTGTGTTTCTTGTAAGGCGAGCTAGCGTTTTTTTCACAGTCCTAAATGGAGTTGAGTCACATGCAGTTTTTGGTCCTACGAGCAAGAGTTGTTTTCTGAGAAGAATAGTCACTATTGCGCTCCAAATGCCATACACAGTGCAAATAGCACTCGCGTTTGTTCCCTTCAAGTACAGTGTATTGGACTGAATAGGAACTACTGTTCTTGTCAGTTTCCTCAGCAGAGTTGAAGTAGATATGGTCCGTGTGTGTAGGAACCACAGTTCTTTTGTTCTGAGCAAGCTCACTGTTTGGACCCCATTGGAAACACAGTAGAGTAGAAGAGTGCTCTTTTCTCAAAAGCAGAGTGTGTTTCTTGTAAGGCGAGCTAGCGTTTGTTTTCCAGTCCTAAATGGAGTTGAATCACATGCAGTTTCTAGTCCTACGAGCAAGAGTTGTTTTCTGGTAAGGAAAGTCACTATTGCGTTCTCACTGCCATACACAGTGCAAATAGCACTCGCGTCTCTTCCCAGCAAGTACAGTGTATCGGACTGAAGAGGAGCTACTGTTCTTGTCAGGTTCCTAAGCAGAGTTGAACTAGATATGGCCCGTGTGAAGGAAGCACAGTTCTTTTGTTCTGAGCAAGCTCACTGTTCTGGCCCTATAGGAAACACTGTAGAGTAGAAGAGTGCTCTTTTCTCAAAAGCAGAGTGTGTTTCTTGTAAGGCAAGCTAGAGTTTGTTTCCCAGGCCTAAATGGAGTTGAATCACATGCAGTTTCTGGTCCTACGAACCAGAGTTGTTTTCTGGTAAGAGGAGCCACTATTGCGCTCCCACTGCCATACACAGTGCAAATAGCACTCGCGTCTGTTCCCAGCAAGTACAGTGTGTTGGACTGAAGAGAAGCTACTGTTCTTGTCAGTTTCCTAAGGGGAGTTGAACTAGATATGCCCCGTGTGTGTCGGAAGCACAGTTCTTTTGTTCTGAGCAAGCTCACTGTTCTGGCCCTATAGGAAACACAGTAGAGTAGAAGAGTGCTCTTTTCTCAAAAGCAGAGTGTGTTTCTTGTAAGGCGAGCTAGTGTTTGTTTCTCAGTCCTAAATGGAGTTGAATCACATGCAGTTTTTGGTCCTACGAACCAGAGTTGTTTTCTGGTAAGTGGAGTCACTATGGTTCTCCCATTGCCATACACAGTACAAATAGCACTCATGTCTGTTCCCAGCAAGTACAGTGCATTGGACTGAAGAAAAGCTACTGTTCTTGTCAGTTTCGTAAGCGGAGTTGAACTAGATATGGCCCGTGTGTGTAGAAAGCACAGTTCTTTTGTTCTGACCAATCTCACTGTTCTGGCCCTATAGGAAACACAGTAGAGTAGAAGAGTGCTCTTTCCTCAAAAGCAGAGTGTGTTTCTTGTAAGGCTAGCTAGAGTTTGTTTCCCAGTCCTAAATGGAGTTGAATCACATGCAGTTTCTAGTCCTACGAACCAGAGTTGTTTTCTGGTAAGTGGAGTCACTATTGCGCTCCCATTGCCATACACAGTGCAAATAGCACTCGCGTCTGTTCCCAGCAAGTACAGTGTATCGGACTGAAGAGGAGCTACTGTTCTTGTCAGTTTCCTAAGCAGAGTTGAACTAGATATGGCCCGTGTGAAGGAAGCACAGTTCTTTTGTTCTGATCAAGCTCACTGTTCTGGCCCTATAGGAAACACAGTAGTGTAGAAGAGTGCTCTTTTCTCTAAAGCAGAGTGTGTTTCTTGTAAGGCGAGCTCGCGTTTGTTTCCCAGTCCTAAATGGAGTTGAATCAAATGCAGTTTCTGGTCCTACGAGAAAGAGTTGTTTTCTGGTAAGGAAAGTCACTATTGTGCTCCCACTGCCGTACACAGTGCAAATAGCACTCGCGTGTGTTCCCAGCTAGTACTGTGTATCGGACTGAAGAGGAAATACTGTTCTTGTCAGTTTCCTAAGCAGAGTTGAACTAGATATGGTCTGTGGGTGTAGGAAGCACAGTTCTTTTGTTCTGATCAAGCTCACTGTTCCGGCCATAGAGGAAACACAGTAGAGTAGAAGAGTGCTCTTACCTCAAAAGCAGAGTGTTTTCCTTGTAAGGCGAGCTAACATTTGTTTCCCAGTCCTAAAAGGAGTTGAAACACATGCAGTTTTTGGTCCTACGAGCAAGAGTTTTTTTCTGGTAATAAGAGTCACTAATGCACTCCCATTGACATTCACAGTGCAAATACCACTTGCATTTGTTCCCAGCAAGTACAGTGAATTGGACTGAAGAGGATCTACTGTTCTTGTCAGTTTCCTATGCAGAGTTGAACTAGATATGGCCCGTGTGTGTAGGAAGATCAGATCTTTTGTTCTGAGCAAGCTCACTGTTTGGAACCCATACGAAACACAGTAGAGTAGAAGAGTGCTCTTTTCTCAAAAGCAGAGTGTGTTTCAAGTAAGGCGCGCTAGCATTTGTTTCCCAGTCCTAAATGGAGTTGAATCACATGCAGTTTCTAGTCCTACGAACCAGAGTTGTTTTCTGGTAAGAGGAGTCACTATTGCGCTCCCATTGCCATACACAGTGCAAATAGAACTCGCGTCTGTTCCCAGCAAGTACAGTGTATTGGACTAAGGAGAAGCTACTGTCCTTGTCAGTTTCCTAAGCAGAGTTGAACTAGATATGGTCCGTGTGTGTAGGAAGCACAGTTCTTTTGTTCTGATCAAGCTCACTGTTCTGGCTCTAGAGGAAACACAGTAGAGTAGAAGAGTGCTCTTTTCTCAAAAGCAGAGTGTTTTTCTTGTAAGGCGAGCTAGCGTTTGTTTCCCAGTCCGAAATGGAGTTGAGACACATGCAATTTTTGGTCCTACGAGCAAGAGTTTTTTCTGGTAATAAGAGTCACTAATGCACTCCAATTGCCATACACAGTGCAAATAGCACTTGCATTTGTTCCCAGCAAGTACAGTGAATTGGACTGAAGAGGATCTACTGTTCTTCAGTTTCCTAAGGGGAGTTGAACTAGATATGGCCTGTGTGTGTAGGAAGCACAGTTCTTTTGTTCTGAGCAAGCTCACTGTTCTGGCACTATAGGAAACACAGTAGAGTAGAAGAGTGCTCTTTTCTCAAAAGCAGAGTGTGTTTCTTCTAAGGCGAGCTAGAGTTTGTTTCCCAGTCATAAATGGAGTTGTATCACATGCAGTTTCTGGTCCTACGAGCAAGAGTTGTTTTCTGGTAAGAAGAGTCACTATTGCACTCCCATTGCCATACACAGAGCAAATAGCACTGGCGTCTGTTCAAAGCAAGTACAGTGTATTGGACTGAAGAGAAGCTACTGTTCTTGTCAGTTTCCTAAGGGGAGTTGAACTAGATATGGCCCGTGTGTGTAGGAAGCACAGTTCTTTTGTTCTGAGCAAGCTCACTGTTCTGGCCCTATAGAAAACACAGTAGAGCAGAAGAGTGCTCTTTACTCAAAAGCAGAGTGTGTTTCTTGTAAGGCGAGCTAGTGTTTGTTTCCCAGTCCTAAAAGGAGTTGAATCACATGCAGTTTCTGGTCCTACGAGCAAGAGTTGTTTTCTGGTAAGAAGAGTCACTATTGCGCTGCCATTGCTATACACAGGACAAATAGAACTGGCGTCTGTTCCCAGCATGTACAGTGTATTGGACTGAAGAGGATCTACTGTTCTCGTCAGGTTCCTAAGCAGAATTGAACTAGATATGGCCGTGTGTGTAGGGAGCACAGTTCTTTTGTTCTGAGCAAGCTCACTTTTCGGACCCCATAGAAAAACAGTAGAGTAGATTTGTGCTCTTTTCTCAAAAGCAGAGTGTGTTTCTTGTAAGGCGATCTAGCGTTTGTTTCACAGTCCTAAATGGAGTTGAGTCACATGCAGTTTTTGGTCCAACGAGCAAGAGTTGTTTTCTGGTAAGAAGAGTCACTATTGTGCTCCAACTGCCATACACAGTGCAAATAGCACTCGCGTCTCTTCCCAGCAAGTACAGTGTGTTGGACTGAAGAGAAGCTACTGTTCTTGTCAGTTTCCTAAGGGGAGTTGAACTAGATATGGCCCGTGTGTGTCGGAAGCACAGTTCTTTTGTTCTGAGCAAGCTCACTGTTCTGGCCCTATAGGAAACACAGTAGAGTAGATGAATGCTCTTTTCTCAAAAGCAAAGTGTGTTTCTTGTAAGGCGAGCTAGTGTTTGTTTCCCAGTCCTAAATAGAGTTGAATCACATGCAGTTTCTGGTCCTACGAACCAGAGTTGTTTTCTGGTAAGAGGAGTCACTATTGTGCTCCCATTGCCATATACAGTACAAATAGCACTCGTGTCTGTTCCCAGCAAGTACAGTGCATTGGACTGAAGAGAAGCTACTGTTCTTGACAGTTTCCTAAGCGGAGTTGAACTAGATATGGCCCGTGTGTGTAGGAAGCACAGTTCTTTTGTTCTGAGCAAGCTCACTGTTCTGGCCCTATAGGAAACACAGTAGAGTGGAAGAGTGCTCTTTTCTCAAAAGCAGAGTGTGTTTCTTTTAAGGCGAGGTAGCGTTTGTTTCCCAGTCCTAAATGCAGTTGAATCACATGCAGTTTCTAGTCCTACGAACCAGAGTTGTTTTCTGGTAAGAGGAGTCACTATTGCGCTCCCATTGCCATACACAGTGCAAATAGAACTCGCGTCTGTTCCCAGCAAGTACAGTGTATTGGACTAAGGAGGAGCTACTGTTCTTGTCAGTTTCCTAAGCAGAGTTGAACTAGATATGGTCCGTGTGTGTAGGAAGCACAGTTCTTTTGTTCTGATCAAGCTCACTGTTCTGGCTCTAGAGGAAACACAGTAGAGTAGAAGAGTGCTCTTTTCTCAAAAGCAGAGTGTTTTTCTTGTAAGGCGAGCTAGCGTTTGTTTCCCAGTCCGAAATGGAGTTGAGACACATGCAATTTTTGGTCCTACGAGCAAGAGTTTTTTCTGGTAATAAGAGTCACTAATGCACTCCAATTGCCATACACAGTGCAAATAGCACTTGCATTTGTTCCCAGCAAGTACAGTGAATTGGACTGAAGAGGATCTACTGTTCTTCAGTTTCCTAAGGGGAGTTGAACTAGATATGGCCTGTGTGTGTAGGAAGCACAGTTCTTTTGTTCTGAGCAAGCTCACTGTTCTGGCACTATAGGAAACACAGTAGAGTAGAAGAGTGCTCTTTTCTCAAAAGCAGAGTGTGTTTCTTCTAAGGCGAGCTAGAGTTTGTTTCCCAGTCATAAATGGAGTTGTATCACATGCAGTTTCTGGTCCTACGAGCAAGAGTTGTTTTCTGGTAAGAAGAGTCACTATTGCACTCCCATTGCCATACACAGAGCAAATAGCACTGGCGTCTGTTCAAAGCAAGTACAGTGTATTGGACTGAAGAGAAGCTACTGTTCTTGTCAGTTTCCTAAGGGGAGTTGAACTAGATATGGCCCGTGTGTGTAGGAAGCACAGTTCTTTTGTTCTGAGCAAGCTCACTGTTCTGGCCCTATAGAAAACACAGTAGAGCAGAAGAGTGCTCTTTACTCAAAAGCAGAGTGTGTTTCTTGTAAGGCGAGCTAGTGTTTGTTTCCCAGTCCTAAAAGGAGTTGAATCACATGCAGTTTCTGGTCCTACGAGCAAGAGTTGTTTTCTGGTAAGAAGAGTCACTATTGCGCTGCCATTGCTATACACAGGACAAATAGAACTGGCGTCTGTTCCCAGCATGTACAGTGTATTGGACTGAAGAGGATCTACTGTTCTCGTCAGGTTCCTAAGCAGAATTGAACTAGATATGGCCGTGTGTGTAGGGAGCACAGTTCTTTTGTTCTGAGCAAGCTCACTTTTCGGACCCCATAGAAAAACAGTAGAGTAGATTTGTGCTCTTTTCTCAAAAGCAGAGTGTGTTTCTTGTAAGGCGATCTAGCGTTTGTTTCACAGTCCTAAATGGAGTTGAGTCACATGCAGTTTTTGGTCCAACGAGCAAGAGTTGTTTTCTGGTAAGAAGAGTCACTATTGTGCTCCAACTGCCATACACAGTGCAAATAGCACTCGCGTCTCTTCCCAGCAAGTACAGTGTGTTGGACTGAAGAGAAGCTACTGTTCTTGTCAGTTTCCTAAGGGGAGTTGAACTAGATATGGCCCGTGTGTGTCGGAAGCACAGTTCTTTTGTTCTGAGCAAGCTCACTGTTCTGGCCCTATAGGAAACACAGTAGAGTAGATGAATGCTCTTTTCTCAAAAGCAAAGTGTGTTTCTTGTAAGGCGAGCTAGTGTTTGTTTCCCAGTCCTAAATAGAGTTGAATCACATGCAGTTTCTGGTCCTACGAACCAGAGTTGTTTTCTGGTAAGAGGAGTCACTATTGTGCTCCCATTGCCATACACAGTACAAATAGCACTCGTGTCTGTTCCCAGCAAGTACAGTGCATTGGACTGAAGAGAAGCTACTGTTCTTGTCAGTTTCGTAACTAGATATGGCTCGTGTGTGTAGAAAGCACAGTTCTTTTGTTCTGAGCAATCTCACTGTTCTGGCCCTATAGGAAACACAGTAGAGTAGAAGAGTGCTCTTTTCTCAAAAGCAGAGTGTGTTTCTTGTAAGGCGAGCTAGCGTTTGTTTTCCAGTCCTAAATGGAGTTGAATCACATGCAGTTTCTGGTCCTACGAGCAAGAGTTGTTTTCTCGTAAGGAAAGTCACTATTGCGTTCCCACTGCCATACACAGTGCAAATAGCACTCGCGTGTGTTCCCAGCAAGTACAGTGTATCGGACTGAAGAGGAGCTACTGTTCTTGTCAGGTTCCTAAGCAGAGTTGAACTAGATATGGCCCGTGTGAAGGAAGCACAGTTCTTTTGTTCTGAGCAAGCTCACTGTTCTGGCCCTATAGGAAACACTGTAGAGTAGAAGAGTGCTCTTTTCTCTAAAGCAGAGTGTGTTTCTTGTAAGGCAAGCTAGAGTTTGTTTCCCAGGCCTAAATGGAGTTGAATCACATGCAGTTTCTGGTCCTACGAACCAGAGTTGTTTTCTGGTAAGAGGAGCCACTATTGCGCTCCCACTGCCATACACAGTGCAAATAGCACTCGCGTCTGTTCCCAGCAAGTACAGTGTGTTGGACTGAAGAGAAGCTACTGTTCTTGTCAGTTTCCTAAGGGGAGTTGAACTAGATATGGCCCGTGTGTGTCGGAAGCACAGTTCTTTTGTTCTGAGCAAGCTCACTGTTCTGGCCCTATAGGAAACACAGTAGAGTAGAAGAGTGCTCTTTTCTCAAAAGCAGAGTGTGTTTCTTGTAAGGCGAGCTAGTGTTTGTTTCTCAGTCCTAAATGGAGTTGAATCACATGCAGTTTTTGGTCCTACGAACCAGAGTTGTTTTCTGGTAAGTGGAGTCACTATGGTTCTCCCATTGCCATACACAGTACAAATAGCACTCATGTCTGTTCCCAGCAAGTACAGTGCATTGGACTGAAGAAAAGCTACTGTTCTTGTCAGTTTCGTAAGCAGAGTTGAACTAGATATGGCCCGTGTGTGTAGAAAGCACAGTTCTTTTGTTCTGACCAATCTCACTGTTCTGGCCCTATAGGAAACACAGTAGAGTAGAAGAGTGCTCTTTCCTCAAAAGCAGAGTGTGTTTCTTGTAAGGCTAGCTAGAGTTTGTTTCCCAGTCCTAAATGGAGTTGAATCACATGGAGTTTCTAGTCCTACGAACCAGAGTTGTTTTCTGGTAAGTGGAGTCACTATTGCGCTCCCATTGCCATACACAGTGCAAATAGCACTCGCGTCTGTTCCCAGCAAGTACAGTGTATCGGACTGAAGAGGAGCTACTGTTCTTGTCAGTTTCCTAAGCAGAGTTGAACAAGATATGGCCCGTGTGAAGGAAGCACAGTTCTTTTGTTCTGATCAAGCTCACTGTTCTGGCCCTATAGGAAACACAGTAGTGTAAAGAGTGCTCTTTTCTCTAAAGCAGAGTGTGTTTCTTGTAAGGCGAGCTAGCGTTTGTTTCCCAGTCCTAAATGGAGTTGAATCAAATGCAGTTTCTGGTCCTACGAGAAAGAGTTGTTTTCTGGTAAGGAAAGTCACTATTGTGCTCCCACTGCCGTACACAGTGCAAATAGCACTCGCGTGTGTTCCCAGCTAGTACTGTGTATCGGACTGAAGAGGAAATACTGTTCTTGTCAGTTTCCTAAGCAGAGTTGAACTAGATATGGTCCGTGTGTGTAGGAAGCACAGTTCTTTTGTTCTGATCAAGCTCACTGTTCCGGCCATAGAGGAAACACAGTAGAGTAGAAGAGTGCTCTTACCTCAAAAGCAGAGTGTTTTCCTTGTAAGGCGAGCTAACATTTGTTTCCCAGTCCTAAAAGGAGTTGAAACACATGCAGTTTTTGGTCCTACGAGCAAGAGTTTTTTTCTGGTAATAAGAGTCACTAATGCACTCCCATTGACATTCACAGTGCAAATACCACTTGCATTTGTTCCCAGCAAGTACAGTGAATTGGACTGAAGAGGATCTACTGTTCTTGTCAGTTTCCTATGCAGAGTTGAACTAGATATGGCCCGTGTGTGTAGGAAGATCAGATCTTTTGTTCTGAGCAAGCTCACTGTTTGGAACCCATACGAAACACAGTAGAGTAGAAGAGTGCTCTTTTCTCAAAAGCAGAGTGTGTTTCAAGTAAGGCGCGCTAGCATTTGTTTCCCAGTCCTAAATGGAGTTGAATCAAATGCAGTTTCTGGTCCTACGAGCAAGAGTTGTTTTCTGGTAAGGAAAGTCACTATTGCTCTCCCTTTGCCATACACAGTGCAAATAGCACTCGCGTGTGTTCCCAGCTAGTACAGTGTATCGGACTGAAGAGGAGCTACTGTTCTTGTCAGTTTCCTAAGCAGAGTTGAATTAGATATGGACCGTGTATGTAGGAAGCACAGTTCTTTTGTTCTGAGCAAGCTCACTGTTGTGGCCCTATAGGAAACACAGTAGAGTAGAAGAGTGCTCTTTTCTCAAAAGCAGAGTGTGTTTCTTGTAAGGCGAGCTAGCGTTTGTTTCCCAGTCCTAAACGGAGTTGAGTCACATGCAGTTTCTGGTCCTAAGAGCAAGAGTTGTTTTCTGGTAAGAAGAGTCACTATTGCACTCCCATTGCCATACACAGTGTAAATAGCACTAGCGTCTGTTCCCAGCAAGTACAGTGTATTGGACTGAAGAGAAGCTACTGTTCTTGACAGTTTCCTAAGCGGAGTTGAACTAGATATGGCCCGTGTGTGTAGGAAGCACAGTTCTTTTGTTCTGAGCAAGCTCACTGTTCTGGCCCTATAGGAAACACAGTAGAGTGGAAGAGTGCTCTTTTCTCAAAAGCAGAGTGTGTTTCTTTTAAGGCGAGGTAGCGTTTGTTTCCCAGTCCTAAATGCAGTTGAATCACATGCAGTTTCTAGTCCTACGAACCAGAGTTGTTTTCTGGTAAGAGGAGTCACTATTGCGCTCCCATTGCCATACACAGTGCAAATAGAACTCGCGTCTGTTCCCAGCAAGTACAGTGTATTGGACTAAGGAGGAGCTACTGTTCTTGTCAGTTTCCTAAGCAGAGTTGAACTAGATATGGTCCGTGTGTGTAGGAAGCACAGTTCTTTTGTTCTGATCAAGCTCACTGTTCTGGCTCTAGAGGAAACACAGTAGAGTAGAAGAGTGCTCTTTTCTCAAAAGCAGAGTGTTTTTCTTGTAAGGCGAGCTAGCGTTTGTTTCCCAGTCCGAAATGGAGTTGAGACACATGCAATTTTTGGTCCTACGAGCAAGAGTTTTTTCTGGTAATAAGAGTCACTAATGCACTCCAATTGCCATACACAGTGCAAATAGCACTTGCATTTGTTCCCAGCAAGTACAGTGAATTGGACTGAAGAGGATCTACTGTTCTTCAGTTTCCTAAGGGGAGTTGAACTAGATATGGCCTGTGTGTGTAGGAAGCACAGTTCTTTTGTTCTGAGCAAGCTCACTCTTCTGGCACTATAGGAAACACAGTAGAGTAGAAGAGTGCTCTTTTCTCAAAAGCAGAGTGTGTTTCTTCTAAGGCGAGCTAGAGTTTGTTTCCCAGTCATAAATGGAGTTGTATCACATGCAGTTTCTGGTCCTACGAGCAAGAGTTGTTTTCTGGTAAGAAGAGTCACTATTGCACTCCCATTGCCATACACAGAGCAAATAGCACTGGCGTCTGTTCAAAGCAAGTACAGTGTATTGGACTGAAGAGAAGCTACTGTTCTTGTCAGTTTCCTAAGGGGAGTTGAACTAGATATGGCCCGTGTGTGTAGGAAGCACAGTTCTTTTGTTCTGAGCAAGCTCACTGTTCTGGCCCTATAGAAAACACAGTAGAGCAGAAGAGTGCTCTTTACTCAAAAGCAGAGTGTGTTTCTTGTAAGGCGAGCTAGTGTTTGTTTCCCAGTCCTAAAAGGAGTTGAATCACATGCAGTTTCTGGTCCTACGAGCAAGAGTTGTTTTCTGGTAAGAAGAGTCACTATTGCGCTGCCATTGCTATACACAGGACAAATAGAACTGGCGTCTGTTCCCAGCATGTACAGTGTATTGGACTGAAGAGGATCTACTGTTCTCGTCAGGTTCCTAAGCAGAATTGAACTAGATATGGCCGTGTGTGTAGGGAGCACAGTTCTTTTGTTCTGAGCAAGCTCACTTTTCGGACCCCATAGAAAAACAGTAGAGTAGATTTGTGCTCTTTTCTCAAAAGCAGAGTGTGTTTCTTGTAAGGCGATCTAGCGTTTGTTTCACAGTCCTAAATGGAGTTGAGTCACATGCAGTTTTTGGTCCAACGAGCAAGAGTTGTTTTCTGGTAAGAAGAGTCACTATTGTGCTCCAACTGCCATACACAGTGCAAATAGCACTCGCGTCTCTTCCCAGCAAGTACAGTGTGTTGGACTGAAGAGAAGCTACTGTTCTTGTCAGTTTCCTAAGGGGAGTTGAACTAGATATGGCCCGTGTGTGTCGGAAGCACAGTTCTTTTGTTCTGAGCAAGCTCACTGTTCTGGCCCTATAGGAAACACAGTAGAGTAGATGAATGCTCTTTTCTCAAAAGCAAAGTGTGTTTCTTGTAAGGCGAGCTAGTGTTTGTTTCCCAGTCCTAAATAGAGTTGAATCACATGCAGTTTCTGGTCCTACGAACCAGAGTTGTTTTCTGGTAAGAGGAGTCACTATTGTGCTCCCATTGCCATACACAGTACAAATAGCACTCGTGTCTGTTCCCAGCAAGTACAGTGCATTGGACTGAAGAGAAGCTACTGTTCTTGTCAGTTTCGTAACTAGATATGGCTCGTGTGTGTAGAAAGCACAGTTCTTTTGTTCTGAGCAATCTCACTGTTCTGGCCCTATAGGAAACACAGTAGAGTAGAAGAGTGCTCTTTTCTCAAAAGCAGAGTGTGTTTCTTGTAAAGCGAGCTAGCGTTTGTTTTCCAGTCCTAAATGGAGTTGAATCACATGCAGTTTCTGGTCCTACGAGCAAGAGTTGTTTTCTCGTAAGGAAAGTCACTATTGCGTTCCCACTGCCATACACAGTGCAAATAGCACTCGCGTCTCTTCCCAGCAAGTACAGTGTATCGGACTGAAGAGGAGCTACTGTTCTTGTCAGGTTCCTAAGCAGAGTTGAACTAGATATGGCCCGTGTGAAGGAAGCACAGTTCTTTTGTTCTGAGCAAGCTCACTGTTCTGGCCCTATAGGAAACACTGTAGAGTAGAAGAGTGCTCTTTTCTCAAAAGCAGAGTGTGTTTCTTGTTAGGCAAGCTAGAGTTTGTTTCCCAGGCCTAAATGGAGTTGAATCACATGCAGTTTCTGGTCCTACGAACCAGAGTTGTTTTCTGGTAAGAGGAGCCACTATTGCGCTCCCACTGCCATACACAGTGCAAATAGCACTCGCGTCTGTTCCCAGCAAGTACAGTGTGTTGGACTGAAGAGAAGCTACTGTTCTTGTCAGTTTCCTAAGGGGAGTTGAACTAGATATGGCCCGTGTGTGTCGGAAGCACAGTTCTTTTGTTCTGAGCAAGCTCACTGTTCTGGCCCTATAGGAAACACAGTAGAGTAGAAGAGTGCTCTTTTCTCAAAAGCAGAGTGTGTTTCTTGTAAGGCGAGCTAGTGTTTGTTTCTCAGTCCTAAATGGAGTTGAATCACATGCAGTTTTTGGTCCTACGAACCAGAGTTGTTTTCTGGTAAGTGGAGTCACTATGGTTCTCCCATTGCCATACACAGTACAAATAGCACTCATGTCTGTTCCCAGCAAGTACAGTGCATTGGACTGAAGAAAAGCTACTGTTCTTGTCAGTTTCGTAAGCAGAGTTGAACTAGATATGGCCCGTGTGTGTAGAAAGCACAGTTCTTTTGTTCTGACCAATCTCACTGTTCTGGCCCTATAGGAAACACAGTAGAGTAGAAGAGTGCTCTTTCCTCAAAAGCAGAGTGTGTTTCTTGTAAGGCTAGCTAGAGTTTGTTTCCCAGTACTAAATGGAGTTGAATCACATGGAGTTTCTAGTCCTACGAACCAGAGTTGTTTTCTGGTAAGTGGAGTCACTATTGCGCTCCCATTGCCATACACAGTGCAAATAGCACTCGCGTCTGTTCCCAGCAAGTACAGTGTATCGGACTGAAGAGGAGCTACTGTTCTTGTCAGTTTCCTAAGCAGAGTTGAACTAGATATGGCCCGTGTGAAGGAAGCACAGTTCTTTTGTTCTGATCAAGCTCACTGTTCTGGCCCTATAGGAAACACAGTAGTGTAGAAGAGTGCTCTTTTCTCTAAAGCAGAGTGTGTTTCATGTAAGGCGAGCTAGCGTTTGTTTCCCAGTCCTAAATGGAGTTGAATCAAATGCAGTTTCTGGTCCAACGAGAAAGAGTTGTTTTCTGGTAAGGAAAGTCACTATTGTGCTCCCACTGCCGTACACAGTGCAAATAGCACTCGCGTGTGTTCCCAGCTAGTACTGTGTATCGGACTGAAGAGGAAATACTGTTCTTGTCAGTTTCCTAAGCAGAGTTGAACTAGATATGGTCCGTGTGTGTAGGAAGCACAGTTCTTTTGTTCTGATCAAGCTCACTGTTCCGGCCATAGAGGAAAAACAGTAGAGTAGAAGAGTGCTCTTACCTCAAAAGCAGAGTGTTTTCCTTGTAAGGCGAGCTAACATTTGTTTCCCAGTCCTAAAAGGAGTTGAAACACATGCAGTTTTTGGTCCTACGAGCAAGAGTTTTTTTCTGGTAATAAGAGTCACTAATGCACTCCCATTGACATTCACAGTGCAAATACCACTTGCATTTGTTCCCAGCAAGTACAGTGAATTGGACTGAAGAGGATCTACTGTTCTTGTCAGTTTCCTATGCAGAGTTGAACTAGATATGGCCCGTGTGTGTAGGAAGATCAGATCTTTTGTTCTGAGCAAGCTCACTGTTTGGAACCCATACGAAACACAGTAGAGTAGAAGAGTGCTCTTTTCTCAAAAGCAGAGTGTGTTTCAAGTAAGGCGCGCTAGCATTTGTTTCCCAGTCCTAAATGGAGTTGAATCAAATGCAGTTTCTGGTCCTACGAGCAAGAGTTGTTTTCTGGTAAGGAAAGTCACTATTGCTCTCCCTTTGCCATACACAGTGCAAATAGCACTCGCGTGTGTTCCCAGCTAGTACAGTGTATCGGACTGAAGAGGAGCTACTGTTCTTGTCAGTTTCCTAAGCAGAGTTGAACTAGATATGGTCCGTGTGTGTAGGAAGCACAGTTCTTTTGTTCTGAGCAAGCTCACTGTTGTGGCCCTATAGGAAACACAGTAGAGTAGAAGAGTGCTCTTTTCTCAAAAGCAGAGTGTGTTTCTTGTAAGGCGAGCTAGCGTTTGTTTCCCAGTCCTAAACGGAGTTGAGTCACATGCAGTTTCTGGTCCTAAGAGCAAGAGTTGTTTTCTGGTAAGAAGAGTCACTATTGCACTCCCATTGCCATACACAGTGTAAATAGCACTAGCGTCTGTTCCCAGCAAGTACAGTGTATTGGACTGAAGAGAAGCTACTGTTCTTGACAGTTTCCTAAGCGGAGTTGAACTAGATATGGCCCGTGTGTGTAGGAAGCACAGTTCTTTTGTTCTGAGCAAGCTCACTGTTCTGGCCCTATAGGAAACACAGTAGAGTGGAAGAGTGCTCTTTTCTCAAAAGCAGAGTGTGTTTCTTTTAAGGCGAGGTAGCGTTTGTTTCCCAGTCCTAAATGCAGTTGAATCACATGCAGTTTCTAGTCCTACGAACCAGAGTTGTTTTCTGGTAAGAGGAGTCACTATTGCGCTCCCATTGCCATACACAGTGCAAATAGAACTCGCGTCTGTTCCCAGCAAGTACAGTGTATTGGACTAAGGAGGAGCTACTGTTCTTGTCAGTTTCCTAAGCAGAGTTGAACTAGATATGGTCCGTGTGTGTAGGAAGCACAGTTCTTTTGTTCTGATCAAGCTCACTGTTCTGGCTCTAGAGGAAACACAGTAGAGTAGAAGAGTGCTCTTTTCTCAAAAGCAGAGTGTTTTTCTTGTAAGGCGAGCTAGCGTTTGTTTCCCAGTCCGAAATGGAGTTGAGACACATGCAATTTTTGGTCCTACGAGCAAGAGTTTTTTCTGGTAATAAGAGTCACTAATGCACTCCAATTGCCATACACAGTGCAAATAGCACTTGCATTTGTTCCCAGCAAGTACAGTGAATTGGACTGAAGAGGATCTACTGTTCTTCAGTTTCCTAAGGGGAGTTGAACTAGATATGGCCTGTGTGTGTAGGAAGCACAGGTCTTTTGTTCTGAGCAAGCTCACTGTTCTGGCACTATAGGAAACACAGTAGAGTAGAAGAGTGCTCTTTTCTCAAAAGCAGAGTGTGTTTCTTCTAAGGCGAGCTAGAGTTTGTTTCCCAGTCATAAATGGAGTTGTATCACATGCAGTTTCTGGTCCTACGAGCAAGAGTTGTTTTCTGGTAAGAAGAGTCACTATTGCACTCCCATTGCCATACACAGAGTAAATAACACTGGCGTCTGTTCAAAGCAAGTACAGTGCATTGGACTCAAGAGAAGCTTCTGTTCTTGTCAGGTTCCTAAGGTGAGTTGAACTAGATATGGCCCGTGTATGTAAGAAGCACAGTTCTTTTGTTCTGAGCAAGCTCACTTTTCTGGCTCTATAGGAAACACAGTAGAGTAGATGAGTGCTCTTTTCTCAAAAGCAGAGTGTGTTTTTTGTAAGGCGAGCTAGAGTTTGTTTCCCAGTCCTAAATGGAGTTGAATCACATTCAGTTTCTGGTCTTATGAACGAGTGTTGTTTTGTGGTAAGAGGGGTCACTATTGTGCTCCCATTGCCATACACAGTGCAAATAGCACTCGCGTCTGTTCCCAGCAAGTACAGTGCATTGGACTCAAGAGAAGCTACTGTTCTTGTCAGTTTCCTAAGCGGAGTTGAACTAGATATGGCCCGTGTGTGTAGAAAGCACAGTTCTTTTGTTCTGAGCAAGCTCACTGTTCTGGCCCTATAGGAACCACAGTAGAGTAGATGAATGCTCTTTTCTCAAAAGCAGAGTGTGTTTCTTGTAAGGCAAGCTAGCGTTTGTTTCACAGTCCTAAATGGAGTTGAGTCACATGTAGTTTTTGGTCCTACGAGCAAGAGTTGTTTTCTGGTAAGAATAGTCACTATTGCGCTCCCACTGCCATACACAGTGCAAATAGCACTCGCGTTTGTTCCCTTCAAGTACAGTGTATTGGACTGAATAGGAACTACTGTTCTTGTCAGTTTCCTCAGCAGAGTTGAAGTAGATATGGTCCGTGTGTGTAGGAATCACAGTTCTTTTGTTGTGAGCAAGCTCACTGTTTGGACCCCATTGGAAACAGAGTAGAGTAGAAGAGTGCTCTTTTCTCAAAAGCAGAGTGTGTTTCTTGTAAGGCGAGCTAGCGTTTGTTTCCCAGTCCTAAATGGAGTTGAATCACATGCAGTTTCTGGTCCTTCAAGCAAGAGTTGTTTTCTGGTAAGGAAAGTCACTATTGCGCTCCCACTGCCTTACATAGTGCAAATAGCACTGGGTCCGTTCCCAGCAAGTACAGTGTATCGGACTGAAGAGGAGCTACTGTTCTTGTCAGTTTCCTAAGCAGAGTTGAACTAGATATGGCCCGTGTGAAGGAAGCACAGTTCTTTTGTTCTGAGCAAGCTCACTGTTCTGGCCCTATAGGAAACAATGTAGAGTAGAAGAGTGCTCTTTTCTCAAAAGCAGCGTGTGTTTCTTGTAAGGCAAGCTAGAGTTTGTTTCCCAGGCCTAAATGGAGTTGAATCACATGCAGTTTCTGGTCCTACGAACCAGAGTTGTTTTCTGGTAAGAGGAGCCACTATTGCGCTCCAACTGCCATACACAGTGCAAATAGCACTCGCGTCTGTTCCCAGCAAGTACAGTGTATTGGACTGAAGAGAAGCTACTGTTCTTGTCAGTTTCCTAAGGGGAGTTGAACTAGATATGGCCCGTGTGTGTCGGAAGCACAGTTCTTTTGTTCTGAGCAAGCTCACTGTTCTGGCCCTATAGGAAACACAGTAGAGTAGAAGAGTGCTCTTTTCTCAAAAGCAAAGTGTGTTTCTTGTAAGGCGAGCTAGTGTTTGTTTCCCAGTCCTAAATGGAGTTGAATCACATGCAGTTTCTGGTCCTACGAACCAGAGTTGTTTTCTGGTAAGAGGAGTCACTATTGTGCTCCCATTGCCATACACAGTACATATAGCACTCGTGTCTGTTCCCAGCAAGTACAGTGCATTGGACTGAAGAGAAGCTACTGTTCTTGTCAGTTCGTAACTAGATATGGCCCGTGTGTGTAGAAAGCACAGTTCTTTTGTTCTGAGCAATCTCACTGTTCTGTCCCTATAGGAAACACAGTAGAGTAGAAGAGTGCTCTTTTCTCAAAAGCAGAGTGTGTTTCATGTAAGGCTAGCTAGAGTTTGTTTCCCAGTCCTAAATGAAGTTGAATCACATGCAGTTTCTAGTCCTACGAACCCGAGTTGTTTTCTGGTAAGAAAAGTCACTATTGTGCTCCCATTGCCATAAACAGTGCAAATAGCACTCGCGTCTGTTCCCAGGAAGTACAGTGTATTGGACTGAAGAGGAGCTACTGTTCTTGTCAGTTTCCTAAGCAGAGTTGAACTAGATATGGCCTGTGTGAAGGAAGCACAGTTCTTTTGTTCTGATCAAGCTCACTGTTCTGGCCATAGAGGAAACACAGTAGAGTAGAAGAGTGCTCTTAACTCAAAAGCAGAGTGTTTTTCTTGTAAGGCGAGCTAACGTTTGTTTCCCAGTCCTAAATGGAGTTGAGACACATGCAGTTTTTGGTCCTACGAGCAAGAGTTTTTTTCTGGTAATAAGAGTCACTAATGCACTCCCATTGCCATACACAGTGCAAATAGCACTTGCATCTGTTCCCAGCAAGTACAGTGAATTGGACTGAAGAGGATCTACTGTTCTTGTCAGTTTCCTATGCAGAGTTGAACTAGATATGGCCCGTGTGTGTAGGAAGATCAGATCTTTTGTTCTGAGCAAGCTCACTGTTCGGAACCCATAGGAAACACAGTAGAGTAGAAGAGTGCTCTTTTCTCAAAAGCAGAGTGTGTTTCATGTAAGGCACGCTAGCATTTGTTTCCCAGTCCTAAATGGAGTTGAATCAAATGCAGTTTCTGGTCCTACGAGCAAGAGTTGTTTTCTGGTAAGGAAAGTCTCTATTGCTCTCCCTTTGCCATACACAGTGCAAATAGCACTCGCGTGTGTTCCCAGCTAGTACAGTGTATCGGACTGAAGAGGAGCTACTGTTCTTGTCAGTTTCCTAAGCAGAGTTGAACTAGATATGGTCCGTGTGTGTAGGAAGCACAGTTCTTTTGTTCTGAGCAAGCTCACTGTTCTGGCCCTATAGGAAACACAGTAGAGTGGAAGAGTGCTCTTTTCTCAAAAGCAGAGTGTGTTTCTTTTAAGGCGAGGTAGCGTTTGTTTCCCAGTCCTAAATGCAGTTGAATCACATGCAGTTTCTAGTCCTACGAACCAGAGTTGTTTTCTGGTAAGAGGAGTCACTATTGCGCTCCCATTGCCATACACAGTGCAAATAGAACTCGCGTCTGTTCCCAGCAAGTACAGTGTATTGGACTAAGGAGGAGCTACTGTTCTTGTCAGTTTCCTAAGCAGAGTTGAACTAGATATGGTCCGTGTGTGTAGGAAGCACAGTTCTTTTGTTCTGATCAAGCTCACTGTTCTGGCTCTAGAGGAAACACAGTAGAGTAGAAGAGTGCTCTTTTCTCAAAAGCAGAGTGTTTTTCTTGTAAGGCGAGCTAGCGTTTGTTTCCCAGTCCGAAATGGAGTTGAGACACATGCAATTTTTGGTCCTACGAGCAAGAGTTTTTTCTGGTAATAAGAGTCACTAATGCACTCCAATTGCCATACACAGTGCAAATAGCACTTGCATTTGTTCCCAGCAAGTACAGTGAATTGGACTGAAGAGGATCTACTGTTCTTCAGTTTCCTAAGGGGAGTTGAACTAGATATGGCCTGTGTGTGTAGGAAGCACAGTTCTTTTGTTCTGAGCAAGCTCACTGTTCTGGCACTATAGGAAACACAGTAGAGTAGAAGAGTGCTCTTTTCTCAAAAGCAGAGTGTGTTTCTTCTAAGGCGAGCTAGAGTTTGTTTCCCAGTCATAAATGGAGTTGTATCACATGCAGTTTCTGGTCCTACGAGCAAGAGTTGTTTTCTGGTAAGAAGAGTCACTATTGCACTCCCATTGCCATACACAGAGCAAATAGCACTGGCGTCTGTTCAAAGCAAGTACAGTGTATTGGACTGAAGAGAAGCTACTGTTCTTGTCAGTTTCCTAAGGGGAGTTGAACTAGATATGGCCCGTGTGTGTAGGAAGCACAGTTCTTTTGTTCTGAGCAAGCTCACTGTTCTGGCCCTATAGAAAACACAGTAGAGCAGAAGAGTGCTCTTTTCTCAAAAGCAGAGTGTGTTTCTTGTAAGGCGAGCTAGTGTTTGTTTCCCAGTCCTAAAAGGAGTTGAATCACATGCAGTTTCTGGTCCTACGAGCAAGAGTTGTTTTCTGGTAAGAAGAGTCACTATTGCGCTGCCATTGCTATACACAGGACAAATAGAACTGGCGTCTGTTCCCAGCATGTACAGTGTATTGGACTGAAGAGAATCTACTGTTCTCGTCAGGTTCCTAAGCAGAATTGAACTAGATATGGCCGTGTGTGTAGGGAGCACAGTTCTTTTGTTCTGAGCAAGCTCACTTTTCGGACCCCATAGAAAAACAGTAGAGTAGATTTGTGCTCTTTTCTCAAAAGCAGAGTGTGTTTCTTGTAAGGCGATCTAGCGTTTGTTTCACAGTCCTAAATGGAGTTGAGTCACATGCAGTTTTTGGTCCAACGAGCAAGAGTTGTTTTCTGGTAAGAAGAGTCACTATTGTGCTCCAACTGCCATACACAGTGCAAATAGCACTCGCGTCTCTTCCCAGCAAGTACAGTGTGTTGGACTGAAGAGAAGCTACTGTTCTTGTCAGTTTCCTAAGGGGAGTTGAACTAGATATGGCCCGTGTGTGTCGGAAGCACAGTTCTTTTGTTCTGAGCAAGCTCACTGTTCTGGCCCTATAGGAAACACAGTAGAGTAGATGAATGCTCTTTTTTCAAAAGCAAAGTGTGTTTCTTGTATGGCGAGCTAGTGTTTGTTTCCCAGTCCTAAATAGAGTTGAATCACATGCAGTTTCTGGTCCTACGAACCAGAGTTGTTTTCTGGTAAGAGGAGTCACTATTGTGCTCCCATTGCCATACACAGTACAAATAGCACTCGTGTCTGTTCCCAGCAAGTACAGTGCATTGGACTGAAGAGAAGCTACTGTTCTTGTCAGTTTCGTAACTAGATATGGCTCGTGTGTGTAGAAAGCACAGTTCTTTTGTTCTGAGCAATCTCACTGTTCTGGCCCTATAGGAAACACAGTAGAGTAGAAGAGTGCTCTTTTCTCAAAAGCAGAGTGTGTTTCTTGTAAGGCGAGCTAGCGTTTGTTTTCCAGTCCTAAATGGAGTTGAATCACATGCAGTTTCTGGTCCTACGAGCAAGAGTTGTTTTCTCGTAAGGAAAGTCACTATTGCATTCCCACTGCCATACACAGTGCAAATAGCACTCGCGTGTGTTCCCAGCAAGTACAGTGTATCGGACTGAAGAGGAGCTACTGTTCTTGTCAGGTTCCTAAGCAGAGTTGAACTAGATATGGCCCGTGTGAAGGAAGCACAGTTCTTTTGTTCTGAGCAAGCTCACTGTTCTGGCCCTATAGGAAACACTGTAGAGTAGAAGAGTGCTCTTTTCTCAAAAGCAGAGTGTGTTTCTTGTAAGGCAAGCTAGAGTTTGTTTCCCAGGCCTAAATGGAGTTGAATCACATGCAGTTTCTGGTCCTACGAACCAGAGTTGTTTTCTGGTAAGAGGAGAAACTATTGCGCTCCCACTGCCATACACAGTGCAAATAGCACTCGCGTCTGTTCCCAGCAAGTACAGTGTGTTGGACTGAAGAGAAGCTACTGTTCTTGTCAGTTTCCTAAGGGGAGTTGAACTAGATATGGCCCTTGTGTGTAGGAAGCACAGTTCTTTTGTTCTGAGCAAGCTCACTGTTCTGGCCCTATAGGAAACACAGTAGAGTAGAAGAGTGCTCTTTTCTCAAAAGCAGAGTCTGTTTCTTGTAAGGCTAGCTAGAGTTTGTTTCCCAGTCCTAAATGGAGTTGAATCACATGCAGTTTCTGGTCCTACGAGCAAGAGTTGTTTTATGGTTAGAAGAGTCACTATTGCGCTGCCATTGCCATACACAGGACAAATAGAACTGGCGTCTGTTCCCAGCATGTACAGTGTATTGGACTGAAGAGGATCTACTGTTCTGGTCAGGTTCCTAAGCAGAATTGAACTAGATATGGCCGTGTGTGTAGGAAGCACAGTTCTTTTGTTCTGAGCAAGCTCAATGTTCGGAAACCTTAGGAAACACAGTAGCATAGAAGAGTGCTCTTTTCTCAAAAGCAGAGTGTGTTTCATGTAAGGAGAGCTAGCGTTTGTTTCCCAGTACTAAATGGAGTTGAATCACATGCAATTTCTGGTCCTAGGAGCAAGAGTTGTTTTCTGGTAAGGAAAGTCACTATTGCGCTCCCATTGCCATACACAGTGCAAATAGCACTCGTGTCCTTTCCCAGCAAGTACAGTGTATCGGACTGAAGAGGATCTACTGTTCTTGTCAGTTTCCTAAGCAGAGTTGAACTAGATATGGCCTGTGTGTATAGGAAGCACAGTTCTTATGTTCTGAGCAATCTCACTGTTCTGGCCCTATAGGAAACACAGTAGAGTAGAAGAGTGCTCTTTTCTCAAAAGCAGAGTGTGTTTCTTGTAAGGCGAGCTAGCGTTTGTTTCCTAGTCCTAAATGGAGTTGAATCACATGCAGTTTCTGGTCCTATGAACAAGAGTTGTTTTCTGGTAAGGAAAGTCACATTGCGCTCCCATTGCCATACACAGTGCAAATAGCACTAGCGTCTGTTCCCAGCAAGTACATTGTATTGGACTGAATAGGTGCTACTGTTCTTGTCAGTTTCCTAAGCAGAGTTGTACTAGATATGGCCCGTGTGTGTAGGAAGCACAGTTCATTTGTTCTGAGCAAGCTCACTGTTTTGACCCCAAAGGATACACAGTAGAGTAGAAGAGTGCTCTTTTCTCTAAAGAAGAGTGTGTTTCTTGTAAGGCGAGCTAGCATTTGTTTCGTAGTCCTAAATGGAGTTGAATCCCATGCAGTTTCTGGTACTACAAGCAAGAGTTTTTTTCTGGTAAGAAGAGTCACTATTGTGCTGCCATTGCCATACACAGGACAAATAGCACTGGCCTCTGTTCGCAGCAAATACAGTGTATTGGACTGAAGAGGATCTACTGTTCTTGTCAGGTTCCTAAGCAGAATTGAACTAGATATGGCCCTGTGTGTAGGAAGCACAGTTCTTTTGTTCTGAGCAAGCTCACTTTTCTGGCCCTATAGGAAACACAGTAGAGTAGAAGAGTGCTATTTTCTCTAAAGCATAGTGTGTTTCTTGTAAGGCGAGCTCACGTTTGTTTCCCAGTCCTAAATGGAGTTGAGTCACAGGCAGTATTTGGTCCTACGAGCAAGAGTTGTGTTCTGGTAAGAAGAGTCACTATTGTGCTCCAAATGCCATACACAGTGCAAATAGCACTTGCATCTGTTCCCAGCAAGTACAGTGTATCGGACTGAAGAGGAGCTACTGTTTTTGTCAGTTTCCTAGGCAGATTTGAACTAGATATGGCCCGTGTGTGGGAAGCGCAGTTCTCTTGTTCTGAGCAAGCTCACTGTTCTGTCCCTATAGGAAACAGTAGAGTAGAAGAGTGCTCTTTTCTCAAAAGCAGAGAGTTTTTCTTGTAAGGCTAGCTAGCGTTTGTTTCCCATTCCTAAATGGAGTTGAATCACATGCAATTTCTGGTCCTACGAGCAAGAATTGTTTTCTGGTAAGGAAAGTCACTATTGCGCTCCCATTGCCATACAGTGCAAATAGCACTCCCGTCTGTTCCCAGCAATTACAGTGTATTGGACTGAAGAGGAACTACTGTTCTTCTAAGTTTCCTAAGCAGAGTTGAACTAGATATGGCCCGTGTGTGTAGGAAGCACAGTTCTTATGTTCTGAGCAAGCTCACTGGTCTGGCACTATAGGAAACACAGTAGAGTAGAAGTGTGCTCTTTTCTCAAAAGCAGAGTGTGTTTCTTGTAAGGCGAGCTAGCGTTTGTTTCCTAGTCCTAAATGGAGTTGAATCACATGCAGTTTCTGGTCCTATGAACAAGAGTTGTTTTCTGGTAAGGAAAGTCACATTGCGCTCCCATTGCCATACACAGTGCAAATAGCACTAGCGTCTGTTCCCAGCAAGTACAGTGTATTGGACTGAATAGGTGCTACTGTTCTTGTCAGTTTCCTAAGCAGAGTTGTACTAGATATGGCCCGTGTGTGTAGGAAGCACAGTTCTTTTGTTCTGAGCAAGCTCACTATTCGGACCACATACGAAACACAGTAGAGTAGAAGAGTGCTCTTTTCTCTAAAGCATAGTGTGTTTCTTGTAAGGCGAGTTCACGTTTGTTTCCCAGTCCTAAATGGAGTTGAGTCACAGGCAGTTTTTGGTCCTACGAGCAAGAGTTGTGTTCTGGTAAGAAGAGTCACTATTGCGCTCCAAATGCCATACACAGTGCAAATAGCACTTGCGTCTGTTCCCAGCAAGTACAGTGTATCGGACTGAAGAGGAGCTACTGTTTTTGTCAGTCTCCTAGGCAGATTTGAACTAGATATGGCCCGTGTGTGGGAAGCGCAGTTCTTTTGTTCTGAGCAAGCTCACTGTTCAGGCCCTATAGGAAACAGTAGAGTAGAAGAGTGCTCCTTTCTCAAAAGCAGAGAGTTTTTCTTGTAAGGCGAGCTAGCGTTTGTTTCCCATTCCTAAATGGAGTTGAATCACATGCAATTTCTGGTCCTACGAGCAAGAATTGTTTTCTGGTAAGGAAAGTCACTATTGCGCTCCCATTGCCACACAGTGCAAATAGCACTCCCGTCTGTTCCCAGCAAGTACAGTGTATTGGACTGAAGAGGAACTACTGTTCTTCAAAGTTTCCTAAGCAGAGTTGAACTAGATATGGCCCGTGTGTGTAGGAAGCACAGTTCTTATGTTCTGAGCAAGCTCACTTTTCTGGCCCTATAGGAAACACAGTAGAGTAGAAGAGTGCTCTTTTCTCAAAAGCAGAGTGTGTTTCTTGTAAGGCGAGCTAGCGTTTGTTTCCTAGTCCTAAATGGAGTTGAATCAAATGCAGTTTCTGGTACTACGAGCACGAGTTGTTTTATGGTAAGAATAGTCACTATTGCGCTGCCATTGCCATACACAGGACAAATAGCACTGACGTCTGTTCCCAGCAAGTACAGTGTATTGGACTGAAGAGGATCTACTGTTCTTGTCAGGTTCCTAAGCAGAATTGAACTAGATATGGCCATGTGTAGGAAGCACAGTTCTTTTGTTCTGAGCAAGCACACTGTTCTGGCCCTATAGGAAACACAGTAGAGTAGAAGAGTGCTCTTTTCGCTAAAGCAGAGTGTGTTGATTTTAAGGCGAGCTAGCGTTTGTTTCCCAGTCTTAAATTGAGTGGAATCACATGCAGTTTCTGGTCCTATGAGCAAGAGTTGTTTTATGGTAAGAATAGTCACTATTGCGCTGCCATTGCCATACACAGGACAAATAGCACTGGCGTCTGTTCCCAGCAAGTACAGTGTATCGGACTGAAGAGGAGCTACTGTTCTTGTCAGGTTCCTAAGCAGAATTGAACTAGATATGGCCATGTGTGTAGGAAGCACAGTTCTTTAGTTCTGATCAAGCTCACTGTTCTGGCCCTATAGGAAACACAGTACAGTAGAAGACTGCTCTTTTCTCTAAAGCAGAGTGTGTTTCTTGTAAGGCGAGCTCGTGTTTATTTCCCAGTCCTAAATGGAGTTGAGTCACATGCAGTTTTTGGTCCTATGAGCAAGAGATGTTTTCTGGAAAGAAGAGTCACTATTGTGTTCCAAATGCCATACACAGTGCAAATAGCACTCGCGTCTGTTCCCAGCAAGTACAGTGTATTGTTCTGAAGAGGAGCTACTGTCCTTGTCAGTTTCCTAAGCAGAGTTGATCTACATATGGTCCGTGTGTGTAGGAAGCACAGTTCTTTTGTTCTGAGCAAGCTCACTGTTTGGACCCCATAGGAAACACAGTAGAGTAGAAGAGTGCTCTTTTCTCTAAAGCAGAGTGTGTTTCTTGTAGGCGAGCTAGCGTTTGTTTCCAGTCCTATATGGAGTTGAATCACATGCAATTTCTGGTCGTACGAGCAAGAGTTGTTTTCTGGTAAGGAAAGTCACTATTGCGCTCCCATTGCCATACAGTGCAAATAGCACTCCCGGCTGTTCCCAGCAAGTACAGTGTATTGGACTGAAGAGGAGCTACTGTTCTTCTCATTTTCCTAAGCAGAGTTGAACTAGGTATGGCCCGTGTGTCTAGGAAGCACAGTTCATTTGTTCTGAGCAAGCTCACTCTTCTGGTACTATAGAAAAACACAGTAGAGTAGAAGAGTGCTCTTTTCTCAAAAGCAGAGTGTGCTTTTTGTAAGGCGAGCTAGAGTTTGTTTCCCAGTCCTAAATGGAGTTGAATCAAATGCAGTTTCTGGTCCTACGAGCAAAAGTTGTTTTCTGGTAAGGAAAGTCACTATTGCACTCCCATTGCCATACACAGTGCAAATAGCACTGGCGTCTGTTCCCAGCAAGTACAGTGTATCGGAAGGAAGAGGAGCTACTGTTCTTGTCAGTTTCCTAAGCAGAGTTGAACTAGATATGGCACGTGTGTGTAGGAAGCACAGTTCTTATGTTCTGAGCAAGCTCACTGTTCTGGCCCTATAGGAAACACAGTAGAGTATAAGAGTGCTCTTTTCTCAAAAGCAGAGTGTGTTTCCTGTAAGGCGAGCTAGCGTTTGTTTCCCAGTCCTAAATGGAGTTGAATCAAATGCAGTTTCTGGTACTATGAGCACGAGTTGTTTTATGGTAAGAATAGTCACTATTGCGCTGCCATTGCCATATCACAGGACAAATAGCACTGGCGTCTGTTCCCAGCAAGTACAGTGTATTGGACTGAAGAGGATCTACTGTTCTTGTCAGGTTCCTAAGCAGAATTGAACTAGATATGGCCGTGTGTGTAGGAAGCACAGTTCTTTTGTTCTGAGCAAGCTCACTTTTCAGACCCCATAGGAAACACAGTAGAGTAGAATTGTGCTCTTTTCTCAAAAGCAGAGTGTGTTTCTTGTAAGGCGAGCTAGCGTTTGTTTCCCAGTCCTAAATGGAGTTGAATCATATGCAGTTTCTGGTCCTACGAGCAAGAGTTGTTTTATGGTAAGAATAGTCACTATTGCGCTGCCATTGCCATACACAGGACAAATAGCACTGGCGTCTGTTCCCAGCAAGTACAGTGTATTTCACTGAAGAGGATCTAGTGTTCTTGTCAGGTTCCTAAGCAGAATTGAACTAGATATGCCGTGTGTGTAGGAAGCACAGTTCTTTTGTTCTGAGCAATCTCACTGTTCTGGCCCTACAGGAAACACAGTAGAGTAGAAGAGTGCTCTTTTCTCAAAAGCAGAGTGTGTTTCTTGTAAGGCGAGCTAGAGTTTGTTTCCCAGTCCTAAATGATGTTGAGTCTCATGCAGTTTTTTGTCCTACGAGCAAGGGTTGTTTTCTGGAAAGAAGAGTCACTATTGTGCTCCAATTGCCATACACAGTACAAATAGCACTCACGTCTCTTCCCAGCAAGTACAGTGTATTGGACTGAAGAGGAGCTACTGTTCTTGTCAGGTTCCTAAGCAGAGTTGAACTAGATATGGTCCGTGTGTGTAGGAAGCACAGTTCTTTTGTTCTGAGCAAGCTCACTGTTCTGGCCCTATAGGAAACACAGTAGAGTAGATGTGTGCTCTTTTATCAAAAGCAGAGTGTGTTTCTTGTAAGGCGAGCTAGAGTTTGTTTCCCAGTCCTAAATGGAGTTGAATCACATGCAGTTTCTGGTCCTAAGAGCAAGAGTTGTTTTCTGGTAAGAAGAGTCACTAATGCACTCCCATTGCCATACACAGTGCAAATAGCACTCACATCTGTTCCCAGCAAGTACAGTGAATTGGACTGAAGAGGATCTACTGTTCTTGTCAGGTTCCTAAGCAGAATTGAACTAGATATGGCCGTGTGTGTAGGAAGCACAGTTCTTTTGTTCTGAGCAAGCTCAATGTTCGGAAACCATAGGAAACACAGTAGCGTAGAAGAGTGCTCTTTTCTCAAAATCAGAGTGTGTTTCATGTAAGGAGAGCTAGCGTTTGTTTCCCAGTACTAAATGGAGTTGAATCACATGCAATTTCTGGTCCTAGGAGCAAGAGTTGTTTTCTGGTAAGGAAAGTCACTATTGCGCTCCCATTGCCATACACAGTGCAAATAGCACTCGTGTCATTTCCCATCAAGTACAGTGCATCGGACTGAAGAGGATCTACTGTTCTTGTCAGTTTCCTAAGCAGAGTTGAACTAGATATGGCCTGTGTGTATAGGAAGCACAGTTCTTATGTTCTGAGCAAGCTCACTGGTCTGGCACTATAGGAAACACAGTAGAGTAGAAGAGTGCTCTTTTCTCAAAAGCAGAGTGTGTTTCTTGTAAGGCGAGCTAGCGTTTGTTTCCTAGTCCTAAATGGAGTTGAATCACATGCAGTTTCTGGTCCTATGAATAAGAGTTGTTTTCTGGTAAGGAAAGTCACATTGCGCTCCCATTGCCATACACAGTGCAAATAGCACTAGCGTCTGTTCCCAGCAAGTACAGTGTATTGGACTGAATAGGTGCTACTGTTCTTGTCAGTTTCCTAAGCAGAGTTGTACTAGATATGGCCCGTGTGTGTAGGAAGCACAGTTCATTTGTTCTGAGCAAGCTCACTGTTTGGACCCCAAAGGATACACAGTAGAGTAGAAGAGTGCTCTTTTCTCTAAAGAAGAGTGTGTTTCTTGTAAGGCGAGCTAGCATTTGTTTCGCAGTCCTAAATGGAGTTGAATCCCATGCAGTTTCTGGTACTACAAGCAAGAGTTTTTTTCTGGTAAGAAGAGTCACTATTGTGCTGCCATTGCCATACACAGGACAAATAGCACTGGCCTGTGTTCGCAGCAAATACAGTGTATTGGACTGAAGAGGATCTACTGTTCTTGTCAGGTTCCTAAGCAGAATTGAACTAGATATGGCCGTGTGTAGGAAGCACAGTTCTTTTGTACTGAGCAAGCTCACTATTCGGACCACATACGAAACACAGTAGAGTAGAAGAGTGCTCTTTTCTCTAAAGCATAGTGTGTTTCTTGTAAGGCGAGCTCACGTTTGTTTCCCAGTCCTAAATGGAGTTGAGTCACAGGCAGTTTTTGGTCCTACGAGCAAGAGTTGTGTTCTGGTAAGAAGAGTCACTATTGCGCTCCAAATGCCATACACAGTGCAAATAGCACTGGCGTCTGTTCCCAGCAAGTACAGTGTATCGGACTGAAGAGGAGCTACTGTTTTTGTCAGTTTCCTAGGCAGATTTGAACTAGATATGGCCCGTGTGTGGGAAGCGCAGTTCTTTTGTTCTGAGCAAGCTCACTGTTCTGGCCCTATAGGAAACAGTAGAGTAGAAGAGTGCTCTTTTCTCTAAAGCAGAGTGTGTTTCTTGTAAGGCGAGCTAGAGTTTGTTTCCCAGTCCTAAATGGAGTTGAGTCACATGCAGTTTCTGGTCCTATGAGCAAGAGTTGTTTTATGGTAAGAAGAGTCACTATTGCCTTGCCATTGCCATACACAGGACAAATAGCACTGGCGTCTCTTCAAGCAAGTACAGTGTATTGGACTGAAGAGGAGCTACTGTTCTTGTCAGGTTCCTAAGCAGAATTGAACTAGATATGGCCGTGTGTGTAGGAAGCACAGTTCTTTTGTTCTGAGCAAGCTCACTGTTCAGACCCCATAGGAAACACAGTAGAGTAGAAGAGTGCTCTTTTCTCAAAAGCAGAGAGTTTTTCTTGTAAGGCGAGCTAGCGTTTGTTTCCCATTCCTAAATGGAGATGAATCACATGCAATTTCTGGTCCTACGAGCAAGAATTGTTTTCTGGTAAGGAAAGTCACTATTGCGCTCCCATTGCCATACAGTGCAAATAGCACTCCCGTCTGTTCCCAGCAAGTACAGTGTATTGGACTGAAGAGGAACTACTGTTCTTCTAAGTTTCCTAAGCAGAGTTGAACTAGATATGTCCCGTGTGTGTAGGAAGCACAGTTCTTATGTTCTGAGCAAGCTCACTTTTCTGGCCCTATAGGAAGCACAGTAGAGTAGAAGAGTGCTCTTTTCTCAAAAGCAGAGTGTGTTTCTTGTAAGGCGAGCTAGCGTTTGTTTCCTAGTCCTAAATGGAGTTGAATCAAATGCAGTTTCTGGTACTACGAGCACGAGTTGTTTTATGGTAAGAATAGTCACTATTGCGCTGCCATTGCCATACACAGGACAAATAGCACTGACGTCTGTTCCCAGCAAGTACAGTGTATTGGACTGAAGAGGATCTACTGTTCTTGTCAGGTTCCTAAGCAGAATTGAACTAGATATGGCCATGTGTGTAGGAAGCACAGTTCTTTTGTTCTGAGCAAGCACACTGTTCTGGCCCTATAGGAAACACAGTAGAGTAGAAGAGTGCTCTTTTCGCTAAAGCAGAGTGTGTTGATTTTAAGGCGAGCTAGCGTTTGTTTCCCAGTCTTAAATGGAGTGGAATCACATGCAGTTTCTGGTCCTATGAGCAAGAGTTGTTTTATGGTAAGAATAGTCACTATTGCGCTGCCATTGCCATACACAGGACAAATAGCACTGGCGTCTGTTCCCAGCAAGTACAGTGTATTGGACTGAAGAGGATCTAGTGTTCTTGTCAGGTTCCTAAGCAGAATTGAACTAGATATGGCCATGTGTGTAGGAAGCACAGTTCTTTTGTTCTGATCAAGCTCACTGTTCTGGCCCTATAGGAAACACAGTACAGTAGAAGAGTGCTCTTTTCTCTAAAGCAGAGTGTGTTTCTTGTAAGGCGAGCTCGTGTTTATTTCCCAGTCCTAAATGGAGTTGAGTCACATGCAGTTTTTGGTCCTATGAGCAAGAGATGTTTTCTGGAAAGAAGAGTCACTATTGTGTTCCAAATGCCATACACAGTGCAAATAGCACTCGCGTCTGTTCCCAGCAAGTACAGTGTATTGTTCTGAAGAGGAGCTACTGTCCTGGTCAGTTTCCTAAGCAGAGTTGATCTACATATGGTCCGTGTGTGTAGGAAGCACAGTTCTTTTGTTCTGAGCAAGCTCACTGTTTGGACCCCATAGGAAACACAGTAGAGTAGAAGAGTGCTCTTTTCTCTAAAGCAGAGTGTGTTTCTTGTAAGGCGAGCTAGCGTTTGTTTCCCAGTCCTATATGGAGTTGAATCACATGCAATTTCTGGTCGTACGAGCAAGAGTTGTTTTCTGGTAAGGAAAGTCACTATTGCGCTCCCATTGCCATACAGTGCAAATAGCACTCCCGGCTGTTCCCAGCAAGTACAGTGTATTGGACTGAAGAGGAGCTACTGTTCTTCTCATTTTCCTAAGCAGAGTTGAACTAGGTATGGCCCGTGTGTCTAGGAAGCACAGTTCATTTGTTCTGAGCAAGCTCACTCTTCTGGTACTATAGAAAACACAGTAGAGTAGAAGAGTGCTCTTTTCTCAAAAGCAGAGTGTGTTTCTTCTAAGGCGAGCTAGCGTTTGTTTCCCAGTCCTAAATGGAGTTGAATCAAATGCAGTTTCTGGTACTACGAGCACGAGTTGTTTTATGGTAAGAATAGTCACTATTGCGCTGCCATTGCCATACACAGGACAAATAGCACTGGCGTCTGTTCCCAGCAAGTACAGTGTATTGGACTGAAGAGGATCTACTGTTCTTGTCAGGTTCCTAAGCAGAATTGAACTAGACATGGCCGTGTGTGTAGGAAGCACAGTTCTTTTGTTCTGAGCAAGCTCACTTTTCGGACCCCATAGGAAACACAGTAGAGTAGAATTGTGCTCTTTTCTCAAAAGCAGAGTGTGTTTCTTGTAAGGCCAGCTAGCGTTTGTTTCCCAGTCCTAAATGGAGTTGAATCATATGCAGTTTCTGGTCCTACGAGCAAGAGTTGTTTTATGGTAAGAATAGTCACTATTGCGCTGCCATTGCCATACACAGGACAAATAGCACTGGCGTCTGTTCCCAGCAAGTACAGTGTATTGGACTGAAGAGGATCTAGTGTTCTTGTCAGGTTCCTAAGCAGAATTGAACTAGATATGACCGTGTATGTAGGAAGCACAGTTCTTTTGTTCTGAGCAAGCTCACTGTTCTGGCCCTACAGGAAACACAGTAGAGTAGAAGAGTGCTCTTTTCTCAAAAGCAGAGTGTGTTTCTTGTAAGGCGAGCTAGAGTTTGTTTCCCAGTCTTAAATGTAGAGGAATCACATGCAGTTTCTGGTCCTATGAGCAAGAGTTGTTTTATGGTAAGAATAGTCTCTATTGCGCTGCCATTGCCATACACAGCGCAAATAGCACTGGCGTAGGTTCACAGCAAGTACAGTGTATTGGACTGAAGAGGATCTACTGTTCTTGTCAGGTTCCTAAGCAGAATTGAACTGGATATGGCCGTGTGTGTAGGAAGCACAGATCTTTTGTTCTGAGAAAGCTCACATTTCGGACCGCATTGGAAACACAGTTGAGTAAAAGAGTGCTCTTTTCTATAAAGCAGAGTGTGTTTCTTGTAAGGCGAGCTCGCGTTTGTTTCCCAGTCCTAAATGGAGTTGAGTCACAGGCAGTTTTTGGTGCTACGAGCAAGAGTTGTTTTCTGGTAAGAGGAGTCACTATTGAGCTCCAAATGCCATAAACAGTGCAAATAGCACTGGCGTCTGTTCCCAGCAAGTACAGTGTATCGGACTGAAGAGGAGCTTCTGTTCTTCTCAGTTTCCTAAGCAGAGTTGAACTAGATATGGCCCGTGTGTGTAGGAAGCACAGTTCTTGTGTGCTGAGCAAGCTGACTGTTCAGACCCCATAGGAAACACAGTAGAGTAGAAGAGTGCTCTTTTCTCAAAAGCAGAGTGTGTTTCTTGTAAGGCGAGCTAGCGTTTGTTTCCCAGTCCTAAATGGAGTTGAATCACATGCAGTTTCTGGTCCTATGAGCAAGAGTTGTTTTATGGTAAGAAGAGTCACTATTGGGCTGCCATTGCCATACACAGGACAAATAGCACTGGCGTCTGTTCCCAGCAAGTACAGTGTATTGGACTGAAGAGGATCTGCTGTTCTTGTCAGGTTCCTAAGAAGAATTGAACTAGATATGGCCGTGTGTGTAGGAAGCACAGTTCTTTTGTTCTTAGCAAGCTCACTGTTCAGACCCCATAGGAAACACAGTAGAGTAGAAGAGTGCTCTTTTCTCAAAAGCAGAGTGTGTTTCTTGTAAGGCGAGCTAGCATTTGTTTCCCAGTCCTAAATGGAGTTGAATCACATGCAGTTTCTGGTCCTACGAACAAGAGTTGTTTTCTGGTAAGGAAAGTCACTATTGCACTCCCATTGCCATACACACTGCAAATATCACTCGTGTCTGTTCCCAGCAAGTACAGTGTATTGGACTGAATAGGAGCTACTGTTCTTGTCAGTTTCGTAAGCAGAGTTGAACTAGATATGGCCCGTGTGTAGGAAGCACAGTTCTTTTGTTCTGAGCAAGCTCACTGTTTGGACCTCATAGGAAACACAGTAGAGTAGAAGAGTGCTCTTTTCTCTAAAGCAGAGTGTGTTTCTTGTAAGGCGAGCTAGCGTTTGTTTCCCAGTCCTAAATGGAGTTGAATCACTTGCAGTTTCTGCTCCTATGAGCAAGAGTTGTTTTCTGGTAAGAAGAGTCACTATTGCACTGCCATTGCCATACACAGAACAAATAGCACTGGGGTCTGTTCCCAGCAAGTACAGTGTATTGGACTGAAGAGTATCTACTGTTCTTGTCAGGTTCCTAAGCAGAGTTGAACTAGATCTGGCCCGTGTGTAGGAAGCACAGTTCTTTTGTTCTGAGCAAGCTCACTGTTTGGACACCATAAGAAACAGAGTAGAGTAGAAGTGTGCTCTTTTCTCTAAAGCAGAGTGTGTTTCCTGTAAGGCAAGCTAGCATTTGTTTCCCAGTCCTAAATGGAGTGGAATCACATGCAGTTTGTGGACCTACGAGCAAGAGTTGTTTTATGGTAAGAACAGTCACTATTGCGCTGCCATTGCCATACACTGGACAAATAGCACTGGCGTCTGTTCCCAGCAAGTACAGTGTATGGGACTGAAGAGGAGCTACTGTTCTTCTAAGTTTCCTAAGCAGAGTTGAACTAGATATGGCCCGTGTGTGTAGGAAGCACAGTTCTTTTGTTCTGAGCAAGCCCACTGTTCTGGCCCTATAGGAAACACAGTAGAGTAGAAGAGTGCTCTTTTCGCTAAAGCAGAGTGTGTTGATTTTAAGGCAAGCTAGCGTTTGTTTCCCAGTCTTAAATGGAGTGGAATCACATGCAGTTTCTGGTCCTATGAGCAAGAGTTGTTTTATGGTAAGAATAGTCACTATTGCGCTGCCATTGCCATACACAGGACAAATAGCACTGGCGTCTGTTCCCAGCAAGTACAGTGTATCGGACTGAAGAGGAGCTACTGTTCTTGTCAGGTTCCTAAGCAGAAATGAACTAGATATGGCCATGTGTGTAGGAAGCACAGTTCTTTTGTTCTGAGCAAGCTCACAGTTCTGGCCCTATAGGAAACACAGTACAGTAGAAGAGTGCTCTTTTCTCTAAAGCAGAGTGTGTTTCTTGTAAGGTGAGCTCGTGTTTATTTCCCAGTCCTAAATGGAGTTGAGTCACATGCAGTTTTTGGTCCTATGAGCAAGAGATGTTTTCTGGAAAGAAGAGTCACTATTGTGCTCCAAATGCCATACACAGTGCAAATAGCACTCGCGTCTGTTCCCAGCAAGTACAGTGTATTTTTCTGAAGAGGAGCTACTGTTCTTGTCAGTTTCCTAAGCAGAGTTGATCTACATATGGTCTGTGTGTGTACGAAGCACAGTTCTTTTGTTCTGAGCAAGCTCACTGTTTGGACCCCATAAGAAACAGAGTAGAGTAGAAGAGTGCTCTTTTCTCTAAAGCAGAGTGTGTTTCCTGTAAGGCGAGCTAGCATTTGTTTCCCAGTCCTAAATGGAGTGGAATCACATGCAGTTTGTGGACCTACGAGCAAGAGTTGTTTTATGGTAAGAACAGTCACTATTGCGCTGCCATTGCCATACACTGGACAAATAGCACTGGCGTCTGTTCCCAGCAATTACAGTGTATGGGACTGAAGAGGAGCTACTGTTCTTCTAAGTTTCCTAAGCAGAGTTGAACTAGATATGGCCCCTGTGTGTAGGAAGCACAGTTCTTTTGTTCTGAGCAAGCCCACTGTTCTGGCCCTATAGGAAACACAGTAGAGTAGAAGAGTGCTCTTTTCGCTAAAGCAGAGTGTGTTGATTTTAAGGCAAGCTAGCGTTTGTTTCCCAGTCTTAAATGGAGTGGAATCACATGCGGTTTCTGGTCCTATGAGCAAGAGTTGTTTTATGGTAAGAATAGTCACTATTGCGCTGCCATTGCCATACACAGGACAAATAGCACTGGCGTCTGTTCCCAGCAAGTACAGTGTATCGGACTGAAGAGGAGCTACTGTTCTTGTCAGGTTCCTAAGCAGAATTGAACTAGATATGGCCATGTGTGTAGGAAGCACAGTTCTTTTGTTCTGAGCAAGCTCACTGTTCTCGCCCTATAGGAAACACAGTACAGTAGAAGAGTGCTCTTTTCTCTAAAGCAGAGTGTGTTTCTTGTAAGGCGAGCTCGTGTTTATTTCCCAGTCCTAAATGGAGTTGAGTCACATGCAGTTTTTGGTCCTATGAGCAAGAGATGTTTTCTGGAAAGAAGAGTCACTATTGTGCTCCAAATGCCATACACAGTGCAAATAGCACTCGCGTCTGTTCCCAGCAAGTACAGTGTATTTTTCTGAAGAGGAGCTACTGTTTTTGTCAGTTTCGTAAGCAGAGTTGAACTAGATATGGCCCGTGTGTAGGAAGCACAGTTCTTTTATTCTGAGCAAGCTCACTGTTTGGACCCCATAGGAAACACAGTAGAGTAGAAGAGTGCTCTTTTCTCTAAAGCAGAGTGTGTTTCTTGTAAGGCGAGCTAGCGTTTGTTTCCCAGTCCTATATGGAGTTGAATCACATGCTATTTCTGGTCGTACAAGCAAGAGTTGTTTTCTGGTAAGGAAAGTCACTATTGCGCTCCCATTGCCATACAGTGCAAATAGCACTCCCGGCTGTTCCCAGCAAGTACAGTGTATTGGACTGAAGAGGAGCTACTGTTCTTCTCATTTTCCTAAGCAGAGTTGAACTAGGTTTGGCCCGTGTGTCTAGGAAGCACAGTTCATTTGTTCTGAGCAAGCTCACTCTTCTGGTACTATAGGAAACACAGTAGAGTAGAAGAGTGCTCTTTTCTCAAAAGCAGAGTGTGTTTCTTGTAAGGTGAGCTAGAGTTTGTTTCCCAGTCCTAAATGGAGTTGAATCAAATGCAGTTTCTGGTCCTACGAGCAAAAGTTGTTTTCTGGTAAGGAAAGTCACTATTGCACTCCCATTGCCATACACAGTGCAAATAGCACTGGCGTCTGTTCCCAGCAAGTACAGTGTATTGGACTGAAGAGGATCTACTGTTCTTGTCAGGTTCCTAAGCAGAATTGAACTAGATATGGCCGTGTGTGTAGGAAGCACAGTTCTTTTGTTCTGAGCAAGCCCACTGTTCTGGCCCTATATGAAACACAGTAGAGTAGAAGAGTGCTCTTTTCGCTAAAGCAGAGTGTGTTGATTTTAAGGCGAGCTAGCGTTTGTTTCCCAGTCTTAAATGGAGAGGAATCACATGCAGTTTCTGGTCCTATGAGCATGAGTTGTTTTATGGTAAGAATAGTCACTATTGTGCTGCCATTGCCATACACAGTGCAAATAGCACTGGCGTAGGTTCACAGCAAGTACAGTGTATCGGACTGAAGAGCATCTACTGTTCTTGTCAGGTTCCTAAGCAGAATTGAACTAGATATGGCCGTGTGTGTAGGAAGCACAGATCTTTTGTTCTACGAAAGCTCACTGTTCGGACCCCATAGGAAACACAGTTTAGTAAAAGAGTGCTCATTTCTCTAAAGCAGAATGTGTTTCTTGTAAGGCGAGCACGCGTTTGTTTCCCAGTCCTAAATGGAGTTGAGTCACAGGCAGTTTTTGGTCCTAAGAGCAAGAGTTGTTTTCTGGTAAGAAGAGTCACTATTGAGCTCCAAATGCCATAAACAGTGCAAATAGCACTGGCGTCTGTTCCCAGCAAGTACAGTGTATCGGACTGAAGACGAGGTACTGTTCTTCTCAGTTTCCTAAGCAGAGTTGAACTAGATATGGCCCGTGTGTGTAGGAAGCACAGTTCTTATGTTCTGAGCAAGCTCGCTGTTCAGACCCCATAGGAAACACAGTAGAGTAGAAGAGTGCTCTTTTCTCAAAAGCAGAGTGTGTTTCTTGTAAGGCGAGCTAGCGTTTGTTTCCCAGTCCTAAATGGAGTTGAATCACATGCAGTTTCTGGTCCTATGAGCAAGAGTTGTTTTATGGTAAGAAAAGTCACTATTGGGCTGCCATTGCCATACACAGGACAAATAGCACTAGCGTCTGTTCCCAGCAAGTACAGTGTATTGGACTGAAGAGGATCTACTGTTCTTGTCAGGTTCCTAAGCAGAATTGAACTAGATATGGCCCGTGTGTGTAGGAAGCACAGTTCTTTTGTTCTGAGCAAGCTCACTGTTCAGACCCCATAGGAAACACAGTAGAGTAGAAGAGTGCTCTTTTCTCAAAAGCAGAGTGTGTTTCTTGTAAGGCGAGCTAGCCTTTGTTTCCCAGTCCTAATGGAGTTGAATCACATGCAGTTTCTGGTCCTACGAACAAGAGTTGTTTTCTGGTAAGGAAAGTCACTATTGCACTCCCATTGCCATACACACTGCAAATATCACTCGTGTCTGTTCCCAGCAAGTACAGTGTATTGGACTGAATAGGAGCTACTGTTCTTGTCAGTTTTGTAAGCAGAGTTGAACTAGATATGGCCCGTGTGTAGGAAGCACAGTTCTTTTGTTCTGAGCAAGCTCACTGTTTGGACCCCATAGGAAACACAGTAGAGTAGAATAGTGCTCTTTTCTCTAAAGCAGAGTGTGTTTCTTGTAAGGCGAGCTAGCGTTTGTTTCCCAGTCCTAAATGGAGTTGAATCACTGGCAGTTTCTGGTCCTATGAGCAAGAGTTGTTTTCTGGTAAGAAGAGTCACTATTGCGCTGCCATTGCCATACACAGAACAAATAGCACTGGGGTCTGTTCCCAGCAAGTACAGTGTATTGGACTGAAGAGGATCTACTGTTCTTGTCAGGTTCCTAAGCAGAGTTGAACTAGATCTGGCCCTGTGTAGGAAGCACAGTTCTTTTGTTCTGAGCAAGCTCACTGTTTGGACCCCATAAGAAACAGAGTAGAGTAGAAGAGTGCTCTTTTCTCTAAAGCAGAGTGTGTTTCCTGTAAGGCGAGCTAGCATTTGTTTCCCAGTCCTAAATGGAGTGGAATCACATGCAGTTTCTGGTCCTACGAGCAAGAGTTGTTTTATGGTAAGAACAGTCACTCTTGCGCTGCCATTGCCATACACTGGACAAGTAGCACTGGCGTCTGTTCCCAGCAAGTACAGTGTATGGGACTGAAGAGGAGCTACTGTTCTTGTCAGTTTCCTAAGCAGAGTTGAACTAGATATGGCCCGTGTGTGTAGGAAGCACAGTTTTTATGTTCTGAGCAAACTCATTGTTCTGGCCCTATATTAAACACAGTAGAGTAGAAGAGTGCTCTTTTCTCTAAAGCAGAGTGTGTTTCTTGGAAGGCGAGCTAGCGGTTGTTTCCTAGCTCTAAATGGAGTTGAATCACATGCAGTTTCTGGTCCTACGAACAAGAGTTGTTTTCTGGTAATGAAAGTCACTATTGCGCTCCCATTGCCATACACAGTGCAAATAGCACTGGCGTAGGTTCGCAGCAAGTACAGTGTATTGGACTGAAGAGGATCTACTGTTCTTGTCAGGTTCCTAAGCAGAATTGAACTAGATATGGCCATGTTTGTAGGAAGCACAGATCTGTTGTTCTGAGAAAGCTCACTGTTCGGACCCCATAGGAAACACAGTTGAGTAAAAGACTGTTCTTTTCTCTAAAGCAGAGTGTGTTTCTTGTAAGGCGAGCTCGCGTTTGTTTCCCAGTACTAAATGGAGTTGAGTCACAGGCAGTTTTTGGTCCTATGAGCAAGAGTTGTTTTCTGGTAAGAAGAGTCACTATTGCGCTCCAAATGCCATAAACAGTGCAAATAGCACTCGCGACTGTTCCCAGCAAGTACAGTGTATTGGACCGAAGAGGAGCTACTGTTCTTGTCAGTTTCCTAAGCAGAGTTGAACTAGATCTGGCCGGTGTGTAGGAAGCACAGTTCTTTTGTTCTGAGCAAGCTCACTTTTCTGGCCCTATAGGAAACACAGTAGTGTAGAAGAGTGCTCTTTTCTCAAAAGCAGAGTGTGTTTCTTGTAAGGCGAGCTAGCGTTTCTTTCCCTGTCCTAAATGGAGTTGAATCAAATCCAGTTTCTGTTACTACGAGCACGAGTTGTTTTATGGTAAGAATAGTCACTATTGCGCTGCCATTGCCATACACAGGACAAATAGCACTGGCGTCTGTTCCCAGGAAATACAGTGTATTGGACTGAAGAGGATCTACTGTTCTTGTCAGGTTCCTAAGCAGAATTGAACTAGATATGGCCCGTGTGTGTAGGAAGCACAGTTCTTTTGTTCTGAGCAAGCCCACTGTTCTGGCCCTATAGGAAACACAGTAGAGTAGAAGAGTGCTCTTTTCGCTAAAGCAGAGTGTGTTGATTTTAAGGCGAGCTAGCGTTTGTTTCCCAGTCTTAAATGGAGTGGAATCACATGCAGTTTCTGGTCCTATGAGCAAGAGTTGTTTTATGGTAAGAATAGTCACTATTGCGCTGCCATTGCCATACACAGGACAAATAGCACTGGCGTCTGTTCCCAGCAAGTACAGTGTATCGGACTGAAGAGGAGCTACTGTTCTTGTCAGGTTCCTAAGCAGAATTGAACTAGATATGGCCGTGTGTGTAGAAAGCACAGTTCTTTTGTTCTGAGCAAGCTCACTGTTCTGGCCCTATAGGAAACACTGTACAGTAGAAGAGTGCTCTTTTCTCTAAAGCAGAGTGTGTTTCTTGTAAGGCGAGCTCGTGTTTATTTCCCAGTCCTAAATGGAGTTGAGTCACATGCAATTTTTGGTCCTATGAGCAAGAGAAATTTTGTGGAAAGAAGAGTCACTATTGTGCTCCAAATGCCATACACAGTGCAAATAGCACTCGCGTCTGTTCCCAGCAAGTACAGTGTATTGTTCTGAAGAGGAGCTACTGTTCCTGTAAGTTTCCGAAGCAGAGTTGATCTACATATGGTCCGTGTGTGTAGGAAGCACAGTTCTTTTGTTCTGAGCAAGCTCACTCTTTGGACCCCATAGGAAACACAGTAGAGTAGAAGAGTGCTCTTTTCTCTAAAGCAGAGTGTGTTTCTTGTAAGGCTAGCTAGCGTTTGTTTCCCATTCCTATATGGAGTTGAATCACATGCAATTTCTGGTCGTACGAGCAAGAGTTGTTTTATGGTAAGAACAGTCACTATTGCTCTGCCATTGCCATACACTGGACAAATAGCACTGGCGTCTGTTCCCAGCAAGTACAGTGTATCGGACTGAAGAGGAGCTACTGTTCTTGTCAGTTTAATAAGCAGAGTTGAACTAGATATTGCCCGTGTGTGTAGGAAGCACAGTTCTTATATTCTGAGCAAGTTCACTGTTCTGGCCCTATAGGAAACACAGTAGAGTAGATGAGTGCTCTTTTCTCTAAAGCAGAGTGTGTTTCTTGTAAGGCGAGCTAGCGTTTGTTTTCCAGTCCTAAATGGAGTTGAATCACATGCAGTTTCTGCTCCTATGAGCAAGAGTTGTTTTATGGAAAGAAGAGTCACTATTGCGCTGCCATTGCCATACACTGGACAAATAGCACTGGCGTCTGTTCCCAGCAAGTACAGTGTATTGGACTGAAGAGGATCTACTGTTCTTGTCAGGTTCCTAAGCAGAATTGAACTAGATATGGCCGTGTGTGTAGGAAGCACAGTTCTTTTGTTCTGAGCAAGCTCACTTTTCGGACCCCATAGGAAACACAGTAGAGTAGAAGAGTGCTCTTTTCTCAAAAGCAGAGTGTGTTTCTTGTAAGGCGAGCTAGGATTTGTTTCCCACTCCTAAATGGAGTTGAATCTCAGGAAGTTTTTGGTCCTACAAGCAAGAGTTGTTTTCTGGTAAGAAGAGTCACTATTGCGCTCCAAATGCCATACACATTGCAAATAGCACTCGCGTCTGTTCCCAGCAAGTACAGTGTATTGGACTGAATAGGAGCTACTGTTCTTGTCAGTTTCCTAAGCAGAGTTGAACTAGATATGGCCCGTGTGTAGGAAGCACAGTTCGTTTGTTCTGAGCATGCTCACTCTTCTAGCCCTATAGGAAACACAGTAGAGTAGAAGAGTGCTCTTTTCTCTAAAGCAGAGTGTGTTTCTTTTAAGGCAAGCTAGCGTTTGTTTCCCAGTGCTAAATGGAGTTGAATCACATGCAGTTTCTGGTCCTATGAGCAAGAGTAGTTTTATGGTAAGAAGAGTCACTATTGGGCTGCCATTGCCATACACAGGACAAATAGCACTGGCGTCTGTTCCCAGCAAGTACAGTGTATTGGACTGAAGAGGATCTACTGTTCTTGTCAGGTTCCTAAGCAGAGTTGAACTAGATATGGCCGTGTGTGTAGGAAGCACAGTTCTTTTGTTCTGAGCAAGCTCAATGTTCGGAAACCATAGGAAACACAGTAGCGTAGAAGAGTGCTCTTTTCTCAAAAGCAGAGTGTGTTTCATGTAAGGAGAGCTAGCGTTTGTTTCCCAGTACTAAATGGAGTTGAATCACATGCAATTTCTGGTCCTAGGAGCAAGAGTTGTTTTCTGGTAAGGAAAGTCACTATTGCGCTCCCATTGCCATACATAGTGCAAATAGCACTCGTGTCCTTTCCCAGCAAGTACAGTGTATCGGACTGAAGAGGATCTACTGTTCTTGTCAGTTTCCTAAGCAGAGTTGAACTAGATATGGCCCGTGTGTGTAGGAAGCACAGTTCTTATATTCTGAGCAAGCTCACTGTTCTGGCACTATAGGAAACACAGTAGAGTAGAAGAGTGCTCTTTTCTCTAAAGCAGAGTGTGTTTCTTGTAAGGCGAGCTAGCGTTTGTTTCCTAGTCCTAAATGGAGTTGAATCACATGCAGTTTCTGGTCCTATGAACAAGAGTTGTTTTCTGGTAAGGAAAGTCACATTGCGCTCACATTGCCATACACAGTGCAAATAGCACTAGCGTCTGTTCCCAGCAAGTACAGTGTATTGGACTGAATAGGTGCTACTGTTCTTGTCAGTTTCCTAAGCAGAGTTGAACTAGATATGGCCCGTGTGTGAAGGAAGCACAGTTCATTTGTTCTGGGCAAGCTCAATGTTTGGACCACAAAGGATACACAGTAGAGTAGAAGAGTGCTCTTTTCTCTAAAGAAGAGTGTGTTTCTTGTAAGGCGAGCTAGCATTTGTTTCGCAGTCCTAAATGGAGATGAATCCCATGCAGTTTCTGGTACTACAAGCAAGAGTTTTTTTCTGGTAAGAAGAGTCACTATTGCGCTGCCATTGCCATACACAGGACAAATAGCACTGGCCTCTGTTCGCAGCAAATACAGTGTATTGGACTGAAGAGGATCTACTGTTCTTGTCAGGTTCCTAAGCAGAATTGAACTAGATATCGCCGTGTGTAGGAAGCACAGTTCTTTTGTTCTGAGCAAGCTCACTGTTCGGACCACATACGAAACACAGTAGAGTAGAAGAGTGCTCTTTTCTCTAAAGCATAGTGTGTTTCTTTAAGGCGAGCTCACGTGTGTTCCCCAGTCCTAAATGGAGTTGAGTCACAGGCTGTTTTTGGTCCTACGAGCAAGAGTTGTTTTCTGGTAAGAAGAGTCACTATTGCGCTGCCATTGCCATACACAGGACAAATAGCACTGGGGTCTGTTCCCAGCAAGTACAGTGTATTGGACTGAAGAGGATCTACTGTTCTTGTCAGGTTCCTAAGCAGAGTTGAACTAGATCTGGCCCGTGTGTAGGAAGCACAGTTCCTTTGTTCTGAGCAAGCTCACTGTTTGGACCCCATAAGAAACAGAGTAGAGTAGAAGAGTGCTCTTTTCTCTAAAGCAGAGTGTGTTTCCTGTAAGGCGAGCTAGCATTTGTTTCCCAGTCATAAATGGAGTGGAATCACATGCAGTTTCTGGTCCTACGAGCAAGAGTTGTTTTATGGTAAGAACAGTCACTCTTGCGCTGCCATTGCCATACACTGGACAAGTAGCACTGGCGTCTGTTCCCAGCAAGTACAGTGTATGGGACTGAAGAGGAGCTACTGTTCTTGTCAGTTTCCTAAGCAGAGTTGAACTAGATATGGCCCGTGTGTGTAGGAAGCACAGTTTTTATGTTCTGAGCAAACTCATTGTTCTGGCCCTATATTAAACACAGTAGAGTAGAAGAGTGCTCTTTTCTCTAAAGCAGAGTGTGTTTCTTGGAAGGCGAGCTAGCGGTTGTTTCCTAGCTCTAAATGGAGTTGAATCACATGCAGTTTCTGGTCCTACGAACAAGAGTTGTTTTCTGGTAATGAAAGTCACTATTGCGCTCCCATTGCCATACACAGTGCAAATAGCACTGGCGTAGGTTCGCAGCAAGTACAGTGTATTGGACTGAAGAGGATCTACTGTTCTTGTCAGGTTCCTAAGCAGAATTGAACTAGATATGGCCATGTTTGTAGGAAGCACAGATCTGTTGTTCTGAGAAAGCTCACTGTTCGGACCCCATAGGAAACACAGTTGAGTAAAAGACTGTTCTTTTCTCTAAAGCAGAGTGTGTTTCTTGTAAGGCGAGCTCGCGTTTGTTTCCCAGTACTAAATGGAGTTGAGTCACAGGCAGTTTTTGGTCCTATGAGCAAGAGTTGTTTTCTGGTAAGAAGAGTCACTATTGCGCTCCAAATGCCACAAACAGTGCAAATAGCACTCGCGACTGTTCCCAGCAAGTACAGTGTATTGGACCGAAGAGGAGCTACTGTTCTTGTCAGTTTCCTAAGCAGAGTTTAACTAGATCTGGCCGGTGTGTAGGAAGCACAGTTCTTTTGTTATGAGCAAGCTCACTTTTCTGGCCCTATAGGAAACACAGTAGTGTAGAAGAGTGCTCTTTTCTCAAAAGCAGAGTGTGTTTCTTGTAAGGCGAGCTAGCGTTTCTTTCCCTGTCCTAAATGGAGTTGAATCAAATCCAGTTTCTGTTACTACGAGCACGAGTTGTTTTATGGTAAGAATAGTCACTATTGCGCTGCCATTGCCATACACAGGACAAATAGCACTGGCGTCTGTTCCCAGGAAATACAGTGTATTGGACTGAAGAGGATCTACTGTTCTTGTCAGGTTCCTAAGCAGAATTGAACTAGATATGGCCCGTGTGTGTAGGAAGCACAGTTCTTTTGTTCTGAGCAAGCCCACTGTTCTGGCCCTATAGGAAACACAGTAGAGTAGAAGAGTGCTCTTTTCGCTAAAGCAGAGTGTGTTGATTTTAAGGCGAGCTAGCGTTTGTTTCCCAGTCTTAAATGGAGTGGAATCACATGCAGTTTCTGGTCCTATGAGCAAGAGTTGTTTTATGGTAAGAATAGTCACTATTGCGCTGCCATTGCCATACACAGGACAAATAGCACTGGCGTCTGTTCCCAGCAAGTACAGTGTATCGGACTGAAGAGGAGCTACTGTTCTTGTCAGGTTCCTAAGCAGAATTGAACTAGATATGGCCGTGTGTGTAGAAAGCACAGTTCTTTTGTTCTGAGCAAGCTCACTGTTCTGGCCCTATAGGAAACACTGTACAGTAGAAGAGTGCTCTTTTCTCTAAAGCAGAGTGTGTTTCTTGTAAGGCGAGCTCGTGTTTATTTCCCAGTCCTAAATGGAGTTGAGTCACATGCAATTTTTGGTCCTATGAGCAAGAGAAATTTTGTGGAAAGAAGAGTCACTATTGTGCTCCAAATGCCATACACAGTGCAAATAGCACTCGCGTCTGTTCCCAGCAAGTACAGTGTATTGTTCTGAAGAGGAGCTACTGTTCTTGTCAGTTTCCGAAGCAGAGTTGATCTACATATGGTCCGTGTGTGTAGGAAGCACAGTTCTTTTGTTCTGAGCAAGCTCACTCTTTGGACCCCATAGGAAACACAGTAGAGTAGAAGAGTGCTCTTTTCTCTAAAGCAGAGTGTGTTTCTTGTAAGGCGAGCTAGCGTTTGTTTCCCATTCCTATATGGAGTTGAATCACATGCAATTTCTGGTCGTACGAGCAAGAGTTGTTTTATGGTAAGAACAGTCACTATTGCTCTGCCATTGCCATACACTGGACAAATAGCACTGGCGTCTGTTCCCAGCAAGTACAGTGTATCGGACTGAAGAGGAGCTACTGTTCTTGTCAGTTTAATAAGCAGAGTTGAACTAGATATGGCCCGTGTGTGTAGGAAGCACAGTTCTTATATTCTGAGCAAGTTCACTGTTCTGGCCCTATAGGAAACACAGTAGAGTAGATGAGTGCTCTTTTCTCTAAAGCAGAGTGTGTTTCTTGTAAGGCGAGCTAGCGTTTGTTTTCCAGTCCTAAATGGAGTTGAATCACATGCAGTTTCTGCTCCTATGAGCAAGAGTTGTTTTATGGAAAGAAGAGTCACTATTGCGCTGCCATTGCCATAAACTGGACAAATAGCACTGGCGTCTGTTCCCAGCAAGTACAGTGTATTGGACTGAAGAGGATCTACTGTTCTTGTCAGGTTCCTAAGCAGAATTGAACTAGATATGGCCGTGTGTGTAGGAAGCACAGTTCTTTTGTTCTGAGCAAGCTCACTTTTCGGACCCCATAGGAAACACAGTAGAGTAGAAGAGTGCTCTTTTCTCAAAAGCAGAGTGTGTTTCTTGTAAGGCGAGCTAGGATTTGTTTCCCACTCCTAAATGGAGTTGAATCTCAGGAAGTTTTTGGTCCTACAAGCAAGAGTTGTTTTCTGGTAAGAAGAGTCACTATTGCGCTCCAAATGCCATACACATTGCAAATAGCACTCGCGTCTGTTCCCAGCAAGTACAGTGTATTGGACTGAATAGGAGCTACTGTTCTTGTCAGTTTCCTAAGCAGAGTTGAACTAGATATGGCCCGTGTGTAGGAAGCACAGTTCGTTTGTTCTGAGCATGCTCAATCTTCTAGCCCTATAGGAAACACAGTAGAGTAGAAGAGTGCTCTTTTCTCTAAAGCAGAGTGTGTTTCTTTTAAGGCAAGCTAGCGTTTGTTTCCCAGTGCTAAATGGAGTTGAATCACATGCAGTTTCTGGTCCTATGAGCAAGAGTAGTTTTATGGTAAGAAGAGTCACTATTGGGCTGCCATTGCCATACACAGGACAAATAGCACTGGCGTCTGTTCCCAGCAAGTACAGTGTATTGGACTGAAGAGGATCTACTGTTCTTGTCAGGTTCCTAAGCAGAGTTGAACTAGATATGGCCGTGTGTGTAGGAAGCACAGTTCTTTTGTTCTGAGCAAGCTCAATGTTCGGAAACCATAGGAAACACAGTAGCGTAGAAGAGTGCTCTTTTCTCAAAAGCAGAGTGTGTTTCATGTAAGGAGAGCTAGCGTTTGTTTCCCAGTACTAAATGGAGTTGAATCACATGCAATTTCTGGTCCTAGGAGCAAGAGTTGTTTTCTGGTAAGGAAAGTCACTATTGCGCTCCCATTGCCATACATAGTGCAAATAGCACTCGTGTCCTTTCCCAGCAAGTACAGTGTATCGGACTGAAGAGGATCTACTGTTCTTGTCAGTTTCCTAAGCAGAGTTGAACTAGATATGGCCCGTGTGTGTAGGAAGCACAGTTCTTATATTCTGAGCAAGCTCACTGTTCTGGCACTATAGGAAACACAGTAGAGTAGAAGAGTGCTCTTTTCTCTAAAGCAGAGTGTGTTTCTTGTAAGGCGAGCTAGCGTTTGTTTCCTAGTCCTAAATGGAGTTGAATCACATGCAGTTTCTGGTCCTATGAACAAGAGTTGTTTTCTGGTAAGGAAAGTCACTATTGCGCTCCCATTGCCATACACAGTGCAAATAGCACTAGCGTCTGTTCCCAGCAAGTACAGTGTATTGGACTGAATAGGTGCTACTGTTCTTGTCAGTTTCCTAAGCAGAGTTGAACTAGATATGGCCCGTGTGTGAAGGAAGCACAGTTCATTTGTTCTGGGCAAGCTCAATGTTTGGACCACAAAGGATACACAGTAGAGTAGAAGAGTGCTCTTTTCTCTAAAGAAGAGTGTGTTTCTTGTAAGGCGAGCTAGCATTTGTTTCGCAGTCCTAAATGGAGATGAATCCCATGCAGTTTCTGGTACTACAAGCAAGAGTTTTTTTCTGGTAAGAAGAGTCACTATTGCGCTGCCATTGCCATACACAGGACAAATAGCACTGGCCTCTGTTCGCAGCAAATACAGTGTATTGGACTGAAGAGGATCTACTGTTCTTGTCAGGTTCCTAAGCAGAATTGAACTAGATATCGCCGTGTGTAGGAAGCACAGTTCTTTTGTTCTGAGCAAGCTCACTGTTCGGACCACATACGAAACACAGTAGAGTAGAAGAGTGCTCTTTTCTCTAAAGCATAGTGTGTTTCTTTAAGGCGAGCTCACGTGTGTTTCCCAGTCCTAAATGGAGTTGAGTCACAGGCTGTTTTTGGTCCTACGAGCAAGAGTTGTTTTCTGGTAAGAAGAGTCACTATTGCGCTGCCATTGCCATACACAGGACAAATAGCACTGGGGTCTGTTCAAAGCTAGTACAGTGTATTGGACTGAAGAGGATCTACTGTTCTTGTCAGGTTCCTAAGCAGAGTTGAACTAGATCTGGCCCGTGTGTAGGAAGCACAGTTCCTTTGTTCTGAGCAAGCTCACTGTTTGGACCCCATAAGAAACAGAGTAGAGTAGAAGAGTGCTCTTTTCTCTAAAGCAGAGTGTGTTTCCTGTAAGGCGAGCTAGCATTTGTTTCCCTGTCCTAAATGTAGTGGAATCACATGCAGTTTCTGGTCCTACGAGCAAGAGTTTTTTTATGGTAAGAACAGTCACTATTGCTCTGCCATTGCCATACACTGGACAAATAGCACTGGCGTCTGTTCCCAGCAAGTACAGTGTATCGGACTGAAGAGGAGCTACTGTTCTTGTCAGTTTCCTAAGCAGAGTTGAACTAGATATGGCCCGTGTGTGTAGGAAGCACAGTTCTTATATTCTGAGCAAGCTCACTGTTCTGGCCTTATAGGAAACACAGTAGAGTAGATGAGGCTCTTTTCTCTAAAGCAGAGTGTGTTTCTTGTAAGGCGAGCTAGCGTTTGTTTCCTAGCTCTAAATGGAGTTGAATCACATGCAGTTTCTGGTCTTACGAACAAGAGTTGTTTTCTGGTAACGAAAGTCACTATTGTGCTCCCATTGCCATACACAGTGCAAATAGCACTCGTGTCTGTTCCCAGCAAGTACAGTGTATTGGACTGAATAGGAGCTACTGTTCTTGTCAGTTTCGTAAGCAGAGTTGAACTAGATATGGCCCGTGTGTAGGAGGCACAGTTCTTTTGTTCTGAGCAAGCTCACTGTTTGGACCCCATAGGAAACACAGTAGAGTAGAAGAGTGCTCTTTTCTCTAAAGCAGAGTGTGTTTCTTGAAAGGCAAGCTAGCGTTTGTTTCCCAGTCCTAAATGGAGTTGAATCACTTGCAGTTTCTGGTCCTGAGAGCAAGAGTTGTTTTCTGGTAAGAAGAGTCACTATTGCGCTGCCATTGCCATACCTAGGACAAATATCACTGGGGTCTGTTCCCAGCAAGTACAGTGTATTGGACTGAAGAGGATCTACTGTTCTTGTCAGGTTCCTAAGCAGAGTTGAACTAGATCTGGCCCGTGTGTAGGAAGCAGAGATCTGTTGTTCTGAGAAAGCTCACTGTTCGGACCCCATAGGAAACACAGTTGAGTAAAAGAGTGCTCTTTTCTCTAAAGCAGAGTGTGTTTCTTGTAAGGCGAGCTCGCGTTTGTTTCCCAGTCCTAAATGGAGTTGAGTCACAGGCAGTTTTTGGTCCTATGAGCAAGAGTTGTTTTCTGGTAAGAAGAGTCACTATTGCGCTCCAAATGCCATAAACAGTGCAAATAGCACTCGCGACTCTTCCGAGCAAGTACAGTGTATTGGACTGAATAGGAGCTACTGTTCTTGTCAGTTTCCTAAGCAGAGTTGAAATAGATCTGGCCCGTGTGTAGGAAGCACAGTTCTTTTGTTCTGAGCAAGCTCACCTTTCTGGCCCTATAAGAAACACAGTAGAGTAGAAGAGTGCTCTTTTCTCTAAAGCAGAGTGTGTTTCTTGTAAGGCGAGCTAGCGTTTGTTTCCCAGTCCTAAATGGAGTTGAATCACATGCAGTTTCTGGTCCTACGAGCAAGAGTTGTTTTATGGAAAGAAGAGTCACTATTGCGCTGCCATTGCCATACACAGGACAAATAGCACTGGTGTCTGTTCCCAGCAAGTACAGTGTATTGGACTGAAGAGGATCTACTGTTCTTGTCAGGTTCCTAAGCAGAATTGAACTAGATATGGCCGTGTGTGTAGGAAGCACAGTTCTTTTGTTCTGAGCAAGCTCACTTTTCGGACCCCATAGGAAACACAGTAGAGTAGAAGAGTGCTCTTTTATCAAAAGCAGAGTGTGTTTCTTGTAAGGCGAGCTAGGATTTGTTTCCCACTCCTAAATGGAGTTGAATCACATGCAGTTTCTGGTCCTACGAGCAAGAGTTGTTTTCTGGTAAGGAAAGTCACTATTGTGCTCCCATTGCCATACACAGGACAAATAGCACTGGCGTCTATTCCCAGCAAGTACAGTGTATTGGACTGAAGAGGATCTACTGTTCTTGTCAGGTTCCTAAGCAGAATTGAACTAGATATGGCCGTGTGTGTAGGAAGCACAGTTCTTTTGTTCTGAGCAAGCCCACTGTTCTGGCCCTATAGGAAACACAGTAGAGTAGAAGAGTGCTCTTTTCGCTAAAGCAGAGTGTGTTGATAGTAAGGCGAGCTAGCGTTTGTTTCCCAGTCCTAAATGGAGTTGAATCCCATGCAGTTTCTGGTACTACGAGCAAGAGTTGTTTTCTGGTAAGAAGAGTCACTATTGCGCTGCCATTGCCATACACAGGACAAATAGCACTGGCATCTGTTCGCAGCAAGTACAGTGTATTGGACTGAAAAGGATCTACTGTTCTTGTCAGGTTCCTAAGCAGAATTGAACTAGATATGGCAGTGTGTGTAGGAAGCACAGATCTTTTGTTCAGAGCAAGCTCACTCTTCGGACCCCATAGGAAACACAGTAGAGTAGAAGAGTGCTCTTTTCTCTAAAGCAGAGTGTGTTTCTTGTAAGGCGAGCTCGTGTTTGTTTCCCAGTCCTAAATGGAGTTGAGTCACAGGCAGTTTTTGGTCCTACGAGCAAGAGTTGTTTTCTGGTAAGAAGAGTCACTATTGTGCTCCAAATGCCATACACAGTGCAAATAGCACTCGCGTCTGTTCCCAGCAAGTACAGTGTATTGGAATGAATAGAAGCTACTGTTCTTGTCAGTTTCCTAAGCAGAGTTGAACTAGATATGGCCCGTGTGTAGGAAGCACAGTTCTTTTATTCTGAGCTAGCCCACTGTTCGGAGCCCATAGGAAACACAGTAGAGTAGAAGAGTGCTCTTTTCTCAAAAGCAGAGTGTGTTTCTTGTAAGGCGAGCTAGCGTTTGTTTCCCAGTCCTAAATGGAGTTGAATCACATGCAGTTTCTGGTCCTACGAACAAAAGTTGTTTTCTGGTAAGGAAAGTCACTATTGCACTCCCATTGCCATACACAGTGCAAATAGCACTCGCGTCTGTTCCCAGCAAGTACAGTGTTTTGGACTGAATAGGAGCTACTGTTCTTGTCAGTTTCATAAGCAGAGTTGAACTAGATATGGCAGTGTGTGTAGGAAGCACAGATCTTTTGTTCTGAGCAAGCTCACTCTTCGGACCCCATAGGAAACACAGTAGAGTAGAAGAGTGCTCTTTTCTCAAAAGCAGAGTGTGTTTCTTGGAAGTCGAGCTAGCTTTTGTTTCCCAGTCCTAAATGGAGTTGAGTCACATGCAGTTTTTTGTCCTACGAGCAAGAGTTGTTTTCTGGTAAGACAAGTCACTATTGTGCTCCAATACCCATACACAGTGCAAAGAGCACTCGTGTCTGTTCCCCGCAAGTACAGTGTATTGTACTGAAGAGGATCTACTGTTCTTGTCAGTTTCCTAAGCAGAGTTGAACTAGATATGGTCCGTGTGTGTAGGAAGCACAGTTCTTTTGTTCTGAACAAGCTCACTGTTCGTACTCCATAGGAAACACAGTAGAGTAGAAGAGTGCTCTTTTCTCAAAAGCAGAGTGTGTTTCATGTGAGGTGAGCTAGCTTTTGTTTCCCAGTCCTAAATGGAGTTGAATCATATGCAGTTTCTGGTCCTACGAGCAAGAGTTGTTTTCTGGTAAGAAGAGTCACTATTGCGCTGCCATTGCCATACACAGGACAAATATCACTCGCGTCTGTTCTCAGCAAGTACAGTGTATTGGACTGAAGAGGATCTACTGTTCTTGTCAGGTTCCTAAGCAGAATTGAACTAGATATGGCCGTGTGTGTAGGAAGCACAGTTCTTTTGTTCTGAGCAAGCTCACTGTTCTGACCCCATAGGAAACACAGTAGAGTAGAAGAGTGCTCTTTTCTCAAAAGCAGAGTGTGTTTCTTGTAAGGCGAGCTAGCGTTTGTTTCCCAGTCCTAAATGGAGTTGAGTCACATGCAGTTTTTTGTCCTATGAGCAAGAGTTGTTTTCTGGTAAGGAAAGTCACTATTGCGGTCCCCTTGCCATACATAGTGCAAATAGCTCTCGCGTCTGTTCCCAGCATGTACAGTGTATCGGACTGAAGAGGAGCTACTGTTCTTGTCAGTTTCCTAAGGAGAGTTGAAGTAGATATGGCCCGTGTGTGTAGGAAGCACCGTTCTTATGTTCTGAGCAAGCTCACTGTTCTGGCCCTATAGGAAACACAGTAGAGTAGAAGAGTGCTCTTTTCTCAAAAGCAGAGTGTGTTTCTTGTAAAGCGAGCTAGAGTTTGTTTCCCAGTACTAAATGGAGTGGAATCACATGAGTTTCTGGTCCTACGAGCAAGAGTTGTTTTCAGGTAAGAAGAGTCACTATTGCACTGCCATTGCCATACACAGGACAAATAGCACTGGCGTCTGTTCCCAGCAAGTACAGTGTATTGGACTGAAGAGGATCTACTGTTCTTGTCAGGTTCCTAAGCAGACTTGAACTAGATATTGCCGTGTGTGTAGGAAGCACAGTTTTTTTGTTCTGAGCAAGCTCACTTTTGGAACACATAGGAAACACAGTAGAGTAGAAGAGTGCTCTTTTCTCAAAAGCAGAGTGAGTTTCATGGAAGTTGAGCTAGCGTTTGTTTCGCAGTCATAAATGGAGTTGAGTCACATGCAGTTTTTTGTCCTAGGAGCAAGAGTTGTTTTCTGGTTAGAAAAGTCACTATTGTGCTCCAATGCCATACACAGTGCAAATAGCACTCGCGTCTGTTCCCCGCAAGTACAGTGTATTGGAGTGAAGAGGAGCTACTGTTCTTGTTTGTATCCTAAGCAGAGTTGAACTAGGTATGGCCCGTGTGTAGGAAGCACAGTTCTTTTGTTCTGAGCAAGCTCACTGTTCTGGCCCTATAGGAAACACAGTAGAGTAGAAGAGTGCTCTTTTCTCTAAAGCAGAGTGTGTTTCTTGTAAGTCGAGCTAGCGTTTATTTCCCAGTCCTAAATGGAGTTGAGTCACACGCAGTTTTTTGTCCTACGAGCAAGAGATGTTTTCTGGTAAGACGAGTCACTATTGTGCTCCAATGCCATACACAGTGCAAATAGCACTCGCGTCTGTTCCTTGCAAGTACAGTGTATCGGACTGAAGAGGAGCTACTGTTCTTGTCAGTTTCCTAAGCAGAGTTGAACTAGGTATGGCCCGTGTGTAGGAAGCACAGTTCTTTTGTTCTGAGCAAGCTCACTGTTCGGACCCCATAGGAAATACAGTAGAGTAGAAGAGTGCTCTTTTCTCAAAAGCAGAGTGTGTTTCTTGTAAGGCGAGCTAGCATTTCTTTCCCAGTCCTAAATGGAGTTGAATCACATGCAGTTTCTGGTCCTACTAGCAAGAGTTGTTTTCTGGTAAGGAAAGTCACTATTACGCTCCCATTGCCATACACATTGCAAATAGCACTCGCGTCTGTTCCCAGCAAATACAGTGTATCGGACTGAAGAGGAGCTACTGTTCTTTTCAGTTTCCTAAGCAGAGTTGAACTAGTTATGGCCCGTGTGTAGGAAGCACAGTTCTTTTGTTCTGAGCAAGCTCACTGTTCTGGCCCTATAGGAAACACAGTAGAGAAGAAGAGTGCTCTTTTCTCACAAGCAGAGTGTGTTTCTTGTAAGGCGAGCTAGCATTTGTTTCCCAGTCCTAAATGGAGTAGAATCACATGCAGTTTCTGGTCCTACGAGCAAGAGTTGTTTTCTGGTAAGGAAAGTCACTATTGCGCTCCCATTGCCATACACAGTGCAAATAGCACATGCGTTTGTTCCCAGCAATTACAGTGTATTGGACTGAAGAGGAGCTACTGTTCTTGTCAGGTTCCTAAGCAGAGTTGAACTAGATATGGCCCGTGTGTGGAGGAAGCACAGTTCTTTTGTTCTGAGCAAGCTCACTGCTCTGGCCCCATAGGAAACACAGTAGAGTAGAAGAGTGCTCTTTTCTCTAAAGCAGAGTGTGTTTCTTGTAAGGCGAGCTATCTTTTGTTTCCCAGTCCTAAATGGAGTTGAGTCACATGCAGTTTTTTGTCCAACGAGCAAGAGTTTTTTTCTGGTAAGATGAGTCACTATTGTGCTCCAATTGCCATACACAGTGCAAATAGCACTCGTGTCTGTTCCCAGCAAGTAGAGTGTATCGGACTGAAGAGGAGCTACTGTTCTTGTCAGTTTCCTAAGCACAGTTGAACTAGATATGGCCTTGTGTGTAGGAAGCACAGTTTTTTTTGTTCTGAGCAAGCTCACTTTTCGGAACACATGGGAAACCCAGTAGAGTAGAGGAGTGCTCTTATCTCAAAAGCAGAGTGTGTTTCTTGTAAGGCGAGCTAGCGTTTGTTTCCCAGTCCTAAATGGAGTTGAGTCACATGCAGTTTTTTGTCCTACGAGCAAGAGTTGTTTTCTCGTAAGACAAGTCAATATTGTGCTCCAATTGCCATACACAGTGCAAATAGCACTCGCGTCTGTTCCCCGAAAGTACAGTGTATTGGACTGAAGAGGAGCTACTGTTCTTGTTTGTTTCCTAAGCAGAGTTGAACTAGATATGGCCCGTGTGTGTAGGAGGCACAGTACTTTTGTTCTGAGCAAGCTCACTATTCGGATCCCATAGGAAACACAGTAGAGTAGAAGAGTGCTCTTTTCTCAAAAGCAGAGTGTGTTTCATGTAAGACGAGCTAGCACTTGTTACCCAGTCCTAAATGGAGTTGAATCATATGCAGTTTCTAGTCCTAAGAGCAAGAGTTGTTTTATGGTAAGAAGAGTCACTATTACGCTGCCATTGCCATACACAGGACAAAGAGTACTGGCGTCTGTTCCCAGGAAGTACAGTGTATTGGACGGAAGAGGATCTACTGTTCTTGTCAGGTTCCTAAGCAGACTTGAACTAGATATGGCCGTGTGTGTAGGAAGCACAGTTCTTTTGTTCTGAGCAAGCTCACTTTTCGGACACCATAGGAAACACAGTAGAGTAGAAGAGTGCTCTTTTCTCAAAATCAGAGTATGTTCTTGTAAGACGAGCTAGCGTTTGTTTCCAGTCCTAAATGGAGTTGAATCACATGCAGTTTCTGGTCCTAAGAGCAAGAGTTGTTTTCTGGTAAGGAAAGTCACTATTGCGCTCCCCTTGCCATACATAGTTCAAATAGCTCTCGCGTCTGTTCCCAGCAAGTACTGTGTATCGGACTGAAGAGGAGCTACTGTTCCTGTCAGTTTCCTAAGCAAAGTTCAACTAGATATGGCCCGTGTGTGTAGGAAGCACCGTTCTTATGTTCTGAGCAAGCTCACTGTTCTGGCCCTATAGGAAACACAGTAGAGTAGAAGAGTGCTCTTTTCTCTAAAGCAGAGTGTGTTTCTTGGAAGTTGAGCTAGCGTTTGTTTCCCAGTCCTAAATGGAGTTGAGTCACATGCAGTTTTTTGTCCTACGAGATAGAGTTGTTTTCTCGGAAGACAAGTCACTAGTGTGCTCCATTTGCCATACACAGTGCAAATAGCACTGGCGTCTGTTCCCCGCAAGTACAGTGTATTGGCCTGAAGAGGAGCTACTGTTCTTGTCACTTTCCTAAGCAGAGTTGAACTAGATATGGCACGTGTGTGTAGGAAGCACAGTTCTTATGTTCTGAGCAAGCTCACTGTTGTGGCCCCATAGGAAACACAGTAGAGTCGAAGAGTGCTCTTTTCTCTAAAGCAGAGTGTGTTTCTTGTAAGGCGAGCTAGCGTTTGTTTCCCAGTCCTAAATGGAGTTGAGTCACTTGCAATTTTTTGTCCTACGAGCAAGAGTTGCTTTCTGGTAAGATGAGTCACTATTGTGCTAAAATTGCCATACACAGTGCAAATAGCACTCGCGTCTGTTCCCCGCAAGTAAAGTGTATTGGACTGAAGAGGAGCTACTGTTCTTGTCAGTTTCATAAGCAGAGTTGAACTAGATATGGCCCGTGTATGTAGGAAGCACAGTTCTTTTGTTCTGAGCAAGCTCACTGTTCGGACCCCATAGGAAACACAGAAGAGTAGAAGAGTGCTCTTTTCTCAAAAGCTGAGTGTGTTTCATGTAAGGCGAGCTAGCATTTGTTTCCCAGTCCTAAATGGAGTTGAATCACATGCAGTTTCTGGTCCTACTAGCAAGAGTTGTTTTCTGGTAAGGAAAGTCACTATTGTGCTCCTATTGCCACCAACAGTACAAATAGCACTCGCGTTTATTTCCAGCAAGTACAGTGTATTGGACTGAAGAGGAGCTACTGTTCTTGTCAGTTTCCTAAGCAGAGTTCAACTAGATATGGACCGTGTGTAGGAAGCACAGTTCTTATGTTCTGAGCAAGCTCACTGTTCTGGCCCTATAGGAAACACAGTAGAGTAGAAGAGTGCTCTTTTCTCAAAAGCAGAGTGTGTTTCTTGTAAGGCGAGCTAGCGTTTGTTTCCCAATCGTAAATGGAGTTGAATCACATGCAGTTTCTGGTCGTACGAGCAAGAGTTGTTTTCTGGTAAGGAAAGTCACTATTGCGCTCCCATTGCCATACTCAGTGCAAATAGCACTCGCGTCTCTTTCCAGCAAGTACAGTGTATCGGACTAAAGAGGAGCTACTGTTCTTGTCAGTTTCCTATGCAGAGTTGAACTAGATATGGCCGTGTGAGTAGGAAGCACAGTTTTTTTGTTCTGAGCAAGCTCACTGTTCGGAACACATAGGAACCACAGTAGAGTAGGAGAGTGCTCTTTTCTCAAAAGTAGAGTGTGTTTCTTGGAAGTTGAGCTAGCGTTTGTTTCCTAGTCCTAAATGGAGTTGAGTCACATGCAGTTTTTTGTCCTACGAGCAAGAGTTGTTTTCTGGTAAGACAAGTCACTATTGTGCTCCAATTGCCATACACAGTGCAAATAGCACTCGCGTCTGTTCCCTGCACGTACAGTGTATTGGAAGGAAGAGGAGCTATTGTTCTTGTCAGTTTCCTAAGCAGAGTTGAACTAGATATGGCCCATGTGTGTAGGAAGCACAGTTCTTTTGTTCTGAGCAAGCTCACAGTTCGGACCCCATAGGAAACACAGTAGAGTAGAAGAGTGCTCTTTTCTCAAAAGCAGAGTGTGTTTAATGTAAGGCGAGCTAGCATTTGTTTCCCAGTACTAAATGGAGTTGAATCACATGCAGTTTCTGGTCTTACGAGCAAGACTTGTTTTCTGGTAAGGAAAGTCACTATTGCGCTCCCATTGCCATACACAGTGCAAATAGCACTCGTGTCTGTTCCCAGCAAGTACAGTGTATCCGACTGAAGAGGAGCTACTGTTCTTGTCAGGTTCCTAAGCAGAAGTGAACTAGATATGGCCGTGTGTGTAGGAAGCACAGTTCTTTTGTTCTGAGCAAGCTCACTGTTCTGACCCCATAGGAAACACAGTAGAGTAGAAGAGTGCTCTTTTCTCAAAAGTAGAGTGTGTTTCTTGTAAGGCGAGCTAGCGTTTGTTGCCCAGTCCTAAATGGAGTTGAGTCACATGCAGTTTTTTGTCCTATGAGCAAGAGTTGTTTTCTGGTAAGGAAAGTCACTATTGTGCTCCAATGCCATACACAGTGCAAATAGCACTCGCGTCTGTTCCCCGCAAATACAGTGTATTGGACTGAAGAGGAGCTACTGTTCTTGTTTGTTTCCTAAGCAGAGTTGAATTAGATATGGCCCGTGTGTGTTGGAATCACAGTTCTTATGTTCTGACCAAGCTCACTGTTCTGGCCCTATTGGAAACACAGTAGAGTAAAAGAGTGCTCTTTTCTCAAAAGGAGAGTGTGTTTTTGTAAAGCGAGCTAGCATTTGTTTCCTAGTCCTAAATGGAGTTGAATCACATGCAGTTTCTGGTCCTACAAGTAAGAGTTGTTTTCTGGTAAGAAGAGTCACTATTGCGCTGCCATTGCAATACACAGGACAAATAGCACTGGCGTCTGTTCCCAGCAAGTACAGTGTATTGGACTGAAGAGGATCTACTGTTCTTGTCAGGTTCCTAAGCAGACTTGAACTAGATATGGCTGTGTGTGTAGGAAGCACAGTTTTTTTGTTCTGAGCAAGCTCATTGTTCGGAACACATAGGAAACAGAGTAGAGTAGAGGAGTGCTCTTTTCTCAAAAGCAGAGTGTGTTTCTTGTAAGGCGAGCTAACGTTTGTTTTCCAGTCCTAAATGGAGTTGAGTCACATGCAGTTTTTTGTCCAACGAGCAAGAGTTATTTTCTGGTAACACAAGTCACTATTGTGCTCCAATGCCATACACAGTGCAAATAGCACTCGCGTCTGTTCCCCGCAAATACAGTGTATTGAACTGAAGAGGAGCTACTGTTCTTGTTTGTTTCCTGAGCAGAGTTGAATTAGATATGGCCCGTGTGTGTAGAAGGCACAGTTCTTTTGTTCTGAGCAAGCTCACTGTTCGGACCCCGTAGGAAACACAGTAGAGTAGAAGAGTGCTCTTTTCACAAAAGCAGAGTGTGTTTCTTGTAAGGCGCGCTAGCATTTCTTTCCCAGTCCTAAAAGGAGTTGAATCACATGCAGTTTCTGGTCCTACGAGCAAGAGTTCTTTTCTGGTAAGGAAAGTCATTATTGCGCTCCCATTTCCATACACAGTGCAAGTAGCACTCGCGTCTGTTCCCAGCAAGTACAGTGTATCGGACTGAAGAGGAGCTACTGTTCTTTTCAGTTTCCTAAGCAGAGTTGAACTAGTTATGGCCCGTGTGTAGGAAGCACAGTTCTTTTGTTCTGAGCAAGCTCACTGTTCTGGCCCTATAGGAAACACAGTAGAGTAGAAGAGTGCTCTTTTCTCAAAAGCAGAGTGTGTTTCTTGTTAGGCGAGCTAGCATTTGTTTCCCAGTCCTAAATGGAGTTGAATCCCATGCAGTTTTTTGTCCTATGAGCAAGAGTTGTTTTCTGGTAAGGAAAGTCACTATTGTGCTCCCATTGCCATACACAGTGCAAATAGCACATGAGTCTGCTCCCAGCAATTACAGTGTATTGGACTGAAGAGGAGCTACTGTTCTTGTCAGGTTCCTAAGCAGAGTTGAACTAGATATGGCCCGTGTGTGTAGCAAGCACAGTTCTTATGTTCTGAGCAAGCTCACTGCTCTGGCCCCATAGGAAACACAGTAGAGTAGAAGAGTGCTCTTTTCTCTAAAGCAGAGTGTGTTTCTTGTAAGGCGAGCTAGCGTTTGTTTCCCAGTCCTAAATGGAGTTGAGTCACATGCAGTTTTTTGTCCTACGAGCAAGAGTTTTTTTCTGGTAAGACGAGTCACTATTGTGCTCCAATTGCCATACACTGTGCAAATAGCACTCGCGTCTGTTCCCAGCAAGTAGAGTGTATAGGACTGAAGAGGAGCTACTGTTCTTGTCAGTTTCCTAAGCAGACTTGAACTAGATGTGGCCTTTTGTGTAGGAAGCACAGTTTTTTGTGTTCTGAGCAAGTTCACTTTTCGGAACACATGGGAAACACAGTAGAGTAGAAGAGTGCTCTTTTCTCAAAAGCAGAGTGTGTTTCTTGTAAGGCGAGCTAGCGTTTGTTTCCCAGTCCTAAATGGAGTTGAGTCACATGCAGTTTTTTGTCCTACGAGCAAGAGTTGTTTTCTCATAAGACAAGTCACTATTGGGCTCCAATTGCCATACACAGTGCAAATAGTACTCGCGTCTGTTCCCCGCAAGTACAGTGTATTGGACTGAAGAGGAGCTACTGTTCTTGTTTGTTTCCTAAGCAGAGTTGAACTAGATATGGCCCGTGTGTGTAGGAGGCACAGTACTTTTGTTCTGAGCAAGCTCACTGTTCGGACCCCATAGGAAACACAGTAGAGTTGAAGAGTGCTCCTTTCTCAAAAGCAGAGTGTGTTTCATGTGAGGCGAGGTAGCACTTGTTCCCTAGTCCTAAATGGAGTTGAATCACATGCAGTTTCTGGTCCTACGAGCAAGAGTTGTTTTCTGGTAAGGAAAGTCACTATTGCGCTCCCATTGCCATACACAGTGCAAATAGCACTCGCGTCTGTTACCAGCAAGTACAGTGTATCGGAATGAAGAGGAGCTACTCTTCTTGTCAGTTTCCTACGCAGAGTTGAACTAGTTATGGCACGTATGTAGGAAGCACAGTTCTTTTGTTTTGAGCAAGCTCACTGTTCTGGCCCTATAGGAAACACAGTAGAGTAGAAGAGTGCTCTTTTCTCTAAAGCAGAGTGTGTTTCTTGTAAGGCCAGCTAGCGTTTGTTTCCCAGTCTTAAATGGAGTTGAATCACATGCAGTTTCTAGTCCTAAGAGCAAGAGTTTTTTTATGGTAAGAAGAGTCACTATTGCGCTGCCATTGCCATACACAGGACAAAGAGCACTGGCGTCTGTTCCCAGCAAGTACAGTGTATTGGACTGAAGAGGATCTACTGTTCTTGTCAGGTTCCTAAGCAGACTTGAACTAGATATGGCCGTGTGTGTAGGAAGCACAGTTCTTTTGTTCTGAGCAAGCTCACTGTTCGGACACCATAGGAAACACAGTAGAGTAGAAGAGTGCTCTTTTCTCAAAATCAGAGTGTGTTCTTGTAAGGCGACCTAGCGTTTGTTTCCCAGTCCTAAATGGAGTTGAATCACATGCAGTTTCTGGTCCTACAAACAAGAGTTTTTTTCTGGTAAGGAAAGTCACTATTGCGCTCCCATTGCCCTACACAAGGCAAATAGCACTCGCGTCTTTTCCCAGCAAGTACAGTGTATTGGACTTAATAGGAGCTACAGTTCTTGTCAGTTTCCTAAGCAGAGTTGAACTAGATATGGCCCGTGTGTGTAGGAAGTACAGTTCTTTTTTTCTGAGCAAGCTCACTGTTCTGTCCCTATAGGAAACACAGTAGAGTAGAAGAATGCTCTTTTCTCAAAAGCAGAGTGTGTTTCTTGTAAAGCGAGCTAGAGTTTGTTTCCCAGTCCTAAATGGAGTGGAATCACATGCAGTTTCTGGTCCTATGAGCAAGAGTTGTTTTCTGGTAAGACAAGTCACTATTGTGCTCCAATGCCATACACAGTGCAAATAGCACTCGCGTCTGTTCCCCGCAAGTACAGTGTATTGGACTGAAGAGGATCTACTGTTCTTGTCAGGTTCCTAAGCAGAATTGAACTAGATATGGCCGTGTGTGTAGGAAGCACAGTTCTTTTGTTCTGAGCAAGCTCACTGTTCGGACACCATAAGAAACAAAGTAGAGTAGAAGCGTGCTCTTTTCTCAAAAGCAGAGTATGTTTCTTGTAAGGCGAGCTAGCGTTTGTTTCCCAGTCCTAAATGGAGTTGAATCTCATGCAGTTTCTGGTCCTAAGAGCAAGAGTTGTTTTCTGGTAAGGAAAGTCACTATTGCGCTCCCCTTGCCATACATAGTGCAAATAGCTCTCGCGTCTATTCCCAGAAAGTACAGTGTATCGGACTGAAGAGGAGCTACTGTTCTTGTCAGTTTCCGAAGCAGAGTTGAACTAGATATGGCCCGTGTGTGTAGGAAGCACAGTTCTTATGTTCTGAACAAGCTCACTGTTCTGGCCCTATTGGAAACACAGTAGAGTAGAAGAGTGCTCTTTTCTCAAAAGCAGAGTGTGTTTTTGTAAGGCGAGCTAGCATTTGTTTCCTAGACCTAAATGGAGTTGAATCACATGCAGTTTCTGGTCCTACAAGCAAGAGTTGTTTTCTGGTAAGAAGAGTCACTATTGCGCTGCCATTGCCATACACAGGACAAATAGCACTGGCGTCTGTTCCCAGCAAGTACAGTGTATTGGACTGAAGAGGATCTACTGTTCTTGTCAGGTTCCTAAGCAGATTTGAACTAGATATGGCCGTGTGTGTAGGAAGCATAGCTTTTTTTGTTCTGAGCAAGCTCATTGTTAGGAACACATAGGAAACACAGTAGAGTAGAAGAGTGCTCTTTTCTCAAAAGCACAGTGTGTTTCTTGGAAGTGAAGCTAGCGTTTGTTTCCCAGTCCTATATGGAGTTGAGTCACATGCACTTTTTGTCCAACGAGCAAGAGTTATTTTCTGGTAAGACAAGTCACTATTGTGCTCCAATGCCATACACAGTGCAAATAGCACTCGCGTCTGTTCCCGGCAAATACAGTGTATTGGACTGAAGAGGAGCTAATGTTCTTGTCAGTTTCCTAAGCAGAGTTGAACTAGATATGGCCCGTGTGTGTAGGAAGCACAGTTTTAATGTTCTGAGCAAGCTCACTTCTCTGGCCCCATAGGAAACACAGTAGAGTAGAAGAGTGCTCTTTTCTCTAAAGCAGAGTGTGTGTCTTGTAAGGCGAGCTATTGTTTGTTTCCCAGTCCTAAATGGAGTTGAGTCACATGCAGTTTTTTGTCCTATGAGCAAGAGTTTTTTTCTGGTAAGACGAGTCACTATTGTGCTCCAATTGCCATACACAGTGCAAATAGCACTCGTGTCTGTTCCCAGCAAGTAGAGTGTATCGGACTGAAGAGGAGCTACTGTTCTTGTCAGTTTTTTAAGCAGACTTGAACTAGATATGGCCTTCTGTGTAGGAAGCACAGTTTTTTTGTTCTGAGCAAGCTCACTTTTCGGAACATATAGGAAACACAGTAGAGTAGAAGAGTGCTCTTTTCTCAAAAGTAGAGTATGTTTCTTGGAAGTTGAGCTAGCGTTTGTTTCCTAATCCTAAATGGAGTTGAGTCACATGCAGTTTATTTTCCTACGAGCAAGAGTTGTTTTCTGGTAAGACAAGTCACTATTGTGCTCCAATTGCCATACACAGTGCAAATAGCACTCGCGTCTGTTCCCTGCAAGTACAGTGTATTGGAAGGAAGAGGAGCTATTGTTCTTGTCAGTTTCCTAAGCAGAGTTGAACTAGATATGGCCCATGTGTGTAGGAAGCACAGTTGTTTTGTTCTGAGCAAGCTCACTGTTCGGACCCCATAGGAAACACAGTAGAGTAGAAGAGTGCTCTTTTCTCAACAGCAGAGTGTGTTTAATGTAAGGCGAGCTAGCATTTGTTTCCCAGTCCTAAATGGAGTTGAATCACATGCAGTTTCTGGTCTCACGAGCAAGACTTGTTTTCTGGTAAGGAAAGTCACTATTGCGCTCCCATTGACATACACAGTGCAAATAGCACTCGTGTCTGTTCCCAGCAAGTACAGTGTATCCGACTGAAGAGGAGCTACTGTTCTTGTTTGTTTCCTAAGCAGAGTTGAACTAGATATGGCCCGTGTGTGTAGAAAGCACAGTTTTTTTGTTCTGAGCAAGCTCACTGTTCGGACCCCATAGGAAACACAGTAGAGTAGAAGAATGCTCTTTTCTCAAAAGCAGAGTGTGTTTCTTGTAAGGCGAGCTAGCATTTGTTTCCCAGTCCTAAATGGAGTTGAATCACATGCAGTTTCTGGTCCTACGAGCAAGAGTTGTTTTCTGGTAAGGAAAGTCACTATTGTGCTCCCATTGCCATACACAGTACAAATAGCCCTGCCGTCTGTTCCCAGCAAGTACAGTGTATCGGACTGAAGAGGAGCTACTGTTCTTGTCAGTTTCCTAAGCAGAGTTGAACTAGATATGGCCCGTGTGTGTAGGAAGCACCGTTCTTATGTTCTGAGCAAGCTCACTGTTCTGGCTCTATAGGAAACACAGTAGAGTAGAAGAGTGCGGTTTTCTCAAAAGCAGAGTGTGTTTTTGTAAGGCAAGCTAGCGTTTGTTTCCTAGTCCTAAATGGAGTTGAATCACATGCAGTTTCTGTTCCTACGAACAAGAGTTTTTTTCTGGTAAGGAAAGTCACTATTGCGCTCCCATTGCCCTACACAAGGCAAATAGCACTCGCGTCTTTTCCCAGCAAGTACAGTGTATTGGACTGAATAGGAGCTACTGTTCTTGTCAGTTTCCTAAGCAGAGTTGAACTAGATATGGTCCGTGTGTGTAGGAAGCACAGTTCTCTTGTTCTGAGCAAGCTCACTGTTTGGACACCATAGGAAACACAGTAGAGTAGAAGAGTGCTCTTTTCTCTAAAGCAGAGTGTGTTTCTTGTAAGGCGAGCTAGCGTTTGTTTCCCAGTCCTAAATGGAGTTGAGTCACATGCAGTTTTTTGTCCTACGAGCAAGAGTTGTTTTCTGGTAAGACGAGTCACTATTGTGCTCCAATTGCCATACACAGTGCAAATAGCACTCGCGTCTGTTCCCTGCAAGTTAGTGTATTGGACTGAAGAGGAGCTACTGTTCTTGTCAGTTTCCTAAGCAGAGTTGAACTAGATATGGCCCGTGTGTGTAGGAAGCACAGTTCTTTCGTTCTGAGCAAGCTCACTGTTCGGACCCCATAGGAAACACAGTAGAGTAGAAGAGTGCTCTTTTCTCAAAAGCAGAGTGTGTTTCATGTAAGGCGAGCTAGCATTTGTTTCCCAGTCCTAAATGGAGTTGAATCCCATGCCGTTTCTGGTCCTACGAGCAAGAGTTTTTTTCTGGTTAGAAGAGTCACTATTGCGCTACCATTGCCATACACAGGACAAATAGCACTGGCGTCTGTTCCCAGCAAGTACAGTGTATTGGACTGAAGAGGATCTACTGTTCTTGTCAGGTTCCTAAGCAGACTTGAACTAGATATGGCCTTGTGTGTAGGATGCACAGTTTTTTTGTTCTGAGCAAGCTCACATTTCAGAACACATAGGAAACACAGTAGAGTAGAAGAGTGCTCTTTTCTCAAAAGCAGAGTGTGTTTCATGTAAGGCGAGCTAGCACTTATTTCCCAGTCCTAAATGGAGTTGAATCACATGCAGTTTCTGGTCCAATGAGCAAGAGTTGTTTTCTGGTAAGGAAAGTCACTATTGTGCTCCCATTGCCATACACAGTGCAAATAGCACTCGTGTCTGTATCGGACTGAAGAGGAGCTACTGTTCGCGTCAGTTTCCTAAGCAGAGTTGGACTAGTTATGGCCCGTGTGTAGGAAGAACAGTTATTTTGTTTTGAGCAAGCTCACTGTTCTGGCCCTATAGGAAACACAGTAGATTAGAAGAGTGCTCTTTTCTCAAAAGCAGAGTGTGTTTTTTGTAAAGCGAGCTAGAATTTGTTTCCGAGTCCTAAATGGAGTTGAATCACATGCAGTTTCTGGTCCTACGAGCAATAGTTGTTTTCTGTTAAGAAGAGTCACTATTGCGCTGCCATTGCCATACACAGGACAAATAGCACTGGCGTCTGTTCCCAGCAAGTACAGTGTATTGGACTGAAGAGGATATACTGTTCTTGTCAGGTTCCTAAGCAGAATTGAACTAGATATGGCCGTGTGTGTAGGAAGCACAGTTCTTTTGTTCTGAGCAAGCTCACTGTTCGGACCCCATAGGAAACATAGTCGAGGAGAAGATGCTCTTTTCTCAAATGCAGAGTGTGTTTCTTGTAAGGCGAGTTAGCGTTTGTTTCCCAGTCCTAAATGGAGTTGAATCACATGCAGTTTCTGGTCCTAAGAGCAAGAGTTGTTTTCTGGTAAGGAAAGTCACTATTGCGCTCCCGTTGCCATACATAGTGCAAATAGCTCTCGCGTCTGTTCCCAGCAAGTACAGTGTATGGGACTGAAGAGGAGCTACTGTTCTTGTCAGTTTCCTAAGCAGAGTGGAACTAGATATGGCCCGTGTGTAGGAAGCACAGTTCTTTTGTTCTGAGCAAGCTCACTGTTCTGGCCCTACAGGAAACACAGTAGAGTAAAAGAGTGCTCTTTTCTCTAAAGCAGAGTGTGTTTCTTGTAAGGCGAGCTAGCGTTTTTTTCCCAGTCCTAAATGGAGTTGAATCACATGCAGTTTCTGGTCCTACGAGCAAGAGTTGTTTTCTGGTAAGAAGAGTCACTATTCCGATGCCATTGTCCTACACAGGACATATAGCACTGGCGTCTGTTCCCAGCAAGTACAGTGTATTGGACTAAAGGGGATCTACTGTTCTTGTCAGGTTCCTAAGCAGAGTTGAACTAGATATGGCCCGTGTGTGTAGGAAGCATAGTTATTATGTTCTGAGCAAGCTCACTGTACTGGACCTATAGGAAACACAGTAGAGTAGAAGAGTGGTCTTTTCTATAAAGCAGAGTGTGTTTCTTGTAAGGCGAGCTCGCGTTTGTTTCCCAGTCCTAAATGGATTTGAGTCACATGCAGTTTTTGGTCCTATGAGCAAGAGTTGTTTTCTGGTAAGAAGAGTCACTATTGGGTTCCAAAGGCCATACACAGTGCAAATAGCACTCGTGTCTGTTCCCAGCATGTACAGTGTATTGGACTGAATAGAAGCTACTGTTCTTGTCAGTTTCCTAAGCAGAGTTGAACTAGATATGGTCCATGTGTGTAGGAAGCACAGTTCTTTTGTTCTGAGCAAGCTCACTGTTTGGAACCCATAGGAAACACAGTAGAGTAGAAGAGTGGTCTTTTCTAAAAAGCAGAGAGTGTTTCCTGTAAGGCAAGCTAGCATTTTTTTCCCAGTCCTAAATGGCATTGAATCACATGCAGTTTGTGTTCCTACGAGCAAGAGTTGTTTTCTGGTAAGGAGAGTCACTATTGCGCTGTCATTGCCATACACATGACAAATAGCACTGGCATCTGTTCGCAGCAACTACAGTGTATTGGACTGAAGAGGATTTACTGTTCTTGTCAGGTTCCTAAGCAGAATTGAACTAGATATGGCCGTGTGTGTAGGAAGCACAGTTCTTTTGTTCTGAGCAAGCTCACTGTTCGGACCCAAAAAGAAACACAGTAGAGTAGAAGAGTGCTCTTTTCTCAAAAGCAGAGTGTGTTTTTTGTAAGGCAAGCTATCGTTTGTTTCCCAGTCCTAAATGGAGTTGAATCACATGTAGTTTCTGGTCCTACGAGCAAGAGTTGTTTTCTGGTAAGGAAAGTCACTATTGTGCTCCCTTTGCCATACACAGTGCAAATAGCACTCGCGTCTGTTCCCAGCAAGTACAGTGTATCGGACTGAAGAGGAGCTACTGTTCTTGTCAGTTTCCTAAGCAGAGTTGAACTAGATATGGCCCGTGTGTCTAGGAAGCACAGTTATTATGTTCTGAGCAAGCTCACTGTTCTGGCCCTATAGGAAACAGAGTAGAGTAGAAGAGTGCTCTTTTCTATAAAGCAGAGTGTGTTTCTTGTAAGGCGAGCTCACGTTTGTTTCCCAGTCCTAAATGGATTTGAGTCACATGCAGTTTTTGGTCCTATGAGCAAGAGTTGTTTTCTGGTAAGAAGAGTCACTATTGTGCTCCAAATGCCATACACAGTGCAAATAGCACTCGCGTCTCTTCCCAGCATGTACAGTGTATTGGACTGAAAAGGAGCTACTGTTCTTGTCAGTTTCCTAAGCAGAGTTGAACTAGATATGGTCCATGTGTGTAGGAAGCACATTTCTTTTGTTCTGAGCAAGCTCACTGTTTGGAACCCATAGGAAACACAGTAGAGTAGAAGAGTGCTCTTTTCTAAAAAGCAGAGTGTGTTTCTTGTAAGGCGAGCTAGCATTTGTTTCCCAGTCCTAAGTGGCGTTGAATCACATGCAGTTTGTGTTCCTACGAGCAAGAGTTGTTTTCTGGTAAGGAGAGTCACTATTGTCCTGTCATTGCCATATACAGTGCAAATAGCACTCGCGTCTGTTCCCAGCAAGTACAGTGTATCGGACTGAAGAGGAGCTACATTTCTTGACAGTTTCCTAAGCAGAGTTGAACTGCATATGGTCCGTGTGTGTAGGAAGCACAGTTCTTTTGTTCTGAGCAAGCTCACTGTTTGGACCCCATAGGAAACACAGTAGAGTAGAAGAGTGCTCTTTTCTCTAAAGCAGAGTATGTTTCTTGTAAGGCGAGCTAGCGTTTGTTTCCCAGTCCTAAATGGAGTTGAATCACATGCAGTTTCTTGTCCTACGAGCAAGAGTTGTTTTCTGGTAATTAAAGTCACTATTGCGCTCCCATTCCAATACACAGTGCAAATAGCACTGGCGTCTGTTCCCCGCAAGTACAGTGTATCGGACTGAAGAGGAGCTACTGTTCTTGTCAGTATCCTAAGCAGAATTAAACTAGATATGGCCCGTATGTGTAGGAATCCCAGTTCTTTTGTTCTGAGCAAGCTCACTTTTCTGGCCCTATAAGAAAAACAGTAGAGTAGAAGAGTGCTCTTTTCTCAAAAGCAGAGTGTGTTTCTTGTAAGGCAAGCTCGCGTTTGTTTCCCAGTTCTAAATGGAGTTGAGTCACATGCAGTTTTTGGTCCTATGAGCAAGAGTTGTTTTCAGGTAAGAAGAGTCACTATTGCGCTCCCATACCATACACAGTACAAATAGCACTCGCGTCTTTTCCCAGCAAGTACAGAGTATTGGAATGAAGAGGAGGTACTGTTCTAAAGCAGAGTTGAACTAGATATGGCCCGTGTGTGTAGGAAGCACATTTCTTTTGTTCTGAGCAAGCTTACTTTTCAGACCCCATAGGAAACATGGTAGAGTAGAAGAGTGCTCTTTTCTCAAAAGCAGAGTTTGTTTCTAGTAAGACGAGCTAGCGTTTGTTTCCCAGACCTAAATGGAGTTGAATCCCATGGAGTTTCTGGTCCTACGAGCAAGAGTTGTTTTCTGGTAAGAAGAGTCACTATTGTGCTTTCATTGTCATACACAGGGCAAATAGCACTCACGTCTGTTCCCAGAAAGTACAGTGTATTGGACTGAAGAGGAGCTACTGTTCATGTCAGTTTCCTAAGTAGAGTTGAACTAGATATGGACCGTGTGTGTAGGAAGTACAGTCCTTTTGTTCTGAGCAAGCTCACTGTTCTGGCCCTATAGGAAACACAGTAGAGTAGAAGAGTGCTCTTTTCTCAAAAGCAGAGTGTGTTTCTTGTAAGGCAAGCTAGCATTTGTTTCCCAGTCCTAAATGGAGTTGAGTCACATGCAGTTTTTGGTCCTAAGAGCAAGAGTTGTTTTCTGGTAAGGAAGTTACTATTGTGCTCCAATTACCATACACAGTGCAAATAGCACTCGCGTCTGTTCCCATCAAGTACAGTGTATTGGACTGAATAGGATCTACTGTTCTTGTCAGTTTCCTAAGCAGAGTTGAACTAGATATGGCCCATGTGTGTAGGAAGCACAGTTCCTTTGTTCTGAGCAAGGTCACTGTTCGGACCCCACAGGAAACACAGTAGAGTAGAAGAGTGCTCTTTTCTCAAAAGCAGAGTGTATTTCTTGTAAGGCGAGTTAGCATTTGTTTCCCAGTCCTAAATGGAGTTGAATCCCATTCAGTTTTTGGTCCTATGAGCAAGAGTTGTTTTCTGGTAAGGAAAGTCACTATTGCGCTCCCATTGCCATACACAGTGCTAATAGCACTCGCGTCTCTTCCCATTAAGTACAGTGTATTGGACTGAAGAGGAGCTACTGTTCATGTCAGTTTCCTAAGCAGAGTTGAACTAGATATGGCCCGTGTGTGTAGGAAGCACAGTCCTTTTGTTCTGAGCAAGCTCACTGTTCTGTCCCTATAGGAAACACAGTAGAGTAGAAGAGTGCTCTTTTCTCAAAAGCAGAGTGTGTTTCTTGTAAGGCGAGCTAGCGTTTGTTTCCCAGTCCTAAATGGAGTTGAGTCACATGCAGTTTTTGTTACTAGGAGCAAGAGATGTTTTCTGGTAAGAAGAATCACTATTGCACTCCCATTGCCATACACAGTACAAATAGCACTCGCGTCTGTTCCCAGCAAGTACAGTGTATTAAACTGAAGAGGATCAACTGTTCTTGTCAGTTTCCTAAGCAGAGTTGAACTAGATATGGCCCGTGTGTGTAGGAAGCCCAGTTCTTTTGTTCTGAGCAAGCTCACTGTTCGGACCCCATAGGAAACACAGTAGAGTAGAAGAGTGCTCTTTTCTCAAAAGCAGAGTTCTTTTCTTGTAAGGCGTGCTAGTGCTTGGTTCCCAGTCCTAAATGGAGTTTAATCACATGCAGTTTCTGGTCCTATGAGCAAGAGTATTTTTCTGGTAAGAAGAGTCACTATTGAGCTCCCATTTTCATTCACAGGGAAAATAGCACTGGTGTCTGTTTCCAGCATGTACACTGTTTGGACTAAAGAGGATCTACTGTTCTTGTCAGTTTCCTAAGCAGAGTTGAACTACATATGGTCCGTGTGTGTAGGAAGCACAGTTCTTTTGTTCTGAGCAAGCTCACTGTTTGGACCCCATAGGAAACACAGTAGAGTAGAAGAGTGCTCTTTTCTCAAAAGCAGAGTGTGTTTCTTGTAAGGCGAGCTAGCGTTTGTTTCCCAGTCCTAAATGGAGTTGAATCCCATGCAGTTTCTGGTCCTACGAGCAAGAGTATTTTTCTGGTAAGAAGAGTCACTATTGCGCTGCCATTGCCATACACAGGACAAATAGCACTCCCGTCTGTTCCCAGCAAGTACAGTGTATTGGACTGAAGAGGATCTACTGTTCTTGTCAGGTTAATAAGCAGAGTTGAAGTAGATATGGTCGTGTGTGTAGGAAGCACAGTTTATTGTTCTTGCAAGCTCACTGTTCGGACCCCATAGGAAACACAGTAGAGTAGAAGAGTGCTCTTTTCTCAAAAGCAGAGTGTGTTTCTTGTAAGGCGAGCTAGCATTTGTTTCCCAGTTCTAAATGGAGTTGAATCCCATGCAGTTTCTGGTCCTACTAGCAAGAGTTGTTTTCTGGTAAGAAGAGTCACTATTGTGCTCCCATTGTCGTACACAGGGTAAACAGCACTGGCGTCTGTTCCCAGCAAGTACAGTGTATTGGACTGAAGAGGATCTACTGTTCTTGTCACTTTCCAAAGCAGAATTGAACTAGATATGGCCCGTGTGTGTAGGAAGCACAGTTCTTTTGTTCTAAGCAAGCTAACTGTTCTGGCCCTATAGGAAACACCGTAGAGTAGAAGAGTGATCATTTCTCTAAAGCAGAGTGTGTTTCTTGTAAGGCGAGCTAGCGTTTGTTTCCCAGTCCTTAATGGAGTTGAATCACATGCAGTTTTTGGTCCAACGAGCAAGAGTTGTTTTCTGGTAAGGGAAGTCACTATTGTGCTCCCTTTGCCATACACAGTGCAAATAGCACTCGCGTCTGTTCTCAGCAAGTACAGTGCATTGGATTGAAGAGGAGCTACTGTTCTTGTCAGTTTCCTAAGCAGAGTTGAACTAGATATGGCCCATGTGTTCAGGAAGCACAGTTCTTTTGTTCTGAGCAAGCTCACTGTTCGGACCCCATAGGATACACAGTAGAGTAGAAGAGTGCTCTTTTCTCAAAAGCAGAGTGTGTTTCTTGTAAGGTGAGCTAGCGTTTGTTTCCCAGTCCTAAATGGAGTTGAATCACATGCAGTTTCTGGTCCTACGAGCAAGAGTTGTTTTTTTGGTAAGAAGAGTCACTATTGTGCTCCCATTGTCATACACAGGGCAAATAGCACTGGCGTCTGTTCCCAGCATGTACAGTCATTGTATTGGACTGAAGAGGAGCTACTGTTCTTGTCATTTTCCTAAGCAGAATTGAACTAGATGTGGCCATGTGTGTAGGAAGCACAGTTCTTTTGTTCTGAGCAAGCTCACTGTTCTGGCCCTATGGGAAACACAGTAGAGTAGAAGAGTGCTCTTTTCTCAAAAGCAGAGTGTTTTTCTTGTAAGGCGAGCTAGCGTTTGTTTCCCAGTCCTAAATGGAGTTGAATATCATGCAGTTTTTGGTCCTACGAGCAAGAGTTGTTTTTTGGTAAGGAAAGTCACTATTGTGCTCCCATTTCCATACACAGTGCAAATAGCACTGGCGTCTGATCCCAGCAAGTACAGTGTATTGGACTGAAGCGGAGCTACTGTTCTTGTCAGTTTCTTAAGCAGAATTGAACTAGATATGGCCCCTGTGTAGGAAGCACAGTTCTTTTGTGCTGAGCAAGCTCACTATTCGGACCCCATAGGAAACACAGTAGAGTAGAAGAGTGCTCTTTTCTCAAAAGCAGAGTGTGTTTCTTGAAAGGCGAGTTAGTGTGTGTTTCCCAGTCAGAATTGGAGTTGAATCCCATGCAGTTTCTGGTCCTTTGAGCAAGAGTTGTTTTCTGATAAGAAGAGTCACTGTTGTGCTCCTATTGCCATACACAGTGCAAATAGCACTCGCGTCGGTTCCCAGCTAGTACAGTGTATTGGACTGAAGAGGAGCTACCGTTCTTGTCAGTTACCTAAGCAGAGTTGAACTAGATATGGCCCGTGTGTGTAGGAAGCACAGTTCTTTTGTTCTGAGCAAGCTCACTGTTCGGACCCCATAGGAAACACAGTAGAGTAGAAGAGTGGTCTTTTCTCAAAAGGAGAGTGTGTTTCTTGTAAGGCGAGCTAGCGATTGTTTCCCAGTCAGAAATAGAGTTGAATCACATCCAGTTTTTAGTCCTACGAGCAAGAGTTGTTTTCTGGTAAGGAAAGTCACTATTGTGCTCCCATTGCCATACACAGTGTAAATAGGACTCGCGTCTGTTCCCAGCAAGTACAGTGTATTGGACTAAAGAGGAGCTACTGTTCTTGTCAGTTTCCCAAGCAGAGTTTAACTAGATATGGACCCTGTGTGTAGGAAGCACAGCTCTTTTGTTCTGAGAATGCTCATTGTTCTTGCCCTATAGGAAACACTTTAGAGTAGAAGAGTGCTGTTTTCTCAATCCAGAGTGTGTTTATTGTAATTCGAGCTAGCGTTTTTTCCCAGTCCTTAATGGAGTTGAATACCATGCAGTTTCTGGTCCTAACAGCAAGAGTTGTTTTCTGGTAAGAAGAGTCACTATTGTGCTCCCATTGTCATACACAGAGCAAATAGCGCTGGTGTCTGTTTCCAGCAAGTACAGTGTATTGGACTGACGAGGATCTACTATTCTTGTCAGTTTCCAAAGCAGAATTGAACTAGATATGGCACGTGCGTAGGAAGCACAGTTCGTTTTTTCTAAGCAAGCAAACTGTTTTGGCCCTATAGGAAACACAATAGAGTAGAAGAGTGATCATTTCTCAAAAGCAGAGTGTGTTTCTTGTAAGGCGAGCTAGCGTTTGTTTCCCAGTCCTAAATGGGGTTGAATCACATGCAGTTTTTGGTCCTATGAGCAAGAGTTGTTTTCTGGTAAGGAAAGTCACTATTGTGCTCCCATTGCCATACAGTGCAAATAGCATTCGCGTCTGTTCCTAGCAAGTACAGTGTATTGGACTGAAGAGGAGCTACTGTTCTTTTCAGTTTCCTAAGCAGAGTTGAACTAGATATGGCCCATGTATGTAGGAAGCACAGTTCTTTTGTTCTGAGAATGCTCACTGTTCTGGCCCTATAGGAAACACATTAGCGTTGAAGAGTGCTCTTTTCTCAATCTAGAGTGTGTTTCTTGTAAGTCGAGCTAGCATTTGTTTCCCAGTCCTAAATGGAGTTGAATCCCATGCAGTTTCTGGTCCTACTAGCAAGAGTTGTTTTCTGGTAAGAAGAGTCACTATTGTGCTCCCATTGTCGTACACAGGGTAAAAAGCACTGGCGTCTGTTCCCAGCAAGCACAGTATATTGGACTGAAGAGGATCTACTGTTCTTGTCACTTTCCAAAGCAGAATTGAACTAGATATGGCCCGTGTGTGTAGGAAGCACAGTTCTTTTGTTCTAAGCAAGCTAACTGTTCTGGCCCTATAGGAAACACCGTAGAGTAGAAGAGTGATCATTTCTCTAAAGCAGAGTGTGTTTCTTGTAAGGCGAGCTAGCGTTTGTTTCCCAGTCCTAAATGGAGTTGAAACACATGCAGTTTTTGGTCCTACGAGCAAGAGTTGTTTTCTGGTAAGGGAAGTCACTATTGTGCTCCCTTTGCCATACACAGTGCAAATAGCACTCGCGTCTATTCCCAGCAAGTACAGTGCATTGGATTGAAGAGGAGCTACTGTTCTTGTCAGTTTCCTAAGCAGAGTTGAACTAGATATGGCCCGTGTGTTTAGGAAGCACAGTTCTTTTGTTCTGAGCAAGCTCACTGTTCGGACCCCATAGGATACACAGTAGAGTAGAAGAGTGCTCTTTTCTCAAAAGCAGAATGTGTTTCTTGTAAGGTGAGCTAGCGTTTGTTTCCCAGTCCTAAATGGAGTTGAATCACATGCAGTTTCTGGTCCTACGAGCAAGAGTTGTTTTCTGGTAAGGAAAGTGACTATTGTGCTCCCTTTGCCGTACACAGTGCAAATAGCACTCGTGTCTGTTCCCAGCAAGTACAGTGTATCGGACTGAAGAGGAGCTACATTTCTTGTCAGTTTCCTAAGCAGAGTTGAACTAGATATGGCCCGTGTGTTTAGGAAGAACAGTTATTATGTTCTGAGCAAGCTCACTGTTCTTTCCTTATAGGAAAGACAGTAGAGTAGAAGAGTGCTCTTTTCTATAAAGCAGAGTGTGTTTCTTGTAAGGCGAGCTCACGTTTGTTTCCCAGTCCTAAATGGAGTTGAATCACATGCAGTTTTTGGTCCTATGAGCAAGAGTTGTTTTCGGGGAAGAAGAGTCACTATTGTGCTCCAAATGCCATACACAGTACAAATAGCACTCGCGTCTCTTCCCAGCATGTACAGTGTATTGGACTGAAAAGGAGCTACTGTTCTTGTCAGTTTCCTAAGCAGAGTTGAACTAGATATGGTCCATGTGTGTAGGAAGCACAGTTCTTTTGTTCTGAGCAAGCTCACTGTTTGGAACACATAGGAAACACAGTAGAGTAGAAGAGTGCTCTTTTCTAAAAAGCAGAGTGTGTTTCTTGTAAGGCGAGCTAGCATTTGTTTCCCAGTCCTAAGTGGCGTTGAATCACATGCAGTTTGTGTTCCTATGAGCAAGAGTTGTTTTCTGGTAAGGAGAGTCACTATTGCGCTGTCATTGCCATATACAGTGCAAATAGCACTCGCGTCTGTTCCAAGCAAGTACAGTGTATTGGACTGAAGAGGAGCTACTGTTCTTGTCAGTTTCCTAAGCAGAGTTGAACTACATATGGTCCGTGTGTGTAGGAAGCACAGTTCTTTTGTTCTGAGCAAGCTCACTGTTTGGACCCCATAGGAAACACAGTAGAGTAGAAGAGTGCTCTTTTCTCTAAAGCAGAGTGTGTTTCTTGTAAGGCGAGCTAGCGTTTGTTTCCCAGTCCTAAATGGAGTTGAATCACATGCAGTTTCTTGTCCTACGAGCAAGAGTTGTTTTCTGGTAATTAAAGTCACTATTGCGCTCCCATTCCCATACACAGTGCAAATAGCACTGGTGTCTGTTCCCCGCAAGTGCAGTGTATCGGACTGAAGAGGAGCTACTGTTCTTGTCAGTATCCTAAGCAGAATTAAACTAGATATGGCCCGTATGTGTAGGAATCCCAGTTCTTTTGTTCTGAGCAAGCTCACTGTTCTGGCCCTATAAGAAAAACAGTAGAGTAGAAGAGTGCTCTTTTCTCAAAAGCAGAGTGTGTTTCTTGTAAGGCAAGCTCGCGTTTGTTTCCCAGTTCTAAATGGAGTTGAGTCACATGCAGTTTTTGGTCCTAAGAGCAAGAGTTGTTTTCTGGTAAGGAAGTCACTATTGTGCTCCAATTACCATACACAGTGCAAATAGCACTCGTGTCTGTTCCCATCAAGTACAGTGTATTGGACTGAAGAGGATCTACTGTTCTTGTCAGTTTCCTAAGCAGAGTTGAACTAGATATGGCCCGTGTGTGTAGGAAGCACAGTTCCTTTGTTCTGAGCAAGGTCACTGTTCGGACCCCACAGGAAACACAGTAGAGTAGAAGAGTGCTCTTTTCTCAAAAGCAGAGTGTATTTCTTGTAAGGCGAGTTAGCATTTGTTTCCCAGTCCTAAATGGAGTTGAATCCCATTCAGTTTTTGGTCCTATGAGCAAGAGTTGTTTTCTGGTAAGGAAAGTCACTATTGCGCTCCCATAGCCATACACAGTGCTAATAGCACTCGCGTCTCTTCCCATTAAGTACAGTGTATTGGACTGAAGAGGAGCTACTGTTCATGTCAGTTTCCTAAGCAGAGTTGAACTAGATATGGCCCGTGTGTGTAGGAAGCCCAGTTCTTTTGTTCTGAGCAAGCTCACTGTTCGGACCCCATAGGTAGCACAGTAGAGTAGAAGAGTGCTCTTTTCTCAAAAGCAGAGTTCTTTTCTTGTAAGGCGTGCTAGTGCTTGGTTCCCAGTCCTAAATGGAGTTTAATCACATGCAGTTTCTGGTCCTATGAGCAAGAGTATTTTTCTGGTAAGAAGAGTCACTATTGAGCTCCCATTTTCATTCACAGGGAAAATAGCACTGGCGTCTGTTTCCAGCATGTACACTGTTTGGACTAAAGAGGGTCTACTGTTCTTGTCAGTTTCCTAAGCAGAGTTGAACTACATATGGTCCGTGTGTGTAGGAAGCACAGTTCTTTTGTTCTGAGCAAGCTCACTGTTTGGACCCCATAGGAAACACAGTAGAGTAGAAGCGTGCTCTTTTCTCAAAAGCAGAGTGTGTTTCTTGTAAGGCGAGCTAGCGTTTGTTTCCCAGTCCTAAATGGAGTTGAATCCCATGCAGTTTCTGGTCCTTTGAGCAAGAGTATTTTTCTGGTAAGAAGAGTCACTATTGCGCTGCCATTGCCATACACAGGACAAATAGCACTCCCGTCTGTTCCCAGCAAGTACAGTGTATTGGACTGAAGAGGATCTACTGTTCTTGTCAGGTTAATAAGCAGAGTTGAAGTAGATATGGTCGTGTGTGTAGGAAGCACAGTTTATTGTTCTGTGCAAGCTCACTGTTCGGACCCCATAGGAAACACAGTAGAGTAGAAGAGTGCTCTTTTCTCAAAAGCAGAGTGTGTTTCTTGTAAGGCGAGCTAGCATTTGTTTCCCAGTTCTAAATGGAGTTGAATCCCATGCAGTTTCTGGTCCTACTAGCAAGAGTTGTTTTCTGGTAAGAAGAGTCACTATTGTGCTCCCATTGTCGTACACAGGATAAACAGCACTGGCGTCTGTTCCCAGCAAGTACAGTGTATTGGACTGAAGAGGATCTACTGTTCTTGTCACTTTCCAAAGCAGAATTGAACTAGATATGGCCCGTGTGTGTCGGAAGCACAGTTCTTTTGTTCTAAGCAAGCTAACTGTTCTGGCCCTATAGGAAACACCGTAGAGTAGAAGAGTGATCATTTCTCTAAAGCAGAGTGTGTTTCTTGTAAGGCGAGCTAGCGTTTGTTTCCCAGTCCTAAATGGAGTTGAATCACATGCAGTTTTTGGTCCTACCAGCAAGAGTTGTTTTCTGGTAAGGGAAGTCACTATTGTGCTCCCTTTGCCATACACAGTGCAAATAGCACTCGCGTCTGTTCTCAGCAAGTACAGTGCATTGGATTGAAGAGGAGCTACTGTTCTTGTCAGTTTCCTAAGCAGAGTTGAACTACATATGGCCCATGTGTTCAGGAAGCACAGTTCTTTTGTTCTGAGCAAGCTCACTGTTCGGACCCCATAGGATACACAGTAGAGTAGAAGAGTGCTCTTTTCTCAAAAGCAGAGTGTGTTTCTTGTAAGGTGAGCTAGCGTTTGTTTCCCAGTCCTAAATGGAGTTGAATCACATGCAGTTTCTGGTCCTACGAGCAAGAGTTGTTTTTTTGGTAAGAAGAGTCACTATTGCGCTCCCATTGTCATACATAGGGCAAATAGCACTGGCGTCTGTTCCCAGAATGTACAGTCATTGTATTGGACTGAAGAGGAGCTACTGTTCTTGTCATTTTCCTAAGCAGAATTGAACTAGATGTGGCCATGTGTGTAGGAAGCACAGTTCTTTTGTTCTGAGCAAGCTCACTGTTTTGGCCCTATAGGAAACACAGTAGAGTAGAAGAGTGCTCTTTTCTCAAAAGCAGAGTGTTTTTCTTGTAAGGCGAGCTAGCGTTTGTTTCCCAGTCCTAAATGGAGTTGAATCACATGCAGTTTTTGGTCCTACGAGCAAGAGTTGTTTTTTGGTAAGGAAAGTCACTATTGTGCTCCCATTTCCATACACAGTGCAAATAGCACTGGCGTCTGTTCCCAGCAAGTACAGTGTATTGGACTGAAGCGGAGCTACTGTTCTTGTCAGTTTCTTAAGCAGAGTTGAACTAGATATGGCCCCTGTGTAGGAAGCACAGTTCTTTTGTGCTGAGCAAGCTCACTATTCGGACCCCATAGGAAAAACAGTAGAGTAGAAGAGTGCTCTTTTCTCAAAAGCAGAGTGTGTTTCTTGTAAGGCGAGTTAGTGTGTGTTTCCCAGTCAGAAATGGAGTTGAATCCCATGCAGTTTCTGGTCCTACCAGCAAGAGTTGTTTTCTGGTAAGAAGAGTCGCTATTGTGCTCCCACTGTCATACACAGGGCAAAAAGCACTGGCGTCTGTTCCCAGCAAGTACAGTGTATTGGACTGAAGCAGAGCTACTGTTCTTGTCACTTTCCTAAGCAGAGTTGAACTAGATATATCCCGTGTGTGAAGGAAGCACAGTTCTTTTGTTCTGAGCAAGCTCACTGTTCGGACCTCATAGGAAACACAGTAGAGTAGAAGAGGGCTCTTTTCTCAAAAGCAGAGTGTGTTTCTTGTAAGGCGAGCTAGCGTTTGTTTCCCAGTCCTAAATGGAGTTGAATCACATCCAGTTTTTGGTCCTACAAGCAAGAGTTGTTTTCTGTTAAGGAAAGTCACTATTGCGCTCCCATTGTCATGCACAGGGCAAATAGCACTGGCGTCTGTTTGCAGCATGTACAGTGTATTGGACTGAAGAGGATCTACTGTTCTTGTCAGTTTCCTAAGCAGAATTGAACTAGATATGGCCATGTGTGTAGGAAGCACAGTTCTTTTGTTCTGAGCAAGCTCACTGTTCTGGCCCTATAGGAAACACAGTAGAGTAGAAGAGTGCTCTTTTCTCAAAAGCAGAGTGTGTTTCTTGTAAGGCGAGCTAGCGTTTGTTTCCCAGTCCTAAATGGAGTTGAATCACATGCAGTTTTTGGTCCTACGAGCAAGAGTTGTTTTCTGGTAAGGAAAGTCACTATTGTGCTCCCATTTCCATACACAGTGCAAATAGCACTCGCGTCTGTTCCCAGCAAGTACAGTGTATTGGACTGAAGCGGAGCTACTGTTCTTGTCAGTTTCCTAAGCAGAGTTGAACTAGATATGGCCCCTGTGTGTAGGAAGCACAGTTCTTTTGTTCTGAGCAAGCTCACTATTCGGACCCCATAGGAAACACAGTAGAGTAGAAGACTGCTCTTTTCTCAAAAGCAGAGTGTGTTTCTTGTAAGGCGAGCTAGCGTTTGTTTCCCAATCCTAAATGGAATTGAATCACATACAGTTTCTGCTCCTATGAGCAAGAGTTGTTTTCTGGTATGAAAAGTCACTATTGTGCTCCCATTGTCATACACAGGGCAAATAGCACTGGCGTCTCTTCCCAGCAAGAACAGTGTATTGGACTGAAGAGGATCTACTGTTCTTGTCACTTTCCCAAGCAGAGTTGAACTAGATATGGACCGTGTGTGTAGGAAGCACAGCTCTTTTGTTCTGAGAATGCTCATTGTTCTTGCCCTATAGGAAACATTTTAGAGTAGAAGAGTGCTGTTTTCTCAATCCAGAGTGTGTTTATTGTAAGTCGAGCTAGCATTTTTTTCCCAGTACTTAATGGAGTTGAATCTCATGCAGTTTCTGGTCCTACCAGCAAGAGTTGTTTTCTGGAAATCAGAGTCACTATTGTGCTCCCATTGTCATACACAGGGCAAATAGCACTGGCGTCTATTCCCAGCAAGTACAGTGTATTGGACTGACAAGGATCTACTGTTCTTGTCAGTTTCCAAAGCAGAATTGAACTATATATGGCACGTGTGTAGGAAGCACAGTTCGTTTTTTCTAAGCAAGCAAACTGTTTTGGCCCTATAATAAACACAGTGGAGTAGAAGAGTGATCATTTCTCAAAAGCAGAGTGTGTTTCGTGTAAGGCGAGCTAGCGTTTGTTTCCCAGTCCTAAATGGGGTTGAATCACATGCAGTTTTTGGTGCTATGAGCAAGAGTTGTTTTCTGGAAAGGAAAGTCACTATTGTGCTCCCATTGCCATACACAGTGCAAATAGCACTAGCGTCTGTTCCCAGCAAGTACAGTGTATTGGACTGAGGAGGAGCTACTGTTCTTGTCAGTTTCCTAAGCAGAGTTGAACTAGATATGGCCCATGTGTGTAGGAAGCACAGTTCTTTTGTTCTGAGCAAGCTCACTGTTCGGACCCCATAGGAAACACAGTAGAGTAGAAGACTGCTCTTTTCTCAAAAGCAGAGTGTGTTTCTTGTAAGGCGAGCTATCCTTTGTTTCCCAATCCTAAATGGAGTTGAATCACATGCAGTTTCTGGTCCTACGAGCAAGAGTTGTTTTCTCGTAAGAAGAATCACTTTTGTGCTCCCATTGTCATACACAGGGCAAATAGCACTGGCGTCTGTTCCCAGCATGAACAGTGTATTGGACTGAAGAGGATCTACTGTTCTTGTCAGTTTCCCAAGCAGAGTTGAACTAGATATGGACCCTGTGTGTAGGAAGCACAGCTCTTTTGTTCTGAGAATGCTCATTGTTCTTGCCCTATAGGAAACACTTTAGAGTAGAAGAGTGCTGTTTTCTCAATCTAGAGTGTGTTTATTGTAATTCGAGCTAGCGTTTTTTTCCCAGTCCTTAATGGAGTTGAATCCCATGCAGTTTCTGGTCCTACCAGCAAGAGTTGTTTTCTGGTAAGAAGAGTCACTATTGTGCTCCAATTGTCATACACAGGGCAAATAGCACTGGCGTCTGTTCCCAGCAAGTACAGTGTATTGGACTGACGAGGATCTACTGTTCTTGTCAGTTTCCAAAGCAGAATTGAACTAGATATGGCTGTGTGTGTAGGAAGCACAGTTCGTTTTTTCTAAACAAGCAAACTGTTTTGGCCCTATAGGAAACACAGTAGAGAAGAAGAGTGATCATTTCTCAAAAGCAGAGTGTGTTTCTTGTAAGGCGAGCTAGCGTTTGTTTCCCAGTCCTAAATGGGGTTGAATCACATGCAGTTTTTGGTTTTACGAGCAACAGTTGTTTTCTGGTAAGGAAAGTCACTATTGTGCTCCCATTGCCATACACAGTGCAAATAGGACTCGCGTCTGTTCCTAGCAAGTACAGTGTATTGGACTGAAGAGGAGCTGCTGTTCTTTTCAGTTTCCTAAGGAGAGTTGAACTAGATATGGCCCATGTATGTAGGAAGCAAAGTTCTTTTGTTCTGAGAATGCTCACTGTTCTGGCACTATAGGAAAAACTTTAGCGTTGAAGAGTGCTCTTTTCTCAATCTAGAGTGTGTTTCTTGTAAGTCGAGCTAGCGTTTGTTTCCCAGTCCTAAATGCAGTTGAATCACATGCAGTGTCTGGTCCTATGAGCAAGAGTTTTTTTTTTGGTAAGAAGAGTCACTATTGCGCTCCCATTGTCATACACAGGGCAAATAGCACTGGCGTCTATTCCCAGCATGTACAGTCAGTGTATTGGACGGAAGAGGAGCTACTGTTCTTGTCAGTTTCCTAAGCAGAATTGAACTAGATGTGGCCATGTGTGTAGGAAGAACAGTTCTTTTGTTCTGAGCAAGCTCACTGTTCTGGCCCTTTAGGAAACACAGTAGAGTAGAAGAGTGCTCTTTTCTCAAAAGCAGAGTGTGTTTCTTGTAAGGCGAGCTAGCGTTTGTTTCCCAGTCCTAAATGGAGTTGAATCACATGCAGTTTTTGGTCCTACGAGCAAGAGTTGTTTTCTGGTAAGGAAAGTCACTATAGTGCTCCCATTTCCATACACAGTGCAAATAGCAGTGGCGTCTGTTCCCAGCAAGTACAGTGTATTGGACTGAAGCGGAGCTACTGTTCTTGTCAGTTTCCTAAGCAGAGTTGAACTAGATATGGCCCCTGTGTGTAGGAAGCACAGTTCTTTTGTTCTGAGCAAGCTCACTATTCGGACCCCATAGGAAACACAGTAGAGTTGAAGAGTGCTCTTTCCTCAAAAGCAGAGTGTGTTTCTTGTAAGGCGAGTTAGTGTTTGTTTCCCAGTCAGAATTGGAGTTGAATCCCATGCAGTTTCTGGTCCTATGAGCAAGAGTTGTTTTCTGATAAGAAGAGTCACTATTGTGCTCCTATTGCCATACACAGTGCAAATAGCACTCGCGTCTGTTCCCAGCAAGTACAGTGTATTGGACTGAAGAGGAGCTACCGTTCTTGTCAGTTTCCTAAGCAGAGTTGAACTAGATATGGCCCGTGTGTGTAGGAAGCAAAGTTCTTTTGTTCTGAGCAAGCTCACTGTTCGTACCCCATAGGAAACACAGTAGAGTAGAAGAGTGGTCTTTTCTCAAAAGCAGAGTGTGTTTCTTGTAAGGCGAGCTAGCGATTGTTTCCCAGTCAGAAATGGAGTTGAATCACATCCAGTTTTTGGTCCTACGAGCAAGAGTTGTTTTCTGGTAAGGAAAGTCACTATTGTGGTCCCATTGCCATACACAGTGCAAATAGGACTCGCGTCTGTTCCCAGCAAGTACAGTGTATTGGACTAAAGAGGAGCTACTGTTCTTGTCAGTTTCCTAAGCAGAGTGGAACTAGATATGGCCCGTGTGTGTAGGAAGCAGAGTTCTTTTGTTCTGAGCCAACTCACTGTTCTGGCCCTATAGGAAACCAGTAGAGTAGAAGAGTGCTCTCTTCTCAAAAACAGAGTGTGTTTCTTGTAAGGCGATATAGTGTTTGTTTCCCAGTCAGAAATGGAGTAGAATCCCTTGCAGTTTCTGGTCCTACGAGCAAGAGGTGTTTTCTGATAAGAAGAGTCACTATTGCGCTCCCACTGTCATACAGAGGGCAAATAGCACTGGGGTCTGTTCCCAGCATGTACAGTGTATTGGACTGAAGAGGAGCTACTGTTCTTGTCAATTTCCTAAGCAGAGTTGAACTAGATATGGCCCGTGTGTGTAGGAAGCACAGTTCTTTTGTTCAGAGCAAGCTCACTGTTCGGACCCCATAGGATACACAGTAGAGTAGAAGAGTGCTCCTTTCTCAAAAGCAGAGTGTGTTTCTTGTAAGGCAAGCTAGCGTTTGTTTCCCAGTCCTAAATGGGGTTGAATCACATTCATTTTCTTGTCCTACGAGCAGGAGATGTTTTCTGGTAAGAAGAGTCACTATTGCGCTCCCATGTCATACACAGGGCAAATAGCACTGGCGTCTGTTCCCAGCATGTACAATATATTGGACTGAAGAGGATCTACTGTTCTTGTCAGGTTCCTAAGCAGAATTGAACTAGATATGGCCGTATTTGTAGGAAGCACAATTCTTTTGTTCTGAGCAAACTCACTGTTCTGGCCCTATAGGAAACACAGTAGAGTAGAAGAGTGGTCTTTTCTCAAAAGCAGAGTGTGTTTCTTGTAAGGCGAGCTAGCGTTTGTATCCCAGTCCTAAATGAAGTTGAATCACATGCAGCTTTTGGTCCTACGAGCAAGAGTTGTTTTCTGGAAAGGAAAGTCACTATTGCGCTCCCATTTCCATACACAGTGCAAATAGCACTCTAGTCTGTTCCCAGCAAGTACAGTGTATTGGACTGAAGCGGAGCTACTGTTCTTGTAAGTTTCCTAAGCAGAGTTGAACTAGATATGGCCCGTGTGTGTAGGAAGCACAGTTCTTTTGTTCTGAGCAAGCTCAATGTTCTGGCCCTGTAGGAAACACAGTAGAGTAGAAGAGTGCTCTTTTCTCAAAAGCAGAGTGTGTTTCTTGTAAGGCGAGCTAGCGTTTGTTTCCCAGTCCTAAATGGAGTTGAATCCCATGCAGTTTCTGGTCCTACGAGCAAGAGTATTTTTCTGGTAAGAAGAGTCACTATTGTGCTGCCTGCCATACACAGTGCAAAAAGCACTCGCGTCTGTTCCCAGCAAGTACGGTGTATTGGACTGAAGCGGAGCTACTGTTCCTGTCAGTTTCCTAAGCAGAGTTGAACTAGATATGGCCCGTGTGTGTAGGAAGCACAGTTCTTTTGTTCTGAGCAAGGTCACTATTCGGACACCATAGGAAACACAGTAGAGTAGAAGACTGCTCTTTTCTCAAAAGCAGAGTGTGTTTCTTGTAAGGCGAGCTAGCGTTTGTTTCCCAGTCCTAAATGGAGTTGAATCACATGCAGTTTTTGGTCCTACGAGCAAGAGTTGTTTTCTGCTAAGGGAAGTCACTATTGTGCTCCCTTTGCCATACACAGTGCAAATAGCACTCGCGTCTGTTCCCAGCAAGTACAGTGCATTGGATTGCAGAGGAGCTACTGTTCTTGTCAGTTTCCTAAGCAGAGTTGAACTAGATATGGCCCATGTGTTCAGGAAGCACAGTTCTTTTGTTCTGAGCAAGCTAACTGTTCGGACCCCATAGGATACACAGTAGAGTAGAAGAGTGCTCTTTTATCAAAAGCAGAGTGTGTTTCTTGTAAGGTGATCTAGCGTTCGTTTCCCAGTCCTAAATGGAGTTGAATCACATGCAGTTTCTGGTCCTACAAGCAAGAGTTGTTTTTTTGGTAAGAAGAGTCACTATTGGGCTCCCATTGTCATACACAGGGCAATTAGCACTGGCGTCTGTTCCCAGCATGTACAGTCATTGTATTGGACTGAAGAGGAGCTACTGTTCTTGTCATTTTCCTAAGCAGAATTGAACTAGATGTGGCCATGTGTGTAGGAAGCACAGTTCTTTTGTTCTGAGCAAGCTCACTGTTCTGGCCCTATAGGAAACACAGTAGAGTAGAAGAGTGCTCTTTTCTCAAAAGCAGAGTGTGTTTCTTGTAAGGCGAGCTAGCGTTTGTTTCCCAGTCCTAAATGGAGTTGAATCACATGCAGTTTTTGGTCCTACGAGCAAGAGTTGTTTTCTGGTAAGGAAAGTCACTATTGTGCTCCCATTTCCATACACAGTGCAAATAGCACTGGCGTCTGTTCCCAGCAAGTACAGTGTATTGGACTGAAGCGGAGCTACTGTTCTTGTCAGTTTCTTAAGCAGAGTTGAACTAGATATGGCCCCTGTGTAGGAAGCACAGTTCTTTTGTTCTGAGCAAGATCACTATTCGGACCCCATAGGAAACACAGTAGAGTAGAAGAGTGCTCTTTTCTCAAAAGCAGAGTGTGTTTCTTGTAAGGCGAGTTAGTGTGTGTTTCCCAGTCAGAATTGGAGTTGAATCCCATGCATTTTCTGGTCCTTTGAGCAAGAGTTGTTTTCTGATAAGAAGAGTCACGATTGTGCTCCTATTGCCATACACAGTGCAAATAGCACTCGCGTCGGTTCCCAGCTAGTACAGTGTATTGGACTGAAGGGGAGCTACCGTTCTTGTCAGTTACCTAAGCAGAGTTGAACTAGATATGGCCCGTGTGTGTAGGAAGCACAGTTCTTTTGTTCTGAGCAAGCTCACTGTTCGTACCCCATAGGAAACACAGTAGAGTAGAAGAGTGGTCTTTTCTCAAAAGGAGAGTGTGTTTCTTGTAAGGCGAGCTAGCGATTGTTTCCCAGTCAGAAATAGAGTTGAATCACATCCAGTTTTTAGTCCTACGAGCAAGAGTTGTTTTCTGGTAAGGAAAGTCACTATTGTGCTCCCATTGCCATACACAGTGCAAATAGCACTCGCGTCTGTTCCCAGGTAGTACAGTGTATTGGACTGAAGAGGAGCTACCGTTCTTGTCAGTTTCCTAAGCAGAGTTGAACTCGATATGGCCCGTGTGTGTAGGAAGCAAAGTTCTTTTGTTCTGAGCAAGCTCACTGTTCGTACCCCATAGGAAACACAGTAGAGTAGAAGAGTGGTCTTTTCTCAAAAGCAGAGTGTGTTTCTTGTAAGGCGAGCTAGCGATTGTTTCCCAGACAGAAATGGAGTTGAATCACATCCAGTTTTTGGTCCTACAAGCAAGAGTTGTTTTTTGGTAAGGAAAGTCACTATTGTGATCCCATTGCCATACACAGTGCAAATAGGACTCTCGTCTGTTCCGAGCAAGTACAGTGTGTTGGACTGAAGCAGAGCTACTGTTCTTGTCAATTTCCTAAGCAGAGTTGAACTAGATATGGCCCCTGTGTGTGGGAAGCCAAGTTCTTTTGTTCTGAGCAAGCTCACTGTTCTGGCCCTGTAGGAAACACAGTAGAGTAGAAGAGTGCTCTTTTCTCAAAAGCAGAGTGTGTTTCTTGTAAGGCGAGCTAGCGTTTGTTTCCCAGTCCTAAATGGAGTTGAATCACATGCAGTTTTTGGTCCTACAAGCAAGATTTGTTTTCTGGTAAGGAAAGTCACTCTTGCGCTCCCATTGCCATACACAGTACAAATAGCACTCGAGTCTGTTCCCAGCAAGTACAGTGTATTGGACTGAAGAGGAGCTACTGTTCTTGTCAGTTTCCTAAGCAGAGTTGAACTAGATATGGACTGTGTGTGTAGGAAGCACAGTTCTTTTGTTCTGAGAATGCTCACTGTTCTGGCCCTATAGGAAACACATTAGAGTAGAAGAGTGCTGTTTTCTCAATCCAGAGTGTGTTTATTGTAAGTCAAGCTAGCGATTGTTTCCCAGTAAGAAATGGAGTTGAATCCCATGCAGTTTCTGGTCCTACGAGCAAGAGGTGTTTTCTGATAAGAAGAGTCACTATTGCGCTCCTATTGCCATACACAGTGCAAATAGCACTCGTGTCTGTTCCCAGCAAGTACAGTGTATTGGACTGAAGCGGAGCTACTGTTCTTGTCAGTTTCCTAAGCAGAGTTGAACTAGATATGGCCCGTGTGTGTAGGAAGCACAGTTCTTTTGTTCTGAGCAAGCTCACTGTTCGGCCCCCATAGGAAACACAGTAGAGTAGAAGAGTGCTCTTTTCTCAATAGCACAGTGTGTTTCTTGTAAGGCGAGCTAGCATTTGTTTCCCAGTCAGAAATGGAGTTGAATCCCATGCAGTTTCTGGTCCTATGAGCAAATGGTGTTTTCTGACAAGAAGAGTCACTATTGTGCTCCTATTGCCATACACAGTGCAAATAGCACTCGTGTCTGTTCCCAGCAAGTACAGCGTATTCGACTGAAGAGGAGCTACTGTTCCTGTCAGTTTCCTAAGCAGAGTTGAACTAGATATGTCCCGTGTGTGTAGGAAGCACAGTTCTTTTGTTCTGAGCAAGCTCACTATTCGGAAACCATAGGAAACACAGTAGAGTAGAAGACAGTTCTTTTCTCAAAAGCAGAATGTGTTTCTTGTAAGGCGAGCTAGCGTTTGTTTCCCAGTCCTACATGGAGTTGAATCCCATGCAGTTTCTGGTCCTACGAGCAAGAGGTGTTTACTGATAAGAAGTGTCACTATTGCGCTCCCATTGTCATACACAGGGTAAATAGCACTCGCGTCTGTTCCCAGCAAGTACAGTGTATTGGACTGAAGGGGAGCTACTGTTCTTGTCAGTTTCCTAAGCTGAGTTGAACTAGATATGGCCCGTGTGTGTAGGAAACACAGTTCTTTTGTTCTGAGCAAGCTCACTGTTCGGACCCCATTGGAAACAGAGTAGAGTAGAAGAGTGCTCTTTTCACAAAAGCAGAGTGTGTGTCTTGAAAGGCGAGCTAGCGTTTGTTTCCCAGTCCTAAATGGTGTTGAATCACATGAGGTTTTGGTCCTACAAGCAAGGTTTGTTTTCTGGTAAGGAAAGTCACTATTGTGCTCCCATTGCCATACACAGTGCAAATAGCACTCGAGTGTGTTCCCAGCAAGTACAGTGTATTGGACTGGAGAGGAGCTACTGTTCTTGTCAGTTTCCTAAGCAGAATTGAACTAGATATGTACCGTGTGTAGGAAGCACAGTTCTTTTGTTCTGAGAATGCTCACTCTTCTGGCCCTATAGGAAACACATTAGAGTAGAAGAGTGCTGTTTTCTCAATCCAGAGTGTGTTTCTTGTAAGTCGAGCTACCGTTTGTTTCCCAGTCCTAAATGGAGTTGAATCCCATGCAGTTTCTGGTCCTACCAGCAAGAGTTTTTTTCTGGTAAGAAGAGTCACTATTGTGCTCCCATTGTCATACACAGGGCAAATACCACTGGTGTCTGTTCCAGGCAAGTACAGTGTATTGCACTGAACAGGATCTACTGTTCTTGTCAGTTTCCAAAGCAAAATTGAACTAGATATGGACCGTGTGTGTAGGAAGCACAGTTCTTTTGTTCTAAGCAAGCTAACTGTTTTGGCCCTATAGGAAACACAGTAGAGTAGAAGAGTGATCATTTCTCAAAAGCATATTGTGTTTCTTGTAAGGCGAGCTAGCGTATGTTTCCCAGTCCTAAATGGAGTTGAATCCCATGCAGGTTCTGGTCCTACGAGCAAGAGTTGTTTTCTGGTAAGAAGAGTCACTATTGTGCTCCCATTGTCATACACAGGGCAAATAGCACTGGCGTCTGTTCCAAGCATGTACAGTGTATTGGACTAAAGGGGATGTACTGTTCTTGTCAGGTTCCTAAGCAGAGTTGAACTAGATATGGCCCGTGTGTGTAGGAAGCACAGTTATTATGTTCTGAGCAAGCTCACTGTTCTGGCCCTATAGGAAACACAGTAGTGTAGAAGAGTGCTCTTTTCTCAAAAGCAGAGTGTGTTTCTTGTAAGGCAAACTAGCGTTTTTTTCCCTGTCCTAAATGGAGTTGAATCACATGCAGTTTCTGGTCCTACGTTCCAGAGTTGTTTACTGGTAAGGAAAGTCAATATTGCGCCCCCATTGCCATACACAGTGCAAATAGCACTCGCGTCTGTTCCCAGCAAGTCCAGTGTATTGGACTGAAGAGGATCTACTGTTCTTTTCAGTTTCCTAAGCAGAGTTGAACTAGATATGGCCCATGTGTGTAGGAAGAACAGTTCTTTTGTTCTGAGCAAGCTCACTGTTTGACCACATAGGAAACACAGTAGAGTAGAAGAGTGCTCTTTTCTCAAAAACAGAGTGTGTTTCATGTAAGCGAGCTAGCATTTGTTTCCCAGTCCTCAATGGAGTTGAATCACATGCATTTTCTGGTCCTACGAGCAAGAGTTGTTTTCTGGTAAGGAAAGTCACTATTGCACTCCCATTGCCATATACAGTGCAAATAGCACTCGCGTCTGTTCCAGCAAGTACTGTGTATCAGACTAAACAGGAGCTACTGTTCTTGTCAGTTTCCTAAGCAGAGTTGAACGAGATATGGCCCGTGTGTGTAGGAAGCACAGTTCTTTTGTTCTGAGCAACCTCACCGTTCTGGCCCTTTGGGAAACACAGTAGAGTAGAAGAGTGCTCTTTTCTCTAAAGCAGAGTGTGTTTCTTGTAAGGCAAGCTAGCGTTTGTTTCCTAGTCCTAAATGGAGTGGAATCACATGCAGTTTCTGGTCCTATGAACAAGAGTTGTTTTCTGGTAAGGAAAGTCACTATTGCGCTCCCATTGCCATACACAGTGCAAATAGCACTCGCGTCTGTTCCCAGCAAGTACAGTGTTGGACTGAAGAGGAGCTAGTGTTCTTGTCAGGTTCCTAAGCAGAGTTGAACTACATATGGTCCGTGTGTGTAGGAAGCACAGTTCTTTTGTTCTGAGCAAGCTCACTGTTTGGACCCCATAGGAAACACAGTAGACTAGAAGTGTGCTCCTTTCTCTAAAGAAGAGTGTGTTTCTTGTAAGGCGAGCTAGCATTTGTTTCCCAGTCCTAAATGGAGTTAAATCCCATGCAGTTTCTGGTACTATGAGCAAGAGTTGTTTTCTGGTAAAGAAAGTCACTATTGTGCTGCCATTGCCATCCACAGGACAAATAGCACTGGCGTCTGTTGCCAGCAAGTACAGTGTATTGGACTGAAGAGGATCTACTGTTCTTGTCAGGTTCCTAAGTAGACTTGAACTAGATATGGCCGTTTGTGTAGGAAGTACAATGTTTTTTGTTCTGAGCAAGCTCACTGTTTTTAACCCATAGGAAACACAGTAGAGTAGAAGAGTGCTCTTTTCTCAAAAGCAGACTGTGTTTCTTGTAAGGTGAGCTAGCGTTTGTACCCCAGTCCTAAATGGAGTTGAATCACATGCAGTTTCTGGTCCTACGAGCAAGAGTTGTTTTTTGGTAAGGAAAGTCACTATTGCACTCCCATTGCCATACACAGTGCAAATAGCCCTCCCATCTGTTCCTAGCAAGTACAGTGTATTGGACTGAAGAGGAGCTACTGTTCTTCTCAGTTTCCTAAATAGAGTTGAACTAGATATGCCCCGTGTGTGCAGGAAGCACAATTCTTTTGTTGTGAGCAAGCTCACTGTTCTGGCCCTATGGGAAACACAGTAGAGTAGAAGAGTGTTCTTTTCTCAAAAGCAGAGTGTGTTTCTTGTAAGGCGAGCTAGAGTTTGTTTCCCAGTCTTAAATGTAGTTGAGTCACATGCAGTTTTTTGTCCTATGAGCAAGAGTTGTTTTCTAGTAAGACGAGTCACTATTGTGTTCCAATTGCCCTACACAGTGCAAATAGCACTCGCGTCTGTTCCCAGCAAGTACAGTGTATTGGACTGAAGAGGATCTACTGTTCTTGTCAGTTTCTTAAGCAGAGTTGAACTAGATATGGCCCATGTGTGTAGGAAGCACAGTTCTTTTGTTCTGAGCAAGCTCACTGTTCTGGCCCTATAGGAAACACAGTAGAGTAGAAGAGTGCTCTTTTCTCTAAAGCAGAGAGTGTTTCTTGTAAGGTGAGGTAGCGTTTGTTTCCCAGTCCTAAATGGAGTTGAAACACATGCAGTTTCTGGTCCTACGAGCAAGAGTTGTTTTATGGTAAGAATAGTCACTATTGCACTGCCATTGCCATACACAGGACAAATAGCACTGGCGTCTGGTCCCAGCAAGTACAGTGTATTGGACTAAAGGGGATCTACTGTTCTTGTCAGGTTCCTAAGCAGACTTGAACTAGATATGGCCCGTGTGTGTAGGAAGCACAGTTCTTTTGTTCTGAGCAAGCTCACAGTTCTGGCCCTATAAGAAACACAGTAGAGTAGAAGAGTGCTCTTTTCTCTAAAGCAGAGAGTGTTTCTTGTAAGGTGAGCTAGCGTTTGTTTCCCAGTCCTAAATGGAGTTGAAACACATGCAGTTTCTGGTCCTACGAGCAAGAGTTTTTTTATGATAAGAATAGTCACTATTGCGCTGCCATTGCCATACACAGGACAAATAGCACTGGCGTCTGGTCCCAGAAAGTACAGTGTATTGGACTGAAGCGGATCTACTGTTCTTGTCAGGTTCCTAAGCAGACTTGAACTAGATATGGCCGTATGTGTAGGAAGCACAATTTTTTTTGTTCTGAGCAAGCTCACTGTTTGGACCCCATAGGAAACACAGTAGAGTAGAAGAGTGCTCTTTTCTCAAAAGAAGACTGTGTTTTTTTTAAGGTGAGCTAGCGTTTGTTTCCCAGTCTTAAATGGAGTTGAATCACATGCAGTTTCTTGTCCTACGAGCAAGAGTTGTTTTCTGGTAAGGAAAGTCACTATTGCGCTCCCATTGCCATACACAGTGCAAATAGCACTCCCGTCTGTTCCCAGCAAGTACAGTTTATTGGACTGAAGAGGAGCTACTGTTCTTCTCAGTTTCCTAAGCAGAGTTGAACTAGATATGCCCCGTGTGTGTAGGAAGCACAATTCTTTTGTTCTGAGCAAGCTCACTGTTCTGGCCCTATGGGAAACACATTAGAGTAGAAGAGTGTTCTTTTCTCAAAAGCAGAGTTGTTTCTTGTAAGGCGAGCTAGAGATTGTTTCCCAGTCCTAAATGTAGTTGAGTCACATGCAGTTTTTTGTCCTATGAGCAAGAGATGTTTTCTTGTAAGACGAGTCACTATTGTGCTCCTAATGCCCTACACAGTGCAAATAGCACTCGCGTCTATTCTCAGCAAGTACTGAGTATTGGACTGAAGAGGATCTACTGTTCTTTTCAGTTTCCTAAGCAGAGTTGAAAAAGATATGGCCCATGTGTGTAGGAAGCACAGTTCTTTTGTTATGAGCAAGCTCACTGTTTGGACCCCATAGGAAACATAGTAGAGTAGAAGAGTGCTCCTTTCTCAAGAGCAGAGTGTGTTTCATGTAAGGCGAGCTAGCATTTGTTTCCCAGTCCTGAATGGAGTTGAATCACATGCAGTTTCTGGTCCTATGAGCAAGAGTTGTTTACTGGTAAGGAAAGTCACTATTGCAATCCCATTGCCATATACAGTGCAAATAGCACTCGCGTTTGTTCACAGCAAGTACACTGTATCAGACTGAAAAGGAGCTACTGTTCTTGTCAGTTTCCTAAGCAGAGTTGAACTAGATATGGCCCATGTGTAGGAAGCACAGTTCTTTTGTTCTGAGCAAGCTCACTGTTCTGGCCCTATAGGAAACACAGTAGAGTAGAAGAGTGCTCTTTTCTCTAAAGCAGAGTGTTTTTCGTGTAAGGCGAGCTAGCGTTTGTTTCCCAGTCCGAAATGGAGTTGAATCACATGCAGTTTCTGGTCCTACGTGCAAGAGTTGTTTTATGGTAAGAATAGTCACTATTGTGCTGCCATTGCCATCTACAGGACAAATAGCACAGGCGTCTGTTCCCAGCAAATACAGTGTATTAGACTAAAGGGGATCTACTGTTCTTGTCAGGTTCCTAAGCAGAGTTGAACTAGATATGGCCCGTGTGTGTAGGAAGCACAGTTATTATGTTCGGAGTAAGCTCACTGTTCTGGCCCTATAGGAAACACAGTAGTGTAGAAGAGTGCTCTTTTCTCAAAAGCAGAGTGTGTTTCTTGTAAGGCAAGCTAGCGTTTTTTTCCCTGTCCTAAATGGAGTTGAATCACATGCAGTTTCTGGTCCTACGATCCAGAGTTGTTTACTGGTAAGGAAAGTCACTATTGCGCCCCCATTCCCATACACAGTGCAAATAGCACTCGCGTCTATTCCCAGCAAGTCCAGTGTATTGGACTGAAGAGGATCCACTGTTCTTTTCAGTTTCCTAAGCAGAGTTGAACTAGATATGGCCCATGTGTGTAGGAAGCACAGTTCTTTTGTTCTGAGCAAGCTCACTGTTTGGACCCCATAGGAAACACAGTAGAGTAGAAGAGTGCTCTTTTCTCAAAAGCAGAGTGTGTTTCATGTAAGCGAGCGAGCATTTGTTTCCCAGTCCTCAATGGAGTTGAATCACATGCATTTTCTGGTCCTACGAGCAAGAGTTGTTTTCTGGTAAGGAAAGTCCCTATTGCGCTCCCATTACCATATACAGTGCAAATAGCACTTGCGTCTTTTCCAGCAAGTACAGTGTATCAGTCTAAAGAGGAGCTACTGTTCTTGTCAGTTTCCTAAGCAGAGTTGAACTAGATATGGCCCCTGTGTAGGAAGCACAGTTCTTTTTTTCTGAGCAAGCTCACCGTTCTGGCCCTATGGGAAACAGGTAGAGTAGAGGAGTGATCTTTTCTCTAAAGCAGAGTGTGTTTCTTGTAAGGCAAGCTAGCGTTTGTTTCCTAGTCCTAAATGGAGTGGTTTCACATGCAGTTTCTGGTCCTACGAACAAGAGTTGTTTTCTGGTAAGGAAAGTCACTATTGCACTCCCATTGCCATACACAGTGCCAATAGCACTCGCGTCTGTTCGTAACAAGTACAGTGTATTGGACTGAAGAGGAGCTACTGTTCTTCTCAGTTTCCTAAACAGAGTTGAATTAGATATGGCCCGTGTGTGTAGGAAGAACAGTTCTTTTGTTCTGAGCAAGCTCACTGTTCTGGCCCTATGGGAAACACAGTAGAGTAGAAGAGTGTTCTTTTCTCAAAAGCAGAGTGTGTTTCTTGTAAGGCGAGCTAGAGTTTGTTTCCCAGTCCTAAATGTATTTGAGTCTCATGCAGTTTTTTGTCCTATGAGCAAGAGTTGTTTTCTGGTAAGACGAGTCACTATTGTGCTCCAATTGCCCTACACAGTGCAAATAGCACTCGCATCTGTTCCCAGCAAGTACAGTGTATTGGACTGAAGAGGATCTACTCTTCTTGTCAGTTTCCTAAGCAGAGTTGAACTAGATATGGCCCATGTATGTAGTAAGCACAGTTCTTTTGTTCTGAGCAAGCTTACTGCTTGGACCCCATAGGAAACACAGTAGAGTAGAAGAGTGCTCTTTTCTCAAAAGCAGAGTGTGTTTCATGTTAGGCGAGCTAGCATCTGTTTCCGAGTCCTATATGGAGTTGAATTACATGCACTTTCTGGTCCTACGAGCAAGAGTTGTTTTCTGGTAAGGAAAGTCCCTATTGCGCTCCCATTGCCATATACAGTGCAAATAGCACTCGTGTCTGTTCCCAGCAAGTACAGTGTATCAGACTGAAGAGGAGCTACTGTTCTTGTCAGTTTCCTAAGCAGAGTTGAACTAGATATGGCCCGTGTGTAGGAAGTACAGTTCTTTTGTTCTGAGCAAGCTCACTGTTCTGGCCCTATAGGAAACACAGTAGAGTAGAAGAGTGCTCTTTTCTCAAAAGCAGAGTGTGTTTCTTGTAAGGCGAGCTAGCGTTTGTTTCCCAGTCCTAAATGGAGTTGAAACACATTCAGTTTCTGGTCCTACGATCAAGAGCTGTTTTATGGTAAGAATAGTCACTATTGTGCTGCCATTGCCATACACAGGACGAATAGCACTGGCGTCTGTTCCCAGCAAGTACAGTGTATTGGACTAAAGGGGATCTACTGTTCTTGTCAGGTTCCTAAGCAGAGTTGAATTAGATATGGCCCGTGTGTATAGGAAGCACAGTTATTATGTTCTGAGCAAGCTCACTGTTCTGGCCCTATAGGAAACACAGTAGAGTAGATGAGTGCTCTTTCCTCAAAAGCAGAGTGTGTTTCTTTTAAGGCAAGCTAGCGTTTTTTTCCTAGTCCTAAATGGAGTTGAATCACATGTAGTTTCTGGTCCTACGAGCAAGACTTGTTTTCTGGTAAGGAAAGTCACTATTGCGCTCCCATTGCCATACACAGTGCAAATAGCACTCGCGTCTGATCCCAGAAAGTACAGTGTATCGGACTGAAGAGGAGCTACTGTTCTTGTCGGTTTCCTAAGCAGAGTTGAACTAGATATGGCCCGTGTGTGTAGGAAGCACAGTTCTTTTGTTCTGAGCAAGCTCACCGTTCTGGCCCTATGGGAAACACAGTAGAGTAAAAGAGTGCTCTTTTCTCAAAAGCAGAGTGTGTTTCTTGTAAGGCGAGCTAGAGTTTGTTTCCCAGTCCTAAATGGAGTTGAGTCACATGCACTTTTTTGTCCTACGAGCAAGAGTTGATTTCTGGTAAGACGAGTCACTATTGTGTTCCCATTGATATACACAGTGCAAATAGCACTCGCGTCTGTTCCCAGCAAGTACAGTGTATTGGACTGAATAGGATCTACCGTTCTTTTCAGTTTCCTAAGCAGAGGTGAACTAGATATGGCCCATGTGTGTAGGAAGCACAGTTCTTTTGTTCTGAGCAAGCTCACTGTTCAGACCCCATAGGAAACACAGTAGAGTAGAAGAGTGCTCTTTTCTCTAAAGCAGAGTGTGTTTCTTGTAAGGCGAGCTAGCATTTGTTTCCTAGTCCTAAATGGAGTTGAATCACATGCAGTTTCTGGTCCTACGAACAAGAGTTGTTTTATGGTAAGGAAAGTCACTATTGTGCTCCCATTGCCCTACACAGTGCAAATAGCACTCGCGTCTGTTCCCAGCAAGTACAGTGTTGGACTGAAGAGGAGCTACTGTTCTTGTCAGGTTCCTAAGCAGAGTTGAACTACATATGGACCGTGTGTGTAGGAAGCACAGTTCTTTTGTTCTGAGCAAGCTCACTGTTTGGACCCCATAGGAAACACATTAGACTAGAAGAGTGCTCCTTTCTCTAAAGCAGAGTGTGTTTCTTGTAAGGCGAGCTAGCGTTTGTTTCCCAGTCCTAAATGGAGTTGAATCACATGCAGTTTTTTGTCCTATGAGCAAGAGTTGTTTTCTGGTAAGACGAGTCACTATTGTGCTCCAATTGCCCTACACAGTGCAAATAGCACTCACGTCTGTTCCCAGCAAGTACAGTGTATTGGAATGAAGAGGATCTACTCTTCTTGTCAGTTTCCTAAGCAGAGTTGAACTAGATATGGCCCATGTGTGTAGGAAGCACAGTTCTTTTGTTCTGAGCAAGCTCACTGTTTGGACCCCATAGGAAACACAGTAGAGTAGAAGAGTGCTCTTTTCTCAAAAGCAGTGTGTGTTTCATGTAAGGCGAGCTAGCATCTGTTTCCCAGTCCTAAATGGAGTTGAATCACATGCACTTTCTGGTCCTATGAGCAAGAGTTGTTTTCTGGTAAGGAAAGTCCCTATTGCGCTCCCATTGCCATATACAGTGCAAATAGCACTCGCGTCTGTTCCCAGCAAGTACAGTGTATTGGACTGAAGAGGAGCTACTGTTCTTGTCAGTTTCCTAAGCAGAGTTGAACTAGATATGGCCCGTGTGTAGGAAGCACAGTTCTTTTGTTTTGACCAAGCTCACTGTTCTGGCCCTATAGGAAACACAGTAGAGTAGAAGAGTGCTCTTTTCTCAAAAGCAGGTTGTGTTTCTTGTAAGGCGAGCTAGCATTTGTTTCCCAGTAATAAATGGAGTTGAAACACATGCAGTTTCTGGTCCTACGAGCAAGAGCTGTTTTACAGTAAGAATAGTCACTATTGCGCTGCCATTGCCATACACAGGACAAATAGCACTGGCGTCTGTTCCCAGCAAGTACAGTGTATAGGACTAAAGGGGATCTACTGTTCTTGTCAGGTTCCTAAGCAGAGTTGAATTAGATATGGCCCGTGTGTATAGGAAGCACAGTTATTATGTTCTGAGCAAGCTCACTGTTCTGGCCCTGTAGGAAACACAGTAGAGTAGAAGAGTGCCCTTTTCTCAAAAGTAGAGTGTGTTTCTTGTAAGGCAAGCTAGCGTTTTTTTCCTAATCCTAAATGGAGTTGAATCACATGCAATTTATGGTCCTACGAGCAAGAGTTGTTTTCTGGTAAGGAAAGTCACTATTGCGCTCCCATTGCCATACACAGTGCAAATAGCACTCGCGTCTGTTCACAGCAAGTACAGCGTATTGGACTGAAGAGGATCTACTGTTCTTTTCAGTTTCCTAAGGAGAGGTGAACTAGATATGGCCCATGTGTGTAGGAAGCACAGTTCTTTTGTTCTGAGCAAGCTCACTGTTCGGACCACTTAGGAAACACAGTAGAGTAGAAGAGTGCTCTTTCATCAAAAGCAGAGTGTGTTTCATGTAAGGCGAGGTAGCGTTTGTTTCCCAGTCCTAAATGGAGTTGAATCACATGCAGTTTCTGGTCCTATGAGCAAGAGTTGTTTTTTGGTAAAGAAAGTCACTATTGCACTCCCATTGCCATACACAGTGCAAATAGCACTGGCGTCTGTTCCCAGCAAGTACAGTGTATTGGACTGAAGAGGAGCTACTGTTCTTGTCAGTTTCCTAAGCAGACTTGAACTAGATATGGCCCGTGTGTGTAGGAAGCACAATTTTTTTTGTTCTGAGCAAGCTCACTGTTTGGACCCCATAGGAAACACAGTAGAGTAGAAGAGTGCTCTTTTCTCAAAAGCAGACTGTGTTTCTTGTAAGGCAAGCTAGCGTTTTTTTCCCAGTCCTAAATGGAGTTGAATCACAAGCAGTTGCTGGTCCTACGAGCAAGAGTTGTTTTCTGGTAAGGAAAGTCACTATTGCGCTCCCATTGCCATACACAGTGCAAATAGCACTGGCGTCTGTTCCTAGTAAGTACAGTGTATTGGACTGAAGAGGAGCTACTGTTCTTCTCAGTTTCCTAAGCAGAGTTGAACTAGATATGGCTCGTGTGTGTAGGAAGCACAGTTCTTTTGTTCTGAGAAAGCTCACTGTTCTGGCCCTATGGGAAACACAGTAGAGTAGAAGAGTGTTCTTTTCTCAAAAGCAGAGTGTGTTTCTTGTAAGGCGAGCAAGAGTTTGTTTCCCAGTCCTAAATGTAGTTGAGTCACATGCAGTTTTTTGTCCTATGAGCAAGAGTTGTTTTCTGGTGTGACGAGTCACTATTGTGCTCCAATTGCCCTACACAGTGCAAATAGCACTCGTGTCTGTTCTCACCAAGTACTGTGTATTGGACTGAAGAGGATCTACTGTTCTTTTCAGTTTTTTAAGCAGAGTTGAACTAGATATGGCCCATGTGTGTAGGAAGCACAGTTCTTTTGTTCTGAGCAAGCTCACTGTTTGGACCCCATAGGAAACACAGTAGAGTAGAAGAGTACTCTTTTCGCAAAAGCAGAGTGTGTTTCATGTAAGGGGAGCTAGCATTTGTTTCCCAGTCCTAAATGGAGTCGAATCACATGCACTTTCTGGTCCTACGAGCAAGAGTTGTTTTCTGGTAAGGAAAGTCACTATTGCACTCCCATTGCCATGTACTTTGCAAATAGCACTCGCGTCTGATCCCAGCAAGTACAGTGTATCGGACTGAAGAGGAGCTACTGTTCTTCTCAGTTTCCTAAGCAGAGTTGAACTAGATATGGCCCGTGTGTGTACGAAGCACAGTTCTTTTGTTCTGAGCAAGCTCACCGTTCTGGCCCTATGGGATACACAGTAGAGTAGAAGAGCGCTCTTTTCTCAAAAGCAGAGTGTGTTTCTTGTAAGGCGAGCTAGAGTTTGTTTCCCAGTCATAAATGGAGTTGAGTCACATGCAGTTTTTTTGTCCTACGAGCAAGAGTTGTTTTCTGGTAAGACGAGTCACTATTGTGCTCCAATTGCCATACACAGTGCAAATAGCACTCGCGTCTGTTCCCAGCAAGTACAGCGTATTGGACTGAAGGGGAGCTACTGTTCTTTTCAGTTTCCTAAGCAGAGGTGAACTGGATATGGCCCATGTGTGTAGGAAGCACAGTTCTTTTGTTTTGAGCAAGCTCACTGTTCGGACCCCATAGGAAACACAGTAGAGTAGAAGAGTGCTCTTTTCTCAAAAGCAGAGTGTGTTTCATGTAAGGCGAGCTAGCATTTGTTTCCCAGTCCTAAATGGAGTTGAATCACATGCACTTTCTGGTCCTACGAGCAAGAGTTGTTTTCTGGTAAGGAAAGACACTATTGCACTCACATTGCCATATACAGTGCAAATAGCACTCGAGTCTGTTCCCAGCAAGTACAGTGTATCGGACTGAAGAGGAGCTACTGTTCTTGTCAGTTTCCTAAGCAGAGTTGAACTAGATATGGCCCGTGTGTGTAGGAAGCACAGTTCTTTTGTTCTGAGCAAGCTCACTGTTCTGGCCCTATAGGAAACACAGTAGAGTAGAAGAGTGCTCTTTTCTCTAAAGCAGAGTTTGTATCTTGTAAGGCGAGCTAGCGTTTGTTTCCTAGTCCTAAATGGAATTGAAACACATGCAGTTTCTGGTCCTACGAGCAAGAGTTGTTTTATGGTAAGAATAGTCACTATTGCACTCCCATTGCCATACACAGTGCAAATAGCACTGGAGTCTGTTCCCAGCAAGTACAGTGTATCGGACTGAAGAGGAGCTACTGTTCTTGTCAATTTCCTAATCAGAGTTGAACTAGATATGGCCCCTGTGTGTAGGAAGCTCAGTTCTTATGTTCTGAGCAAGCTGACTGTTCGGACCCCATAGGAAACACATTAGACTAGAAGAGTGCTCTTTTCTCTAAAGCAGAGTGTGTTTCTTGTAAGGCGAGCTAGAGTTTGTTTCCCAGTCTCTAATGGAGTTGAATCACATGCAATTTCTGGTCCTATGAGCAAGAGTTGTTTTCTGGTAAGGAAAGTCACTATTGGGCTCCCATTCATATACACCGTGCAAATAGCACTCGCGTCAGTTCCCAGCAAGTACAGTGTATTGGACGGAATAGGAGCTACTGTTCTTGTCAGTTTCCTAAGCAGAGATGAACTAGATATGGCCCGTGTGTGTAGGAAGCACAGTTCTTTTGTTCTGAGCAAGCTCACTGTTCTGGCCCTATAGGAAACACATTAGACTAGAATACTGCTCTTTTCTCAAAAGCAGAGTGTGTTTCTTGTAAGGCGAGCTAGCGTTTGTTTCCCAGTCCTAAATGAAGTTGAATCACATGGAGTTTCTGGTCCTACGAGCAAGAGTTGTTTTCTGATAAGAAGAGTCACTATTGTGCTCCCATTGCCATATATAGTGCAAATACCACTCGTGTCTGTTCCCAGCAAGTACAGTGTATTGGACTGAAGAATAGCTACTGTTCTTGTCAGTTTCCTAAGCAGAGTTGAACTAGATTTGGCCCGTGTGTGTAGGAAGCACAGTTCTTTTGTTCTGAGCAAGCTGACTGTTCGGACCCCATAGGAAACACAGTAGAGTAGAAGAGTGCTCTTTTCTCAAAAGCAGAGTGTGTTTCTTGTAAGGCAAGCTAGAGTTTGTTTCCCAGTCCTTAATGGAGTTGAATCACATGCAGTTTCTGGTCCTACGAGCAAGAGTTGTTTTCTGGTAAGAAGAGTCACTATTGCGCTCCCGTTGTCATACACAGGGCAAATATCATTGGCGTCTGTTCGCAGCATGTACACTGTATTGGACTGAAGAGGATCTACTGTTCTTGTCAGTTTCCTAAGCAGAGTTGAAATAGGTATGGCCGTGTGTGAAGGAAGCAAAGGTCTTTTGTTCTGAGCAAGCTCACTGTTCTGGCCATATAGGAAACACATTAGAGGAGAAGAGTGCTCTTTTATCAAAGCAGAGTGTTTTTTTTGTAAGGCGAGCCAACGTTTGTTTCCCAGTCCTAAATGGAGTTGAATCCCATGCAGTTTCTGGTCCTACGAGCAAGAGTTGTTTTCTGGTATCAAGATTCACTATTGTGCTCCCATTGGCATACACAGGGCAAATAGCACTGGCGTCTGCTCCCAGCATGTATAATGTATTGGACGGAAGAGGATCTACTGTTCTTGTGAGTTTCCTAAGCAGAATTGAACTAGCTATGGCCGTGTGTGTAGGAAGCACAGTTTTTTTCTTCAGAGCAAGCTCACTGTTCGGACCCCAGAGGAAATACAATAGAGTAGAAGAGTGCCCTTTTCTCAAAAGCAGAGTGTGTTTCTTGTAAGGCGAGCTAGCGTTTGTTTCTCAGTCCTAAATGGAGTTGAATCACATGCAGTTTCTGGTCCTACGAGCAAGAGTTGTTTTCTGGTAAGAAGAGTCACTAGTGAGCTCCCATTGTCATACACAGGGCATATAGCATAGGCATCTGTTCCCAGCATGAACAGTGTATTGGACTTAAGAGGATCTACTGTTCTTGTCAGTTTCCTAAGCAGAATTGATCTAGATATGGCCCGTGTGTGTAGGAAGCACAATTCTTTTGTTTTGAGCAAGCTCACTGTTCTGGCCCTATAGGAAACACAGTAGAGTAGAAGAGTGCTCTTTTCTCAAAAGCAGAGTGTGTTTCTTGTAAGGCGAGCTAGCATTTGTTTCCAGGTCCTAAATGTAGTTGAATCCCATGCAGTATTTCGTCCTATGAGCAGAAGTTGTTTTCTTTTAAGAAGAGTCACGATTTCTTTCCCATTGCCATACGCAGTGCAAGTAGCACTGGCGTCTGTTCCCAGCAAGTACAGTGTATTGGAATGAAGAGGAGCTACTGTTCTTCTCAGTTTCCAAAGGAGAGTTGAACTAGATAAGGCCCGTGTGTGTAGGAAGCACAGTTATTTTGTTCTGAGCATGCTCACTGTTCAGACACCATAGGAAACACATTAGAGTAGAAGAGTGCTCTTTTCTAAAAAGCAGAGTTTGTTTCTTGTAAGGCGAGCTAGCGTTTGTTTCCCAGTCATACATGGAGTTGAATCACATGCAGTTTCTGGTCCTACGAGCAAAAGTTGTTTTCTGGTAAGAAGAGTTACTATTGCGCTCCCTTTGTCATACACAGGGCAAATAGCACTCGCATCTGTTCCCAGGATATACAGTGTATTGGACTGAAGAGGATCTACTGTTCTTTTCAGTTTCCTAAGCAAAGTTGAACTAGATATGGCCCGTGTGTGCAGGAAGTACACTTCTTTTGTTCTGAGCAAGCTCACTCTTCTGGCCCTATAGGAAACACAGGAGAGTAGAAGAGTGCTCTTTTCTCAAAAGCAGAGTGTGTTTCTTGTAAGGTGAGCTAGCGTTTGTTTCCCAGTCAAAAATGGAGTTGACACATGCAGTTTCTGGTCCTACGAGCAAGGAATGTTTTCTGGTAAGGAAAGTCCCTATTGTGCTCCCTTTGCCATAAACAGTGCAAATAGCACTCACGTCTGTTCCCAGCAAGTACAGTGTATTGGACTGAAGAGGAGCTACTGTTCTTGTCAGTTTCCTAAGCAGTGTTGAACTAGATATGGCCCGTGTGTGTAGGAAGCACAGTTCTTTTGTTCTTAGCAAGCGCACTCTTCTGGCCCTATAGGAAACACAGTAGAGTAGAAGAGTGCTCTTTTCTCAAAAGCAGAGTGTGTTTTTTGTAAGGCAAGCTTGTGTTTGTTTCCCAGTCCTAAATGGAGTTGAATCACATGCAGTTTCTAGTCCTACGAGCAAGAGTTGTTTTCTGGAAAGGAAAGTTACTATTGTGCTCCCTTTGCCATAAACAGTGCAAATAGCACTCACGTCTGTTCCCAGCAAGTACAGTGTATTGGACTGAAGATGATCTACTGCTCTTGTCAGTTTCCTAAGCAGAGTTGAACTAGATATGGCCCGTCTGTGTAGGAAGCACAGTTCTTTTGTTCTGAGCAAGCTCACTGTTCTGGCCCTATAAGAAACACAGTAGAGTAGAAGAGTGCTCTTTTCTCAGAAGCAGAGTTTATTTCTTGTAAGGCTAGCTAGTGTTTGTTTCCCTGTCAGAAACAGATTTGAATCTCATGCTGTTTCTGGTCCTACGAGCAAGAGTTGTTTTCTGGTAAAAGTAGTCACTATTTCACTCCCCTTGCCATACACTCTGCAAATAGGACTCGTGTCTGCGACCTGCAAGTACAGTGTATTGGACTGAAGAGGAGCTACTGTTCTTGTCAGTTTCCTAAGCAGAGTTTAACTAGATATGGCCCGTGTGTGTAGGAAACACAGTTCTTTTGTTCTGAGCAAGCTCACTGTTCTGGCCCTATAAGAAACACAGTAGAGTAGAAGAGTGCTCTTTTCTCAGAAGCAGAGTTTATTTCTTGTAAGGCGAGCTAGCGTTTGTTTCCCAGTCCTAAATGGAGATGAATCACATGCAGTTTCTGGTCCTACGAGCAAGAGTTGTTTTCTGGTAAGAAGAGTCACTATTGCGCTCCCATTGCCACACACAGTGCAAATAGCACTCGTGTCTGCTCCCAACAAGTACAGTGTATTGGACTGTAGAGTAGCTACTGTTCTTGTCAGTTTCCTAAGCAGAGTTGAACTAGATATAGCCCGTGTGTGTAGGAAGCACAGTTCTTTTGTTCGGAGCATACTCACTGTTCTGGCCCTATAGGAAACACAGTAGAGTAGAAGAGTGCTCTTTTCTCAAAAGCAGAGCGTGTTTCTTGTAAGGAGAGCTAGCGTTTGTTTCCCAGACCTAAATGGAGTTGAATCACATGCAGTTTTTGGTCCTAAGAGCAATGGATGTTTTCTGGTAAGGAAAGTCACTATTGTGCTCTCTTTGCCATACACAGTTCAAATAGCACTCGTGTCTGTTCCCAGCAAGTACAGTGTAAAGGACTGTAGAGGAGCTACTGTTCTTGTCAGTTTCCTAAGCAGAGTTGAACTAGATATGGCCCGTGTGTTTAGGAAGCACAGGTCTTTTGTTCTGAGCAAGCTCACTGTTCGGACCACATAGGAAACACAGTAGAATAGAAGAGTGCTCTTTTCTCAAAAGCAGAGTGTGTTTCTTGTAAGATGAGCTAGCATTTGTTTCCCAGTCCTAAATGGACTTGAATCACATGCAGTTTCTGGTCCTACGAGAAAGAATTGTTTTCTGGTAAGAAGAGTCACTATTGCGCTCCCATTGACATACACAGGGCAAATAGCACTCACGTCTGTTCCCAGCAAGTCCAGTGTATTAGACAGAAGAGGAGCTACTGTTCTTGTCAGTTTCTTAAGCAGAGTTGAAGTAGTTATGTCCCGTGTGTGTGAAGCACAGATCTTTTGTTCTGAGCAAGCTCACTGTTCTGGCCCTATAGGAAACACAGTAGAGTAGAAGTGTGCTCTTTTCTCCAAAGCAGAGTGTGTTTCTTCTAAGGCGAACTAGCGTTTGTTTCCAAGTCCTAAATGGAGTTGAATCACATGCAGTTTCTGGTCCTACAAGAAAGAGTTGTTTTCTGGTAAGAAGAGTCACTATTGAGCTCCCATTACCATACACAGGGTAAATAGCACTCGCGTCTGTCCCAGCATGTACAGGGTATTGCACTGAAGAGGATCTACTGTTCTTGACAGTTACCTAAGCAGAGTTGAACTAGATATGGCCCGTGTGTGTAGGAAGCACAGTTCTTTTGTTCTGAGCAAGCTCACTGTTCGGACCACATAGGAAACACAGTAGAAATGAAGAGTGCTCTTTTCTCAAAAGCAGAGTGTGTTTCTTGTAAGGCTAGCTAGTGTTTGTTTCCCAGTCAGAAACAGATTTGAATCTCATGAGTTTCTGGTCCTACGAGCAAGAGTTGTTTTCTGGTAAGAGGAGTCACTATTTCACTCCCATTGCCATACACAGTGCAAATAGGACTCGCGTCTGTTCCCAGCATGTACAGTGTGTTGCACTGAAGAGGATCTACTGTTCTTGTCAGTTACCTAAGCAGAGTTGAACTAGATATGGCCCGTGTGTGTAGGAAGCACAGTTCTTTTGTTCTGAGCAAGCTCACTATTCGGACCCCATAGGAAACACAGTAGAATAGAAGAGTGCTCTTTTCTCAAAAGCAGAGTGTGTTTCTTGTAAGGCGAGCTAGCGTTTGTTTCCTAGTCCAAAATGGAGTTGAATCACATGCAGTTTCTGGTCCTACGAGCAAGGGATGTTTTCTGGTAAGGAAAGTCACTATTGTGCTCCCTTTGCCATAAACAGTGCAAATAGCACTCACGTCTGTTCCCAGCAAGTACAGTGTATTGGACTGAAGAGGATCTACTGTTCTTGTCAGTTTCCTAAGCAGAGTTGAACTAGATATGGCCCGTGTGTGTAGGAAGCACAGTTCTTTTGTTCTGAGCAAGCTCACTGTTCTGGCCCTATAGACAACACAGAAGAGTAGAAGAGTGCTCGTTTCTCAGAAGCAGAGTTTGTTTCTTGTAAGGTGAGCTAGCGTTTGTTTCCCAGTCCTAAATGGAGTTGAATTTCATGCAGTTTCTTGTCCTATGAGCAAGAGTTGTTTTCTGGTAAGAAGAGTCACTATTGTGCTCCCATTGCCATACACAGTGCAAACAACGTTCGCTACTGTTCTTTGCAAGTACAGTGTATTGGACAGAAGAGGAGCTACTGTTCTTGTCCGTTTCATAAGCGGAGTTGAACTAGATATGGCCCCTGTTTGTAGGAAGCACAGTCCTTTTGCTCTGAGCAAGCTCACTGTTCGGACCCCATAGGAAACACAGTAGAGTAGAAGAGGCTCTTTTCTCAAAAGCAGAGTGTATTTCTTGTAAGGCTAGCTAGCGTTTGTTTCACAGTCCTAAATGGAGTTGAATCACATGTATTTCTGATCCTAGGAGCAAGAGTTGTTTTCTGGTAAGAAGAGTCACTATTGTGCTCCCATTGTCATACACAGGGCAAATAGCACTGGCGTCTGTTCCAGGCATGTACAGTGTATTGGACTGAAGAGGATCTACTGCTCTTGTCAGTTTCCTAAGCAGAGTTGAGCTAGATATGGCCCGTCTGTGTAGGAAGCACAGTTCTTTTGTTCTGAGCAAGCTCACTGTTCGGACCCCATAGGAAACACAGTAGAGTAGAAGAGTGCTATTTTCTCAAAGGAAGAGTGTGTTTCTTGTAAGGCTAGCTAGTGTTTGTTTCCCTGTCAGAAACAGATTTGAATCTCATGCTGTTTCTGGTCCTACGAGCAAGAGTTGTTTTCTGGTAAAAGGAGTCACTATTTCACTCCCCTTGCCATACACACTGCAAATAGGACTCGTGTCTGCAACCTGCAAGTACAGTGTATTGGACTGAAGAGGAGCTACTGTTCTTGTCAGTTTCCTAAGCAGAGTTTAACTAGATATGGCCCGTGTGTGTAGGAAGCACAGTTCTTTTGTTCTGAGCAAGCTCACTGTTCTGGCCCTATAAGAAACACAGTAGAGTAGAAGAGTGCTCTTTTCTCAGAAGCAGAGTTTATTTATTGTAAGGCGAGTTAGCGTTTGTTTCCCAGTCCTAAGTGGAGATGAATCACATGCAGTTTCTGGTCCTACGAGCAAGAGTTGTTTTCTGGTAAGAAGAGTCACTATTGCGCTCCCATTGCCACACACAGTGCAAATAGCACTCGTGTCTGCTCCCAACAAGTACAGTGTATTGGACTGTAGAGTAGCTACTGTTCTTGTCAGTTTCCTAAGCAGAGTTGAACTAGATATAGCCCGTGTGTGTAGGAAGCACAGTTCTTTTGTTCGGAGCATACTCAGTGTTCTGGCCCTATAGGAAACACAGTAGAGTAGAAGAGTGCTCTTTTCTCAAAAGCAGAGCGTGTTTCTTGTAAGGAGAGCTAGCGTTTGTTTCCCAGACCTAAATGGAGTTGAATCACATGCAGTTTTTGGTCCTAAGAGCAATGGATGTTTTCTGGTAAGGAAAGTCACTATTGCGCTCTCTTTGCCATACACAGTTCAAATAGCACTCGCGTCTGTTCCCAGCAAGTACAGTGTAAAGGACTGTAGAGGAGCTACTGTTCTTGTCAGTTTCCTAAGCACAGTTGAACTAGATATGGCCCGTGTGTTTAGGAAGCACAGGTCTTTTGTTCTGAGCAAGCTCACTGTTCGGACCACATAGGAAACACAGTAGAATAGAAGAGTGCTCTTTTCTCAAAAGCAGAGTGTGTTTCTTGTAAGACGAGCTAGCATTTGTTTCCCAGTCCTAAATGGACTTGAATCACATGCAGTTTCTGGTCCTACGAGCAAGAATTGTTTTCTGGTAAGAAGAGTCACTATTGCGCTCCCATTGACATACACAGAGCAAATAGCACTCACGTCTGTTCCCAGCAAGTCCAGTGTATTAGACAGAAGAGGAGCTACTGTTCTTGTCAGTTTCTTAAGCAGAGTTGAAGTAGTTATGTCCCGTGTGTGTGAAGCACAGTTCTTTTGTTCTGAGCAAGCTCACTGTTCTGGCCCTATAGGAAACAGAGTAGAGTAGAAGTGTGCTCTTTTCTCCAAAGCAGAGTGTGTTTCTTCTAAGGGGAACTAGCGTTTGTTTCCAAGTCCTAAATGGAGTTGAATCACATGCAGTTTCTGGTCCTACAAGAAAGAGTTGTTTTCTGGTAAGAAGAGTCACTATTGAGCTCCCATTACCATACACAGGGTAAATAGCACTCGCGTCTGTCCCAGCATGTACAGGGTATTGCACTGAAGAGGATCTACTGTTCTTGACAGTTACCTAAGCAGAGTTGAACTAGATATGGCCCGTGTGTGTAGGAAGCACAGTTCTTTTGTTCTGAGCAAGCTCACTGTTCGGACCACATGGGAAACACAGTAGAAATGAAGAGTGCTCTTTTCTCAAAAGCAGAGTGTGTTTCTTGTAAGGCTAGCTAGTGTTTGTTTCCCAGTCAGAAGCAGATTTTATCTCATGAGTTTCTGGTCCTACGAGCAAGAGTTGTTTTCTGGTAAGAGGAGTCACTATTTCACTCCCATTGCCATACACAGTGCAAATAGGACTCGCGTCTGTTCCCAGCATGTACAGTGTGTTGCACTGAAGAGGATCTACTGTTCTTGTCAGTTACCTAAGCAGAGTTGAACTAGATATGGCCCGTGTGTGTAGGAAGCACAGTTCTTTTGTTCTGAGCAAGCTCACTATTCGGACCCCATAGGAAACACAGTAGAATAGAAGAGTGCTCTTTTCTCAAAAGCAGAGTGTGTTTCTTGTAAGGCGAGCTAGCGTTTGTTTCCTAGTCCAAAATGGAGTTGAATCACATGCAGTTTCTGGTCCTACGAGCAAGGGATGTTTTCTGGTAAGGAAAGTCACTATTGTGCTCCCTTTGCCATAAACAGTGCAAATAGCACTCACGTCTGTTCCCAGCAAGTACAGTGTATTGGACTGAAGAGGATCTACTGTTCTTGTCAGTTTCCTAAGCAGAGTTGAACTAGATATGGCCCGTGTGTGTAGGAAGCACAGTTCTTTTGTTCTGAGCAAGCTCACTGTTCTGGCCCTATAGACAACACAGAAGAGTAGAAGAGTGCTCGTTTCTCAGAAGCAGAGTTTGTTTCTTGTAAGGTGAGCTAGCGTTTGTTTCCCAGTCCTAAATGGAGTTGAATTTCATGCAGTTTCTTGTCCTATGAGCAAGAGTTGTTTTCTGGTAAGAAGAGTCACTATTGTGCTCCCATTGCCATACACAGTGCAAACAAAATTCGCTACTGTTCTTTGCAAGTACAGTGTATTGGACAGAAGAGGAGCTACTGTTCTTGTCCGTTACATAAGCGGAGTTGAACTAGATATGGCCCCTGTTTGTAGGAAGCACAGTCCTTTTGCTCTGAGCAAGCTCACTGTTCGGACCCCATAGGAAACACAGTAGAGTAGAAGAGTGCTCTTTTCTCAAACGCAGAGTGTATTTCTTGTAAGGCTAGCTAGGGTTTGTTTCACAGTCCTAAATGGAGTTGAATCACATGTATTTCTGATCCTAGGAGCAAGAGTTGTTTTCTGGTAAGAAGAGTCACTATTGTGCTCCCATTGTCATACACAGGGCAAATAGCACTGGCGTCTGTTCCCAGCATGTACAGTGTATTGGACTGAAGAGGATCTACTGCTCTTGTCAGTTTTCTAAGCAGAGTTAAACAAGATATGGCCCGTGTGTGTAGGAAGCAGAGTTCTTTTATTCTGAGCAAGCTCACTGTTTTGGCCCTATAGGAAAAAAAGTAGAGTAGAAGAGTGCTCTTTTCTCAAAAGCAGAGTGTGTTTCTTGTAAGGCGAGCTAGCTTTTGTTTCCCAGTCCTAAATGGAGTTGAATCACATGCAGTTTCTCGTCCTACGAGCAAGAGTTGTTTTCTAGTAAGAAGAGTCACTATTGTGCTCCCTGTGTCATACACAGGGCAAATAGCACTCGCATCTGTTCCCAGGATGTACAGTGTATTGGACTGAAGAGGATATACTGTTCTTGTCAGTTTCCTAAGCAAAGTTGAACTAGATATGGCCCGTGTGTGCAGGAAGTACACTTCTTTTGTTCTGAGCAAGCTCACTCTTCTGGCGCTATAGTAAACACAGTATTGTAGAAGAGTGCTCTTTTCTCAAAAGCAGAGTGTGTTTTTTGTAAGACGAGCTTCTGTTTGTTTCGCAGTGCTAAATGGAGTTGAATCACATGCAGTTTCTAGTCCTACGAGCAAGAGTTGTTTTCTGGAAAGGAAAGTCACTATTGTGCTCCCTTTGCCATAAACAGTGCAAATAGCAATCACGTCTGTTCCCAGCAAGTACAGTGTATTGGACTGAAGATGATCTACTGCTCTTGTCAGTTTCCTAACCAGAGTTGAACTGGATATTGCCCGTGTGTTTGAAGCACAGTTCTTTTGTTCTGAGCAAGCTCAATGTTCTGGCCCTATAGGAAACACAGAAGAGTAGAAGAGTGCTCTTTTCTCAAAAGCAGAGTGTGTTTCTTGTAAGCAGAGCTAGCGTTTGTTTCGCAGGCCTAAATGGAGTTCAATCACATGCAGTTTCTGGTCCTATGAGCAAGAGTTGTTTTCTGGTAAGAAGAGTCACTATTGCGCTCCCATTGCCACACACAGTGCAAATAGCACTCGCGTCTGTTCCCAGCAAGTACAGTGTATTGGACTGTAGAGGAGCTACTGTTCTTGTCAGTTTCCTAAGCAGAGTTGAACTAGATATGGCCGGTGTGTGTAGGAAGCACAGGTCTTTTGTTCTGAGCAAGCTCACTGTTCGGACCACATAGGAAACACAGTAGAATAGAAGAGTGCTCTTTTCTCAAAAGCAGAGTGTGTTTCTTGTCAGGCGAGCTAGCATTTGTTTCCCAGTCCTAAATGGACTTGAATCACATGCAGTTTCTGGTCCTACGAGCAAGAGTTGTTTTCTGGCAAGGAAAGTCACAATTGTGCTCCTTTTGCCATACACAGTGCAAATAGCACTTGCGTCTATTCCCAGCAAGTACAGTGTATTGCACTGAAGAGGAGCTACTGTTCTTGTCAGTTTCCTAAGCAGAGTTGGACTAGATATGGCCCGTGTGTGTAGGAAGCACAGTTCTTTTGTTCTGAGCAAGCTCACTGTTCTGGCCATATAGGAAACACAGTAGAGTAGAAGAGTGCTCTTTTCTCAAAAGCAGAGTGTATTTCTTCTAAGGCGAGCTAGCGTTTGTTTCCTAGTCCTAAATGGAGTTGAGTCACATGCAGTTTCTGTTCCTATGAGCAAGAGTTGTTTTCTGGTAAGAAGAGTCACTATTGCGCTCCTATTGCCATACACAGTGCAAACAACACTCGCTACAGTTCTTTGCAAGTACAGTGTATTGGACAGAAGAGGAGCTACTGTTCTTGTCAGTTTCCTAAGCAGAGTTGAACTAGATATGGCCCGTGTGTGTAGGAAGCACAGTTCTTTTGTTCTGAGCTAGCTCACTCTTCTGGCCTATAGGAAACACAGTAGAGTAGAAGAGTGCTCTTTTCTCAAAAGCAGAGTGTGTTTCTTGTAAGGCGAGCTTGCGTTTGTTTCCCAGTCCTAAATGGAGTTGAATCACATGCGGTTTCTGGTCCTAGGAGCAAGAGTTGTTTTCTGGTAAGAAGAGTCACTATTGCGCTCCCATTGACATACACAGGGCAAATTGAACTGGCGCCTTTTCTCAGCATGTACAGTGTATTGGACTGAAGAGGATCTATTGTTCTTGTCAGTTTCCTAAGCAGAGTTGATCTAGATATGGCCCTTGTGTGTAGGAAGCACAGTTCTTTTGTTCTGAGCAAGCTCACTCTTTTGGCCCTATAGGAAACAAAATAGAGTAGAAGAGTGCTCTTTTCTGAAAAGCAGAGTGTGTTTCTTGTAAGGCGAGCTAGCGTTTGTTTCCCAGTCCTAAATGTAGTTGAATCACATGCAGTTTCTGGTCCTATAAGCAAGATTTGTTTTCTAGTAGGAAGAGTCACTATTGTGCTCCCATTGACATACACAGGGCAAATTGGACTCGCGTCTGTTCCCAGGATGTACAGTGTATTGGACTGAAGAGGATCTACTGTTCTTGTCAGTTTCCTAAGCAAAGTTGAACTAGATATGGCCCGTGTGTGTTAGAAGTACACTTCTTTTGTTCTGAGCAACCTCACTCTTTTGGCCCTATAGGAAACACAGTAGAGTAGAAGAGTGCTCTTTTCTCAAAAGCAGAATGTGTTTCTTGTAAGGCGAGCTAGCGTTTGCTTCCCAGTCCTAAATGGAGTTGAATCACATGCAGTTTCTGGTCCTACGAGCAAGAGTTGTTTTCTGGAAAGAAGAGTCACTATTGCCCTCCCATTGTAATACACTGGACAAATAGCACTGGCGTCTGTTCCCAGCATGTACAGTGTATTGGACTGTAGAGGAGCTACTGTTCTTCTCAGTTTCCTAAGCAGAGTTGAACTAGATATAGCCTGTGTGTGTAGGAAGCACAGTTCTTTTGCTCTGAGCAAGCTCATTGTTCTGGCCCTATAGGAAACACAATAGAGTAGAAGAGTGCTCTTTTCTCAAAAGCAGAGTGTGTTTCTTCTAAGGCGAGCTAGCTTTTGTTTCCAAGTCCTAAATGGAGTTGAATCACATGCAGTTTTTGGTCCTACGAGCAAGAGTTGTTTTCTGGTAAGAAGAGTCACTATGCGCTCCCATTGCCATACACAGGGCAAATAGCACTCGCGTCTGTTCCCAGCAAGTACAGTGTATTAGACTGAAGAGGAGCTACTGTTCTTGTCAGTTTCCTAAGCAGAGTTGAACTAGTTAGGGCCCCGTGTGTGTAGAAGGCACAGTTCTTTTGTTCTGAGCAAGCTCACTCTTCTGGCCATATAGGAAACACAGAAGAGTAGAAGAGTGCTCTTTTCTCAAAAGCAGAGTGTGTTTCTTGTAAGGCGAGCTAGCGATTGGTTCCCAGTCCAAAATGGAGTTGAATCACATACAGTTTCTGGTCCTACAAGCAAGAGTTGTTTTCTGCTAAGAAGAGTCACTATTGTGCTCCCTTTGCCATACACAGGGCAAATAGCACTCGCATCTGTTCCCAGCATGTACAGTGTATTGGACTGAAAAGGATCTACTGTTCTTGTCAGTTTCCTAAGCAGAGTTGAACTAGATATGGCCCGTGTGTGTAGGAAGCACAGTTCTTTTTTTCTGAGCAAGCTCACTGTTCGGACACCATAGGAAACACAGTAGAGTAGAAGAGTGCTCTTTTCTCAGAAGCAGAGTGTGTTTCTTGTAAGGCTGGCTAGTGTTTGTTTCCCAGTCAGAATCGGAGTTGAATCTCATGCAGTTTCTGGTCCTACGAGCAAGAGTTGTTTTCTGGGAAGAGGAGTCACTATTGCGCTCCCATTACCATACACAGTGCAAATAGGACTCGCGTCTTCTACCTGCAAGTACAGTGTATTGGACTGAAGAGGAGCTACTGTTCTTGTCAGTTTACTAAGCAGAGATGAACTAGATATGGCCCGTGTGTGTAGGAAGCATAGTTCTTTTGTTCTGAGCAAGCTCACTGTTCTAGCCCTATAGGAAACACAGTAAAGTAGAACAGTGCTCTTTTCTCAAAACCAGAGTGTGTTTGTTGTAAGGCGAACTAGCGTTTGTTTCCCAGTCCTAAATGGAATTGAATCACATGCAGTTTCTGGTCCTACCAGCAAGAGTTGTTTTCTGGCAAGGAAAGTCACTATTGTGCTCCTTTTGCCATACACAGTGCAAATAGCACTTGCATCTGTTCCCAGCAAGTACAGTGTATTGGACTGAAGTGGAGCTACTGTTCTTGTCAGTTTCCTAAGCAGAGTTGAACTAGATATGGCCCGTGTGTGTAGGAAGCACAGTTCTTTTGTTCTGAGCAAGCTCACTGTTCTGGCCCTATAGGAAACACAGTAGAGTAGAAGAGTGCTCTTTTCTCAAAAGCAGAGTGTTTCTTCTAAGGCGAGCTAGCGTTTGTTTCCTATTCCTAAATGGAGTTGAATCACATGCAGTTTCTGTTCCTATGAGCAAGAGTTGTTTTCTGGTAAGAAGAGTCACTATTGCGCTCCTATTGCCATACACAGTGCAAACAACACTCGCTACTGTTCTTTGCAAGTACAGTGTATTGGACAGAATAGGAGCTACTGTTCTTATCAGTTTCCTAAGCAGAATTGAATTAGATATGGCCCGTGTTTGTAGGAAGCACAGTTCTTTTGTTCTGAGCAAGCTCACTGTTCGGACCACATAGGAAACACAGTAGAGTAGAAGAGTGCTCTTTTCTCAAAAGCAGAGTGTGTTTCTTCTAAGGCGAGCTAGCGTTTGTTTCCCAGTCTTAAATGGAATTGAATCACATGCAGTTTCTGATCCTAGGAGCAAGAGTTGTTTTCTGGTAAGAAGAGTCACTATTGCGCTCTCATTGTCATACACAGGGCAAATAGCACTGGCGTCTTTTCCCAGCATGTACAGTGTATTGGACTGAAGAGGATCTATTGTTCTTGTCAGTTTCCTAAGCAGAGTTGAACTAGATATGACCCGTGTGTGTAGGAAGCACAGTTCTTTTGTACTGAGCAAGCTCACTGTTCTGTCCCTATAGAAAACACAATAGAGTAGAAGAGTGCTCTTTTCTCAAAAGCAGAGTGTGTTTCTTGTAAGGCGAGCTTGCGTTTCTTTCCCAGTCCTAAATGGAGTTGAATCACATTCAGTTTCTGGTGCTAGGATCAAGAGTTGTTTTCTGGTAAGAAGAGTCACTATTGCGCTCCCATTGACATACACAGGGCAAATTGAACTGGCGTCTTTTCCAAGCATGTACAGTGTATTAGACTGAAGAGGATCTATTGTTCTTGTCAGTTTCCTAAGCAGAGTTGAACTAGATATGGCCCGTTTGTGTAGGAAGCACAGTTCTTTTGTTCTGAGCAAGCTCACTGTTTTGGCCCTATAGGAAACACAATAGAGTAGAAGAGTGCTCTTTTCTCAAAAGCAGAATGTGTTTCTTGTAAGGCGAGCTAGCGTTTGTTTCCCAGTCCTAAATTGAGTTCAATCACATGCAGTTTCGTGTCCTATGAGCTAGACTTATTTTATGGTAAGAAGAGTCACTATTGCGCTCCCATTTTCATACACAAGGCAAATAGCATTGGCGTCTGTTCCCAGCACGTAAAGTGTATTGGACTGAAGAGGATCTACTGTTCTTGTCAGTTTCCTAAGCAGAGTTGAACTAGATATGGCCCGTGTGTGTAGGAAGCACAGTTCTTTTGTTCTGAGCAAGCTCACTGTTCTGGCCCTATAGGAAGCACAGTAGAGTAGAAGTGTGCTCTTTTGTCCAAAGCAGAGTGTGTTTCTTCTAAGGCGAACTAGCGTTTGTTTCCAAGTCCTAAATGGAGTTGAATCACATGCAGTTTCTGGTCCTACAAGAAAGAGTTGTTTTCTGGTAAGAAGAGTCACTATTGAGCTCCCATTACCATACACAGGGTAAATAGCACTGGCGTCTGTCCCAGCATGTACAGGGTATTGCACTGAAGAGGATCTACTGTTCTTGACAGTTACCTAAGCAGAGTTGAACTAGATATGGCCCGTGTGTGTAGGAAGCACAGTTCTTTTGTTCTGAGCAAGCTCACTGTTCGGACCACATAGGAAACACAGTAGAAGAGAAGAGTGCTCTTTTCTCAAAAGCAGAGTGTGTTTCTTGTAAGGCTAGCTAGTGTTTGTTTCCCAGTCAGAAACAGATTTGAATCTCATGAGTTTCTGGTCCTACGAGCAAGAGTTGTTTTCTGGTAAAAGGAGTCACTATTTCGCTCCCATTACCATACACAGTGCAAATAGGACTCGCGTCTGTTCCCAGCATGTACAGTGTGTTGCACTGAAGAGGATCTACTGTTCTTGTCAGATTCCTAAGCAGAGTTGAACTAGATATGACCCGTGTGTGTAGGAAGCACAGTTCTTTTGTTCTGAGCAAACTCACTGTTCGGACCCCATAGGAAATACAGTAGAATAGAAGAGTGCTCTTTTCTCAAAAGCAGAGTGTGTTTCTTGTAAGGTGAGCTAGCGTTTGTTTCCCAGTCAAAAATGGAGTTGACACATGCAGTTTCTGGTCCTACGAGCAAGGAATGTTTTCTGGTAAGGAAAGTCCCTATTGTGCTCCCTTTGCCATAAACAGTGCAAATAGCACTCACGTCTGTTCCCAGCAAGTACAGTGTATTGGACTGAAGAGGAGCTACTGTTCTTGTCAGTTTCCTAAGCAGTGTTGAACTAGATATGGCCCGTGTGTGTAGGAAGCACAGTTCTTTTGTTCTTAGCAAGCGCACTCTTCTGGCCCTATAGGAAACACAGTAGAGTAGAAGAGTGCTCTTTTCTCAAAAGCAGAGTGTGTTTTTTGTAAGGCAAGCTTGTGTTTGTTTCCCAGTCCTAAATGGAGTTGAATCACATGCAGTTTCTAGTCCTACGAGCAAGAGTTGTTTTCTGGAAAGGAAAGTTACTGTTGTGCTCCCTTTGCCATAAACAGTGCAAATAGCACTCACGTCTGTTCCCAGCAAGTACAGTGTATTGGACTGAAGATGATCTACTGCTCTTGTCAGTTTCCTAAGCAGAGTTGAACTAGATATGGCCCGTCTGTGTAGGAAGCACAGTTCTTTTGTTCTGAGCAAGCTCACTGTTCTGGCCCTATAAGAAACACAGTAGAGTAGAAGAGTGCTCTTTTCTCAGAAGCAGAGTTTATTTCTTGTAAGGCTAGCTAGTGTTTGTTTCCCTGTCAGAAACAGATTTGAATCTCATGCTGTTTCTGGTCCTACGAGCAAGAGTTGTTTTCTGGTAAAAGTAGTCACTATTTCACTCCCCTTGCCATACACTCTGCAAATAGGACTCGTGTCTGCGACCTGCAAGTACAGTGTATTGGACTGAAGAGGAGCTACTGTTCTTGTCAGTTTCCTAAGCAGAGTTTAACTAGATATGGCCCGTGTGTGTAGTAAACACAGTTCTTTTGTTCTGAGCAAGCTCACTGTTCTGGCCCTATAAGAAACACAGTAGAGTAGAAGAGTGCTCTTTTCTCAGAAGCAGAGTTTATTTCTTGTAAGGCGAGCTAGCGTTTGTTTCCCAGTCCTAAATGGAGATGAATCACATGCAGTTTCTGGTCCTACGAGCAAGAGTTGTTTTCTGGTAAGAAGAGTCACTATTGCGCTCCCATTGCCACACACAGTGCAAATAGCACTCGTGTCTGCTCCCAACAAGTACAGTGTATTGGACTGTAGAGTAGCTACTGTTCTTGTCAGTTTCCTAAGCAGAGTTGAACTAGATATAGCCCGTGTGTGTAGGAAGCACAGTTCTTTTGTTCGGAGCATACTCACTGTTCTGGCCCTATAGGAAACACAGTAGAGTAGAAGAGTGCTCTTTTCTCAAAAGCAGAGCGTGTTTCTTGTAAGGAGAGCTAGCGTTTGTTTCCCAGACCTAAATGGAGTTGAATCACATGCAGTTTTTGGTCCTAAGAGCAATGGATGTTTTCTGGTAAGGAAAGTCACTATTGTGCTCTCTTTGCCATACACAGTTCAAATAGCACTCGTGTCTGTTCCCAGCAAGTACAGTGTAAAGGACTGTAGAGGAGCTACTGTTCTTGTCAGTTTCCTAAGCAGAGTTGAACTAGATATGGCCCGTGTGTTTAGGAAGCACAGGTCTTTTGTTCTGAGCAAGCTCACTGTTCGGACCACATAGGAAACACAGTAGAATAGAAGAGTGCTCTTTTCTCAAAAGCAGAGTGTGTTTCTTGTAAGATGAGCTAGCATTTGTTTCCCAGTCCTAAATGGACTTGAATCACATGCAGTTTCTGGTCCTACGAGCAAGAATTGTTTTCTGGTAAGAAGAGTCACTATTGCGCTCCCATTGACATACACAGGGCAAATAGCACTCACGTCTGTTCCCAGCAAGTCCAGTGTATTAGACAGAAGAGGAGCTACTGTTCTTGTCAGTTTCTTAAGCAGAGTTGAAGTAGTTATGTCCCGTGTGTGTGAAGCACAGATCTTTTGTTCTGAGCAAGCTCACTGTTCTGGCCCTATAGGAAACACAGTAGAGTAGAAGTGTGCTCTTTTCTCCAAAGCAGAGTGTGTTTCTTCTAAGGCGAACTAGCGTTTGTTTCCAAGTCCTAAATGGAGTTGAATCACATGCAGTTTCTGGTCCTACAAGAAAGAGTTGTTTTCTGGTAAGAAGAGTCACTATTGAGCTCCCATTACCATACACAGGGTAAATAGCACTCGCGTCTGTCCCAGCATGTACAGGGTATTGCACTGAAGAGGATCTACTGTTCTTGACAGTTACCTAAGCAGAGTTGAACTAGATATGGCCCGTGTGTGTAGGAAGCACAGTTCTTTTGTTCTGAGCAAGCTCACTGTTCGGACCACATAGGAAACACAGTAGAAATGAAGAGTGCTCTTTTCTCAAAAGCAGAGTGTGTTTCTTGTAAGGCTAGCTAGTGTTTGTTTCCCAGTCAGAAACAGATTTGAATCTCATGAGTTTCTGGTCCTACGAGCAAGAGTTGTTTTCTGGTAAGAGGAGTCACTATTTCGCTCCCATTGCCATACACAGTGCAAATAGGACTCGCGTCTGTTCCCAGCATGTACAGTGTGTTGCACTGAAGAGGATCTACTATTCTTGTCAGTTACCTAAGCAGAGTTGAACTAGATATGGCCCGTGTGTGTAGGAAGCACAGTTCTTTTGTTCTGAGCAAGCTCCCTATTCGGACCCCATAGGAAACACAGTAGAATAGAAGAGTGCTCTTTTCTCAAAAGCAGAGTGTGTTTCTTGTAAGGCGAGCTAGCGTTTGTTTCCTAGTCCAAAATGGAGTTGAATCACATGCAGTTTCTGGTCCTACGAGCAAGGGATGTTTTCTGGTAAGGAAAGTCACTATTGTGCTCCCTTTGCCATAAACAGTGCAAATAGCACTCACGTCTGTTCCCAGCAAGTACAGTGTATTGGACTGAAGAGGATCTACTGTTCTTGTCAGTTTCCTAAGCAGAGTTGGACTAGATATGGCCCGTGTGTGTAGGAAGCACAGTTCTTTTGTTCTGAGCAAGCTCACTGTTCTGGCCCTATAGACAACACAGAAGAGTAGAAGAGTGCTCTTTTCTCAGAAGCAGAGTTTGTTTCTTGTAAGGTGAGCTAGCGTTTGTTTCCCAGTCCTAAATGGAGTTGAATTTCATGCAGTTTCTTGTCCTATGAGCAAGAGTTGTTTTCTGGTAAGAAGAGTCACTATTGTGCTCCCATTGCCATACACAGTGCAAACAAAATTCGCTACTGTTCTTTGCAAGTACAGTGTATTGGACAGAAGAGGAGCTACTGTTCTTGTCCGTTTCATAAGCGGAGTTGAACTAGATATGGCCCCTGTTTGTAGGAAGCACAGTCCTTTTGCTCTGAGCAAGCTCACTGTTCGGACCCCATAGGAAACACAGTAGAGTAGAAGAGTGCTCTTTTCTCAAACGCAGAGTGTATTTCTTGTAAGGCTAGCTAGCGTTTGTTTCACAGTCCTAAATGGAGTTGAATCACATGTATTTCTGATCCTAGGAGCAAGAGTTGTTTTCTGGTAAGAAGAGTCACTATTGTGCTCCCATTGTCATACACAGGGCAAATAGCACTGGCGTCTGTTCCCAGCATGTACAGTGTATTGGACTGAAGAGGATCTACTGCTCTTGTCAGTTTTCTAAGCAGAGTTAAACAAGATATGGCCCGTGTGTGTAGGAAGCAGAGTTCTTTTATTCTGAGCAAGCTCACTGTTTTGGCCCTATAGGAAAAAAAGTAGAGTAGAAGAGTGCTCTTTTCTCAAAAGCAGAGTGTGTTTCTTGTAAGGCGAGCTAGCTTTTGTTTCCCAGTCCTAAATGGAGTTGAATCACATGCAGTTTCTCGTCCTACGAGCAAGAGTTGTTTTCTAGTAAGAAGAGTCACTATTGTGCTCCCTGTGTCATACACAGGGCAAATAGCACTCGCATCTGTTCCCAGGATGTACAGTGTATTGGACTGAAGAGGATATACTGTTCTTGTCAGTTTCCTAAGCAAAGTTGAACTAGATATGGCCCGTGTGTGCAGGAAGTACACTTCTTTTGTTCTGAGCAAGCTCACTCTTCTGGCGCTCTAGTAAACACAGTATTGTAGAAGAGTGCTCTTTTCTCAAAAGCAGAGTGTGTTTTTTGTAAGACGAGCTTCTGTTTGTTTCGCAGTGCTAAATGGAGTTGAATCACATGCAGTTTCTAGTCCTACGAGCAAGAGTTGTTTTCTGGAAAGGAAAGTCACTATTGTGCTCCCTTTGCCATAAACAGTGCAAATAGCAATCACGTCTGTTCCCAGCAAGTACAGTGTATTGGACTGAAGATGATCTACTGCTCTTGTCAGTTTCCTAACCAGAGTTGAACTGGATATTGCCCGTGTGTTTGAAGCACAGTTCTTTTGTTCTGAGCAAGCTCAATGTTCTGGCCCTATAGGAAACACAGAAGAGTAGAAGAGTGCTCTTTTCTCAAAAGCAGAGTGTGTTTCTTGTAAGCAGAGCTAGCGTTTGTTTCCCAGTCCTAAATGGAGTTGAATCACATGCAGTTTCTGGTCCTATGAGCAAGAGTTGTTTTCTGGTAAGAAGAGTCACTATTGTGCTCCCATTGCCACACACAGTGCAAATAGCACTCGCGTCTGTTCCCAGCAAGTACAGTGTATTGGACTGTAGAGGAGCTACTGTTCTTGTCAGTTTCCTAAGCAGAGTTGAACTAGATATGGCCGGTGTGTGTAGGAAGCACAGGTCTTTTGTTCTGAGCAAGCTCACTGTTCGGACCACATAGGAAACACAGTAGAATAGAAGAGTGCTCTTTTCTCAAAAGCAGAGTGTGTTTCTTGTAAGGCGAGCTAGCATTTGTTTCCCAGTCCTAAATGGACTTGAATCACATGCAGTTTCTGGTCCTACGAGCAAGAGTTGTTTTCTGGCAAGGAAAGTCACAATTGTGCTCCTTTTGCCATACACAGTGCAAATAGCACTTGCGTCTATTCCCAGCAAGTACAGTGTATTGCACTGAAGAGGAGCTACTGTTCTTGTCAGTTTCCTAAGCAGAGTTGGACTAGATATGGCCCGTGTGTGTAGGAAGCACAGTTCTTTTGTTCTGAGCAAGCTCACTGTTCTGGCCATATAGGAAACACAGTAGAGTAGAAGAGTGCTCTTTTCTCAAAAGCAGAGTGTATTTCTTCTAAGGCGAGCTAGCGTTTGTTTCCTAGTCCTAAATGGAGTTGAGTCACATGCAGTTTCTGTTCCTATGAGCAAGAGTTGTTTTCTGGTAAGAAGAGTCACTATTGCGCTCCTATTGCCATACACAGTGCAAACAACACTCGCTACAGTTCTTTGCAAGTACAGTGTATTGGACAGAAGAGGAGCTACTGTTCTTGTCAGTTTCCTAAGCAGAGTTGAACTAGATATGGCCCGTGTGTGTAGGAAGCACAGTTCTTTTGTTCTGAGCAAGCTCACTGTTCTGGCCCTATAGACAACACAGAAGAGTAGAAGAGTGCTCGTTTCTCAGAAGCAGAGTTTGTTTCTTGTAAGGTGAGCTAGCGTTTGTTTCCCAGTCCTAAATGGAGTTGAATTTCATGCAGTTTCTTGTCCTATGAGCAAGAGTTGTTTTCTGGTAAGAAGAGTCACTATTGTGCTCCCATTGCCATACACAGTGCAAACAACGTTCGCTACTGTTCTTTGCAAGTACAGTGTATTGGACAGAAGAGGAGCTACTGTTCTTGTCCGTTTCATAAGCGGAGTTGAACTAGATATGGCCCCTGTTTGTAGGAAGCACAGTCCTTTTGCTCTGAGCAAGCTCACTGTTCGGACCCCATAGGAAACACAGTAGAGTAGAAGAGTGCTCTTTTCTCAAAAGCAGAGTGTATTTCTTGTAAGGCTAGCTAGCGTTTGTTTCACAGTCCTAAATGGAGTTGAATCACATGTATTTCTGATCCTAGGAGCAAGAGTTGTTTTCTGGTAAGAAGAGTCACTATTGTGCTCCCATTGTCATACACAGGGCAAATAGCACTGGCGTCTGTTCCAGGCATGTACAGTGTATTGGACTGAAGAGGATCTACTGCTCTTGTCAGTTTCCTAAGCAGAGTTGAGCTAGATATGGCCTGTCTGTGTAGGAAGCACAGTTCTTTTGTTCTGAGCAAGCTCACTGTTCGGACCCCATAGGAAACACAGTAGAGTAGAAGAGTGCTATTTTCTCAAAGGAAGAGTGTGTTTCTTGTAAGGCTAGCTAGTGTTTGTTTCCCTGTCAGAAACAGATTTGAATCTCATGCTGTTTCTGGTCCTACGAGCAAGAGTTGTTTTCTGGTAAAAGGAGTCACTATTTCACTCCCCTTGCCATACACACTGCAAATAGGACTCGTGTCTGCAACCTGCAAGTACAGTGTATTGGACTGAAGAGGAGCTACTGTTCTTGTCAGTTTCCTAAGCAGAGTTTAACTAGATATGGCCCGTGTGTGTAGGAAGCACAGTTCTTTTGTTCTGAGCAAGCTCACTGTTCTGGCCCTATAAGAAACACAGTAGAGTAGAAGAGTGCTCTTTTCTCAGAAGCAGAGTTTATTTATTGTAAGGCGAGTTAGCGTTTGTTTCCCAGTCCTAAGTGGAGATGAATCACATGCAGTTTCTGGTCCTACGAGCAAGAGTTGTTTTCTGGTAAGAAGAGTCACTATTGCGCTCCCATTGCCACACACAGTGCAAATAGCACTCGTGTCTGCTCCCAACAAGTACAGTGTATTGGACTGTAGAGTAGCTACTGTTCTTGTCAGTTTCCTAAGCAGAGTTGAACTAGATATAGCCCGTGTGTGTAGGAAGCACAGTTCTTTTGTTCGGAGCATACTCACTGTTCTGGCCCTATAGGAAACACAGTAGAGTAGAAGAGTGCTCTTTTCTCAAAAGCAGAGCGTGTTTCTTGTAAGGAGAGCTAGCGTTTGTTTCCCAGACCTAAATGGAGTTGAATCACATGCAGTTTTTGGTCCTAAGAGCAATGGATGTTTTCTGGTAAGGAAAGTCACTATTGCGCTCTCTTGGCCATACACAGTTCAAATAGCACTCGCGTCTGTTCCCAGCAAGTACAGTGTAAAGGACTGTAGAGGAGCTACTGTTCTTGTCAGTTTCCTAAGCACAGTTGAACTAGATATGGCCCGTGTGTTTAGGAAGCACAGGTCTTTTGTTCTGAGCAAGCTCACTGTTCGCACCACATAGGAAACACAGTAGAATAGAAGAGTGCTCTTTTCTCAAAAGCAGAGTGTGTTTCTTGTAAGACGAGCTAGCATTTGTTTCCCAGTCCTAAATGGACTTGAATCACATGCAGTTTCTGGTCCTACGAGCAAGAATTGTTTTCTGGTAAGAAGAGTCACTATTGCGCTCCCATTGACATACACAGAGCAAATAGCACTCACGTCTGTTCCCAGCAAGTCCAGTGTATTAGACAGAAGAGGAGCTACTGTTCTTGTCAGTTTCTTAAGCAGAGTTGAAGTAGTTATGTCCCGTGTGTGTGAAGCACAGTTCTTTTGTTCTGAGCAAGCTCACTGTTCTGGCCCTATAGGAAACAGAGTAGAGTAGAAGTGTGCTCTTTTCTCCAAAGCAGAGTGTGTTTCTTCTAAGGCGAACTAGCGTTTGTTTCCAAGTCCTAAATGGAGTTGAATCACATGCAGTTTCTGGTCCTACAAGAAAGAGTTGTTTTCTGGTAAGAAGAGTCACTATTGAGCTCCCATTACCATACACAGGGTAAATAGCACTCGCGTCTGTCCCAGCATGTACAGGGTATTGCACTGAAGAGGATCTACTGTTCTTGACAGTTACCTAAGCAGAGTTGAACTAGATATGGCCCGTGTGTGTAGGAAGCACAGTTCTTTTGTTCTGAGCAAGCTCACTGTTCGGACCACATAGGAAACACAGTAGAAATGAAGAGTGCTCTTTTCTCAAAAGCAGAGTGTGTTTCTTGTAAGGCTAGCTAGTGTTTGTTTCCCAGTCAGAAGCAGATTTGAATCTCATGAGTTTCTGGTCCTACGAGCAAGAGTTGTTTTCTGGTAAGAGGAGTCACTATTTCACTCCCATTGCCATACACAGTGCAAATAGGACTCGCGTCTGTTCCCAGCATGTACAGTGTGTTGCACTGAAGAGGATCTACTGTTCTTGTCAGTTACCTAAGCAGAGTTGAACTAGATATGGCCCGTGTGTGTAGGAAGCACAGTTCTTTTGTTCTGAGCAAGCTCACTATTCGGACCCCATAGGAAATACAGTAGAATAGAAGAGGGCTCTTTTCTCAAAAGCAGAGTGTGTTTCTTGTAAGGCGAGCTAGCGTTTGTTTCCTAGTCCAAAATGGAGTTGAATCACATGCAGTTTCTGGTCCTACGAGCAAGGGATGTTTTCTGGTAAGGAAAGTCACTATTGTGCTCCCTTTGCCATAAACAGTGCAAATAGCACTCACGTCTGTTCCCAGCAAGTACAGTGTATTGGACTGAAGAGGATCTACTGTTCTTGTCAGTTTCCTAAGCAGAGTTGAACTAGATATGGCCCGTGTGTGTAGGAAGCACAGTTCTTTTGTTCTGAGCAAGCTCACTGTTCTGGCCCTATAGACAACACAGAAGAGTAGAAGAGTGCTCGTTTCTCAGAAGCAGAGTTTGTTTCTTGTAAGGTGAGCTAGCGTTTGTTTCCCAGTCCTAAATGGAGTTGAATTTCATGCAGTTTCTTGTCCTATGAGCAAGAGTTGTTTTCTGGTAAGAAGAGTCACTATTGTGCTCCCATTGCCATACACAGTGCAAACAACGTTCGCTACTGTTCTTTGCAAGTACAGTGTATTGGACAGAAGAGGAGCTACTGTTCTTGTCCGTTTCATAAGCGGAGTTGAACTAGATATGGCCCCTGTTTGTAGGAAGCACAGTCCTTTTGCTCTGAGCAAGCTCACTGTTCGGACCCCATAGGAAACACAGTAGAGTAGAAGAGTGCTCTTTTCTCAAAAGCAGAGTGTATTTCTTGTAAGGCTAGCTAGCGTTTGTTTCACAATCCTAAATGGAGTTGAATCACATGTATTTCTGATCCTAGGAGCAAGAGTTGTTTTCTGGTAAGAAGAGTCACTATTGTGCTCCGATTGTCATACACAGGGCAAATAGCACTGGCGTCTGTTCCCAGCATGTACAGTGTATTGGACTGAAGAGGATCTACTGCTCTTGTCAGTTTCCTAAGCAGAGTTGAACTAGATATGGCCCGTCTGTGTAGGAAGCACAGTTCTTTTGTTCTGAGCAAGCTCACTGTTCGGACCCCATAGGAAACACAGTAGAGTAGAAGAGTGCTATTTTCTCAAAGGAAGAGTGTGTTTCTTGTAAGGCTAGCTAGTGTTTGTTTCCCTGTCAGAAACAGATTTGAATCTCATGCTGTTTCTGGTCCTACGAGCAAGAGTTGTTTTCTGGTAAAAGGAGTCACTATTTCACTCCCCTTGCCATACACACTGCAAATAGGACTCGTGTCTGCAACCTGCAAGTACAGTGTATTGGACTGAAGAGGAGCTACTGTTCTTGTCAGTTTCCTAAGCAGAGTTTAACTAGATATGGCCCGTGTGTGTAGGAAGCACAGTTCTTTTGTTCTGAGCAAGCTCACTGTTCTGGCCCTATAAGAAACACAGTAGAGTAGAAGAGTGCTCTTTTCTCAGAAGCAGAGTTTATTTCTTGTAAGGCGAGTTAGCGTTTGTTTCCCAGTCCTAAGTGGAGATGAATCACATGCAGTTTCTGGTCCTACGAGCAAGAGTTGTTTTCTGGTAAGAAGAGTCACTATTGCGCTCCCATTGCCACACACAGTGCAAATAGCACTCGTGTCTGCTCCCAACAAGTACAGTGTATTGGACTGTAGAGTAGCTACTGTTCTTGTCAGTTTCCTAAGCAGAGTTGAACTAGATATAGCCCGTGTGTGTAGGAAGCACAGTTCTTTTGTTCGGAGCATACTCACTGTTCTGGCCCTATAGGAAACACAGTAGAGTAGAAGAGTGCTCTTTTCTCAAAAGCAGAGCGTGTTTCTTGTAAGGAGAGCTAGCGTTTGTTTCCCAGACCTAAATGGAGTTGAATCACATGCAGTTTTTGGTCCTAAGAGCAATGGATGTTTTCTGGTAAGGAAAGTCACTATTGTGCTCTCTTTGCCATACACAGTTCAAATAGCACTCGCGTCTGTTCCCAGCAAGTACAGTGTAAAGGACTGTAGAGGAGCTACTGTTCTTGTCAGTTTCCTAAGCAGAGTTGAACTAGATATGGCCCGTGTGTTTAGGAAGCACAGGTCTTTTGTTCTGAGCAAGCTCACTGTTCGGACCACATAGGAAACACAGTAGAATAGAAGAGTGCTCTTTTCTCAAAAGCAGAGTGTGTTTCTTGTAAGACGAGCTAGCATTTGTTTCCCAGTCCTAAATGGACTTGAATCACATGCAGTTTCTGGTCCTACGAGCAAGAATTGTTTTCTGGTAAGAAGAGTCACTATTGCGCTCCCATTGACATACACAGAGCAAATAGCACTCACGTCTGTTCCCAGCAAGTCCAGTGTATTAGACAGAAGAGGAGCTACTGTTCTTGTCAGTTTCTTAAGCAGAGTTGAAGTAGTTATGTCCCGTGTGTGTGAAGCACAGTTCTTTTGTTCTGAGCAAGCTCACTGTTCTGGCCCTATAGGAAACAGAGTAGAGTAGAAGTGTGCTCTTTTCTCCAAAGCAGAGTGTGTTTCTTCTAAGGCGAACTAGCGTTTGTTTCCAAGTCCTAAATGGAGTTGAATCACATGCAGTTTCTGGTCCTACAAGAAAGAGTTGTTTTCTTGTAAGAAGAGTCACTATTGAGCTCCCATTACCATACACAGGGTAAATAGCACTCGCGTCTGTCCCAGCATGTACAGGGTATTGCACTGAAGAGGATCTACTGTTCTTGACAGTTACCTAAGCAGAGTTGAACTAGATATGGCCCGTGTGTGTAGGAAGCACAGTTCTTTTGTTCTGAGCAAGCTCACTGTTCGGACCACATAGGAAACACAGTAGAATAGAAGAGTGCTCTTTTCTCAAAAGCAGAGTGTGTTTCTTGTAAGGCTAGATAGTGTTTGTTTCCCAGTCAGAAACAGATTAGAATCTCATGAGTTTCTGGTCCTACGAGCAAGAGTTGTTTTCTGGTAAGAGGAGTCACTATTTCGCTCCCATTGCCATACACAGTGCAAATAGGACTCGCGTCTGTTCCCAGCATGTACAGTGTGTTGCACTGAAGAGGATCTACTATTCTTGTCAGTTACCTAAGCAGAGTTGAACTAGATATGGCCCGTGTGTGTAGGAAGCACAGTTCTTTTGTTCTGAGCAAGCTCCCTATTCGGACCCCATAGGAAACACAGTAGAATAGAAGAGTGCTCTTTTCTCAAAAGCAGAGTGTGTTTCTTGTAAGGCGAGCTAGCGTTTGTTTCCTAGTCCAAAATGGAGTTGAATCACATGCAGTTTCTGGTCCTACGAGCAAGGGATGTTTTCTGGTAAGGAAAGTCACTATTGTGCTCCCTTTGCCATAAACAGTGCAAATAGCACTCACGTCTGTTCCCAGCAAGTACAGTGTATTGGACTGAAGAGGATCTACTGTTCTTGTCAGTTTCCTAAGCAGAGTTGGACTAGATATGGCCCGTGTGTGTAGGAAGCACAGTTCTTTTGTTCTGAGCAAGCTCACTGTTCTGGCCCTATAGACAACACAGAAGAGTAGAAGAGTGCTCTTTTCTCAGAAGCAGAGTTTGTTTCTTGTAAGGTGAGCTAGCGTTTGTTTCCCAGTCCTAAATGGAGTTGAATTTCATGCAGTTTCTTGTCCTATGAGCAAGAGTTGTTTTCTGGTAAGAAGAGTCACTATTGTGCTCCCATTGCCATACACAGTGCAAACAAAATTCGCTACTGTTCTTTGCAAGTACAGTGTATTGGACAGAAGAGGAGCTACTGTTCTTGTCCGTTTCATAAGCGGAGTTGAACTAGATATGGCCCCTGTTTGTAGGAAGCACAGTCCTTTTGCTCTGAGCAAGCTCACTGTTCGGACCCCATAGGAAACACAGTAGAGTAGAAGAGTGCTCTTTTCTCAAACGCAGAGTGTATTTCTTGTAAGGCTAGCTAGCGTTTGTTTCACAGTCCTAAATGGAGTTGAATCACATGTATTTCTGATCCTAGGAGCAAGAGTTGTTTTCTGGTAAGAAGAGTCACTATTGTGCTCCCATTGTCATACACAGGGCAAATAGCACTGGCGTCTGTTCCCAGCATGTACAGTGTATTGGACTGAAGAGGATCTACTGCTCTTGTCAGTTTTCTAAGCAGAGTTAAACAAGATATGGCCCGTGTGTGTAGGAAGCAGAGTTCTTTTATTCTGAGCAAGCTCACTGTTTTGGCCCTATAGGAAAAAAAGTAGAGTAGAAGAGTGCTCTTTTCTCAAAAGCAGAGTGTGTTTCTTGTAAGGCGAGCTAGCTTTTGTTTCCCAGTCCTAAATGGAGTTGAATCACATGCAGTTTCTCGTCCTACGAGCAAGAGTTGTTTTCTAGTAAGAAGAGTCACTATTGTGCTCCCTGTGTCATACACAGGGCAAATAGCACTCGCATCTGTTCCCAGGATGTACAGTGTATTGGACTGAAGAGGATATACTGTTCTTGTCAGTTTCCTAAGCAAAGTTGAACTAGATATGGCCCGTGTGTGCAGGAAGTACACTTCTTTTGTTCTGAGCAAGCTCACTCTTCTGGCGCTCTAGTAAACACAGTATTGTAGAAGAGTGCTCTTTTCTCAAAAGCAGAGTGTGTTTTTTGTAAGACGAGCTTCTGTTTGTTTCGCAGTGCTAAATGGAGTTGAATCACATGCAGTTTCTAGTCCTACGAGCAAGAGTTGTTTTCTGGAAAGGAAAGTCACTATTGTGCTCCCTTTGCCATAAACAGTGCAAATAGCAATCACGTCTGTTCCCAGCAAGTACAGTGTATTGGACTGAAGATGATCTACTGCTCTTGTCAGTTTCCTAACCAGAGTTGAACTGGATATTGCCCGTGTGTTTGAAGCACAGTTCTTTTGTTCTGAGCAAGCTCAATGTTCTGGCCCTATAGGAAACACAGAAGAGTAGAAGAGTGCTCTTTTCTCAAAAGCAGAGTGTGTTTCTTGTAAGCAGAGCTAGCGTTTGTTTCGCAGGCCTAAATGGAGTTCAATCACATGCAGTTTCTGGTCCTATGAGCAAGAGTTGTTTTCTGGTAAGAAGAGTCACTATTGCGCTCCCATTGCCACACACAGTGCAAATAGCACTCGCGTCTGTTCCCAGCAAGTACAGTGTATTGGACTGTAGAGGAGCTACTGTTCTTGTCAGTTTCCTAAGCAGAGTTGAACTAGATATGGCCGGTGTGTGTAGGAAGCACAGGTCTTTTGTTCTGAGCAAGCTCACTGTTCGGACCACATAGGAAACACAGTAGAATAGAAGAGTGCTCTTTTCTCAAAAGCAGAGTGTGTTTCTTGTAAGGCGAGCTAGCATTTGTTTCCCAGTCCTAAATGGACTTGAATCACATGCAGTTTCTGGTCCTACGAGCAAGAGTTGTTTTCTGGCAAGGAAAGTCACAATTGTGCTCCTTTTGCCATACACAGTGCAAATAGCACTTGCGTCTATTCCCAGCAAGTACAGTGTATTGCACTGAAGAGGAGCTACTGTTCTTGTCAGTTTCCTAAGCAGAGTTGGACTAGATATGGCCCGTGTGTGTAGGAAGCACAGTTCTTTTGTTCTGAGCAAGCTCACTGTTCTGGCCATATAGGAAACACAGTAGAGTAGAAGAGTGCTCTTTTCTCAAAAGCAGAGTGTATTTCTTCTAAGGCGAGCTAGCGTTTGTTTCCTAGTCCTAAATGGAGTTGAGTCACATGCAGTTTCTGTTCCTATGAGCAAGAGTTGTTTTCTGGTAAGAAGAGTCACTATTGCGCTCCTATTGCCATACACAGTGCAAACAACACTCGCTACAGTTCTTTGCAAGTACAGTGTATTGGACAGAAGAGGAGCTACTGTTCTTGTCAGTTTCCTAAGCAGAGTTGAACTAGATATGGCCCGTGTGTGTAGGAAGCACAGTTCTTTTGTTCTGAGCAAGCTCACTGTTCTGGCCCTATAGACAACACAGAAGAGTAGAAGAGTGCTCGTTTCTCAGAAGCAGAGTTTGTTTCTTGTAAGGTGAGCTAGCGTTTGTTCCCAGTCCTAAATGGAGTTGAATTTCATGCAGTTTCTTGTCCTATGAGCAAGAGTTGTTTTCTGGTAAGAAGAGTCACTATTGTGCTCCCATTGCCATACACAGTGCAAACAACGTTCGCTACTGTTCTTTGCAAGTACAGTGTATTGGACAGAAGAGGAGCTACTGTTCTTGTCCGTTTCATAAGCGGAGTTGAACTAGATATGGCCCCTGTTTGTAGGAAGCACAGTCCTTTTGCTCTGAGCAAGCTCACTGTTCGGACCCCATAGGAAACACAGTAGAGTAGAAGAGTGCTCTTTTCTCAAAAGCAGAGTGTATTTCTTGTAAGGCTAGCTAGCGTTTGTTTCACAGTCCTAAATGGAGTTGAATCACATGTATTTCTGATCCTAGGAGCAAGAGTTGTTTTCTGGTAAGAAGAGTCACTATTGTGCTCCCATTGTCATACACAGGGGCAAATAGCACTGGCGTCTGTTCCAGGCATGTACAGTGTATTGGACTGAAGAGGATCTACTGCTCTTGTCAGTTTCCTAAGCAGAGTTGAACTAGATATGGCCCGTCTGTGTAGGAAGCACAGTTCTTTTGTTCTGAGCAAGCTCACTGTTCGGACCCCATAGGAAACACAGTAGAGTAGAAGAGTGCTATTTTCTCAAAGGAAGAGTGTGTTTCTTGTAAGGCTAGCTAGTGTTTGTTTCCCTGTCAGAAACAGATTTGAATCTCATGCTGTTTCTGGTCCTACGAGCAAGAGTTGTTTTCTGGTAAAAGGAGTCACTATTTCACTCCCCTTGCCATACACACTGCAAATAGGACTCGTGTCTGCAACCTGCAAGTACAGTGTATTGGACTGAAGAGGAGCTACTGTTCTTGTCAGTTTCCTAAGCAGAGTTTAACTAGATATGGCCCGTGTGTGTAGGAAGCACAGTTCTTTTGTTCTGAGCAAGCTCACTGTTCTGGCCCTATAAGAAACACAGTAGAGTAGAAGAGTGCTCTTTTCTCAGAAGCAGAGTTTATTTATTGTAAGGCGAGTTAGCGTTTGTTTCCCTGTCCTAAGTGGAGATGAATCACATGCAGTTTCTGGTCCTACGAGCAAGAGTTGTTTTCTGGTAAGAAGAGTCACTATTGCGCTCCCATTGCCACACACAGTGCAAATAGCACTCGTGTCTGCTCCCAACAAGTACAGTGTATTGGACTGTAGAGTAGCTACTGTTCTTGTCAGTTTCCTAAGCAGAGTTGAACTAGATATAGCCCGTGTGTGTAGGAAGCACAGTTCTTTTGTTCGGAGCATACTCACTGTTCTGGCCCTATAGGAAACACAGTAGAGTAGAAGAGTGCTCTTTTCTCAAAAGCAGAGCGTGTTTCTTGTAAGGAGAGCTAGCGTTTGTTTCCCAGACCTAAATGGAGTTGAATCACATGCAGTTTTTGGTCCTAAGAGCAATGGATGTTTTCTGTAAGGAAAGTCACTATTGCGCTCTCTTGGCCATACACAGTTCAAATAGCACTCGCGTCTGTTCCCAGCAAGTACAGTGTAAAGGACTGTAGAGGAGCTACTGTTCTTGTCAGTTTCCTAAGCACAGTTGAACTAGATATGGCCGTGTGTTTAGGAAGCACAGGTCTTTTGTTCTGAGCAAGCTCACTGTTCGGACCACATAGGAAACACAGTAGAATAGAAGAGTGCTCTTTTCTCAAAAGCAGAGTGTGTTTCTTGTAAGACGAGCTAGCATTTGTTTCCCAGTCCTAAATGGACTTGAATCACATGCAGTTTCTGGTCCTACGAGCAAGAATTGTTTTCTGGTAAGAAGAGTCACTATTGCGCTCCCATTGACATACACAGAGCAAATAGCACTCACGTCTGTTCCCAGCAAGTCCAGTGTATTAGACAGAAGAGGAGCTACTGTTCTTGTCAGTTTCTTAAGCAGAGTTGAAGTAGTTATGTCCCGTGTGTGTGAAGCACAGTTCTTTTGTTCTGAGCAAGCTCACTGTTCTGGCCCTATAGGAAACAGAGTAGAGTAGAAGTGTGCTCTTTTCTCCAAAGCAGAGTGTGTTTCTTCTAAGGCGAACTAGCGTTTGTTTCCAAGTCCTAAATGGAGTTGAATCACATGCAGTTTCTGGTCCTACAAGAAAGAGTTGTTTTCTGGTAAGAAGAGTCACTATTGAGCTCCCATTACCATACACAGGGTAAATAGCACTCGCGTCTGTCCAGCATGTACAGGGTATTGCACTGAAGAGGATCTACTGTTCTTGACAGTTACCTAAGCAGAGTTGAACTAGATATGGCCCGTGTGTGTAGGAAGCACAGTTCTTTTGTTCTGAGCAAGCTCACTGTTCGGACCACATAGGAAACACAGTAGAAATGAAGAGTGCTCTTTTCTCAAAAGCAGAGTGTGTTTCTTGTAAGGCTAGCTAGTGTTTGTTTCCCAGTCAGAAGCAGATTTGAATCTCATGAGTTTCTGGTCCTACGAGCAAGAGTTGTTTTCTGGTAAGAGGAGTCACTATTTCACTCCCATTGCCATACACAGTGCAAATAGGACTCGCGTCTGTTCCCAGCATGTACAGTGTGTTGCACTGAAGAGGATCTACTGTTCTTGTCAGTTACCTAAGCAGAGTTGAACTAGATATGGCCCGTGTGTGTAGGAAGCACAGTTCTTTTGTTCTGAGCAAGCTCCCTATTCGGACCCCATAGGAAACACAGTAGAATAGAAGAGTGCTCTTTTCTCAAAAGCAGAGTGTGTTTCTTGTAAGGCGAGCTAGCGTTTGTTTCCTAGTCCAAAATGGAGTTGAATCACATGCAGTTTCTGGTCCTACGAGCAAGGGATGTTTTCTGGTAAGGAAAGTCACTATTGTGCTCCCTTTGCCATAAACAGTGCAAATAGCACTCACGTCTGTTCCCAGCAAGTACAGTGTATTGGACTGAAGAGGATCTACTGTTCTTGTCAGTTTCCTAAGCAGAGTTGAACTAGATATGGCCCGTGTGTGTAGGAAGCACAGTTCTTTTGTTCTGAGCAAGCTCACTGTTCTGGCCCTATAGACAACACAGAAGAGTAGAAGAGTGCTCGTTTCTCAGAAGCAGAGTTTGTTTCTTGTAAGGTGAGCTAGCGTTTGTTTCCCAGTCCTAAATGGAGTTGAATTTCATGCAGTTTCTTGTCCTATGAGCAAGAGTTGTTTTCTGGTAAGAAGAGTCACTATTGTGCTCCCATTGCCATACACAGTGCAAACAAAATTCGCTACTGTTCTTTGCAAGTACAGTGTATTGGACAGAAGAGGAGCTACTGTTCTTGTCCGTTACATAAGCGGAGTTGAACTAGATATGGCCCCTGTTTGTAGGAAGCACAGTCCTTTTGCTCTGAGCAAGCTCACTGTTCGGACCCCATAGGAAACACAGTAGAGTAGAAGAGTGCTCTTTTCTCAAACGCAGAGTGTATTTCTTGTAAGGCTAGCTAGCGTTTGTTTCACAGTCCTAAATGGAGTTGAATCACATGTATTTCTGATCCTAGGAGCAAGAGTTGTTTTCTGGTAAGAAGAGTCACTATTGTGCTCCCATTGTCATACACAGGGCAAATAGCACTGGCGTCTGTTCCCAGCATGTACAGTGTATTGGACTGAAGAGGATCTACTGCTCTTGTCAGTTTTCTAAGCAGAGTTAAACAAGATATGGCCCGTGTGTGTAGGAAGCAGAGTTCTTTTATTCTGAGCAAGCTCACTGTTTTGGCCCTATAGGAAAAAAAGTAGAGTAGAAGAGTGCTCTTTTCTCAAAAGCAGAGTGTGTTTCTTGTAAGGCGAGCTAGCTTTTGTTTCCCAGTCCTAAATGGAGTTGAATCACATGCAGTTTCTCGTCCTACGAGCAAGAGTTGTTTTCTAGTAAGAAGAGTCACTATTGTGCTCCCTGTGTCATACACAGGGCAAATAGCACTCGCATCTGTTCCCAGGATGTACAGTGTATTGGACTGAAGAGGATATACTGTTCTTGTCAGTTTCCTAAGCAAAGTTGAACTAGATATGGCCCGTGTGTGCAGGAAGTACACTTCTTTTGTTCTGAGCAAGCTCACTCTTCTGGCGCTCTAGTAAACACAGTATTGTAGAAGAGTGCTCTTTTCTCAAAAGCAGAGTGTGTTTTTTGTAAGACGAGCTTCTGTTTGTTTCGCAGTGCTAAATGGAGTTGAATCACATGCAGTTTCTAGTCCTACGAGCAAGAGTTGTTTTCTGGAAAGGAAAGTCACTATTGTGCTCCCTTTGCCATAAACAGTGCAAATAGCAATCACGTCTGTTCCCAGCAAGTACAGTGTATTGGACTGAAGATGATCTACTGCTCTTGTCAGTTTCCTAACCAGAGTTGAACTGGATATTGCCCGTGTGTTTGAAGCACAGTTCTTTTGTTCTGAGCAAGCTCAATGTTCTGGCCCTATAGGAAACACAGAAGAGTAGAAGAGTGCTCTTTTCTCAAAAGCAGAGTGTGTTTCTTGTAAGCAGAGCTAGCGTTTGTTTCGCAGGCCTAAATGGAGTTCAATCACATGCAGTTTCTGGTCCTATGAGCAAGAGTTGTTTTCTGGTAAGAAGAGTCACTATTGCGCTCCCATTGCCACACACAGTGCAAATAGCACTCGCGTCTGTTCCCAGCAAGTACAGTGTATTGGACTGTAGAGGAGCTACTGTTCTTGTCAGTTTCCTAAGCAGAGTTGAACTAGATATGGCCGGTGTGTGTAGGAAGCACAGGTCTTTTGTTCTGAGCAAGCTCACTGTTCGGACCACATAGGAAACACAGTAGAATAGAAGAGTGCTCTTTTCTCAAAAGCAGAGTGTGTTTCTTGTCAGGCGAGCTAGCATTTGTTTCCCAGTCCTAAATGGACTTGAATCACATGCAGTTTCTGGTCCTACGAGCAAGAGTTGTTTTCTGGCAAGGAAAGTCACAATTGTGCTCCTTTTGCCATACACAGTGCAAATAGCACTTGCGTCTATTCCCAGCAAGTACAGTGTATTGCACTGAAGAGGAGCTACTGTTCTTGTCAGTTTCCTAAGCAGAGTTGGACTAGATATGGCCCGTGTGTGTAGGAAGCACAGTTCTTTTGTTCTGAGCAAGCTCACTGTTCTGGCCATATAGGAAACACAGTAGAGTAGAAGAGTGCTCTTTTCTCAAAAGCAGAGTGTATTTCTTCTAAGGCGAGCTAGCGTTTGTTTCCTAGTCCTAAATGGAGTTGAGTCACATGCAGTTTCTGTTCCTATGAGCAAGAGTTGTTTTCTGGTAAGAAGAGTCACTATTGCGCTCCTATTGCCATACACAGTGCAAACAACACTCGCTACAGTTCTTTGCAAGTACAGTGTATTGGACAGAAGAGGAGCTACTGTTCTTGTCAGTTTCCTAAGCAGAGTTGAACTAGATATGGCCCGTGTGTGTAGGAAGCACAGTTCTTTTGTTCTGAGCTAGCTCACTCTTCTGGCCTATAGGAAACACAGTAGAGTAGAAGAGTGCTCTTTTCTCAAAAGCAGAGTGTGTTTCTTGTAAGGCGAGCTTGCGTTTGTTTCCCAGTCCTAAATGGAGTTGAATCACATGCGGTTTCTGGTCCTAGGAGCAAGAGTTGTTTTCTGGTAAGAAGAGTCACTATTGCGCTCCCATTGACATACACAGGGCAAATTGAACTGGCGCCTTTTCTCAGCATGTACAGTGTATTGGACTGAAGAGGATCTATTGTTCTTGTCAGTTTCCTAAGCAGAGTTGATCTAGATATGGCCCTTGTGTGTAGGAAGCACAGTTCTTTTGTTCTGAGCAAGCTCACTCTTTTGGCCCTATAGGAAACAAAATAGAGTAGAAGAGTGCTCTTTTCTGAAAAGCAGAGTGTGTTTCTTGTAAGGCGAGCTAGCGTTTGTTTCCCAGTCCTAAATGTAGTTGAATCACATGCAGTTTCTGGTCCTATAAGCAAGATTTGTTTTCTAGTAGGAAGAGTCACTATTGTGCTCCCATTGACATACACAGGGCAAATTGGACTCGCGTCTGTTCCCAGGATGTACAGTGTATTGGACTGAAGAGGATCTACTGTTCTTGTCAGTTTCCTAAGCAAAGTTGAACTAGATATGGCCCGTGTGTGTTAGAAGTACACTTCTTTTGTTCTGAGCAACCTCACTCTTTTGGCCCTATAGGAAACACAGTAGAGTAGAAGAGTGCTCTTTTCTCAAAAGCAGAATGTGTTTCTTGTAAGGCGAGCTAGCGTTTGCTTCCCAGTCCTAAATGGAGTTGAATCACATGCAGTTTCTGGTCCTACGAGCAAGAGTTGTTTTCTGGAAAGAAGAGTCACTATTGCCCTCCCATTGTAATACACTGGGCAAATAGCACTGGCGTCTGTTCCCAGCATGTACAGTGTATTGGACTGTAGAGGAGCTACTGTTCTTCTCAGTTTCCTAAGCAGAGTTGAACTAGATATAGCCTGTGTGTGTAGGAAGCACAGTTCTTTTGCTCTGAGCAAGCTCATTGTTCTGGCCCTATAGGAAACACAATAGAGTAGAAGAGTGCTCTTTTCTCAAAAGCAGAGTGTGTTTCTTCTAAGGCGAGCTAGCTTTTGTTTCCAAGTCCTAAATGGAGTTGAATCACATGCAGTTTTTGGTCCTACGAGCAAGAGTTGTTTTCTGGTAAGAAGAGTCACTATGCGCTCCCATTGCCATACACAGGGCAAATAGCACTCGCGTCTGTTCCCAGCAAGTACAGTGTATTAGACTGAAGAGGAGCTACTGTTCTTGTCAGTTTCCTAAGCAGAGTTGAACTAGTTAGGGCCCCGTGTGTGTAGAAGGCACAGTTCTTTTGTTCTGAGCAAGCTCACTCTTCTGGCCATATAGGAAACACAGAAGAGTAGAAGAGTGCTCTTTTCTCAAAAGCAGAGTGTGTTTCTTGTAAGGCGAGCTAGCGATTGGTTCCCAGTCCAAAATGGAGTTGAATCACATACAGTTTCTGGTCCTACAAGCAAGAGTTGTTTTCTGCTAAGAAGAGTCACTATTGTGCTCCCTTTGCCATACACAGGGCAAATAGCACTCGCATCTGTTCCCAGCATGTACAGTGTATTGGACTGAAAAGGATCTACTGTTCTTGTCAGTTTCCTAAGCAGAGTTGAACTAGATATGGCCCGTGTGTGTAGGAAGCACAGTTCTTTTTTTCTGAGCAAGCTCACTGTTCGGACACCATAGGAAACACAGTAGAGTAGAAGAGTGCTCTTTTCTCAGAAGCAGAGTGTGTTTCTTGTAAGGCTGGCTAGTGTTTGTTTCCCAGTCAGAATCGGAGTTGAATCTCATGCAGTTTCTGGTCCTACGAGCAAGAGTTGTTTTCTGGGAAGAGGAGTCACTATTGCGCTCCCATTACCATACACAGTGCAAATAGGACTCGCGTCTTCTACCTGCAAGTACAGTGTATTGGACTGAAGAGGAGCTACTGTTCTTGTCAGTTTACTAAGCAGAGATGAACTAGATATGGCCCGTGTGTGTAGGAAGCATAGTTCTTTTGTTCTGAGCAAGCTCACTGTTCTAGCCCTATAGGAAACACAGTAAAGTAGAACAGTGCTCTTTTCTCAAAACCAGAGTGTGTTTGTTGTAAGGCGAACTAGCGTTTGTTTCCCAGTCCTACATGGAATTGAATCACATGCAGTTTCTGGTCCTACCAGCAAGAGTTGTTTTCTGGCAAGGAAAGTCACTATTGTGCTCCTTTTGCCATACACAGTGCAAATAGCACTTGCATCTGTTCCCAGCAAGTACAGTGTATTGGACTGAAGTGGAGCTACTGTTCTTGTCAGTTTCCTAAGCAGAGTTGAACTAGATATGGCCCGTGTGTGTAGGAAGCACAGTTCTTTTGTTCTGAGCAAGCTCACTGTTCTGGCCCTATAGGAAACACAGTAGAGTAGAAGAGTGCTCTTTTCTCAAAAGCAGAGTGTTTCTTCTAAGGCGAGCTAGCGTTTGTTTCCTATTCCTAAATGGAGTTGAATCACATGCAGTTTCTGTTCCTATGAGCAAGAGTTGTTTTCTGGTAAGAAGAGTCACTATTGCGCTCCTATTGCCATACACAGTGCAAACAACACTCGCTACTGTTCTTTGCAAGTACAGTGTATTGGACAGAATAGGAGCTACTGTTCTTATCAGTTTCCTAAGCAGAATTGAACTAGATATGGCCCGTGTTTGTAGGAAGCACAGTTCTTTTGTTCTGAGCAAGCTCACTGTTCGGACCACATAGGAAACACAGTAGAGTAGAAGAGTGCTCTTTTCTCAAAAGCAGAGTGTGTTTCTTCTAAGGCGAGCTAGCGTTTGTTTCCCAGTCCTAAAAGGAATTGAATCACATGCAGTTTCTGATCCTAGGAGCAAGAGTTGTTTTCTGGTAAGAAGAGTCACTATTGCGCTCTCATTGACATACACAGGGCAAATAGCACTGGCGTCTTTTCCCAGCATGTACAGTGTATTGGACTGAAGAGGATCTATTGTTCTTGTCAGTTTCCTAAGCAGAGTTGAACTAGATATGGCCCGTGTGTGTAGGAAGCACATTTCTTTTGTTCTGAGCAAGCTCACTGTTTTGTCCCTATAGAAAACACAATAGAGTAGAAGAGTGCTCTTTTCTCAAAAGCAGAGTGTGTTTCTTGTAAGGCGAGCTTGCGTTTCTTTCCCAGTCCTACATGGAGTTGAATCACATTCAGTTTCTGGTCCTAGGATCAAGAGTTGTTTTCTGGTAAGAAGAGTCACTATTGCGCTCCCATTGACATACACAGGGCAAATTGAACTGGCGTCTTTTCCAAGCATGTACAGTGTATTAGACTGAAGAGGATCTATTGTTCTTGTCAGTTTCCTAAGCAGAGTTGAACTAGATATGGCCCGTTTGTGTAGGAAGCACAGTTCTTTTGTTCTGAGCAAGCTCACTGTTTTGGCCCTATAGGAAACACAATAGAGTAGAAGAGTGCTCTTTTCTCAAAAGCAGAATGTGTTTCTTGTAAGGCGAGCTAGCGTTTGTTTCCCAGTCCTAAATGTAGTTGAATCACATGCATTTTCTGGTCCTACAAGCAAGATTTGTTTTCTAGTAAGAAGAGTCACTATTGTGCTCCCATTGCCATACACAGGGCAAATAGGACTCGCGTCTGTTCCCAGGATGTACAGTGTATTGGACTGAAGAGTATCTACTGTTCTTGTCAGTTTCCTAAGCAAAGTTGAACTAGATATGGCCTGTGTGTGTTAGAAGTACACTTCTTTTGTTCTGAGCAACCTCACTCTTCTGGCCCTATAGGATACACAGTAGAGTAGAAGAGTGCTCTTTTCTCAAAAGCAGAATGTGTTTCTTGTAAGGCGAGCTAGCGTTTGCTTCCCAGTCTAAAAGGGAGTTGAATCACATGCAGTTTCTGGTCCTAGGAGCAAGAGTTGTTTTCTGGTAAGAAGAGTCACTATTGCCCTCCCATTGTCATACACTGGGCAAATAGCACTGGCGTCTGTTCCCAGCATGTACAGTGTATTCGACTGAAGAGGATCTACTGTTCTTGTCAGTTTCCTAAGCAGAGTTAAACTAGATGTGGCCCGTGTGTGTAGGAAGCACAGTTCTTTTGTTCTGAGCAAGCTCACTGTTTTGGCCCTATAGGAAACACAGTAGAGTAGAAGAGTGCTCTTTTCTCAAAAGCAGAGTGTGTTTCTTGTAAGGCGAGCTAGCGTTTGTTTCCCAGTCCTAAATGTAGTTGAATCACATGCAGTTTCTGGTCCTACAAGCAAGAGTTGTTTTATGGTAAGTAGAGTCACTATTGCGTTCCCATTGTCATACACAGGGCAAATAGCACTGGCGTCTTTTCCCAGCATGTACAGAGTATTGGACTGAAGAGGATCTATTGTTCTTGTCAGTTTCCTAAGCAGAGTTGAACTAGATATGGCCCGTGTGTGTAGTAAGCACAGTTCTTTTGTTCTGAGCAAGCTCACTGTTTTGGCCCTATAGGAAACACAATAGAGTAGAAGAGTGCTCTTTTCTCAAAAGCAGAGTGTGTTTCTTGTAAGGTGAGCTAGCATTTGTTTCCCAGTCCTAAAAGGAGTTGAATTACATGCAGTTTCTTGTCCTATGAGCAAGAGTTGTTTTCTGGTAAGAAGAGTCACTATTGAGCTCCTGTTGCCATACACAGTGCAAACAACACTCGCTAATGTTCTTTGCAAGTACAGTGTATTAGACAGAAGAGGAGCTACTTTTCTTGTCAGATTCCTAAGCAGAGTTGAACTAGATATGGCCCGTGTGTGTAGGAAGCACAGTTCTTTTGTTCTGAGCAAACTCACTGTTCGGACCCCATAGGAAACACAGTAGAGTAGAAGAGTGCTCTTTTCTCAAAAGCAGAGTGTGTTTCTTGTAAGGCGAGCTAGCGTTTGTTTCCCAGTCCTAAATGGAATTGAATCACATGCAGTTTCTGATCCTAGGAGCAAGAGTTGTTTTCGGGTAAGAAGAGACACTATGGCGCTCCCATTGACATACACAGGGCAAATGGCACTGGCGTCTGTTCCCAGCATGTACAGTGTATTGGACTGAAGAGGATCTACTGTTCTTGTCAGTTTCCTAAGCAAAGTTGAACTAGATATGTCCCGTGTGTGTTAGAAGTACAATTCTTTTGTTCTGAGCAACCTCACTGTTCTGGCCCTATAGGAAACACAGTAGAGTAGAAGAGCGCTCTTTTCTCAAAAGCAGAATGTGTTTCTTGTAAGGCGAGCTAGCGTTTGTTTCCCAGTCCTAAATGGAGTTCAATCACATGCAGATTCTGGTCCTACAAGCAAGAGTTGTTTTATGGTAAGTAGAGTCACTATTTCGCTCCCATTGTCATACACATGGCAAATTGCACTGGCGTCTTTTCGCAGCATGTAATGTGTATTGGACTGAAGAGGATCTACTGTTCTTGTCAGTTTCCTAAGCAGAGTTGAACTAGATATGGCCCGTGTGTGTAGGAAGCACAGTTCTTTTGTTCTGAGCTAGCTCACTCTTCTGGCCTATAGGAAACACAGTAGAGTAGAAGAGTGCTCTTTTCTCAAAAGCAGAGTGTTTTTCTTGTAAGGCGAGCTTGTGTTTGTTTCCCTGTCCTAAATGGAGTTGAATCACATGAAGGTTCTGGTCCTACGAGCAAGAGTTGTTTTCTGGAAAGGAAAGTCACTATTGTGTTCCCTTTGCCATACACAGTGCAAAGAGCACTCGTGTCTGTTCCCAGCAAGTACAGTGTATTGGACGGAAGAGGAGCTACTGCTCTTGTCAGTTTCCTTAGCAGAGTTGCACTAGATATGGCCCGTGTGTGTAGGAAGCACAGTTCTTTGTTCTGAGCAAGCTCACTGTTCAGACCCCATAGGAAACACAGTAGAATAGAAGAGTGCTCTTTACTCAAAAGCAGAGTTTGTTTCTTGTAAGCGAGCTAGTGTTGGTTTCCAAGTCCTAAATGGATTTGAATCACACGCAGTTTCTGGTCCTACAAGCAAGAGTTGTTTTCTGGTAAGAAGAGTCACTATTGCCCTCCCATTGTCATACACAGGGCAAATAGCACTGGCGTCTCTTCCAGCATGTACAGTGTATTGGACTGAAGAGGAGCTACTATTCTTGTCAGTTTCCTAAGCAGAGTTGAAGTAGATATGGCCCGTGTGTGTAGGAAGCACAGTTCTTTTGTTCTGAGCAAGCTCACTGTTCGGACACCTTAGGAAACACAGTAGAATACAAGAGTGCTCTTTTCTCAAAAGCAGAGTGTGTTTCTTGTAAGGCGAGCTAGCGTTTGTTTCCCAGTCTTAAATGGAATTGAATTACATGCAGTTTCTTGTCTTATGAGCAAGAGTTGTTTTCTGGTAAGAAGAGTCACTATTGCGATCCTATTGCCATACACAGTGCAAACAACACTTGCTACTGTTCTTTGCAAGTACAGTGTATTGGACAGAAGAGGAGCTACTGTTCTTGTCAGATTCCTAAGGAGAGTTGAACTAGATAGGGCCCGTGTGTCTAGGAAGCACAGTTCTTTTGTTCTGAGCAAGCTCACTGTTCAGACACCATAGGAAACACAGTAGAATAGAAGAGTGCTCTTTTCTCAAAAGAAGAGTGCGTTTCTTGTAAGGCGAGCTAGCGTTTGTTTGCCAGTCCAAAATGGAATTGAATCACATGCAGTTTATGGTCCTACGAGCAAGGGATGTTTTCTGGTAAGGAAAGTCACTATTGTGCTCCCTTTGCCATAAACAGTGCAAATAGCACTCACGTCTGTTCCCAGCAAGTACAGTGTATTGGACTGAAGAGGAGCTACTGTTCTTGTCAGTTTCCTAAGCAGAGTTGAACTACATATGGCCTGTGTGTGTAGGAAGCACAGTTCTTTTGTTCTGAGCAAGCTTATTGTTCTGGCCCTATAGGAAACACAGAAGAGTAGAAGAGTGCTCTTTCTCAGAAGCAGAGTTTGTTTCATGTAAGGCAAGCTAGCATTTGTTTCCCAGTCCTAAATGGAGTTGAATTACATGCAGTTTCTGGTCCTATGAGCAAGAGTTGTTTTCTGGTAAGAAGAGTCACTATTGCAATCCTATTGCCATACACAGTGCAAACAAGACTCGCTACTGTTCTTTGCAAGTACAGAGTATTGGACAGAAGAAGAGCTACTGTTCTTGTCAGTTTCCTAAGCAGAGTTGAACTAGATATGGCCCATGTGTGCAGGAAGCACAGTTCTTTTGTTCTGAGCAAGCTCACTGTTCAGACACCATAGGAAACACAGTAGAGTAGAAGAGTGCTCTTTTCTCAAAAGCAGAGTGTGTTTCTTGTAAGGCAAGCTAGCGTTTGTTTCCCAGTCCTAAATGGAGTTGAATCACATGGAGTTTCTGATCATAAAAGCAAGAATTGTTTTCTGGTAAGAAGAGTCACTATTGCCCTGCCATTGTCATACACAGGGCAAATAGCACTGGCGTCTGTTCCCAGCATGTACAGTGTATTGGACTGAAGAGGATCTACTGTTCTTGTCAGTTTCCTAAGCAGAGTTGAACTAGATATAGCCAGTGTGTGTAGGAAGCACAGTTCTTTTTTTCTGAGCAAGCTCACTGTTTTGGCCCTATAGGAAACACAGTAGAGTAGAAGAGTGCTCTTTTCTCAAAAGCAGAGTGTGTTTCTTGTAAAGCGAGCTAGCTTTTGTTTCCCAGTCCTAAATGGAGTTGAATCACATGCAATTTTTGGTCCTACGAGCAAGAGTTGTTTTCTGGTAAGAAGAGTCACTATTGTGCTCCCTTTGCCATACACAGGACAAATAGCAATAACGTCTGTTCCCAGCAAGTACAGTGTATTGGACTGAAGAGGATCTACTGTTCTTGTCAGTTTCCTAAGCAGAGTTGAACTAGATATGGCCCGTGTGTGTAGGAAGCACAGTTCTTTTGTTGTGAGCAAGCACACTGTTCGGATCCCATAGGAAACACAGTAGAATAGAAGAGTGCTGTTTTCTCAAAAGCAGAGTGTGTTTCTTGTAAAGCGAGCTAGCGTTTGTTTCCGAGTCCTAAATGGAGTTGAATCACATGCAGTTTCTGGTCCTACGAGCAAGAGTTGTTTTCTGATAAGAAGAGTCACTATTGCGCTCCCATTGTCATACACAGGGCAAATAGCACTGGCGTCTGTTCCCAGCATGTACAGTGTATTGGACTGAAGATGATCTACTGTTCTTGTCAGTTTCCTAAGCAGAGTTGAACTAGATATGGCCCGTGTGTATAGGAAGCACAGTTCTTTTGTTCTGAGCAAGCTCACTGTTCGGACCCCATAGGAAACACAGTAGAATAGAAGAGTGCTCTTTTCTCAAAAGCAGAGTATGTTTCTTATAAGGCAAGCTAGCGTTTGTTTCCCAGTCCACAATGGAGTTGAATCACATGCAGTTTCTGGTCCTACAAGCAAGAGTTGTTTTCTGGTAAGAAGAGTCACTATTGTGCTAACATTGCCATACACAGTGCAAATAGCACTGGCTTCTGTTCCCAGCAAGTACAGTGTATTGGACAGAAGAGGAGCTACTGTTCTTGTCAGTTTCCTAAGCTGAGTTGAACTAGATATGGCCCGTGCGTGTGAAGCACAGTTCTTTTGTTCTGAACAAGCTCAATTTTCGGACCCCATAGTAAACACAGTAGAGTAGATGAGTGCTCTTTTCTCAAAAGCAGAGTGTATTTCTTGTAAGGCTAGCTAGTGTTTATTTCCCAGTCAGAAACGGAGTTGAATCCCATGAAGTTTCTGGTCTTACGAGCAAGAGTTGTTTTCTGGTAAGAAGAGTCACTATTTCGCTCCCTTTGCCATACACAGCACAAATAGCACTCGCGTCTGTTCTTTGCAAGTACAGAGTATTGGACAGAAGAAGAGCTACTGTTCTTGTCAGTTTCCTACGCAGAGTTGAACTAGATATGGCCCGTGTGTGCAGGAAGCAGAGTTCTTTTGTTCTGAGCAAGCTCACTGTTTTGGCCCTATAGGAAACACAATAGAGTAGAAGAGTGCTCTTTTCTCAAAAGCAGAGTTTGTTTCTTGTAAGGCGAGCTAGCGTTTGTTTCCCAGTCCTAAATGTAGTTGAATCACATGCAGTTTCTTGTCCTAAAAGCAAGAGTCGTTTTCTAGTAAGAAGAGTCACTATTGTGCTCCCATTGCTATACACAGGGCAAATAGGACTCGCGTCTGTTCCCAGGATGTACAGTGTATTGCACTGAAGAGGATCTACTGTTCTTGTCAGTTTCCTAAGCAAAGTTGAACTAGATATGGCCCGTGTGTGTAAGAAGTACACTTCTTTTGTTCTGAGCAACCTCACTCTTCTGGCCCTATAGGAAACACAGTAGAGTAAAGAGTGCTCTTTTCTCAAAAGCAGAATGTGTTTCTTGTAAGGCGAGCTAGCGTTTGTTTCCCAGTCCTAAATGGAGTTCAATCACATGCAGTTTCTGTTCCTACGAGCAAGAGTTGTTTTATGGTAAGAAGAGTCACTATTGCGCTCCCATTGTCATATACAGGGCAAATAGCACTGGCGTCTGTTCCCAGCTTGTAAAATGTATTGGACTGAAGAGGATCTACTGTTCTTGTCAGTTTCCTAAGCAGAGTTGAACTAGATATGGCCCGTGTGTGTAGGAAGCACAGTTCTTTTGTTCTGAGTAAGCTCACTCTTCTGGCCTATAGGAAACACAGTAGAGTAGAATAGTGCTCTTTTCTCAAAAGCAGAGTTTGTTTCTTGTGAGGCGAGCTAGCATTTGTTTCCCAGTCCAAAATGGAGTTGAATTATATGCAGTTACTTGTCCTATGAGCAAGAGTTGTTTTCTGGTAAGAAGAGTCACTATTGCGCTCCTATTGCAATACACAGTGCAAACAACACTCGCTACAGTTCTTTGCAAGTACAGTGTATTGGACAGAAGAGGAGCTACTGTTCTTGTCAGTTTCCTAAGCAGAGTTGGACTAGATATGGCCCGTGTGTGTAGGAAGCACAGTTCTTTTGTTCTGAGCAAGCTCACTGTTATAGCCCTGTAGGAAACACAGTAGAGTAGAAGAGTGCTCTTTTCTCCAAAGCAGAGTGTGTTTCTTCTAAGGCGGACTAGCGTTTGTTTCCAAGTCCTAAATGGAGTTGAATCACATGCAGTTTCTGGTCCTACAAGCAAGAGTTGTTTTCTGGTAAGAAGAGTCACTATTGCTCTCCCATTGCCATACACAGGGAATATAGCACTCGCGTCTGTTCCCAGCATGTACAGTGTATTGCACTAAAGAGGATCTACTGTTCTTGTCAGTTACCTAAGCAGAGTTGAACTAGATAAGGCCCGTGTGTGTAGGAAGCACAGTTCTTTTGTTCTGAGCAAGCTCACAGTTCGGACCCCATAGGAAACACAGTAGAATAGAAGAGTGCTCTTTTCTCAAAAGCAGAGTGTGTTTCTTGTAAGGCTAGCTAGTGTTTGTTTCCCAGTCAGAAACAGATTTGAATCTCATGAGTTTCTGGTCCTACGAGCAAGAGTTGTTTTCTGGTAAGAGGAGTCACTATTTCGCTCCCATTGCCATACACAGTGCAAATAGGACTCGCGTCTGCGACCTGCAAGTACAGTGTATTGGACTGAAGAGGAGCTACTGTTCTTGTCAGTTTCCTACGCAGAGTTGAACTAGATATGGCCCGTTTGTGCAGGAAGCACAGTTCTCTTGTTTTGAGCAAGCTCACTGTTCTGGCCCTCTAGGAAACACAGTAGAGTAGACGAGTGCTCTTTTCTCAAAAGCAGAGTGTGTTTGTTTTAAGGTGAACTAGCATTTGTTTTTCAGTCCTAAATGGAGTTGAATCACATGCAGTTTCTGGTCCTACGAGCAAGAGTTGTTTTCTGGTAAGGAAAGTCACTATTGTGCTCCTTTTGCCATACACAGTGCAAATAGCACTTGCGTCTGTTCCCAGCAAGTACAGTGTATTGGACTGAAGAGGAGCTACTGTTCTTGTCAGTTTCCTAAGCAGAGTTGAACTAAATATGGCCCGTGTGTGTAGGAAGCACAGTTCTTTTGTTCTGAGCAAGCTCACTGTTCAGGCCCTATTGGAAACACAGTAGAGTAGAAGAGTGCGCTTTTCTCCAAAGCAGAGTGTGTTTCGTGTAACGCGAACTAGCGTTTGTTTCCCAGTCCTAAATGGAGTTGAATCACATGCAGTTTCTGATCCTACAAGAAAGAGATGTTTTCTGGTAAGAAGAGTCACTATTGTGCTCCCATTGCCATACACAGGGCAAATGGCACTCGTGTCTCTTCTCAGCATGTACAGTGTATTGGACTGAAGAGGATCTACTGTTCTTGTCAGTTTCCTAAGCAGAGTTGAACTAGATATAGTCAGTGTGTGTAGGAAGCACAGTTCTTTTGTTCTGAGCAAGCTCACTGTTCGGACCCTGTAGGAAACACAGTAGAATAGAAGAGTGCTCTTTTCTCAAAAGCAGAGTATGTTTCTTGTAAGGCGAGCTACCCTTTGTTTCCCAGTCCAAATGGAGTTGAATCACATGCAGTTTCTGGTCCTACAAGCAAGAGTTGTTTTCTGGTAAGAAGAGTCACTATTGCGCTCCCATTGTCATACAAAGGGCAAATAGCACTGGCGTCTGTTCCCAGCATGTACAGTGTATTGGACTGAAGATGATCTACTGTTCTTGTCAGTTTCCTAAGCAGAGTTGAACTAGATATTGTCAGGAGCCAAGTAGCCTAACTGATTCTCATGGGAAAAAGCTGTGTACCCAATCTTCCGTTAACAGTTTCAATAGCAACCATTTTTCAACAAGACCACAATATGTACCTTTTGATCTACTCCCTGAAACATAATGGTTTGCTGTATGGTCCGTTGATCAGGCCCTGGAACAAAGAGACCTTTTCCTGAACCCTACCTTACCCTAACTTCCTCCTAGTGACTTTCCATACCCCTATCTACTTCTCCTAGCTCCTAGCATATATAAGCCTGATTCCCCTTGCAATAAACGAGACCTTGACGCAACTCAGACTGACTTTGTCTTCCTTTACGCGCCTGGTCTCCTTTCTCTCTCACCCCCATTGATCTTTCAGGAGGTGCCTCCTCGGGTCTCATCAAATAACGTGGCCCGCGGGACGGGTCAAGTGGCGCCCGAACGTGGGGCTCGAGGCACGGTGACCTACGGGACGACGGATAACAAAATGGGCCTCGGAGAGAATTAGGGTAGAGACGCCCGGACCGCATCACTCGTGCAACGCGGGAGAGTCTTGAGGTAAATGTGTCGTCCAATCGATCAATGGGAAAAAATTTATCTAAAGAGGCTATTTTTTTAAAGGAGATGAAAGGGAATCTTCGGGAGAGAGGATTAAGAGTTAAAAAAAAGGATTTAGTAAAATTCTTTCAATATGTGGAGGAGAAGTGTCCCTGGTTAGTGATTGATGGACCAGGAATTCACCCTTTGACTTGGAACAAGGTTGGGAAAGATATTAATAAATTACTCAGAGACGGGGAAAATGTCCCCGATGCCTTTTTTAGTTTTTATGGTGTGATTAGAGATTTTCTAAAGGAAGCAGAGGGAGATGGGCGTGCTTCACATTTACTAGCCCTTGCAGAGGATTTTCTCTCAAACTCCCCCTGCCTGACACCCAAGTGTCCAGAGGTTTATTACATCTACCGGTAAGAGCGCTCTCTGTCTTGTCTGTGTCTCTCTGTCTTGTTACTTTTGTTTTGTACTTTGCAGGCTCGATTTGTACTTTGCAGGCTCTCACTGGGACAGACGTGTCCAGACAGTGAACCTGGCGACGAAGGGAGACGTCCCAGAGCCCTAAAGCCACCTCAGAGGTGACCATTTGGTTTAGGAGCATCTTTGGGTATCTTCCCCCATGGTGGGAGGAAGTGCCACTTTGTATTTTGTCCCGGGAATTTGTCAGAGCCATTTTGTGGGTTTTTTTGTATGTTTTGTTGTGATCATTGTTACTTTACTCTCTTCTTCTCTTCCAAGAAAAAAGGTGCATGTCTGACTGACAGGGATGTGGAAGCCCCTGATGTCTGTTTAATTAAGGACAGAGATCCTCCAGTCTGGATTGTTTTTGGTGTGATTGAGCCTGGAGGGTCAAAACCTCCCCCCCCCCAGAGCACATCAGGCTGTCACTGTTCTTGGAGCTTTGTTGGTTGTCTCGTTGGGACAAAGTTTTTTCGTGTGCCCTTGGTCTTGTGTGTAATGTGTTAATTGTTCTCATTGTTGACTTGACTGTGATGGACGCTATGGGACAGTTCCCTTCTTCTCCACTAAACCTTTGCCTAGCCCACTGAAAGGATGTGTGAGCCACAATAGAGGGAACTGGGTCCCCCACTCCCACTCCCCGACTGAACTGAGATAAACAGGTATCCCCCGCCAGGTGGGGCTTGCATACTGCAAGAGGGGCTTGCTGGCTGTGAATGAGGCCATCGTCTCAGTGCTGATGTTCCGGTTCTTGGATTGTCTGTGTAAATGTTATTTGTTTTTGTCTACTAACCTCCCTTATTTTTCTAGAGGAAGAGGAGGAGAGAGAGGCATAACAAAGGCTACCTCCACCCCTCCCTAGCTCTCTTGCTATCAGGACTGCAGCCAGCTGGCTGCTCTCACGAGGGTGGGGGTGCATGCTCTCGGTACAGGCGGGCAAAGACGGGAGCTTTGGACAAGGCAATGGGGACTGCCTGCAATTGACAAAAACTGTGTGTACACTGAACAGAGAATCTGACTTTACTCAGAAGAGTTAACAAAACCTTTTTTTCAGGAACACTGGCAGCCAAGGACACGCTCTATGCCCACTGCTCCCCCTCCATTCCTTTACTGTGATAACTTCAAGGTTTCTTCTGCCGGCCAGCAGTTTCTCTTGTTAACCCTTCTCTGTCCTGGTATTGCTTAAAAAGAAATGTTAAATTACCAGTTCAAGACACTGAGAAAATTATGCTTTTGTTTCCACAGGAAAAATAAAAATTTACATGGGTTTTGGTCATTTGAGTTCAATGGGTTACAAATACTTGCCATCATTTAAGAGACTTGGTTTCAAATTATTGCTGGTTAAGATAAAAATAATGTTTTTATAAAAAATGACTTGAGATATATATATATATAAATAATGAAATATGTTTCAGATTTCTTTGTCTTGCTATTCTGCTGTTACATTGAGACTCCAAATGGTCATAGTTGTAAAAATGTCTGTCTACTCTACAGGTGTGAATGAAAAATGTGGCCACATGTATGTTTGGTTTTGAATGTCTGAGTCTGCATGTCCTTTGTGTTAAGGAATACAAGTTAATACTAGTCATCTGGCTATTCAGATACTAGTTTAAAGCATAAAATGTTCTATTTAAATAAAAAAACTGAGAGATATATTTGACTAATATATCTATAAGAGAACAAATTGGCCTGGTTATTGTTACCAAATTTAGAGATATTTTTAAGATTGGGCCTAGATTTGTTTGGCTCAGATACATTTAATAGATAATGGTCCTCAAACCTGTCAAAGATCTGATGAATATGGCATTTACATTATTTGATGAAAAGCTTACTATAGCAAACAGAGACTCCAAGCTCCCCAGCCCCTAGCAATGACTCCCAAGGAATGGCCAATTCCCCTATGCTATGTCAAAAGTATGTAGCTCAGTCTATCGATCCAGTGGGGGTCTAATACCCCAAAGTTTATATTATACATTATATGGATGATTTGTTAATAGCAGGAAAATCTGAAGAAAAAACACAAAATGTAGCTCAAAAGATAATTATCACACTTCAGGACCGAGGATTTCATATAGCTCCAGAGAAGATACAAACCCAATACCCCTTCCTGTTTTTAGGGTTCGAGTTACACCCAGACCTCCTCTATACACAAAAAATCTAGATTAGAAAAGATACACTTCGTTGTCTCAATGATTTTCAAAAGCTTTTAGGGGATATCAATTGGCTGTGACCCTATTTAAAAATAACCAAGGGAGAGTTACGCCCCCTTGAGGATATCCTCAAAGGAGACTCCGACCCTCAATCCCCTAGATACCTTATGGTGGAGGCAGAGAGGGTATTACAAAAGGTTGAAACGACCATCACTCAACAACACATTGGATATTTTGACCCAACTCTCCCATTGTATTTGATCATTTTTTCTACAGATTTTGCCCCTACAGGCCTGCTTTGGCAAGAGTCCGTACCTTTACTGTGGGTACATCTTCCTGTTACTAAAAGAAAAATCCTTCCTACTTATCCTTCCCTGGTTTGCCAATCAATAATGTTAGGAATAAAAGCCTCCACTCGATACTTTGGGCATGACCCTGATATTATTGTTATGTCATATGATAAAGAGCAACTTGAATGGTTATGCACCCGTAGTCCTGACTGGGCCATTCTTGTCTGCGCCTATGAAGGGAAACTTGATACACAAATGCCCAGTAATAAACTCCTACAATTCTTCTCCCTCACTTCTTTTGTTTTTCTTAAAAATACCCGAATGGAGCCCATCCCGGACTCCCCTGTGCTTTTCATAGTTGGGTCAAGTAATGGTAAAGCTGCTTATGTCCTCAATGGCCAAAAGAATGTTATGACAACCCCTTTTAAGTCAGCTCAGCTGGTGGAGCTATATGCTGCCCTTGCTGTCTTTAAAAATTTTGAAGATTGTTCCTTTAATTTGTATTCAGACAGTAGATATGTGGTAGGGGCTTTACAGGCTTTAGAAATGGTCCCAGTAATCCAACCCATTACTCCCACCTTTCAAATGTTTTCTGAATTACAAAAATTAATCCAACAAAGGTCACTACCCTTTTATGTTGGCCATATTCGTGCCCACACAGGCCTACCTGGACCCCTAGCTCAGGGAAATGAACTTGCTGATTCTGCTACACGTTCTATCTTGATTTCTCACTTGGAACATGATCAGGTAGCAGCCGCTCGTGAGGCGCACCGCCTTCATCACTTCAATGCTCAAACTTTGAGACTAAGGTTCTCAATTGCTAGAGAACAGGCTAGGTAAATTGTAAAAAACTGTAAAAATTGCCTGATGCTCTTACCTGAACCTCATTATGGAGTAAGCCCCAGAGGGCTTATACCTGGACAACTATGGCAGATGGATGTCACCCATGTTCCTTCTTTTGGCAAATTAAAGTTTATACATGTTACTGTAGATACCTTCAGTGGATTTATTTGTGCCTCCGCTCACAGTGGAGAAGCCACCAAAGATGTTATCAATCATATGTTACATTTCTTCACAGTGCTAGGTCAGCTGAAGTGTATAAAAACTGATAATGGTCCAGGATATACTAGTAGCAAATTCAGACAATTTTGTTTACAATTAGGAATTAAACATATCACTGGAATATCCTATAACCCTCAAGGCCAAGGTATCGTGGAGAGAGCTCATCAAACTTTAAAAAATACTCTTAATAAACTTAGCTCACAAGAGACACTATTTCCCCTTAAGGGAAACCACAAAGCTCTGCTTTCTCATGCCCTATTCGTATTAAATTTTTTGACATTGGACACTTTTGGAAAATCTGCGGCTGAGCGACACTGGCACCCAGAAACCAAACAAGGATATGCGCAGGCCCTTTGGAAAGATCCAATTACTGGAATATGGAGTGGTCCTGATCCAGTTATAATCTGGGGAAAGGGATCTGCATGTATTTATGACTCCAAGGAAAATGGGGCTCATTGGCTACCAGAAAGACTGATTAAGCCTTACTCTACACAGATTGCCTCCCTAGATTAAGGAAAAAATAACTGTTATGTCCAGGACACAACCCTGAGACAAAATTCTCTCTTTTTCTTTCAGAAATGCCTCCAGCTTGGAAAATAAAGGGAGCCACGGACATCTCAATGGCAGGACCTGTTCGTCGCGAGCCTTGGAAGACCAAACCCCTGTTTCATCGTTTGCTTACTACTTTTTCCCCTTCCCCTCTCCTGCATCTCCAAGGAAAGCCCCCATGCTATTAAAAAGCTTACCTGGCGAATTTTCACAGTAACAGGGGAGGAGGTCTGGAAGGTTACTGCAAACCATGCTCCCTATTCCTGGTGGCCATCACTCACTCCTGACTTCTGTCAGCTGGCTGCAGGATTGGATTCTTGGGATATACCTACTATTGGCCAACACCAGTTAAATGGTACAGGGGTTCAAACGATTCCAAACTGCAATCAATTTCCTCATAGTCCTAAAACTACTTGGACAAGCCCTTGTGGGACATTCCATGATAATGACTCTGCTGTGATGACTGCCCCAGGCTGTGTTAGTCCTACAGCTGATTGTAGGTTAGCACAATCTGACTTTTATGTCTGCCCTAAGGATGGTAGAAGCCGAGCCACGGCTGCTAGATGTGGGGGATTCGAGACCTTCTTTTGTGCTCGATGGGGTTGTGAAACTACAGGGGCAGCTTACTGGAAACCACCTTCATCTTGGGACCTTATTTCAGTTACAAGGGGATACAGTAAGCCTAGCACGAATAGACATTTTTGCTTTAGCCCCTATACTGGGACAGCCTATAATCCAGGGCTATCATTACCTTTAAACATAACCTTCACCCCTCAGGGTAGGGCGAATCGAGAATGGCCCTCAGGAAAAACATGGGGACTCCGCTGGTATCTTGATGGTACAGATAAAGGAGTCATTTTCAAGTTCTTGCTAACAATAGAAAACCTGTACCCAAAGTCGGTAGGACCCAATGTAGTTCTCTCTGACCAAAAAGTTCCTTTCAATCATGAAAAGGTGCCATCACCTCCTTCCCCCTCACCTCATCCTCGTCCCTTTCCCTACCATACAAGAACCGTGACTACCATCCTAGACTCCAGTAATGGCACTCTCCTTACTCCTTTTGGAGGAACAGGAGATAGATTGTTTAATTTGGTCCAGGGAGCTTATCTGGCCCTAAATGCCACAAATCCAAGCAGAACCTTGGGTTGCTGGCTCTGCCTTACCTCCAGTCCCCCTTATTATGAAGGAATCGCCTTTCAGTCTACTGCCAATAACCTTACTTCCCCGAGCAATAGGTGTCAGACTAAGCCACATAAACTAACACTCCCTGAAGTCTCAGGACAAGGTTCTTGTTTGGGCAAGATTCCATCAACCCATAGTCACCTCTGTAAACAAACTCTGACACCCTATAAGGGAAGCTATTATCTTGAAGCACCCAATGGGTCCTACTGAGCCTGTAACACAGGATTGACCCCTTGCATATCTGCTCAGATATTTGATGATTCCCATGAATTTTGTGTGATGGTCCAATTATGGCCTCGTGTCACTTATCATCAAGAAAGCTCAGTGATGGAATTCTTTGAGCAGAGAGGCAGATACACTCGAGAACCTGTGTCTATGACTATTGCCCTATTGTTAGGTATTGGAGGCATTGCTGCAGGAGTTGGTACAGGAACTGCTGCCCTCATGCAGAGCAACCACCTTATGCAGTTACAAATGGCTATGACTACTTACCTAGAGGCCATAGAAAGATCCATTTCTGCCCTGGAGAAGTCTTTAACCTCGCTCTCTGAGGTTGTGTTACAAAATAGAAGAGGTCTGGATTTACTATTTTTAAAGGAGGGAGGTTTATGTGCAGCCTTGAAGGAAGAATGCTGCTTTTATGCTGATCACACTGGGGTAGTTAGAGAATCAATGGAGAAACTAAGAGAAAGATTAGCACAAAGAAAACGTGATTTTGAAAATCAAAACAATTGGTTTGAGGGCTGGCTAAAGGGGTCCCCTTGGCTTTCTACTCTGATCCCCACCCTCCTGGCCCCCTTGATCATTTTCCTTCTCCTCCTCACCTTTGGTCCTTGGGCTTTTCAACGACTAACACAATTCATCAAAAATCAGATCAATTCGGCCCTATCAAAAACTGTTTCAGTACATTACCATCAGACAAGAGGAAACTATTGAAACAGGTGAAAGGCTCAGGTTCAGTGGCCTATGAACCTAAAAACCCCTATAATTAAAAGCTAGAGGGTACTCAATGACGGGAATAGTATGGGGCCTGTGCTGGGAGCACAACGTACAGAGGTCGCCAGAGACCGGCTCAACATGGAACGTTGCCAGACAGGACTGCACCCCATATAGCCTAAGACAGGGGCCCTCTCGATTTATGACCAAAGCCTGCTTTGGCCATTTTATAGAAAGAAGGGGGAATTGTCAGGAGCCAAGTAGCCTAACTGATTCTCATGGGAAAAAGCTGTGTACCCAATCTTCCGTTAACAGTTTCAATAGCAACCATTTTTCAACAAGACCACAATATGTACCTTTTGATCTACTCCCTGAAACATAATGGTTTGCTGTATGGTCCGTTGATCAGGCCCTGGAAAAAAGAGACCGTTTCCTGAACCCTACCTTACCCTAACTTCCTCCTAGTGACTTTCCATACCCCTATCTACTTCTCCTAGTTCCTAGCATATATAAGGCTGATTCCCCTTGCAATAAACGAGACCTTGACGCAACTCAGACTGACTTTGTCTTCCTTTACGCGCCTGGTCTCCTTTCACTCTCACCCCGATTGATCTTTCAGGAGGTGCCTCCTCGGGTCTCATCAAATAACGTGGCGCGCAGGACGGGTCAAGATATGGCCCGTGTGTGTAGTAAGCACAGTTCTTTTGTTCTGAGCAAGCTCACTGTTCAGACCCCATAGGAAACACAGTAGAATAGAAGACTGCTCTTTTCTCAAAAGCAGAGTGTGTTTCTTGTAAGGCGAGCTAGCGTTTGTTTCCCAGTCCAAAATGGAGTTGAATCACATGCAGTTTCTGGTCCTACAAGCAAGGGATGTTTTCTGGTAAGGAAAGTCACTATTGTGCTCCCTTTGCCATAAACAGTGCAAATAGCAGTCACGTCTGTTCCCAGCAAGTACAGTGTATTGGATTGAAGAGGAGCTACTGATCTCGTCAGTTTCCTAAGCAGAGTTGAACTAGATATGGCCCATGTGTGTAGGAAGCACAGTTCTTTTGTTCTGAGCAAGCTCACTGTATTGGCCCTATAGGAAACACAGTAGAGTAGAAGACTGCTCTTTTCTCAAAAGCAGAGTGTGTTTCTTGTAAGGCAAGCTAGCGTTTGTTTCCCAGTCCTAAATGGAGTTGAATCACATGCAGTTTTGGTCCTACACGCAAGAGTTGTTTTCTGGTAAGGAAAGTCACTATTGCGCTCCCATTGCCAAACACAGTGCAAATAGCACTCGCATCTGTTCCCAGGAAGCACAGTGTATTGGACTGAAGAGGAGCTACTGTTCTTGTCAGTTTCCTAAGCAGAGTTGAACTAGATATGGCCCGTGTGCGTAGGAAGCACAGTTCTTTTGTTCTGAGCAAGCTCACTGTTCGGAACCCATAGGACACATAGTAGAGAAGAAGAGTGCTCTTTTCTCAAAAGCAGAGTGTGTGCCTCGTAAGGCGAGCTAGATTTTGTTTCCCAGTCCTAAATGAGTTTGAATCACATGCAGATTCTGGTCCTACGAGTAGAGTTATTTTTGGTAAGAAAAGTCACTATTGCGCTCCCATTGCCATACACAGTACAAATAACACTTGCGTCTATTCCAATCAATTACAGTGTATTGGAATGAAGAGGAGCTACTATTCTTGTCAGTTTCCTAAGCAGAGTTGAACTAGATATGGCCCGTGTGTATAGGAAGCACAGTTCTTTTGTTCTGAGCAAGCCCACTGTTCGGACCCCATAGGAAACACAGTAGAGTAGAAGAGTACTCTTTTCTCAAAAGCAGAGTGTGTTTCTTGTAAGGCGAGCTAGCTTTTGTTTCCCAGTCGTAAATGAAGTTGAATCACATGCAGTTTCTGGTCCTACGAGTAGAGTTGTTTTTTGGTAAGAAGAGTCACTATTGAGCTCCCATTGCCATACACAGTGCAAATAGCACTTGCGTCTGTTCCAATCAAGTACAGTGTATTGGACTGAAGAGGAGCTACTGTTCTTGTCAGTTTCCTAAGCAGAGTTGAACTGATATGGCCCGTGTGTATAGGAAGCACAGTTCTTTTGTTTTGAGCAAGCTCACTTTCTGGCCCTATAGAAAACACAGTAGTCTAGAAGAGTGCTCTTTTCTCAAAAGCAGAGTGTGTTTCTTGTAAGGCGAGCTAGCGTTTGTTTCCCAGTCCTAAATGGAGTTGAATCACATGCAGCTTCTGGACGTACAAGCAAGAGTTGTTTTCTGGTAAGGAAAGTCATTATTGCACTCCCATTGCCATACATAGTGCAAATAGCACTCGATTCTGTTCCCAGCAAGTACAGTGTATTGGACTGAAGAGGAGCTACTATTCTTGTCAGTTTCCTAATCAGAGTTGAACTAGATATGGCCCGTGTGTTTAGGAAGCACAGTTCTTTTGTTCTGAGCAAGCTCACTGTTTGGACCCCATAGGAAACACAGTAGAGTAGAAGAGTGCTCTGTTCTCAAAAGCAGAGTGTGTTTTTTGTAAGGTGAGCTAGCGTTTGTTTCCCACCCCTAAATGGAGTTTAATCACATGCAGTTTTTGGTCCTACGAGCAAGAGCTGTTTTCTGGTAAGGAAAGTCACTATTGTGCTCCCCTTGTCATACACAGCACAAATAGCACTCACGTCTGTTCCCAGCAAGTACAGAGTATTGGACTGAAGAGGAGCTACTGTTCTTGTCAGTTTCCTAAGCAGAGTTAAACTAGATATGGCCCGTGTGTATAGGAAGCACAGTCTTTTGTTCTGAGCAAGCTCACTGTGCGGACCCCATAGGAAACTCAGTGCTCTTTTCTCAAAAGCAGAGTATGTTTCTTGTAAGGCGAGATAGCATTTGCTTCCCAGACCTAAATGGAGTTGAATCACATGCAGTTTCTGGTCCTACAAGCAAGAGTTGTTTTCTGGTAAGAAGAGTCACTATTGCGCTCGCATTGTCATACACAGGGCAAATAGCACTGGCGTCTTTTCCCAGCATGTACAGTGTATTGGACAGAAGAGGATCTACTGTTCTTGTCAGTTTCCTATGCAGAGTTGAACTAGATATAGCCCGTGAGTGTAGGAAGCACAGTTCTTTTGTTCTGAGCAAGCTCACTGTTCTGGAACTATAGGAAACACAGTAGAGTAGCAGAGTGCTCTTTTCTCAAAAGCAGAGTGTGTTTCTTGTAAGGCGAGCTAGTGTTTGTTTGCAAGTTTTAAATGGAGTTGAAACACATGCAGTTTCTGTTCCTACGAGCAAGAGATGTTTTCTGGTAAGAAGAGTCACTATTGTGCTCCCATTGTCATACACAGGGCAAATAGCACTGGCTTCTTCTCCCAGCATGTACAGTGTATTGCACTGAAGAGGATCTACTGTTCTTGTCAGTTTCCTAAGCAGAATTGAACTAGATATGGCCATGTGTGCAGGAAGTACATTTCTTTTGTTCTGAGCAAGCTCACTGTTCGGACCCCATAGGAAATACAGTAGAGTAGAAGAGTGCTCTTTTCTCAAAAGCAGAGTGTGTTTTTTAAGTCGAGCTAGTGTTTTTTTCCCAGTCCTAAATGGAGTTGAATCACATGCAGTTACTAGTCCTAAGAGCAAGAGTTGTTTTCTGGTAAGAAGAGTCACTATTGTGCTCCCATTGCCGTACACAGTGCAAATTGCACTCGCATCTGTTCCCAGCAAGTACAGTGTATTGGACTGAAGAGGAGCTACTGTTCTCATCAGTTTCCTAAGCAGAGTTGAACCAGATATGGCCCATGTGTGTAGGAAGCACAGTTCTTTTGTTCTGAGCAAGCTCACTGTTCTGGCCCTATAGGAAACACAGTAGAGTAGAAGAGTGCTGTTTTCTCAAAAGCAGAGTGGGTTTCTTGTAAGGTGAGCTAGCGTTTGTTTCCCAGTCCTAAATGGAGTTGAATCACATGCAGTTTTTGGTACTACGAGCAAGAGTGGTTTTCTGGTAAGGAAAGTCACTATTGCGCTCCCATTGCCAAACACAGTGCAAATAGCACTCGCATCTGTTCCCAGCAAGTACAGTGTATTGGACTGAAGAGGAGGTACTGTTCTTGTCAGTTTCCTAAGCAGAGTTGAACTAGATATGGCCCGTGTGCGTAGGAAGCACAGTTCTTTTGTTCTGTGCAAGCTCACTGTTCGGAACCCATAGGACACATAGTAGAGAAGAAGAGTGCTCTTTTCTCAAAAGCACAGTGTGTTTCTTGTAAGGCGAGCTAGCGTTTGTTTCCCAGTCCTAAATTGATTTGAATCACATGCAGTTTCTGGTCCTACGAGTAGAGTTATTTTTTGGTAAGAAGAGTCACTATTGCGCTCCCATTGCCATACACAGTACAAATAGCACTTGTGTCTGTTCCAATCAAGTACAGTGTATTGGACTGAAGAGGAGCTACTCTTCTTGTCAGTTTCCTAATAGAGTTGAACTAGATGTGGCCCGTGTGTACAGGAAGCACAGTTCTTTTGTTCTGTGTAAGCTCACTGTTGTGATCACATAGGAAACACAGTAGAGTAGAAGAGTGCTCTTTTCTCAAAAGCCGAGTGTGTTTCTTGTAATGCGAGCTAGTGTTTGCTTCCCAGTCCTAAATGGATTTGAATCACATGCAGTTTCTGGTCCTACAAGCAAGAGTTTTTTCTGGTAATAAAAGTCACTATTGAGCCGGGCGGTGGTGGCGCACGCCTTTAATCCCAGCACATGGGAGGCAGAGCCAGGTGGATCTCTGTGATTTCGAGGCCAACCTGGGCTACCAAGTGAGTCCCAGGAAAGGCGCAAAGCTATAGAGAGAAACCCTGTCTTGAAAAAAAAAAGTCACTATTGGGCTCCCATTTTCATACACAGTGCAAATACCACTGGCGTCTGTTCCCAGCAAGTACAGTGTATTGGACTGAAGAGGATCTACTGTTCTTGTCAGTTTCCTAAGCAGAATTGAACTAGATATGGCCCGTGTGGGTAGGAAGCACAGTTCTTTTGTTCTGAGCAAGCTCACTGTTTGGACCCCATAGGAAACACAGTAGAGTAGAAGTGTGCCCTATTCTCAAAAACAGAGCTTGTTTCTTGTAAGGCGAGCTAGCATTTGTTTCCCAGTCCTAAATGGAGTTGAATTACATGCAGTTTTTGGTTATACGAGCAAGAGTTGTTTTCTGGTAAGGAAAGTCACTATTGCGCTCCCATTGCCATATACCGTGCAAATAGCACTGGCGTCTGTACCTAGCATGTACAGCGTATTGGACTGAAGAGGACCTACTGTTCTTTTCAGTTTCCTAAGCAGAGTTGAACTAGATATGGCCCGTGTTTGGACGAAGCACAGTTCTTTTGTTCTGAGCAAGCTCACGGTTCGGAACCCATAGGACACATAGTAGAGAAGAAGAGTGCTCTTTTCTCAAAAGCAGAGTGTGTTTCTTGTAAGGCGAGCTAGCGTTTGTTTCCCAGTCCTAAATTGATTTGAATCACATGCAGTTTCTGGTCCTACGAGTAGAGTTATTTTTTGGTAAGAAGAGTCACTATTGCGCTCCCATTGATATACACAGTACAAATAGCACTTGCGTCTGTTCCAATCAAGTACAGTGTATTGGACTGAAGAGGAGCTACTGTTCTTGTCAGTTTCCTAAGCAGAGTTGAACTAGATGTGGCCCGTGTGTATAGGAAGCACAGTTCTTTTGTTCTGAGTAAGCTCACTGTTGTGACCACATAGGAAACACAGTAGAGTAGAAGAGTGCTCTTTTCTCAAAAGCCCAGTGTGTTTCTTGTAATGCGAGCTAGTGTTTGCTTCCCAGTCCTAAATGGATTTGAATCACATGCAGATTCTGGTCCTACAAGTAAGAGTTTTTTCTGGTAATAAAAGTCACTATTGAGCCGGGCGGTGGTGGCACATGCCTTTAATCCCAGCACTTGGGAGGCAGAGCCAGGTGGATCTCTGTGAGTTCGAGGCCAACCTGGGCTACCAAGTGAGTCCCAGGAAAGGCGCAAAGCTACACAGAGAAACCCTGTCTTGAAAAAAAAAAGTCACTATTGGGCTCCCATTTTCATACACAGTGCAAATACCACTGGCGTCTGTTCCCAGCAAGTACAGTGTATTGGACTGAAGAGGATCTACTGTTCTTGTCAGTTTCCTAAGCAGAATTGAACTAGATATGGCCCGTGTGGGTAGGAAGCACAGTTCTTTTGTTCTGAGCAAGCTCACTGTTTGGACCCCATAGGAAACACAGTAGAGTAGAAGTGTGCCCTATTCTCAAAAGCAGAGCTTGTTTCTTGTAAGGCAAGCTAGCGTTTGTTTCCCAGTCCTAAGTGGATTGAATCAAATGCAGTTTCTGGTCCTAAGAGCAAGAGGTGTTTTCTGGTAAGAAGAGTCACTATTGTGCTCCAATTGCTGTACACAGTGCAAATAGTACTCGCGTCTGTTTCCAGTAAGTACAGTGTATTGGAGTGAAGAAGAGCTACTGTTCTCATCAGTTTCCTAAGCAGAGTTGAACTAGATATGGCCCGTGTGTGTAGGAAGCACAGTTCTTTTGTTCTGAGCAAGCTCACTGTTCAGACCCCATAGGAAACACAGTAGAGTAGAAGAGTGCTCTTTTCTCAAAAGCAGAGTGTGTTTCTTGTAAGGTGAGCTAGCGTTTGTTTCCCAGTCCTAAATTAGTTTGAATCACATGCAGTTTCCGGTCCTACGAGTAGAGTTATTTTTTGGTAAGAAGAGTCACTATTGGGCTCCCATTGCCATACACAGTACAAATAACACTTGCGTCTGTTCCAATCAAGTACAGTGTATTGGACTGAAGAGGAGCTACTATTCTTGTCAGTTTCCTAAGCAGAGTTGAACTAGATATGGCCCGTGTGTATAGGAAGCACAGTTCTTTTGTTCTGAGCAAGCTCACTGTTCTGACCCCATAGGAAACACATTAGAGTAGAAGAGTGTTCTTTTCTCAAAAGCAGAGTGTGTTTCTTGTAAGGCGAGCTAGCGTTTGTTTCCCAGTCCTAAATGGAGTTGAATCACATGCAGTTTTTGGTGCTACGCGCAAGAGTTGTTTTCTGGTAAGGAAAGTCACTATTGCGCTCCCATTGCCAAACACAGTGCAAATAGCACTCGCATCTGTTCCGAGCAAGTACAGTGTATTGGACTGAAGAGGATCTACTGTTCTTGTCAGTTTCCTAAGCAGAATTGAACTGGATATGGCCATTTGTGCAGGAAGCACAGTTCTTTTGTTCTGAGCAAGCTCACTGTACTGGCCCTATACGAAACAGAGTAGAGTAGAAGAGTGCTCTTTTCTCAAAAGCAGAGCGTGTTTCTCGTAAGGCGAGCTAGTGTTTGTTTCCCAGTCCTAAATGGAGTTGTATCAAAAGCAGTTTTTGGTCCTACGAGCAAGAGTTGTTTTCTGGTAAGAAGAGTCACTATTGCACTCCCATTGTCATAAACAGGGCAAATAGCACTGGCGTCTGTTCCCAGCATGTACAGTGTATTGGACTGAAGAGGATCTACTGTTCTTGTCAGGTTCCTAAGCAGAGTTGAACTAGAGATGGCCCGTGTGTGTATGAAGCACATTTCTTTTGTTCTGAGCAATCTCACTGTTCTGGCCCTATAGGAAACACAGTAGAGTAGATGTGTGCCCTATTCTCAAAAGCAGAGTGTGTTTCTTGTAAGGCGAGCTGGCATTTGTTTCCCAATCCAAAATGGAGTTGAATCACATGCAGTTTCTGGTACTACGAGCAAGAGTTGTTTTCTGGTAAGAAGAGTCACTATTGTGCTCCCATTGCTGTATACAGTGCAAATTGCACTCGCGTCTGTTCCCAGCAAGTACAGTGTATTGGACTGAAGAGGAGCTACTGTTCTCGTCAGTTTCCTAAGCAGAGTTGAACTAGATATGGCCCGTGTGTGTAGGAAGCACAGTTCTTTTGTTCTGAGCAAGCTCACTGTTCTGGCCCTATAGGAATTACAGTAGAGTAGATGTGTCCCCTTTTCTCAAAAGCAGAGTGTGTTTCTTGTAAGGCAAGCTAGTGTTTGTTTCCCAGTCCTAAATGGATTGAATCAAATGCAGTTTCTGGTCCTAAGAGCAAGAGTTGTTTCCTGGTAATAAGAGTCACTACTGTGCTCCCATTGCCGTACACAGTGCAAATAGCACTTGCGTCTGTTCCCAGTAAGTACAGTGTATTGGACTGAACAGGATCTACTGTTCTCATCAGTTTCCTAAGCAGAGTTGAACTAGATATGGACCGTGTGTGTAGGAAGCACAGTTCTTTTGTTCTGAGCAAGCTCACTGTTCGAACCCCATAGGAAACACAGTAGAGTAGAAGAGTGCACTTTTCTCAAAAGCAGAGTGTGTTTCTTGTAAGGCAAGCTAGCGTTTGTTTCCCAGTCCTAAATGGAGTTGAAATACACATGCAGTTTCTGGTCCTACGAGCAAGAGTTGTTTTCTGGTAAGAAGAGTCACTATTGCACTCCATTTCCCGTGCACAGTGCAAATAGCACTCGCGTCTGTTCCCAGCAAGTACAGTGTATTAGACTGAAGAGGAGCTACTGTTCTTGTCAGTTTCCTAAGCACAGTTGAACTAGATATGACCCGTGTGTGTAGGAAGCACAGTTCTTTTGTTCTGAGCAAGCTCACTGTTGGAACCCCATAGGAAACACAGTAGGGTAGAAGAGTGCACTTTTCTCAAAAGCAGAGTGTGTTTCTTGTAAGGCGAGCTAGCGTTTGTTTCCCAGTCCTAAATGGAGTTGAAATACACATGCAGTTTCTGGTCCTATGAGCTAGAGTTGTTTTCTGGTAAGAAGAGTCACTATTGCGCTCCCTTTGCATACACAGTGCAAATAGCACTCGCGTCTGTTCCCAGCAAGTACAGTGTATTGGACTGAAGAGGAGCTACTGTTCTTGTCAGTTTCCTAAGCAGAGTTGAACTAGATATGGCCCGTGTGTGTAGGAAGCACAGTTCTTTTGTTCTGGGCAAGCTCACTGTTCTCGCCCTACAGGAAACACAGTAGAGTAGAAGAGTGCTCTATTCTCAAAAGCAGAGTGTGTTTCTTGAAAGGCGAGTTAGCATTTGTTTCCCAGTCCTAAATTGAGTTGAATCACATGCAGTTTCTGGTCCTATGAGCAAGAGTTGTTTTTTGGTAAGGAAAGTCACTATTGTGCTCCCATTGCCATACACAGTGCAAATAGCACTCCCGTCTGTTCACAGCAAGTACAGTGTATTGGACTGAAGAGGAGCTACTGTTCTTGTCAGTTTCCTAAGCAGAGTTGAACTAGATATGACTCGTGTGTAGGAAGCACAGTTCTTTTGTTCTGAGCAAGCTCACTGTTTGGAACTCATAGGAAACACAGTAGAGTAGATGAGTGCCCTATTCTCAAAAGCAGAGTGTGTTTCTTGTAAGGCGAGCTGGCGTTTAGTTCCCAATCAAATGTAGTTGAATCACATGCAGTTTCTAGTCCTATGAGCAAGAGTTGTTTCCTGGTAAGAAGAGTCACTATTGCGCTCCCATTGCCATACACAGTACAAATAGCACTCGCATCTGTTTCCAGCTAGTACAGTGTATTTGAATGAAGAGGAGCTAGTCTTTTTGTCAGTTTCCTAAGGAGAGTTGAACTAGATATGACCCGTGTGTGTAGGAAGCACAGTTCATTTGTTCTGAGCAAGCTCACTGTTCGGACCCCATAGGAAACACATTAGAGTAGAAGTGTACTCTTTTCTCAAAAGCAGAGTGTGTTTCTTGTAAGGCGAGCTAGCTTTTGTTTCCCAGTCGTAAATGAAGTTGAATCACATGCAGTTTCTGGTCCTACGAGTAGAGTTGTTTTTTGGTAAGAAGAGTCACTATTGAGCTCCCATTGCCATACACAGTGCAAATAGCACTTGCGTCTGTTCCAATCAAGTACAGTGTATTGGACTGAAGAGGAGCTACTGTTCTTGTCAGTTTCCTAACCAGAGTTGAACTGATATGGCCCGTGTGTATAGGAAGCACAGTTCTTTTGTTTTGAGCAAGCTCACTTTCTGGCCATATAGAAAACACAGTAGTCTAGAAGAGTGCTCTTTTCTCAAAAGCAGAGTGTGTTTCTTGTAAGACGAGCTAGCGTTTGTTTCCCAGTCCTAAATGGAGTTGAATCACATGCAGCTTTTGGACGTACAAGCAAGAGTTGTTTTCTGGTAAGGAAAGTCATTATTGCACTCCCATTGCCATACATAGTGCAAATAGCACTCGATTCTGTTCCCAGCATGTACAGTGTATTGGACTGAAGAGGAGCTAATATTCTTGTCAGTTTCCTAATCAGAGTTGAACTAGATATGGCCCGTGTGTTTAGGAAGCACAGTTCTTTTGTTCTGAGAAAGCTCACTGTTTGCACCCCACAGGAAACACAGTAGAGTAGAAGAGTGCTCTTTTCTCAAAAGCAGAGTGTGTTTTTTGTAAGGTGAGCTAGCGTTTGTTTCCCACCCCTAAATGGAGTTTAATCACACGCAGTTTTTGGTCCTACGAGCAAGAGTTGTTTTCTGGTAAGGAAAGTCACTATTGCGCTCCCCTTGTCATACACAGCACAAATAGCACTCACGTCTGTTCCCAGCAAGTACAGAGTATTGGACTGAAGAGGAGATACTGTTCTTGTCAGTTTCCTAAGCAGAGTTGAACTAGATATGGCCCGTGTGTATAGGAAGCACAGTCTTTTGTTCTGAGCAAGCTCACTGTGCGGACCCCATAGGAAACTCAGTGCTCTTTTCTCAAAAGCAGAGTGTGTTTCTTGTAAGGAGAGCTAGTGTTTGTTTCCAAGTCCTAAATGGAGTTGAATCACATGCAGTTTCTGTTCCTACGAGCAAGAGATGTTTTCTGGTAAGAAGAGTCACTATTGTGCTCCCATTGTCATACACAGGGCAAATAGCACTGCCTTCTTCTCCCAGCATGTACAGTGTATTGCACTGAAGAGGATCTACTGTTCTTTTCAGTTTCCTAAGCAGAATTGAACTAGATATGGCCATGTGTGCAGAAAGTACATTTCTTATGTTCTGAGCAAGCTCACTGTTCGGACCCCATAGGAAATACAGTAGAGTAGAAGAGTGCTCTTTTCTCAAAAGCAGAGTGTGTTTTTTAAGTTGAGCTAGTGTTTTTTTCCCAGTCCTAAATGGAGTTGAATCACATGCAGTTACTGGTCCTAAGAGCAAGAGTTGTTTTCTGGTAAGAAGAGTCACTATTGTGCTTCCATTGCCGTACACAGTGCAAATTGCACTCGCATCTGTTCCCAGCAAGTACAGTGTATTGGACTGAAGAGAAGCTACTGTTCTTGTCAGTTTCCTAAGCAGAGTTGAACTAGATATGGCCCATGTGTGTAGGAAGCACAGTTTTTTGTTCTGAGCAAGCTCACTGTTCTGGCCCTATAGGAAACACAGTAGATTAGAAGAGTGCTCTTTCCTCAAAAGCAGAGTGTGTTTCTTGTAAGGCAAGCTAGCGTTTGTTTCCCAGTCCTAAATGAAGTTGAATCACATGCAGTTTTTGGTCCTACGCGCAAGAGTTGTTTTCTGGTAAGGAAAGTCACTATTGCGCTCCCATTGCCAAACACAGTGCAAATAACACTCGCATCTGTTCCCAGTTGGTACAGTGCAATGGACTGAGGAGGAGCTACTGTTCTTGTCAGTTTCCTAAGCAGAATTGAACTGGACATGGCCATTTGTGTAGGAAGCACAGTTCTTTTGTTCTGAGCAAGCTCACTGCATTGGCCCTATAGGAAACACAGTAGAGTAGAAGACTGCTCTTTTCTCAAAAGCAGAGTGTGTTTCTTGTAAGGTGAGCTAGCGTTTGTTTCCCAGTCCTAAATGGAGTTGAATCACATGCAGTTTTTGGTACTACGAGCAAGAGTTGTTTTCTGGTAATAAAAGTCACTATTGAGCCAGACGGTGGTGGCGCACGCCTTTAATCCCAGCACTTGGGAGGTAGAGCCAGGTGGATCTCTGTGAGTTCGAGGCCAACCTGGGCTACCAAGTGAGTCCCAGGAAAGGCACAAAGCTACACAGAGAAACCCTGTCTTGAAAAACCAAAAAAAAAAAAAAGTCACTATTGGGCTCCCATTTTCATACACAGTGCAAATACCACTGGCGTCTTTTCCCAGCAAGTACAGTGTATTGGACTGAAGAGGATCTACTGTTCTTGTCAGTTTCCTAAGCAGAATTGAACTAGATATGGCCCGTGTGTGTAGGAAGCACAGTTCTCTTGTTCTGAGTAAGCTCACTGTTTGGAACCCATAGGAAACACAGTAGAGTAGAAGTGTGCCCTATTCTCAAAAGCAGAGCTTTTTTCTTGTAAGGCGAGCTAGCGTTTGTTTCCCAGTCCTAAGTGGATTGAATCAAATGCAGTTTCTGGTCCTAAGAGCAAGAGGTGTTTTCTGGTAAGAAGAGTCACTATTGTGCTCCAATTGCTGTACACAGTGCAAATAGCACTCGCATCTGTTCCCAGCAAGTACAGTGTATTGGACTGAAGAAGAGCTACTGTTCTTGTCAGTTTCCTAAGCAGAATGGAACTGGATATGACCCGTGTGTGTAGGAAGCACAGTTCTTTTGTTCTGAGCAAGCTCACTGTTGGAACCCCATAGGAAACACAGTAGAGTAGATGTGTGCCCTATTCTCAAAAGCAGAGCATGTTTCTTGTAAGGTGAGCTAGCATTTGTTTCCCAGTCCTAAATGGAGTTGAAATACACATGCAGTTTCTGGCCCTATGAGCTAGAGTTGTTTTCTGGTAAGAAGAGTCACTATTACGCTCCATTTCCCGTACACAGTGCAAATAGCACTCGCGTCTGTTCCCAGCAAGTACAGTGTATTAGACTGAAGAGGAGCTACTGTTCTTGTCAGTTTCCTAAGCTCAGTTGAACTAGATATGACCCGTGTGTGTAGGAAGCACAGTTCTTTTGTTCTGAGCAAGCTCACTGTTGGAACCCCATAGGAAACACAGTAGAGTAGAAGAGTGCACTTTTCTCAAAAGCAGAGTGTGTTTCTTGTAAGGCGAGCTAGCGTTTGTTTCCCAGTCCTAAATGGAGTTGAAATACACATGCAGTTTCTGGTCCTATGAGCTAGAGTTGTTTTCTGGTAAGAAGAGTCACTATTGCGCTCCCTTTGCATACACAGTGCAAATAGCACTAGCATCTGTTCCCAGCAAGTACAGTGTATTGGACTGAAGAGGAGCTACTGTTCTTGTCAGTTTCCTAAGCAGAGTTGAACTAGATATGGCCCGTGTGTGTAGGAAGCACAGTTCTTTTATTCTGGGCAAGCTCACTGTTCTCGCCCTACAGGAAACACAGTAGAGTAGAAGAGTGCTCTATTCTCAAAAGCAGAGTGTGTTTCTTGAAAGGCGAGTTAGCGTTTGTTTCCCAGTCCTAAATTGAGTTGAATCACATGCAGTTTCTGGTCCTATGAGCAAGAGTTGTTTTTTGGTAAGGAAAGTCACTATTGCGCTCCCATTGCCATACACAGTGCAAATAGCACTCCCGTCTGTTCACAGCAAGTACAGTGTATTGGACTGAAGAGGAGCTACTGTTCTTGTCAGTTTCCTAAGCAGAGTTGAACTAGATATGACTCGTGTGTAGGAAGCACAGTTCTTTTGTTCTGAGCAAGCTCACTGTTTGGAACTCATAGGAAACACAGTAGAGTAGATGAGTGCCCTATTCTCAAAAGCAGAGTGTGTTTCTTGTAAGGCGAGCTGGCGTTTGTTTCCCAATCAAATGGAGTTGAATCACATGCAGTTTCTAGTCCTACGAGCAAGAGTTGTTTCCTGGTAAGAAGAGTCACTATTGCGCTCCCATTGACATACACAGTACAAATAGCACTCGATTCTGTTCCCAGCAAGTACAGTGTATTGGAATGAAGTGGAGCTACTGTTCTTGTCAGTTTCCTAAGCAGAGTTGAACTAGATATGGCCCGTGTGCGTAGGAAGCACAGTTCTTTTGTTCTGAGCAAGCTCACTGTTCGGGACCCATAGGACACATAGTAGAGAAGAAGAGTGCTCTTTTCTCAAAAGCAGAGTGTGTTTCTTGTAAGGTGAGCTAGCTTTTGTTTCCCAGTCCTAAATGGATTTGAATCACATGCAGTTTCTGGTCCTACAAGCAAGAGTTTTTTCTGGTAATAAAAGTCACTATTGAGCCGGACGGTAGTGGCGCACGCCTTTAATCCCAGCACTTGGGAGGCAGAGCCAGGTGGATCTCTGCGAGTTCGAGGCCAACCTGGGCTACCAAGTGAGTCCCAGGAAAGGCGCAAAGGTACACAGAGAAACCCTGTCTTGAAAAACCAAAAAAAAAAAAAGTCACTATTGGGCTCCCATTTTCATACACAGTGCAAATACCACTGGCGTCTTTTCCCAGCAAGTACAGTGTATTGGACTGAAGAGGATCTACTGTTCTTGTCAGTTTCCTAAGCAGAATTGAACTAGATATGGCCCGTGTGTGTTGGAAGCACAGTTCTTTTGTTCTGAGCAAGCTCACTGTTGGAACCCATAGGAAACACAGTAGAGTAGAAGTGTGCCCTATTCTCAAAAGCAGAGCTTGTTTCTTGTAAGGCGAGCTAGCGTTTGTTTCCCAGTCCTAAGTGGATTGAATCAAATGCAGTTTCTGGTCCTAAGAGCAAGAGGTGTTTTCTGGTAAGAAGAGTCACTATTATGCTCCAATTGCTGTACACAGTGCAAATAGCACTCGCGTCTGTTTCCAGTAAGTACAGTGTATTGGAGTGAAGAAGAGCTACTGTTCTCATCAGTTTCCTAAGCAGAGTTGAACTAGATATGGCCCGTGTGTGTAGGAAGCACATTTCTTTTGTTCTGAGCAAGCTCACTGTTCAGACCCCATAGGAAACACAGTAGAGTAGAAGAGTGCTCTTTTCTCAAAAGCAGAGTGTGTTTCTTGTAAGGCGAGCTAGCGTTTGTTTCCCAGTCCTAAATGAGTTTGAATTACATGCAGTTTTCGGTCCTACGAGTAGAGTTATTTTTTGGTAAGAAGAGTCACTATTGGGCTCCCATTGCCATGCACAGTACAAATAACACTTGCGTCTGTTCCAATCAAGTACAGTGTATTGGACTGAAGAGGAGCTACTATTCTTGTCAGTTTCCTAAGCAGAGTTGAACTAGATATGGCCCGTGTGTATAGGAAGCACAGTTCTTTTGTTCTGAGCAAGCTCACTGTTCAGACCCCTTAGGAAACACAGTAGAGTAGAAGAGTGTTCTTTTCTCAAAAGCAGAGTGTGTTTCTTGTAAGGCGAGCTAGCGTTTGTTTCCCAGTCCTAAATGGAGTTGAATCACGTGCAGTTTTGGTCCTACGCACAAGAGTTGTTTTCTGTTAAGGAAAGTCACTATTGCGCTCCCATTGCCAAACACAGTGCAAATAGCACTCGCATCTGTTCCCAGCAAGTACAGTGTATTGGACTGAAGAGGAGCTACTGTTCTTGTCAGTTTCCTAAGCAGAATTGAACTGGATATGGCCATTTGTGTAGGAAGCACAGTTCTTTTGTTCTGAGCAAGCTCACTGTACTGGCCCTATAGGAAACAGAGAAGAGTAGAAGAGTGCTCTTTTCTCAAAAGCAGAGTGTGTTTCTTGTAAGGCGAGCTAGCGTTTGTTTCCCAGTCCTAAATGGAGTTGAATCACATGCAGTTTTGGTCCTACGCACAAGAGTTGTTTTCTGGTAAGGATAGTCACTATTGCGCTCCCATTGATATACACAGTGCAAATAGCACTTGCGTCTGTTCCCAGCAAGTACAGTGTATTGGACTGAAGAGGAGCTACTGTTCTTGACAGTTTCCTAAGCAGAGTTGAACTAGATAAGGCCCGTGTGTGTAGGAAGCACAGTTCTTTTGTTCTTAGCAAGCTCACTGTTTGGACCCCATAGGAAACACAGTAGAGTAGAAGAGTGCTCTTTTCTCAAAAGCCGAGTGTGTTTAGTGTAAGGCGACCTAGCGTTTGCTTCCCAGTCCAAAATGGAGTTGAATCACATGCAGTTTCTGGTCCTAAGAGCAAGAGTTGTTTTCTGGTAAGAAGTGTCACTGCCGGGCGGTGGTGGCGCACGCCTTTAATCCCAGCACACGAGAGGCAGAGCCAGGCGGATCTCTGTGAGTTCGAGGCCAGCCTGGGCTACGAAGTGAGTTCCAGGAAAGGCGCAAAGCTACATAGAGAAACCCTGTCTCGACAAACCAAAAAAAAAAAAAAAAAAAAAAGAAGTGTCACTATTGCGCTCCCATTGCCATACACAGTACAAATAGCACTCGCGTCTGCTCCCAGCAAGTACAGTGTATTGGATTGAAGAGGAGCTACTGTACTTGTCAGTTTCCTAAGCAGACTTGAACTAGATATGGCCCGTGTGTGTAGGAAGCACAGTTCATTTGTTCTGAGCAAGCTCACTGTTCGGACACCATAGGAAACACAGTAGAGTAGAAGAGTACTCTTTTCCCAAAAGCAGAGTGGGTTTCTTGTAAGGCGAGCTAGCTTTTGTTTCCCAGTCGTAAATGAAGTTGAATCACATGCAGTTTCCGGTCATACCAGTAGAGTTGTTTTTGGTAAGAAGAGTCACTATTGAGCTCCCATTGCCATACACAGTGCAAATAGCACTTGCGTCTGTTCCAATCAAGTACAGTGTATTGGACTGAAGAGGAGCTACTGTTCTTGTCAGTTTCCTAAGCAGAGTTGAACTGATATGGCCCGTGTGTATAGGAAGCACAGTTCTTTTGTTTTGAGCAAGCTCACTTTCTGGCCCTATAGAAAACACAGTAGTCTAGAAGAGTGCTCTTTTCTCAAAAGCAGAGTGTGTTTCTTGTAAGACGAGCTAGCGTTTGTTTCCCAGTCCTAAATGGAGTTGAATCACATGCAGCTTCTGGACGTACAAGCAAGAGTTGTTTTCTGGTAAGGAAAGTCATTATTGCACTCCCATTGCCATACATAGTGCAAATAGCACTCGATTCTGTTCCCAGCAAGTACAGTGTATTGGACTGAAGAGGAGCTACTGTTCTTGTCAGTTTCCTAATCAGAGTTGAACTAGATATGGCCCGTGTGTTTAGGAAGCACAGTTCTTTTGTTCTGAGAAAGCTCACTGTTTGCACCCCACAGGAAACACAGTAGAGTAGAAGAGTGCTCTTTTCTCAAAAGCAGAGTGTGTTTTTTGTAAGGTGAGCTAGCGTTTGTTTCCCACCCCTAAATGGAGTTTAATCACACGCAGTTTTTGGTCCTACGAGCAAGAGTTGTTTTCTGGTAAGGAAAGTCACTATTGCGCTCCCCTTGTCATACACAGCACAAATAGCACTCACGTCTGTTCCCAGCAAGTACAGAGTATTGGACTGAAGAGGAGCTACTGTTCTTGTCAGTTTCCTAAGCAGAGTTGAACTAGATATGGCCCGGGTGTATAGGAGGCACAGTCTTTTGTTCTGAGCAAGCTCACTGTGCGGACCCCATAGGAAACTCAGTGCTCTTTTCTCAAAAGCAGAGTGTGTTTCTTGTAAGGAGAGCTAGTGTTTGTTTCCAAGTCCTAAATGGAGTTGAATCACATGCAGTTTCTGTTCCTACGAGCAAGACATGTTTTCTGGTAAGAAGAGTCACTATTGTGCTCCCATTGTCATACACAGGGCAAATAGCACTGCCTTCTTCTCCCAGCATGTACAGTGTATTGCACTGAAGAGGATCTACTGGTCTTGTCAGTTTCCTAAGCAGAATTGAACTAGATATGGCCATGTGTGCAGAAAGTACATTTCTTATGTTCTGAGCAAGCTCACTGTTCGGACCCCATAAGAAATACAGTAGAGTAGAAGAGTGCTCTTTTCTCAAAAGCAGAGTGTGTTTTTTAAGTCGAGCTAGTGTTTTTTTCCCAGTCCTAAATGGAGTTGAATCACATGCAGTTACTGGTCCTAAGAGCAAGAGTTGTTTTCTGGTAAGAAGAGTCACTATTGTGCTTCCATTGCCGTACACAGTGCAAATTGCACTCGCATCTGTTCCCAGCAAATACAGTGTATTGGACTGAAGAGAAGCTACTGTTCTTGTCAGTTTCCTAAGCAGAGTTGAACTAGATATGGCCCATGTGTGTAGGAAGCACAGTTTTTTGTTCTGAGCAAGCTCACTGTTCTGGCCCTATAGGAAACACAGTAGATTAGAAGAGTGCTCTTTCCTCAAAAGCAGAGTGTGTTTCTTGTAAGGCAAGCTAGCGTTTGTTTCCCAGTCCTAAATGAAGTTGAATCACATGCAGTTTTTGGTCCTACGCGCAAGAGTTGTTTTCTGGTAAGGAAAGTCACTATTGCGCTCCCATTGCCAAACACAGTGCAAATAGCACTCGCATCTGTTCCCAGCTAGTACAGTGCAATGGACTGAGGAGGAGCTACTGTTCTTGTCAGTTTCCTAAGCAGAATTGAACTGGACATGGCCATTTGTGTAGGAAGCACAGTTCTTTTGTTCTGAGCAAGCTCACTGCATTGGCCCTATAGGAAACACAGTAGAGTAGAAGACTGCTCTTTTCTCAAAAGCAGAGTGTGTTTCTTGTAAGGTGAGCTAGCGTTTGTTTCCCAGTCCTAAATGGAGTTGAATCACATGCAGTTTTTGGTACTACGAGCAAGAGTTGTTTTCTGGTAATAAAAGTCACTATTGAGCCAGACGGTGGTGGCGCACGCCTTTAATCCCAGCACTTGGGAGGTAGAGCCAGGTGGATCCTTGTGAGTTCGAGGCCAACCTGGGCTACCAAGTGAGTCCCAGGAAAGGCACAAAGCTACACAGAGAAACCCTGTGTTGAAAAACCAAAAAAAAAAAAAGTCACTATTGGGCTCCCATTTTCATACACAGTGCAAATACCACTGGCGTCTTTTCCCAGCAAGTACAGTGTATTGGACTGAAGAGGATCTACTGTTCTTGTCAGTTTCCTAAGCAGAATTGAACTAGATATGGCCCGTGTGTGTAGGAAGCACAGTTCTCTTGTTCTGAGTAAGCTCACTGTTTGGAACCCATAGGAAACACAGTAGAGTAGAAGTGTGCCCTATTCTCAAAAGCAGAGCTTGTTTCTTGTAAGGCGAGCTAGCGTTTGTTTCCCAGTCCTAAGTGGATTGAATCAAATGCAGTTTCTGGTCCTAAGAGCAAGAGGTGTTTTCTGGTAAGAAGAGTCACTATTGTGCTCCAATTGCTGTACACAGTGCAAATAGCACTCGCATCTGTTCCCAGCAAGTACAGTGTATTGGACTGAACAAGAGCTACTGTTCTTGTCAGTTTCCTAAGCAGAATGGAACTGGATATGACCCGTGTGTGTAGGAAGCACAGTTCTTTTGTTCTGAGCAAGCTCACTGTTGGAACCCCATAGGAAACACAGTAGAGTAGATGTGTGCCCTATTCTCAAAAGCAGAGCATGTTTCTTGTAAGGTGAGCTAGCATTTGTTTCCCAGTCCTAAATGGAGTTGAAATACACATGCAGTTTCTGGCCCTATGAGCTAGAGTTGTTTTCTGGTAAGAAGAGTCACTATTACGCTCCATTTCCCGTACACAGTGCAAATAGCACTCGCGTCTGTTCCCAGCAAGTACAGTGTATTAGACTGAAGAGGAGCTACTGTTCTTGTCAGTTTCCTAAGCTCATTTGAACTAGATATGACCCGTGTGTGTAGGAAGCACAGTTCTTTTGTTCTGAGCAAGCTCACTGTTGGAACACCATAGGAAACACAGTAGAGTAGAAGAGTGCACTTTTCTCAAAAGCAGAGTGTGTTTCTTGTAAGGCGAGCTAGCGTTTGTTTCCCAGTCCTAAATGGAGTTGAAATACACATGCAGTTTCTGGTCCTATGAGCTAGAGTTGTTTTCTGGTAAGAAGAGTCACTATTGCGCTCCCTTTGCATACACAGAGCAAATAGCACTCGCATCTGTTCCCAGCAAGTACAGTGTATTGGACTGAAGAGGAGCTACTGTTCTTGTCAGTTTCCTAAGCAGAGTTGAACTAGATATGGCCCGTGTGTGTAGGAAGCACAGTTCTTTTATTCTGGGCAAGCTCACTGTTCTCGCCCTACAGGAAACACAGTAGAGTAGAAGAGTGCTCTATTCTCAAAAGCAGAGTGTGTTTCTTGAAAGGCGAGTTAGCGTTTGTTTCCCAGTCCTAAATTGAGTTGAATCACATGCAGTTTCTGGTCCTATGAGCAAGAGTGGTTTTTTGGTAAGGAAAGTCACTATTGCGCTCCCATTGCCATACACAGTGCAAATAGCACTCCCGTCTGTTCACAGCAAGTACAGTGTATTGGACTGAAGAGGAGCTACTGTTCTTGTCAGTTTCCTAAGCAGATTTGAACTAGATATGACTCGTGTGTAGGAAGCACAGTTCTTTTGTTCTGAGCAAGCTCACTGTTTGGAACTCATAGGAAACACAGTAGAGTAGATGAGTGCCCTATTCTCAAAAGCAGAGTGTGTTTCTTGTAAGGCGAGCTGGCGTTTGTTTCCCAATCAAATGGAGTTGAATCACATGCAGTTTCTAGTCCTACGAGCAAGAGTTGTTTCCTGGTAAGAAGAGTCACTATTGCGCTCCCATTGACATACACAGTACAAATAGCACTCGATTCTGTTCCCAGCAAGTACAGTGTATTGGAATGAAGAGGAGCTACTGTTCTTGTCAGTTTCCTAAGCAGAGTTGAACTAGATATGGCCCGTGTGCGTAGGAAGCACAGTTCTTTTGTTCTGAGCAAGCTCACTGTTCGGGACCCATAGGACACATAGTAGAGAAGAAGAGTGCTCTTTTCTCAAAAGCAGAGTGTGTTTCTTGTAAGGCGAGCTAGCTTTTGTTTCCCAGTCCTAAATGGAATTGAATCACATGCAGTTTCTGGTCCTACAAGCAAGAGTTTTTTCTGGTAATAAAAGTCACTATTGAGCCGGACGGTAGTGGCGCACGCCTTTAATCCCAGCACTTGGGAGGCAGAGCCAGGTGGATCTCTGCGAGTTCGAGGCCAACCTGGGCTACCAAGTGAGTCCCAGGAAAGGCGCAAAGGTACACAGAGAAAACCTGTCTTGAAAAACCAAAAAAAAAAAAAGTCACTATTGGGCTCCCATTTTCATACACAGTGCAAATACCACTGGCGTCTTTTCCCAGCAAGTACAGTGTATTGGACTGAAGAGGAGCTACTGTTCTTGTCAGTTTCCTAAGCAGAGTTGAAGTAGATATGGAAAGTGTGTGTAGGAAGCACAGGTCTTTTGTTCTGAGTAAGCTCACTGTTCGGACCCCGTAGGAAACACAATTAAATAGAAGAGTGCACTTTTCTCAAAAGCAGAGTGTGTTTCTTGTAAGGCGAGCTAGCGTTTGTTTCCCAGTCCTAAATGGAGTTGAATCACATGCAGTTTATGGTCCTATGAGCAAGAGTTGTTTTCTGGTAAGAAGAGTCACTATTGCGCTCCCATTGTCATACACAGGGCAAATAGCACTGCTGTCTGTTCCCAACATGTACAGTGTATTGGACTGAAGAGAATCTACTCTTCTTGTCAGCTTCTTAAGCAGAATTGAACTAGATATGGCCCGTGTGTGTAGGAAGCACAGTTCTTTTGTTCTGAGCAAGCTCACTGTTCTGGCCCTATAGGAAACACAATTGAGTAGAAGAGTGTACTTTCTCAAAAGCAGAGTGTGTTTCTTGTAAGGCGAGCTAGCATTTGTTTCCAGTCCTAAATTGAGTTGAATCACATGCAGTTTCTGGTCCTACGAGCAAGAGTTTTTTCTGGTAAGAAGAGTCACTATTGCGCTCCCATTGTCATACACAGGGCAAATAGCACTGGTTTCTCTTCCCAGCATGTACAGTGTATTGGACTGAAGAGGATCTACTGTTCTTTTCAGTTTCCTAAGCAGAGTTGAACTAGATATGGCCCGTGTGTGTAGGAAGCACAGTTCTTTTGTTCTGAGCAAGCTCACTGTTTGGACCCCATAAGAAACACAGTAGAGTAGATGTGTGCCCTATTCTCAAAAGCAGAGTGTGTTTCTTGTGAGGCGAGCAAGCGTTTGTTTCCCAATCCTAAATGGAGTTGAATCACATGCAGTTTCTGTTACTACGAGCAAGAGTTGTTTTCTGGTAAGAAGAGTCACTATTGTGCTCCCATTGCCATTCACAGTACAAATTGCACTCGTGTCTGTTTCCAGCAAGTACAGTGTATTGGTCTGAAGAGGAGCTACTGTTCTTGTCAGTTTCCTAAGCAGAGTTGAACTAGATATGGCCCGTGTGTGTAGGAAGCACAGTTCTTTTGTACTCAGCAAGCTCACTGTTCTGACCCTATAGGAAACACAGTAGAGTAGAAGAGTGCTCTTTTATCAAAATCAGAGTGTGTTTCTTATAAGGCGAGCTAGCGTTTGTTTCCCAGTCCTAAAGGGAATTGAATCAAATGCAGTTTTTAGTCCTACGAGCAAGAGTTGTTTTCTGGTAAGAAGAGTCACTATTGCGCTCCCATTGCCACACACAGTACAAATAGCACTCACGTCTGTTCCCAGCAAGTACAGTCTATTGGACTGCAGAGGAGCTACTGTTCTTGTCATTTTCCTAAGCAGAGATGAACCAGATATGGCCCGTGTGTGTACTAAGCAAAGTTCTTTTGTTCTGAGAAAACTCACTGTTGGAACCCCATAGGAAACACAGTAGAGTAGAAGAGTGCTCTTTTCTCAAAAGCAGAGTGTGTTTCTTGTTAGGCGTGCTAGCATTTCTTTCCCAGTCCTAAATGGAGTTGAGTCACATGCAGTTTCTGGTACTACGAGCAAGAGTTGTTTTCTGGTAAGAAGAGTCATTATTGCGCTCCCATTGTCATACACAGGGCAAATAGCACTGGTGTCTGTTCCCAGCATGTGCAGTGTATTTGCCTGAAGAGGGTATACTGTTCTTGTCAGTTTCCTAAGCTGAATTGAACTAGATATGGCCGTGTGTAGGAAGCACACTTCTTTTGTTCTGTGCAAGCTTACTGTTCTGGCCCTCTAGGAAACACAGTAGAGTAGAGGAGTGCTCTTTTCTCAAAAGCAGAGTTTGTTTCTTGTAAGGCGAGCTAGCATTTATTTCCCAGTTCTAAATGGAGTTGAATGACATGCATTTTTTGGTCCTATGAGCAAGAGTTGTTTTCTGGTAAGGAATGTCACTATTTTGCTCTCATTGCCATACACAGTGCAAATTGCACTCGCGTATTTTCCCAGCATATACAGTGTATTGGACTGAAGAGGAGCTACTTTTCTTCTCGGGTTCCTATGCAGAGTGAACTAGATATGGCCCGTGTGTGTAGGAAGTACAGTTCTTTTGTTCTGAACAAGCTCACCGTTCTGGCACTATAGGAAACACAGTAGAGTAGAAGAGTGCTCTTTTCTCAAAAGCAGAGTGTGTTTCTTGTAAGGCGAGCTAGCGTTTGTTTCCCAGTCCTAAATGAAGTTGAATCACATGCAGTTTCTGGTCCTAGTAGCAAGAGTTGTTTTCTCGTAAGAAGAGTCACTATTGCGCTCCCATTGCCATACACAGTGCAAATAGCACTGGCGTCTGTTCCCAGCAAGTACAGTATATTGGACTGAACAGGATCTACTATTCTTGTCAGTTTCCTAAGCAGAGTTGAACTGGATATGGTCCCTGTGTGTAGGAAGCACAGTTCTTTTGTTCTGAGCAAGCTGACGGTTCTGGCCCTAAAGGAAACACAGTAGAGTAAAAGAGTGCTTTTTTCTCAAAAGCAGAGTGTTTTTCTTGTAAGGTGAGCTAGCGTTTGTTGCCCAGTCCTAAATGGAGTTGAGTTACATGCAGTTTCTGGTCCTATGAGCAAGAGTTGTTTTCTGGTAAGAAGAGTCAATATTGCGCTCCCATTGTCATACACAGGGCAAATAGCACTGGCGTCGGTTCCCAGCATGTACTGTGTATTGGACTGAAGAGAATCTACTGTTCTTGTCAGGTTCCTATGCAGAATTGAACTAGATATGGCCGTGTGTGTAGGAAGCACAGTTCTTTTGTTCTGAGCAAGCTCACTGTTCGGACCCCATAGGAAACAAAATAGAGTAGAAGAGTGCTATTTTTTCAAAAGCACATGTGTGTTTCTTGTAAGGCGAGCTAGCATTTGTTTCCCAGTCCTAAATGGAGTTGAATCACATGCAGTTAATGGTCCTATGAGCAAGACTTGTTTTCTGGTAAGGAAAGTCACTATTGCGCTCCCATTACCATACAGAGTGCTAATAGTACTTGTGTCTGTTCCCAGCAAGTACAGTGTATTGGACTGAAGAGGAGCTACTGTTCTAGTCAGTTTCCTAAGCAGAGTTGAACCAGATATGGCCCGTGTGTGTAGGAAGCACAGGTCTTTTGTTCTGAGTAAGCTCACTTTTCGGACCCCGTAGGAAACACAATTGAGTAGAAGAATGCACTTTTCTCAAAAGCAGAGAGTGTTTCTTGTAAGGCGAGCTAGCGTTTGTTTCGCAGTCCTAAATGGAGTTGAATCACATGCAGTTTTTGGTCCTACCAGCAAGAGTTGTTTTCTGGTAAGGAAAGTCACTATTGCGCTCCCTTTGCCATACACAGTGCAAATAGCACTCGTGTCTGTTTCCAGCAAGTACAGTGTATTGGACTGAAGAGGAGCTACTGTTCTTGTCAGTTTCCTAAGCAGAGTTGAAGTAGATATGGACAGTGTGTGTAGGAAGCACAGGTCTTTTGTTCTGAGTAAGCTCACTGTTCAAACCCCGTAGAAAACACAATTAAGTAGAAGAGTGCACTTTTCTCAAAAGCAGAGTGTGTTTCTTGTAAGGCGAGCTAGCGTTTGTTTCCCAGTCCTAAATGGAGTTGAATCACATGCAGTTTCTGGTCCTATGAGCAAGAGTTGTTTTCTGGTAAGAAGAGTCACTATTGCGCTCCCATCGTCATACACAGGGCAAATAGCACTGGCGTCTGTTCCCAACATGTACAGTGTATTGGACTGAAGAGAATCTACTCTTATTGTCAGCTTCCTAAGCAGAATTGAACTAGATATGGCCCGTGTGTGTAGGAAGCACAGTTCTTTTGTTCTGAGCAAGCTCACTGTTCTGGCCCTATAGGAAACACAATTGAGTAGAAGAGTGCACTTTTCTCAAAAGCAGAGTGTGTTTCTTATAAGGCGATCTAGCGTTTGTTTCCCAGTCCTAAATGGAGTTGAATCACATGCAGTTTTTGGTCCTACCAGCAAGAGTTGTTTTCTGGTAAGGAAAGTCACTATTGCGCTCCCTTTGCCAAACACAGTGCAAATAGCACTCGTGTCTGTTTCCAGCAAGTACAGTGTATTGGACTGAGGAGGAGCTACTGTTCTTGTCAGTTTCCTAAGCAGAGTTGAACTACATATGGCCCGTGTGTGTAGGAAGCACAGTTCTTTTGTTCTGAGCAAGCTCACTGTTCGGACCCATAGGAAACACAGTAGAGTAGAAGAGTGCTCTTTTCTCAAAAGCAGAGTGTGTTTCTTGTAAGGCGAGCTAGCGTTTGTTTCCCAGTCCTAATGGAGTTGAATCACATGCAGTTTCTTGTCCTACGAGCAAGAGTTGTTTTCTGGTAAGAAGAGTCACTATTGCGCTCCCATTGTCATACACAGGGCAAATACAACTGGTGTCTGTTCCCAGCATGTGCAGTGTATTTGCCTGAAGAGGGTATACTGTTCTTGTCAGTTTGCTAAGCTGAATTGAACTAGATATGGCTGTGTGTGTAGGAAGCACACTTCTTTTGTTCTGTGCAAGCTTACTGTCCTGGCCCTATAGGAAACACAGTAGAGTAGAAGAGTGCTCTTTTCTCAAAAGAAGAGTGTGTTTCTTGTAAGGCGAGCTAGCTTTTGTTTCCCAGTCCTAAATGGAGTTGATTCACATGCAGTTTTTGTTCCTACCAGCAAGATTTGTTTGCTAGTAAGGAAAGTCACTATTGTGCTCCCTTTGCCATACACAGTGCAAATAGCACTCGCGTCTGTTTCCAGCAGGTACAGTGTATTTGGCTGAAGAGGAGCTACTGTTCTTGTCAGTTTCCTAAGCAGAGTTGAACTAGATATGACCCGTGTGAAGGAAGCACAGTTCTTTTGTTCTGAGCAAGCTCACTCTTCTGGCCCTATAGGAAACTCAGTAGAGTAGAAGAGTGCTCTTTTATCAAAAGCAGTGTGTGTTTCTTGTAAGGCGAGCTAGCGTTTGTTTCCCAGTCCTAAATGGAGTTGAATCACATGCAGTTTCTGGTCCTACGAGCAAGAGTTGTTTTCTGGTAAGAAGAGTCACTATTGCGCTCCCATTTCCATACACAGTGCAAATACACTCGCCTCTGTTCCCAGCAAGTACAGTGTATTGGACTGAAGAGGAGCTACTGTTCTTGTCAGTTTTCTAAGCAGAGTTGAACTAGATATGGCCCGTGTGTGTAGGAAGCACAGTTCTTTTGTTCTGAGCAAGCTCACTGTTATGACCCCATAGGAAACACGGTAGAGTAGAAGAGTGCTCTTTTCTCAAAAGCAGAGTGTGTTTCTTGTAAGGCGAGCTAGCGTTTGTTTCCCAGTCCTAAATGGAGTTGAATCACATGCAGTTTCTGGTCCTAGGAGCAAGAGTTGTTTTCTGGTAAGAAGAGTCACTATTGCGCTCCCATTGCCATACACAGTGCAAATAGCACTGGTGTCTGTTCCCAGCAAATACAGTATATTGGACTAAACAGGATCGACTATTCTTGTCAGTTTCCTAATCATAGTTGAACTGGATATGGTCCCTGTGTGTAGGAAGCACAGTTCTTTTGTTCTGAGCAAGCTGACGGTTCTGGCCCTAAAGGAAACACAGTAGAGTAAAAGAGTGCTTTTTTCTCAAAAGCAGAGTGTGTTTCTTGTAAGGTGAGCTAGCGTTTGTTTCCCAGTCCTAAATGGAGTTGAGTTATATGCAGTTTCTGGTCCTATGTGCAAGAGTTGTTTTCTGGTAAGAAGAGTCATTATTGTGCTCCCATTGTCATACACAGGGCAAATAGCACTGGCGTCGGTTCCCAGCATGTACTGTGTATTAGACTGAAGAGAATCTACTGTTCTTGTCAGGTTCCTAAGCAGAATTGAACTAGATATGGCCGTGTGTGTAGGAAGCACAGTTCTTTTGTTCTGAGCAAGCTCACTGTTCGGACCCCATAGGAAACAAAATAGAGTAGAAGAGTGCTATTTTCTCAAAAGCACATGTGTGTTTCTCGTAAGGAGAGCTAGCATTTGTTTCCCAGTCCTAAATGGAGTTGAATCATATGCAGTTTCAGGTCCTACGAGCAAGAGTTGTTTTCTGGCAAGGAAAGTCACTATTGCGCTCCCATTACCATACAGAGTGCTAATAGTACTTGCGTCTGTTCCCAGCAAGTACAGTGTATTGGACTGAAGAGGAGCTACTGTTCTTGTCAGTTTCCTAAGCAGAGTTGAACCAGATATGGCCCATGTGTGTAGGAAGCACAGGTCTTTTGTTCTGAGTAAGCTCACTGTTCAGACCCCGTAGGAAACACAATTGAGTAGAAGAGTGCACTTTTCTCAAAAGCAGAGTGTGTTTCTTGTAAGGCGAGCTAGCGTTTGTTTCCCAGTCCTAAATGGAGTTGAATCACATGCAGTTTCTGGTCCTATGAGCAAGAGTTTTTTTCTGGTAAGAAGAGTCACTATTGCGCTCCCATATTCATACACAGGGTAAATAGCACTGGCGTCTGTTCCCAGCATGTACAGTGTATTGGACTGAAGAGAATCTACTCTTCTTGTCAGCTTCCTAAGCAGAATTGAACTAGATATGTCCCGTGTGTGTAGGAAGCACAGTTCTTTTGTTCTGAGCAAGCTCACTGTTCTGGCCCTATAGGAAACACAATTGAGTAGAAGAGTGCACTTTTCTCAAAAGCAGATTGTGTTTCTTATAAGGCGAGCTAGCGTTTGTTTCCCAGTCCTAAATGGAGTTGAATCACATGCAGTTTTTGGTCCTACCAGCAAGAGTTGTTTTCTCGTAAGGAAAGTCACTATTGCGCTCCCGTTGCCAAACACAGTGCAAATAGCACTCGTGTCTGTTTCCAGCAAGTACAGTGTATTGGACTGAAGAGGAGCTACTGTTCTTGTCAGTTTCCTAAGCAGAGTTGAACTACATATGGCCCGTGTGTGTAGGAAGCACAGTTCTTTTGTTCTGAGCAAGCTCACTGTTCGGACCCATAGGAAACATAGTAGAGTAGAAGAGTGCTCTTTTCTCAAAAGCAGAGTGTGTTTCTTTTAAGGCGAGATAGCGTTTGTTTCCCAGTCCTAATGGAGTTGAATCACATGCAGTTTCTGGTCCTTCGAGCAAGAGTTGTTTTCTGGTAAGAAGAGTCACTATTGCGCTCCCATTGTCATACACAGGGCAAATACAACTGGTGTCTGTTCCCAGCATGTGCAGTGTATTTGCCTGAAGAGGGTATACTGTTCTTGTCAGTTTGCTAAGCTGAATTGAACTAGATATGTCCGTGTGTGTAGGAAGCACACTTCTTTTGTTCTGTGCAAGCTTACTGTTCTGGCCCTATAGGAAACACAGTAGAGTAGAAGAGTGCCCTTTTCTCAAAAGCAGAGTTTGTTTCTTGTAAGGCGAGCTAGCATTTATTTCCCAGTTCTAAATGGAGTTGAATGACATGCATTTTTTGGTCCTATGAGCAATAGTTGTTTTCTGGTAAGGAATGTCACTATTGTGCTCTCATTGCCATACACAGCGCAAATTGCACTCGCGTCTGTTCCCAGCATGTACAGTGTATTGGACTGAAGAAGAGCTACTTTTCTTCTCAGTTTCCTAAGCAGAGTTGGACTAGATATGGCCCGTGTGTGTAGGAAGTACAGTTCTTTTGTTCTGAGCAAGCTTACTGTTAAGACCCCATAGGAAACACGGTAGAGTAGAAGAGTTCTCTTTTCTCAAAAGCAGAGTGTGTTTCTTGTAAGACGAGCTAGCGTTTGTTTCCCAGTCCTAAATGGAGTTGAATCCCATGCAGTTTCTGGTCCTACGAGCAAATTTTTTTTCTGCTAAGAAGAGTCACTATTGTGCTCCCATGGCCATACACAGTGCATATAGCTCTGGCGTCTGTTCCCTGCATGTACAGTGTATTGTACTGAAGAGGAGCTACTGTTCTTGTCAGTTTCCTAAGCAGAGTTGAACTGGATATGGTCCCTGTGTGTAGGAAGCACAGTTCTTTTGTTCTGAGCAAGCTGACGGTTCTGGCCCTAAAGGAAACACAGTAGAGTAAAAGAGTGCTTTTTTCTCAAAAGCAGAGTGTGTTTCTTGTAAGGCGAGCCAGCGTTTGTTTCCCAGTCCTAAATGGAGTTGAAACACATGCAGTTTATTGTCCTACGAGCAAGAGTTGTTTTCTGGTAAAAAGAGTCACTATTGAGCTCCAATTGTCATACACAGGGCAAATAGCACTGGCGTCGGTTCCCAGCATGTACTGTGTATTGGACTGAAGAGAATCTACTGTTCTTGTCAGGTTCCTAAGCAGAATTGAACTAGATATGGCCGTGTGTGTAGGAAGCACAGTTCTTTTGTTCTGAGCAAGCTCACTGTTCGGACCCCATAGGAAACAAAATAGAGTAGAAGAGTGCTATTTTCTCAAAAGCACATGTGTGTTTCTCGTAAGGAGAGCTAGCATTTGTTTCCCAGTCCTAAATGGAGTTGAATCACATGCAGTTTCAGGTCCTACGAGCAAGAGTTGTTTTCTGGTAAGGAAAGTCACTATTGCGCTCCCATTACCATACATAGTGCTAATAGTACTTGCGTCTGTTCCCAGCAAGTACAGTGTATTGGACTGAAGAGGAGCTACTGTTCTTGTCAGTTTCCTAAGCAGAGTTGAACCAGATATGGCCCGTGTGTGTAAGAAGCACAGGTCTTTTGTTCTGAGTAAGCTCACTGTTCGGACCCCGTAGGAAACACAATTGAGTAGAAGAGTGCACTTTTCTCAAAAGCAGAGTGTGTTTCTTGTAAGGCGAGCTAGCGTTTGTTTCCCAGTCCTAAATGGAGTTGAATCACATGCAGTTTTTGGTCATACGAGCAAGAGTTGTTTTCTGGTAAGGAAAGTCACTATTGTGCTCCCTTTGCCATACACAGTGCAAATAGCACTGGCGTCTGTTCCCAGCAAGTACAGTGTATTGGACTGAAGAGCAGCTACTGTTCTTGTCAGTTTCCTAAGCAGACTTGAACTAGATATGGCCCATGTGTGTAGGAAGCACAGTTCATTTGTTCTGAGCAAGCTCACTTTCGGACCCCATAGGAAACACAGTAGAGTAGAAGAGTACTCTTTTCTCAAAAGCAGATTGTGTTTCTTGTAGGCGAGCTAATGTTTGTTTCCCAGTCGTAAAAGGAGTTGAATGACATGCAGTTTTTGATTCTACGAGCAAGAGTTGTTTTCTGGTAAGAAGAGTCACTATTGTGCTCCCATTGCCATACACAGTGCAAATAGCACTCGATTCTGTTCCCAGCAAGTACACTGTATTGGACTGAAGAGGAGCTACTGTTCTTGTCAGTTTCCTTATCAGAGTTGAACTAGATATGGCCCGTGTGTGTACGAAGCGCAGTTCTTTTGTTCTGAGAAACCTCACTTTTTGGACCCCATAGGAAACACAGTAGAGTAGAAAAGTGCTCTTTTCTCAAAAGCAGAGTGTGTTTCTTGTATTGTGAGCTGGCATTTGTTTCCCAGTCCTAAATGGAGTTGAATCACATGCAGTTTCTGGTCCTACAAGCAAGAGTTGTTTTCTGGTAAGAAGAGTCACTATTGCCCTCCCATTGTCATACACAGGGCAAATAGCACTGGCGTCTGTTCCCAAGAAGTACAGTGTATTGGACTGAAGAGGAGCTACTGTTCTCGTCAGTTTCCTAATCAGTGTTGAACTAGATATGGCCCGTGTGTGTAGGAAGCACAGTTCTTTCGTTCTGAGCAAGCTCACTGTTCTGGCCCTATAGGAAACACAGTAGAGTAGAAGAGTGCCCTTTTCTCAAAAGCAGAGTGTGTTTCTTGTAAGGCAAGCTAGCGTTTGTTTCCCACTCCTATATGGAGTTGAATCACATGCAGTTTCTGATATTAAGAGCAAGAGTTGTTTTCTGGTAAGAAGAGTCACTATTGCGCTCCCATTGTCATACAGAGGGCAAATAGCACTGGCGTCTATTCCTAGCAAGTACAGTGTATTGGACTGAAGAGGAGCTACTGTTCTTGTCAGTTTCCTAAGCAGAGTTGTACCAGATATGGCCCGTGTGTGTAGGAAGCACAGTTCTTTTGTTCTGAGCAAGCTCACTGTGCGGACCCCATAGGGAACACCGTAGATTAGAAGAGTGCCCTTTTATCAAAAGCAGAGTGTGTTTCTTGGAAGGCGAGCTAGAGTTTTTTTCCCAGTCAGAAATGTAGTTGAATCTCATGCAGTTTCTGGTCCTACATGCAAGAGCTTTTTCTGGTAAGAAGAGTCACTGTTGTGCTCCCATTGCCATACACACTACAAATAGCACTGGCGTCTATTCCCAGCAAGTACAGCATGTTAGACTGAAGAGGATCTACTGTTCTTTTCAGTTTCCTAAGCAGTGTTGAACTAGATATGGCCCGTGTGTATAGGAAGCACAGTTCTTTTGTTCTGAGCAAGCTCACTTTTCGGACCCCATAGGAAACAAAGTAGAGTAGAAGAGTGCTCTTTTCTCAAAAGCAGAGTTTGTTTCTTGTAAGGCGAGCTAGCATTTATTTCCCAGTTCTAAATGGAGTTGAATGACATACATTTTTTGGTCCTATGAGCAATAGTTGTTTTCTGGTAAGGAATGTCACTATTGTGCTCTCATTGCCATACACAGTGCAAATTGCACTCGCGTCTGTTCCCAGCATGTACAGTGTATTGGACTGAAGAAGAGCTACTTTTCTTCTCAGTTTCCTAAGCAGAGTTGAACTAGATATGGCCCGTGTGTGTAGGAAGTACAGTTCTTTTGTTCTGAGCAAGCTCACTGTTCTGGCCCTATAGGAAACACAGTAGAGAAGAAGAGTTCCCTTTTCTCAAAAGCAGAGTGTGTTTCTTGTAAGGCGATCTAGCTTTTGTTTCCCAGTCCTAAATGGAGTTGAATCACATGCAGTTTTTGTTCCTACCAGCAAGAGTTGTTTGCTAGTAAGGAAAGTCACTATTGTGCTCCCTTTGCCATACACAGTGCAAATAGCACTCACGTCTGTTTCCAGCAAGTACAGTGTATTTGGCTGAAGAGGAGCTACTGTTCTTGTCAGTTTCCTAAGCAGAGTTGAACTAGATATGACCCGTGTGTGTAGGAAGCACAGTTCTTTTGTTCTGAGCAAGCTCACTGTTCTGGCCCTATAGGAAACACAGTAGAGTAGAAGAGTGCTCTTTTATCAAAAGCAGTGTGTGTTTCTTGTAAGGCGAGCTAGCTTTTGTTTCCCAGTCCTAATTGGAGTTGAATCACATGCAGTTTCTGGTCCTACGAGCAAGAGTTGTTTTCTGGTAAGAAGAGTCACTATTGCGCTCCCATTGCCATACACAGTGCAAATACACTCGCGTCTGTTCCCAGCAAGTACAGTGTATTGGACTGAAGAGGAGCTACTGTTCTTGTCAGTTTCCTAAGCAGTGTTGAACTAGATATGGTCCGTGTGTGTAGGAAGCACAGGTCTTTTGTTCTGAGCAAGCTCACTGTTCTGGCCCTATAGAAACACAGTAGAGTAGAAGAGTGCTCTTTTCTCAAAAGCAGAGTGTGTTTCTTGTAAGTTCAGCTAGTGTTTGTTTCCCAGTCAGAAATGGAATTGAATCCCATGCAGTTTCTGGTCCTACGAGCAAGAGTTGTTTTCTGGTAAGAAGAGTCACTATTGTGCTCCCATTGCCATACACAGTGCAAATAGCACTCACGTCTGTTCCCAGCAAGTACAGTGTATTGGACTGAAGAGGAGCTACTATTCTTGTCAGTTTCCTAAGCAGAGTCAAACTACATATCGTCCGTGTGTATTGGAAGCACAGTTCTTTTGTTGTGAGCCAGCTCACTCTTCTGGCCCTACAGGAAACACAGTAGAGTAGAAGAGTGCTCTTTTCTCAAAAGCAGAGTGTGATTCTTGTAAGGGGAGCTAGCATTTGTTTCCCAGTCCTAAATGGAGTTGAATCACATGCAGTTTCTGTTCCTAGGAGCAAGAGTTGTTTTCTGGTAAGAAGAGTCACTATTGAGCTCCTATTGCCATACACAGTGCAAATAGCACTGGCGTCTGTTCCCAGCAAGTACAGAGTATTGGACAGAAGAGGAGCTATTGTTCTTGTCAGTTTCCTAAGCAGAGTTGAACTAGATATTGCTCGTGTGTTTAGGAAGCACAGTTCTTTTGTTCTGAGCAAGCTCACTCTTCTGGCCTAATAGGAAACCCAGTAGAGTAGAAGAGTGCTCTTTTCTCAAAAGCAGAGTGTGATTCTTGTAAGTTCAGCTAGTGTTTCTTTCCCTGTCCTAAATGGAGTTGCGTCACATGCAGTTTCTGGTCGTACGAGCAAGAGTTGTTTTCTGGTAAGAAGAGTCACTATTGTGCTCCCATTGCAATACACCCTGCAAATAGCACTCATGTCTGTTCCCAGCAAGTACAGTGTATTGGACTGAAGAGGAGCTACTATTCTTGTCAGTTTCCTAAGCAGAGTTGAACTAGATATGGCCCATGTGAGTAGGAAGTACAGTGCATTTTTTTTTGAGCAAGCTCAGTGTTCGGACCCCATAGGAAACACACTTGAGTAGAAGAGTGCTCTTATCTCAAAAGCAGATTGTGTTTCTTGTAAGGCGAACTAGCATTTGTTTCCCAGTCCTAAATGGAGTTGAATCCATGCAGTTTCTGGTCCTATGAGCAAGAGTTGTTTTCTGGTAGGAAGAGTCACTATTGTTCTCCCATTGTCATACACAGGGCAAATAGCACTGGCGTCTGTTTCCAGTATGTACAGTTATTGGACTGAAGAGGATCTACTATTCTTGTCAGTTTCCTAAGCAGAATTGAACTAGATATGGCCCGTGTGTGTAGGAAGCACAGTTCTTTTGTTCTGAGCAAGCTCACAGTTCAGACCCCATAGGAAACAGAGTAGAGTAGAAGAGTGCTGTTTTTCTAAAGCAGAGTGTGTTTCTTGTAAGGCGAGCTAGCATTTATTTCCCAGTCCTAAATGGTGTTGAATCACATGCAGTTTCTGGTCCTACCAGCAAGAGTTGTTTTCTGGTAAGAAGAGTCACTATTGTGCTCCCATTGCCATACACAGGGCAAATAGCACTCGCGTCTGTTCCCAGCAAGTACAGTGTAATGGACAGAAGAGGACATACTGTTCTTGTCAGTTTCCTATCCAGAGTTGAACTAGATATGGCCCGTGTGTGTAGGAAGCACAGTTCTTTTGTTCTGACCAAGCTCACTGTTCGGACCCCATAGGAAACACAGTAGAGTAGAAGAGTGCTCTTTTCTCAAAAGCAGAGTGTGTTTCTTGTAAGGCTAGCTAGTGTTTGCTTCCCAGTCCTAAATGGAGTTGAATCGCATGCAGTTTCTGGTCCTACGAGCAAGAGTTGTTTTCTGGTAAGAAGAGTCACTATTGCGCTCCCATTGCCATACACAGTGAAAATAGCACTCACATCGGTTCCCAGCAAGTACAGTGAATTGGACTGAAGAGGAGCTACTGTTCTTGTCAGTTTCCTAAGCAGAGTTGAACTAGATATAGCCCGTGTGTGTAGGAAGCACAGTTCTTTGTTCTGAGCAAGCTCACTTTTCGGACCCCATAGGAAACACAGTAGAGTAGAAGAGTGCTCTTTTCTCAAAAGCAGAGTGTGTTTCTTGTAAGGCGAGCTAGTGTTTGTTTCCCAGTCCTAAATGTAGTTGAATCACATGCAGTTTCTGGTCCTAGGAGCAAGAGTTGTTTTCTGGTAAAAAGAGTCACTATTGCGCTCCCATTGTCATACACAGGGCAAATAGCACTGGTGTCTGTTCCCAGCATGTGCAGTGTATTTGACTGAAGAGGGTATACTGTTCTTGTCAGTTTCCTAAGCTGAATTGAACTAGATAATGCCGTGTGTGTAGGAAGCACACTTCTTTTGTTCTGTGCAAGCTCACTGTTCTGGCCCTATAGGAAACATAGTCGAGTAGAAGAGTGCTCTTTTCTCAAAAGCAGAGTGTGTTTCTTGAAAGGCAAGCTAGAGTTTGTTTCCCAGTCAGAAAAGGAGATGAATCCCATGCAGTTTCTTGTCCTACATGCAAGAGCTTTTTCTGGTAAGAAGAGTCACTTTTGCGCTCCCATTGCCATACACTGCAAATAGCACTGGCGTCTGTTCCCAGAAAGTACAGCATATTGGACTGAAGAGGATCTACTGTTCTTTTCAGTTTCCTAAGCAGAGTTGAACTAGATATGCCCCGTGTGTGTAGGAAGCACAGTTCTTTTGTTCTGAGCAAGCTCACTGTTCGGATTCCATAGGAAACACAGTAGAGTAGAAGAGTGCTCTTTTCTCAAAAGCAGAGTGTGTTGTTTCTTGTAAGGCAAGCTAGCGTTTCTTTCCCAGTCCTAAATGGAGTTGAATCACATGCAGTTTTTGGTCCTATGAGCAAGGGATGTTTTCTGGTAAGGAAAGTCACTATTGTGCTCCCTTTGCCATACACAGTTCAAATAGCACTCGCGTCTGTTCCCAGCAAGTACAGTGTATTGGACTGAAGAGGAGCTACTGTTCTTGTCAGTTTCCTAAGCAGAGTAGAACTAGATATGGCTCGTGTGTGTAGGAAGCACAGTTATTTTGTTCTGAGCAAGCTCACTGTTCGGACCCCATTGGAAACACAGTAGAGCAGAAGAGTACTCTTTTCTCAAAAGCAGAGTGTGTTTCTTGTAAGGCGAGCTAGCGTTTGTTTCCCAGTCCTAAATGGAGTTGAATCACATGCAGTTTCTGTTCCTAGGAGCAAGAGTTGTTTTCTGGTAAGAAGTGTCACTATTGCGCTCACATTGCCATATACAGGGCAAATAGCACTGGCGTCTGTTCCCAGCAAGTACAGTGTATTGGACAGAAGAGGAGCTACTGTTCTTGTCAGTTTCCCAAGCAGAGTTGAAGTAGATATGGCCCGTGTGTGTGAAGCACAGTTCTTTTGTTCTGAGCAAGCTCACTGTTCTGGCCCTATAGGAAACACAGAAGAGTAGAAGAGTGCTTTTTTCTCTAAAGCAGAGTGTGTTTCTTGTAAGGCGAGCTTGCGTTTGTTTCCCAGTCCTAAATGGAGTTGAAGCACATGCAGTTTCTGGTCCTACGAGCAAGAGTTGTTTTCTGCTAAGAAGAGTCACTATTGTGCTACCATTGCCATACACTGTGCAAATAGCACTCGCGTCTATTCCCAGCAAGTACAGTTTATTGGACAGAAGAGGAGCTACTGTTCTTGTCAGTTTCCTAAGCAGAGTTGAAGTAGATATGGCCCGTGTGTGTGAAGCACAGTTCTTTGTTCTGAGCAAGCTCACTTTTCGGACCCCATAGGAAACACAGTAGAGTAGAAGAGTGCTCTTTTCTCTAAAGCAGCGTGTGTTTCTTGTAAGGCTAGCTAGTGTTCGTTTCCCAGTCAGAAACGTAGTTGAATCCCATGCAGTTTCTGGTCCTAAAAGCAAGAGTTGTTTTCTGGTAAGATGAGTCACTATTGTGCTCCCATTGCCATACACAGGGCTAATAGCACTGGCGTCTGTTCCCAGCATGTACAGTGTATCGGACTGAAGAGGATCTACTGTTCTTGTGTGTTTCCTAAGCAGAGTTGAACTAGATATGGCCCGTGTGTCTAGGAAGTACAGTTCTTTTGTTCTGAGCAAGCTCACTCTTCTGGCCGTATAGGAAACACAGTAGAGTAGAAGAGTGTTCTTTTCTCAAAAGCAGAGTGTGTTTCTTGTAAGGGGAGCTATCATTTGTTTCCCAGTCTTAAATGGAGTTGAATCACATGCAGTTTCTTTTCCTAGGAGCAAGAGTTGTTTTCTGGTAAGAAGAGTCACTATTGTGCTCCCATTGCCATACACAGTGCAAATAGCACTGGCGTCTGTTCCCAGCAAGTACAGAGTATTGGACAGAAGAGGAGCTATTGTTCTTGTCAGTTTCCTAAGCAGAGTTGAACTAGATATTGCTCGTGTGTTTAGGAAGCACAGTTCTTTTGTACTGAGCAAGCTCACTGTTCTGGCCCTATAGGAAACACAGTAGAGTAGAAGAGTGCTCTTTTCTCAAAAGCAGAGTGTGTTTGTTGTGAGGCAAACTAGCGTTTGTTTCCCAGTCCTAAGTGGATTTCAATCACATGCAATTTCTGGTCCTATGAGCAAGAGTTGTTTTCTGGTAAGGAAAGTCACTATTGTGCTCCATTTGCCATACACAGTGCAAATAGCACTCGCGTCTATTCCCAGCAAGTACAGTGTATAGGACTGAAGAGGAGCTACTGTTCTTGTCAGTTTCCTAAGCAGAGTTGAACTAGATATGGCCCGTTTGTGTAGGAAGCACAGTTCGTTTGTTCTGAGACAGCTCACTGTTCAGACCCCATAGGAAACACAGTAGAGTAGAAGAGTGCTCTTTTCTCAAAAGCAGAGTGTTACTTGTAAGGCGAGCTAGCACTTATTTCCCAGTCCTAAATGGTGTTGAATCTCATGCAGTTTCTGTTCTTAGGAGCAAGAGTTGGTTTCGGGTAAGAAGAGTCACTATTGCGCTCCCATTGCCATACACAGTGCAAATAGCACTCGCGTCTGTTCCCAGCAAGTACAGTGTAATGGACAGAAGAGGAGATACTGTTCTTGTCAGTTTCCTAACCAGAGTTGAACTAGAAATGGCCCGTATGTGTAGGAAGCACAGTTCTTTTGTTCTGAGCAAGCTCACTGTTCTGGCCCTATAGGAAACACAGTAGAGTAGAAGAGTGCTCTTTTCTCAAAAGCAGAGTGCGTTTGTTGTGAGGCGAACTAGCGTTTGTTTCCCAGTCCTAAGTGAAGTTCAATCACATGCAATTTCTGGTCCTATGAGCAAGAGTTGTTTTATGGTAAGAAGAGTCACTATTGCGCTCCCATTGCCATACACAGGGCAAATAGCACTGGCATCTGTTCCCAGCAAGTACAGTGTATTGGACTGAAGAGGAGCTACTGTTCTTGTCAGTTTCCTAAGCAGAGTTGAACTACATATGGCCCGTGTGTGTAGGAAGCACAGTTCTTTTGTTCTGAGCAAGCTCACTGTTCTGGCCCTATAGGAAACACAGAAGAGTAGAAGAGTGCTTTTTTCTCTAAAGCAGAGTGTGTTTCTTGTAAGGCGAGCTAGCGTTTGTTTCCCAGTCCTAAATGGAGTTGAAGCACATGCAGTTTCTGGTCCTACCAGCAAGAGTTGTTTTCTGCTAAGAAGAGTCACTATTGTGCTACCATTGCCATACACTGTGCAAATAGCACTCGCGTCTATTCCCAGCAAGTACAGTTTATTGGACAGAAGAGGAGCTACTGTTCTTGTCAGTTTCCTAAGCAGAGTTGAAGTAGATATGGCCCGTGTGTGTGAAGCACAGTTCTTTGTTCTGAGCAAGCTCACTTTTCGGACCCCATAGGAAACACAGTAGAGTAGAAGAGTGCTCTTTTCTCAAAAGCATTGTGTGTTTCTTGTAAGGCTAGCTAGTGTTTGTTTCCCAGTCAGAAACGGAGTTGAATCCAATGCAGTTTCTGGTCCTAAAAGCAAGAGTTGTTTTCTGGTAAGGAAAGTCACTATTGTGCTCCTTTTGCCATACACAGTGCAAATAGCACTCGCGTCTGTTCCCAGCATGTACAGTGTATTGGACTGAAGAGGATCTACTGTTCTTGTCAGTTTCCTAAGCAGAGTTGAACTACATATGGCCCGTTTGTGTAGGAAGCACAGTTCTTTTGTTCTGAGCAAGCTCACTGTTCAGACCCCATAGAAAACACAGTAGAGTAGAAGAGTGCTCTTTTCTCAAAAGCAGAGTGTTTCTTGTAAGGCGAGCTAGCACTTATTTCCCAGTCCTAAATGGTGTTGAATCACATGCAGTTTCTGTTCTTAGGAGCAAGAGTTGCTTTCTGGTAAGAAGAGTCACTATTGCGCTCCCATTGCCATACACAGTGCAAATAGCACTCGCGTCTGTTCCCAGCAAGTACAGTGTAATGGACAGAAGAGGAGATACTGTTCTTGTCAGTTTCCTAACCAGAGTTGAACTAGATATGGCCCGTATGTGTAGGAAGCTCAGTTCTTTTGTTCTGAGCAAGCTCACTGTTCTGGCCCTGTAGGAAACACAGTAGAGTAGAAGAGTGCTCTTTTCTCAAAAGCAGAGTGTGTTTGTTGTGAGGCGAACTAGCGTTTGTTTCCCAGTCCTAAGTGGAGTTCAATCACATGCAATTTCTGGTCCTATGAGCAAGAGTTGTTTTCTGGTAAGAAAAGTCACTATTGTGCTCCTTTTGCCATACACAGTGCAAATAGCACTCGCGTCTATTCCCAGCAAGTACAGTGTATAGGACTGAAGAGGAGCTACTGTTCTTGTCAGTTTCCTAAGCAGAGTTGAGCTAGATATAGCCCGAGTGTGTAGGAAGCACATTTCTTTTGTTCTGAGCAAGCTCACTGTTCTCGCCCTATAGGAAACACAGTAGAGTAGAAGAGTGCTCTTTTCTCAAAAGCAGAGTGTGTTTCTTGTAAGGTGAGCTAGCGTTTGTTTCCCAGTCCTAAATGGAGTTCAATCACATGCAGTTTCTGGTCCTATGAGCAAGAGTTGTTTTATGGTAAGAGGAGTCACTATTGCGCTCCCATTGCAATACACAGTGCAAATAGGACTTGCGTCTGCTACCTGCAAGTACAGTGTCTTGGACTGAAGAGGAGCTACTGTTCTTGTCAGTTTCCTAAGCAATGTTGAACTAGAAATGGCCCCTGTGTGTAGGAAGTACAGTTCTTTGGTCTGAGCAAGCTCACTGTTCTGGCCCTATAGGAAACACAGTAGAGTAGAAGAGTGCTATTTTCTCAAAAGCAGAATGTGTTTCTTGTAAAGCGAGCTAGCGTTTGTTTCCGAGTCCTAAATGGAGTTCAATCACATGCAGTTTCTGGTCCTACGAGCAAGAGTTGTTTTATGGTAAGAAGAGTCACTATTGCGCTCCCATTGTCATACACAGGGCAAATAGCACTGGCGTCTTTTCCCAGCATGTAAAGTGTATTGGACTGAAGAGGATCTACTGTTCTTGTCAGGTTCCTAAGCAGAGTTGAACTACATATTGCCCGTGTGTGTAGGAAGCACAGTTCTTTTGTTCTGAACAAGCTCACTCTTCTGGCCTATAGGAAAGACAGTAGAGTAGAGAGTGCTCTTTTCTCAAAAGCAGAGTGTGTTTCTTGTAAGGCTAGCTAGTGTTTGTTTCCCAGTCAGAAACGGAGTTGAATCCCATGCAGTTTCTGGTCCTATGAGCAACAGTTGTTTTCTGGTGAGAAGAGTCACTATTGTGCTCCCATTGACAAACACAGTGCAAATAGCACTCGCGTCTGCTCCCAGTAATTACAGGGTATTGGACTGAAGAGGAGCTACTGTTCTTGTCAGTTTCCTAAGCACAGTGGAACTAGATATGTCCCGTGTGTAGGAAGCACAGTTCTTTTGTTCTGAGCAAGCTCACTGTTCGGACCCCATAGGTAACACAGTAGAATGGAAGAGTGCTCTTTTCTCAAAAGCAGAGTGTGTTTCTTGTAAGGCGAGCTAGCGTTTGTTTCCCAGTCCTAATTGGAGTTGAATCACATGCAGTTTCTGGTTCTACGAGCAAGAGTTGTTTTCTGGTAAGAAGAGTCACTATAGAGCTCCCATTGTCATACACAGGGCAAATATCACTGGCGTCTGTTCCCAGCATGTACAGTGTATTGGACTGAAGAGGATCTACTGTTCTTGTCAGTTTCCTAAGCAGAGTTGAACTAGTTATGACCTGTGTGTGTAGGAAGCACAGTTCTTTAGTTCTGAGCAAGCTAACTCTTCTGGCCCTATAGGAAACACAGTAGAGTAGAAGAGTGCTCTTTTCTCAAAGCAGAGTGTGTTTCTTCTAAGGCTAGGTAGCGTTTGTTTCCAAGTCCTAAATGGAGTTGAAGCACATGCAGTTTCTGGTCCTACGAGCAAGAGTTGTTTTTTGCTAAGAAGAGTCACTATTGTGCTACCATTGCCATACACTGTGCAAATAGCACTCGCGTCTATTCCCAGCAAGTACAGTTTATTGGACAGAAGAGGAGCTACTGTTAATGTCAGTTTCCTAAGCAGACTTGAAGTTGATATGTCCCGTGTGTGTGAATCACAGTTCTTTGTTCTGAGCAAGCTCACTTTTCGGACCCCATAGGAAACACAGTAGAGTAAAAGAGTGCTCTTTTCTCAAAAGCAGAGTGTGTTTCTTGTAAGGCTAGCTAGTGTTTGTTTCCCAGTCAGAAACAGAGTTGAATCCCATGCAGTTTCTGGTCCTAAAAGCAAGAGTTGTTTTCTGGTAAGATGAGTCACTATTGTGCTCCCATTGCCATACACAGGGCAAATAGCACTGGCGTCTGTTCCCAGCATGTACAGTGTATCGGACTGAAGAGGATCTACTGTTCTTGTGTGTTTCCTAAGCAGAGTTGAACTAGATATGGCCCGTGTGTGTAGGAAGTACAGTTCTTTTGTTCTGAGCAAGCTCACTCTTCTGGCCTTATAGGAAACACAGTAGAGTAGAAGAGTGTTCTTTTCTCAAAAGCAGAGTGTGTTTCTTGTAAGGGGAGCTATCATTTGTTTCCAGTCCTAAATGGAGTTGAATCACATGCAGTTTCTGTTCCTAGGAGCATGAGATGTTTTCTGGTAAGAAGAGTCACTATTGAGCTCCCATTGCAATACACAGGGCAAATAGCACTGGTGTCTGTTTCCGCAAGTACAGAGTATTGGACATAAGAGGAGCTACTGTTCTTGTCTGTTTCCTAAGCAGAGTTGAACTAGATATGGCCCGTGTGTGTAGGAAGTACAGTTCTTTTGTTCTGAGCAAGCTCACTCTTCTGGCCTTATAGGAAACACAGTAGAGTAGAAGAGTGTTCTTTTCTCAAAAGCAGAGTGTGTTTCTTGTAAGGGGAGCTATCATTTGTTTCCAGTCCTAAATGGAGTTCAATCACATGCAGTTTCTGGTCCTACGAGCAAGAGTTGTTTTATGGTAAGAAGAGTCAGTATTGCGCTCCCATTGTCAACACATGGCAAATAGCACTGGCGTCTTTTCTCAGCATGTAAAGTGTAATGGACTGAAGAGGATCAACTGTTCTTGTCAGGTTCCTAAGCAGAGTTGAACTAGATATTGCCCGTGTGTGTAGGAAGCACAGTACTTTTGTTCTGAGCAAGCTCACTCTTCTGGCCTATAGGAAAGAGAGTAGAGTAGAGAGTGCTCTTTTCTCAAAAGCAGAGTGTGTTTCTTGTAAGGCGAGCTTGCATTTTTTTCCCAGTCCTAAATGGAGTTGAATCACATGCAGTTTCTGGTCCTCCGAGCAAGAGTTGTTTTCTGGAAAGGAAAATCACTTTTGTGCTCCCTTTGCCATACACAGTGCAAAAAGCACTCGCGTCTGTTCCCAGCAATTACAGTGTATTGGACTGAAGAGGAGCTACTGTTCTTGTCAGTTTCCTAAGCAGAGTTGAACTACATATGGCCCGTGTGTGTAGGATGCACAGTTCTTTTGTTCTGAGCAAGCTCAGTGTTCTGGCCCTATAGGAAACTCAGAAGAGTAGAAGAGTGCTTTTTTCTCTAAAGCAGAGTGTGTTTCTTGTGAGGCGAGCTAGCGTTTGTTTCCCAGTCCTAAATGGAGTTGAAGCACATGCAGTTTCTGGTCCTATGAGCAAGAGTTGTTTTCTGGTAAGGAAAGTCACTATTGTGCTACCATTGCCATACACTGTGCAAATAGTACTCGCGTCTATTCCCAGCAAGTACAGTTTATTGGACAGAAGAGGAGCTACTGTTCTTGTCAGTTTCCTAAGCAGAGTTGAAGTAGATATGGCCCGTGTTTGTGAAGCACTGTTCTTTGTCTGAGCAAGCTCACTTTTCGGACAACATAGGAAACACAGTAGAGTAGAAGAGTGCTCTTTTCTCAAAAGCAGAATGTGTTTCTTGTAAGGTGAGCTAGCGTTTGTTTCCCAGTCCTAAATGGAGTTGAATCACATGCAGTTTCTGGTCCTACAAGCAAGAGTTGTTTTGTGGTAAGAAGAGTCACTATTGTGCTCCCTTTGCCATACACAGTGCAAATAGCACTCGCGTCTGTTCCCAGCAAGTACAGTTTATTGGACTGAAGAGGATCTACTATTCTTGTCAGTTTCCTAAGCAGAGTTGAACTAGATATGGTCCGTGTGTAGGAAGCACAGTTCTTTTGTTCTGAGCAAGCTCACTGTTCAGACACCATAGGAAACACAGTAGAGTAGAAGAGTGCTCTTTTCTCAAAAGCAGAATGTGTTTCTTGTAAGGCGAGCTAGCGTTTGTTTCCCAGTCCTAAATGGAGTTCAATCACATGAAGTTTCTGGTCCTACCAGCAAGAGATTTTTTATGGTAAGAAGAGTCACTATTGTGCTCCCATTGTCATACACAGGGCAAATAGCACTGGCGTCTGTTCCCAGCATGTACAGTGTATTGGACTGAAGAGGATCTACTGTTCTTGTCACATTCCTAAGTAGAGTTGAAGTAGATATGGCCCGTGTGTGTAGGAAGCACAGTTCTTTTGTTCTGAGCAAGCTCACTGTTCGGACCCCATAGGAAACAAAGTAGAATAGAAGTGTGCTCTTTTCTCAAAAGCAGAGTGTGTTTCTTGTAAAGCGAGCTAGCGTTTGTTTCCCAGTCCTAAATGGAGTTGAATCCCATGCAGTTTCTGGTCCTACGAGCAAGAGTTGTTTTCTGGTAAGAAGAGTCACTATTGCGCTCCCTTTGTCATACACAGGGCAAATAGCACTCGCGTCTGTTCCCAGCATGTACAGTATATTGGACTGAAGAGGATCTACTGTTCTTGTCAGTTTCCTAAGCAGAATTGAACTAGATATAGCCCGTGTGTAGGAAGCACAGTTCTTTTGTTCTGAGCAAGCTCACTGTTTTGGCCCTATAGGAAACACAGTAGAGTAGAAGAGTGCTCTTTTCTCAAAAGCAGAGTATGTTTCTTGTAAGGCGTGCTAGCTTTTGTTTCCCAGTCCTAAATGGAGTTGAATCACATGCAGTTTCTGGTCCTACAAGCAAGAGTTGTTTTGTGGTAAGAAGAGTCACTATTGTGCTCCCTTTGCCATACACAGGGCAAATAGCACTCGCGTCTGTTCCCAGCAAGTACAGTGTATTGGACTGAAGAGGATCTACTCTTCTTGTCAGTTTCCTAAGCAGAGTTGAACTAGATAAGGCCCGTGTGTGTAGGAAGCACAGTTCTTTTGTTCTGAGCAAATTCACTGTTCAGACACCATAGGAAACACAGTAGAATAGAAGAGTGCTCTTTTCTCAAAAGCAGAGTGTGTTTCTTGTAAGGCGAGCTAGCGTTTGTTTCCCAGTCCTACATGGAGTTGAATCACATGCAGTTTCTGATCCTAGGACCAAGAGTTGTTTTCTTTTAAGAAGAGTCACTATTGTGCTCCCCTTTTCATACACAGGGCAAATAGCACTGGCGTCTGTTCCCAGCATGTACAGTGTATTGGACTGAAGAGGATCTCCTGTTCTTGTCAGTTTCCTAAGCAGAGTTGAACTAGATATGGCCGGTGTGTGTAGGAAGCACAGTTCTTTTGTTCTGAGCATGCTCACTGTTTTGGCCCTATAGGAAACACAGTAGAATAGAAGAGTGCCTTCTTCTCAAAAGCAGAGTGTGTTTCTTATAAGGCGAGCCAGCTTTTGTTTCCCAGTCCTAAATGGAGTTGAATCACATGCAGTTTCTGGTCCTACAAGCAAGAGTTGTTTTCTAGTAAGAAGAGTCACTATTGTGCTCCCATTGCCATACACAGGGCAAATAGGACTCGTGTCTGTTCCCAGGATGTACAGTGTATTGGACTGAAGAGGATCTACTGTTCTTGTCAGTTTCCTAAGCAAAGTTGAACTAGATATGGCCCGTGTGTGTAGGAAGTACACTTCTTTTGTTCTGAGCAAGCTCACTCTTCTGGCCCTATATGAAACACAGTAGAGTAGAAGAGTGCTCTTTTCTCAAAAGCAGAATGTGTTTCTTGTAATGCAAGCTAGCGTTTGTTTCCTAGTCCTAAATGGAGTTGAATCACATGCAGTTTCTGGTCCTACAAGCAAGAGTTGTTTTATGGAAAGAAGAGTCACTATTGCGCTCCCATTGTCATACACAGGGCAAATAGCACTGGCGTCTGTTCCCAGCATATACAGTGTATTGGACTGAAGAGGATCTACTGTTTTTGTTAGATTCCTAAGTAGAGTTGAACTAGATATGGCCCGTGTGTGTAGGAAGCACAGTTCTTTTGTTCTGAGCAAGCTCACTGTTCGGACTCCATAGGAAACAAAGTAGAATAGAAGAGTGCTCTTTTCTCAAAAGCAGAGTGTGTTTCTTGTAAAGCGAGCTAGCATTTGTTTCCCAGTCCTAAATGGAGTTGAATCCCATGCAGTTTCTGGTCCTCCGAGCAAGAGTTGTTTTCTGGTAAGAAGAGTCACTATTTTGCTCCCATTGCCATACACAGGGCAAATAGCACTCGCGTCTGTTCCCAGGATATACAGTGTATTGGACTGAAGATGATTACTGTTCTTGTCAGTTTCCTAAGCAGAGATGAACTAGATATGGGCCGTGTTTGTAGGAAGCACAGTTCTTTTGTTCTGAGCAAGCTCACTTTTCGGACCCCATAGGAAACACAGTGGAATAGAAGAGTGCTCTTTTCTCAAAATCAGAGTGTGTTTCTTGTAAGACAAGCTAGCGTTTGTTTCCCATCCAAAATGAAGTTAAATCACATGCAGTTTCTGGTCCTACAAGCAAGGGATGTTTTCTGGTAAGGAAAGTCACTATTGTGCTCCCTTTGCCATAAACAGTGCAAATAGCACTCGCATCTGTTCCCAGCAAGTACAGTGTATTGGACTGAAGAGGAGCTACTGTTCTTGTCAGTGTCCTAAGCAGAGTTGAACTGGATATGGCCCGTGTGTGTAGGAAGCACAGTTCTTTTGTTCTGAGCAAGCTCACTGTTCTGGCCCTATAGGAAACACAGAAGAGTAGAAGAGTGCTCTTTTCTCAGAAGCAGAGTTTATTTCTTATAAGGAGAGCTAGCGTTTGTTTCCCAGTCCTAAATGGAGTTGAATCACATGTAGTTTCTGGTCCTACGAGCAAGAGTTGTTTTCTGGTAAGAAGAGTCACTATTGTGCTACCATTGCCATACTCAGTGCAAATAGCACTCGCGTCTGTTCCCAGCAAGTACAGTGTATTGGACAGAAGAGGAGCTACTCTTCTTGTCAGTTTCCTAAGCAGAGTTGAACTAGATATGGCCCGTGTGTGTGAAGCACAGTTCTTTTGTTCTGAGCAAGCTCACTGTTTTGGCCCTATAGGAAACACAGTAGAGTAGAAGAGTGCTCTTTTCTCAAAAGCAGAGTGTGTTTCTTGTAAGGCAAGCTAGCTTTTGTTTCCCAGTCTTAAATGTAGTTGAATCACATGCAGTTTCTGGTCCTACAAGCAAGAGTTGTTTTCTAATAAGAAGAGTCACTATTGTGCTCCCATTGCCATACATAGAGCAAATAGGACTCGCGTCTGTTCCCAGGATGTACAGTGTATTGGACTTAAGAGGATCTACTCTTCTTGTCAGTTTCCTAAGCAAAGTTGAACTAAATATGGCCCGTGTGTGTAGGAAGTACACTTATTTGTTCTGAGAAAGCTCACTGTTCTGGCCCTATAGGAAACACAGTAGAGTAGAAGAGTGCTCTTTTCTCAAAAGCAGAGTGTGTTTCTTGTAAAGCGAGCTAGCGTTTGTTTCCCAGTCCTAAATGGAGTTGAATCCCATGCAGTTTCTTTTCCTACGAGCAAGAGTTGTTTTCTGGTAAGAAGAGTCACTATTGCACTCTCATTGTCATACACAGGGCAAATAGCACTCGCGTCTGTTCCCAGCATGTACAGTGTATTGGACTGAAGATGATCTACTGTTCTTGTCAATTTCCTAAGCAGAGATGAACTAGATGTGGCCCGTGTGTGTAGGAAGCACAGTTCTTTTGTTCTGAGCAAGCTCACTCTTCTGGCCTATAGGAAACACAGTAGAGTAATAGAGTGCTCTTTTCTCAAAGCAGAGTGTGTTTCTTGTAAGGCGAGCTTGCGTTTGTATCCCAGTCCTAAATGGAGTTGAATCACATGCAGTTTCTGGTCATACGAGCATGCGTTGTTTTCTGGTAAGAAGAGTCACTATTGCGCTCCTATTGTCATACACAGGGCAAATAGCACTGGCGTCTGTTCCCAGCATGTACAGTGTGTTGGACTGAAGATGATCTACTGTTCTTGTCACTTTCCTAAGCAGAGTTGAAGTAGATATGGCCCGTGTGTGTGAAGCAAAGTTCTTTTGTTCTGAGCAAGCTCACTGTTTTGGCCCTATAGGAAACACAGTAGAGTAGAAGAGTGCTCTTTTCTCAAAAGCAGAGTGTGTTTCTTGTAAGGCGAGTTGCATTTGTTTCCCAGGCCTAAATGGAGTTGAATCACATGCAGTTTCTGGTCATACGAGCAAGAGTTGTTTTCTGGTAAGAAGAGTCACTATTGTGCTCCTATTGTCATACACAGGGCAAATAGCACTGGCGTCTGTTCCCAGCATGTACAGTGTGTTGGACTGAAGATGATCTACTGTTCTTGTCAGTTTCCTAAGCAGAGTTGAACTAGATATGGCCGGTGTATGTAGGAAGCACAGTTCATTTGTTCTGAGCAAGCTCACTGTTTTGGCCCTATAGGAAACACAGTAGAGTAGAAGAGTGCTCTCTTCTTAAAAGCAGAGTGTGTTTCTTATAAGGCGAGCTTGCTTTTGTTTCCCAGTCCTAAATGGAGTTGAATCACATGCAGTTTCTGGTCCTACAAGCAAGAGGTGTTTTCTAGTAAGAAGAGTCACTATTGTGCTCCCATTGCCATACACAGGGCAAATAGGACTCGCGTCTGTTCCCAGGATGTACAGTGTATTGGACTGAAGAGGATCTACTGTTCTTGTCAGTTTCCTAAGCAAAGTTGAACTAGATATGGCCCGTGTGTGTAGGAAGTACACTTCTTTTGTTCTGAGCAAGCTCACTCTTCTGGCCCTATAGGAAACACAGTAGAGTAGAAGAGTGCTCTTTTCTCAAAAGCAGAATGTGTTTCTTGTAAGGCGAGCTAGCGTTTGTTTCCCAGTCCTAAATGGAGTTCAATCACATGCAGTTTCTGGTCCTACGAGCAAGAGTTGTTTTATGGTAAGAAGAGTCACTATTGCGCTCCCATTGTCATACACAGGGCAAATAGCCCTCGCGTCTGTTACCGGGATGTACAGTGTATTGGACTGAAGATGATCTACTGTTCTTGTCAGTTGCCTAAGCAGAGTTGAACTAGATATGGCCCGTGTGTGTAGGAAGCACAGTTCTTTGGTTCTGAGCAAGCTCACTGTTCTGGCCTATAGGAAACACAGTAGAGTAGAAGAGTGCTCTTTTCTCAAAAGAATAGTGTGTTTCTTGTAAGGCAAGCTAGCGTTTGTTTCCCAGTCCAAAATGGAGATGAATTACATGCAGTTTCTGGTCATACGAGCAAGAATTGTTTTCTGGAAAGGAAAGTCACTATTGTGCTCCCTTTGTCATACACAGGGCAAATCGCACTCGCCTCTGTTCCCAGCAAGTACAGTGTATTGGACTGAAGAGGAGCTACTGCTCTTGTCAGTTTCGTAAGCAGAGTTGAACTAGATGTGGCCCGTGTGTGTAGGAAGCACAGTTCTTTTGTTCTGAGCAAGCTCACTGTTCGGACCTCATAGGAAACACAGTGGAATAGAAGAGTGCTCTTTTCTCAAAAGGAGAGTGTGTTTCTTGTAAGGCAAGCTAGCGTTTGTTTCCCAGTCCAAAATGGAGTTGAATCACATGCAGTTTCTGGTCCTACGAGCAAGGGATGTTTTCTGGTAAGGACAGTCACTATTGTGCTCGGTTTGCCATAAAGAGTACAAATAGCACTCGCGTCTGTTCCCAGCAAGTACAGTGTATTGGATTGAAGAGAAGCTACTGTTCTTGTCAGTTTCCTAAGCAGAGTTGACCTAGATATGGGCCGTGTGTGTAGGAAGCACAGTTCTTTTGTTCTGAGCAAGCTCACTGTTCTGGCCCTATAGGAAACACAGAAGAGTAGAAGAGTGCTCTTTTCTCAGAAGCAGAGTTTGTTTCTTATAAGGCAAAGTAGCGTTTGTTTCCCAGTCCTAAATGGAGTTGAATCACATGCAGTTTCTGGTCCTACGAGCAAGAGTTGTTTTCTGGTAAGAAGAGTCACTATTGTGCTACCATTGCCATACTCAGTGCAAATATCACTCGCGTCTGTTCCCAGCAAGTACAGTGTATTGGACAGAAGAGGAGCTACTGTTCTTGTCAGTTTCCTAAGCAGGCTTGAACTAGATACGGCCCGTGTGTGTAGGAAGCGCAGTTCTTTTGTTCTTAGCAAGCTCACTGTTCTGGCCCTATAGACAACACAGAAGAGTAGAAGAGTGCTCTTTTCTCAGAAGCAGAGTTTGTTTCTTGTAAGGCGAGCTAGCGTTTGTCTCCCAGTCCTAAATGGAGTTGAATTACATGCAGTTTCTTGTCCTATGAGCAAGAGTTGTTTTCTGGTAAGAAGAGTCACTATTGCGCTCCTATTGCCATACACAGTGCAAACAACACTCGCTACTGTTCTTTGCAAGTACAGTGTATTGGACAGAAGAGGAGCTACTGCTCTTGTCAGGTTCCTAGAGCAGAGTTCAACAAGATATGGCCCGTGTGTGTATAAAGCACAGTTCTTTTGTTCTGAGCAAGCTCACTTTTTGGACCCCATAGGAAACACCGTAGAGTAGAAGAGTGCTCTTTTCTCAAAAGCAGTGTGTATTTCATTAAGGCCAGCTAGCGTTTGTTTCCCAGACCTAAATGGAGTTGAATCACATGTAGTTTCTGATCCTAGGAGCAAGAGTTTTTTTCTGGTAAGAAGAGTCACTATTGCGCTCCCATTGTCATACACAGGGCAAATAGCACTGGCGTCTGTTCCCAGCATGTACAGTGCGTTGGACTGAAGATGATCTACTGTTCTTGTCAGTTTCCGAAGCAGAGTTGAACTAGATATGGCCCGTGTGTGTAGGAAGCACAGTTCTTTTGTTCTGAGCAAGCTCACTGTTCGGACCGCATAGGAAACACAGTAGAATAGAAGAGTGCTCTTTTCTCAAAAGCAGAGTGTGTTTCTTGTAAGGCGAGCTTGCGTTTGTTTCCCAGTCCTAAATGGAGTTGAATCACATGCAGTTTCTGGTCCTACGAGCAAGAGTTGTTTTCTGGTAAGAAGAGTCACTATTGCGCTCCTATTGTCATACACAGGGCAAATAGCACTGGCGTCTGTTCCCAGCATGTACAGTGTGTTGGACTGAAGATGATCTACTGTTCTTGTCAGTTTCCTAAGCAGAGTTGAACTAGATATGGCCCGTGTGTAAAAAGCACACTTCTTTTGTTCTGATCAAGCTCACTGCTCGGACCTCATAGTTAACACAGTAGAGTAGAAGAGTGCTCTTTTCTCAAAAGCAGAGTGTGTTTCTTGTAAGGCGAGCTAGCGTTTGTTTCCCACTCCTAAATGGAGTTGAATCACATGCAGTTTCTGATCAAAGGAACAAGACTTGTTTTCTGGTAAGAAGAGTCGCTATTGCGCTCGAATTGTCATACACAGGGCAAATAGCACTGGCTTCTGGTCCCAGCATGTACAGTGTATTGGACTGAAGAGGATCTACTGTTCGTGTCAGTTTCCTAAGCAGAGTTGAACTAGATATGTCCGGGGTGTGGAGGAAACACAGTTCTTTTGTTCTGAGCAAGCTCACTGTTTTGGCCCTATAGGAAACACAGTAGAGTAGAAGAGTGCTCTCTTCTCAAAGGCAGAGTGTGTTTCTTATAAGGCGAGCTAGCTTTTGTTTCCCAGTCCTAAATGGAGATGAATCACATGCAGTTTCTGGTCCTACAAGCAAGAGTTGTTTTCTGGTAGGAAGAGTCACTATTGTGCTCCCATTGCCATACACATGGCAAATAGGACTCGCGTCTGTTCCCAGTATGTACAGTGTATTGGACTGAAGAGGATCTACTGCTCTTGTCAGTTTCCTAAGCAAAGTTGAACTAGATATGGCCCGTGTGTGTAGGAAGTACACTTCTTTTGTTCTGAGCAAGCTCACTCTTCTGGCCCTATAGGAAACACAGTAGATTAGAAGAGTGCTCTTTTCTCAAAAGCAGAATGTGTTTCTTGTAAGGCGAGCTAGCGTTTGTTTCCCAGTCCTAAATGGAGTTCAATCACATGCAGTTTCTGGTCCTACGAGCAAGAGTTGTTTTCTGCTAAGAAGAGTCACTATTGCGCTCCCATTGTCATACACAGGGCAAATAGCACTGGCGTCTGTTCCCAGCATGTACAGTGTATTGGACTGAAGATGATCTACTGTTCTTGTCAGATTCCTAAGTAGAGTTGAACTAGATATGGCCCGTGTGTGTAGGAAGCACAGTTCTTTTGTTCTGAGCAAGCTCACTGTTCGGACCACATAGGAAACAAAGTAGAATAGAAGAGTGCTCTTTTCTCAAAAGCAGAGTGTGTTTCTTGTAAAGCGAGCTAGCGTTTGTTTCCCAGTCCTAAATGGAGTTGAATCACATGCAGTTTCTGGTCCTACAAGTAAGAGTTGTTTTCTGGTAAGAAGAGTCACTATTGCGCTCCCATTGTCATACACAGGGCAAATAGCACTCGCGTCTGTTCCCAGGATGTACAGTGTATTGGACTGAAGGTGATCTACTGTTCTTGTCAGTTTCCTAAGCAGAGTTGAACTAGATATGGCCCGTGTGTGTAGGAAGCACAGTTCTTTTGTTCTGAGCAAGCTCACTGTTCGGACCACATAGGAAACAAAGTAGAATAGAAGAGTGCTCTTTTCTCAAAAGCAGAGTGTGTTTCTTGTAAAGCGAGCTAGCGTTTGTTTCCCAGTCCTAAATGGAGTTGAATCACATGCAGTTTCTGGTCCTACAAGTAAGAGTTTTTTTCTGGTAAGAAGAGTCACTATTGCGCTCCCATTGTCATACACAGGGCAAATAGCACTCGCATCTGTTCCCAGGTTGTCCAGTGTATTGGAATGAAGAGGAGCTACTGCTCTTGTCAGTTTCCTAAGCAGAGTTGAACTAGATATGGCTCGTGTGTGTAGGAAGCACAGTTCTTTTGTTCTGAGCAAGCTCACTGTTCTGACCCTATAGGAAATACCGTAGAGTAGAAGAGTGCTCTTTTCTCAAAAGCAGAGTGTGTTTCTTGTAAGGGGAGCTAGCATTTGTTTCCCAGTCCTAAATGGAGTTGAATCACATGCAGTTTTTGATCCTACGAGCAAGAGTTGTTTTCTGGTAAGGAAAGTCACTATTGCGCTCCCATTGCCATACACAGTGCAAAGAGGACTCGCGTCTGTTCCCATCAAGTACAGTGTATTGGAGTGAAGAGGAGCTACTGTTCTTGTCAGTTTCCTAAGCAGAGTTGAACTAGATATGGCCCGTGTGTGTAGGAAGCACGGTTCTTTTCTACTGTAAGCTCACTGATCAAAACCATAGGAAACACAGTAGAGTAGAAGAGTGCTCTTTTCTCAAAAGGAGAGTGTGTTTCTTGTAAGGCAAGCTAGCGTTTGTTTCCCAGTCCAAAATGGAGTTGAATCACATGCAGTTTCTGGTCCTACGAGCAAGGGATGTTTTCTGGTAAGGACAGTCACTATTGTGCTCGGTTTGCCATAAAGAGTACAAATAGCACTCGCGTCTGTTCCCAGCAAGTACAGTGTATTGGATTGAAGAGAAGCTACTGTTCTTGTCAGTTTCCTAAGCAGAGTTGACCTAGATATGGGCCGTGTGTGTAGGAAGCACAGTTCTTTTGTTCTGAGCAAGCTCACTGTTCTGGCCCTATAGGAAACACAGAAGAGTAGAAGAGTGCTCTTTTCTCAGAAGCAGAGTTTGTTTCTTATAAGGCGAAGTAGCGTTTGTTTCCCAGTCCTAAATGGAGTTGAATCACATGCAGTTTCTGGTCCTACGAGCAAGAGTTGTTTTCTGGTAAGAAGAGTCACTATTGTGCTACCATTGCCATACTCAGTGCAAATATCACTCGCGTCTGTTCCCAGCAAGTACAGTGTATTGGACAGAAGAGGAGCTACTGTTCTTGTCAGTTTCCTAAGCAGGCTTGAACTAGATACGGCCCGTGTGTGTAGGAAGCGCTGTTCTTTTGTTCTTAGCAAGCTCACTGTTCTGGCCCTATAGACAACACAGAAGAGTAGAAGAGTGCTCTTTTCTCAGAAGCAGAGTTTGTTTCTTGTAAGGCGAGCTAGCGTTTGTCTCCCAGTCCTAAATGGAGTTGAATTACATGCAGTTTCTTGTCCTATGAGCAAGAGTTGTTTTCTGGTAAGAAGAGTCACTATTGCGCTCCTATTGCCATACACAGTGCAAACAACACTCGCTACTGTTCTTTGCAAGTACAGTGTATTGGACAGAAGAGGAGCTACTGCTCTTGTCAGGTTCCTAGAGCAGAGTTCAACAAGATATGGCCCGTGTGTGTATAAAGCACAGTTCTTTTGTTCTGAGCAAGCTCACTTTTTGGACCCCATAGGAAACACCGTAGAGTAGAAGAGTGCTCTTTTCTCAAAAGCAGTGTGTATTTCATTAAGGCCAGGTAGCGTTTGTTTCCCAGACCTAAATGGAGTTGAATCACATGTAGTTTCTGATCCTAGGAGCAAGAGTTTTTTTCTGGTAAGAAGAGTCACTATTGCGCTCCCATTGTCATACACAGGGCAAATAGCACTGGCGTCTGTTCCCAGCATGTACAGTGCGTTGGACTGAAGATGATCTACTGTTCTTGTCAGTTTCCGAAGCAGAGTTGAACTAGATATGGCCCGTGTGTGTAGGAAGCACAGTTCTTTTGTTCTGAGCAAGCTCACTGTTCGGACCGCATAGGAAACACAGTAGAATAGAAGAGTGCTCTTTTCTCAAAAGCAGAGTGTGTTTCTTGTAAGGCGAGCTTGCGTTTGTTTCCCAGTCCTAAATGGAGTTGAATCACATGCAGTTTCTGGTCATACGAGCAAGAGTTGTTTTCTGGTAAGAAGAGTCATTATTGCGCTCCTATTGTCATACACAGGGCAAATAGCACTGGCGTCTGTTCCCAGCATGTACAGTGTGTTGGACTGAAGATGATCTACTGTTCTTGTCAGTTTCCTAAGCAGAGTTGAACTAGATATGGCCCGTGTGTGTAAAAAGCACACTTCTTTTGTTCTGATCAAGCTCACTGCTCGGACCTCATAGTTAACACAGTAGAGTAGAAGAGTGCTCTTTTCTCAAAAGCAGAGTGTGTTTCTTGTAAGGCGAGCTAGCGTTTGTTTCCCACTCCTAAATGGAGTTGAATCACATGCAGTTTCTGATCAAAGGAACAAGACTTGTTTTCTGGTAAGAAGAGTCGCTATTGCGCTCGAATTGTCATACACAGGGCAAATAGCACTGGCTTCTGGTCCCAGCATGTACAGTGTATTGGACTGAAGAGGATCTACTGTTCGTGTCAGTTTCCTAAGCAGAGTTGAACTAGATATGTCCGGGGTGTGGAGGAAACACAGTTCTTTTGTTCTGAGCAAGCTCACTGTTTTGGCCCTATAGGAAACACAGTAGAGTAGAAGAGTGCTCTCTTCTCAAAGGCAGAGTGTGTTTCTTATAAGGCGAGCTAGCTTTTGTTTCCCAGTCCTAAATGGAGATGAATCACATGCAGTTTCTGGTCCTACAAGCAAGAGTTGTTTTCTGGTAAGAAGAGTCACTATTGTGCTCCCATTGTCATACACAGGGCAAATTGCACTGGCGTCTGTTCCCAGCATGTACAGTTTTTAGGACTGAACAGGATCTACTGTTCTTGTCAGATTCCTAAGCAGAATTGAACTAGATATGGCCATGTGTGTAGGAAGCACAGTTCTTTTGTTCTGAGCAATCTCACTATTCTGGCCCTATAGGAAACACAGTAGAGTAGAAGAGTGCTCTTTTCTCAAAAGCAGAGTGTGTTTCTTGTAAGGCGAGCTAGCGTTTGGTTCCCAGTCCAAAATGGAGTTGAATCACATGCAGTTTTTGGTCCTACGAGCTAGAGTTGTTTTTTGGTATGGAAAGTCACTATTGGGCTCCCATTGACATACACAGTGCAAATAGCACTCGCGTCTCTTCCCAGCAAGTACAGTGTATTGGACTGAAGAGGAGCTACTGTTCTTTTCAGTTTCCTAAATAGAGTTGAACTAGATATGGCCCGTGTGTGTAGGAAGCACAGTTCTTCTGTTCTGAGCAAGCTCACTGTTCGGACCCCATAGGAAACACTGTAGAGTAGAAGAGTGCTCTTTTCTCAAAAGCAGAGTGTGTTTCTTGTAAGGCGAGCTGGCATTTGTTTCGCAGTCCTAAATGGAGTTGAATCACATGCAGTTTCTGGTACTACGAGCAAGGGTTTTTTTCTGGTAAGAAGAGTCACTATTGAGCTCCCATTGTCATACACATGGCAAATAGCACTGGCATCTGTTCCCAGCATGTACAGTGTATTGGACTGAAGAGGATCTACTGTTCTTGTCAGTTTCCTCAGCAGAATTGAACTAAATATGGCTGTGTGTGTAGGAAGCACAGTTCGTTTGTTCTGAGTAAGCTCACTGTTCCGACCCTATAGGAAATTCCGTAGAGTAGAAGAGTGATCTTTTCTCAAAAGCAGAGTGTGTTTCTAGTAAGGGGAGCTAGCATTTGTTTCCCAGTCCTAAATGGAGTTGAATCACATGCAGTTTTTGATCCTACGAGCAAGAGTTGTTTTCTGGTAAGGAAAATCACTATTGTGCTCCCATTGCCACATACAGTGCAAAGAGGACTCGCGTCTGTTCCCATCAAGTACAGAGTATTGGACTGAAGAGGAGCTACTGTTCTTGTCAGTTTCCTAAGCAGAGTTGAACTAGATATGGCCCGTGTGTGTAGGAAGCACAGTTCTTTTGTACTGTAAGCTCACTGATCGAACCCATAGGAAACACATTAGAGTAGAAGAGTGCTCTTTTCTCAAAAGCAGAGTGTTTTTCTTGTAAGGCAAGGTAGCATTTGTTTCGCAGTCCTAAATGGAGTTGAATCACATGCAGTTTCTGGTACTACGTTCAAGAGTTTTTTTTTTCTGGTAAGAAGAGTCACTATTGAGCTCCCATTGTCATACACAGGGCAAATAGCACTGGCTTCTGTTCCCAGCAAGTACAGTGTATTGGACTGAAGAGGAGCTACTGTTCTTGTCAGTTTCCTAAGCAGAGTTGAACTAGATATAGCCCGTGTGTGTAGGAAGCACAGTTCTTTTGTTCTGAGCAAGCTCACTGTTTGGACCCCAAAGGAAACACAGTAGAGTAGAAGAGTGATCTTTTCTCAAAAGCAGAGTGTGTTTCTTGTAAGGCGAGCTAGCGTTTGTTTCGCAGTCCTAAATGAAGTTGAATCACATGTAGTTATTGATCCTAAGAGCAAGAGTTGTTTTCTGCTAATGAAAGTCACTATTGCGCTCCCATTGCAACACACAGTGCAAAGAGGACTCACGTCTGTTCCCATCAAGTACAGTGTATTGAACTGAAGAGGAGCTACTGTTCTTGTCAGTTTCCTAAGCAGAGTTGAACTAGATATGGCCCCTGTGTGTAGGAAGCACAGTTCTTTTGTTCTGAGCAAGCTGACTGTTCGGACCCCATAGGAAACACAGTAGAGTAGAAGAGTGCTCTTTTCTCAAAATCAGAGTGTGTTTCTTGTAAGGCGAGCTAGTGTTTGTTTCCCAGTCTGAAATGGAGTTGAATCCCATGCAGTTTCTGGTCCTAGGAGCAAGAGATGTTTTCTGGTAAGAAGAGTCAATATTGCGCTCCCATTGCCATGTACAGTGGAAATAGCTCTCGCGTCTGTGCCCATCAAGTACAGTGTATTGGACTGAAGAGGAGCTACTGTTCTTGTCAGTTTCCTAAGCGGAGTTGAACTAGATATGGCCCTTGTGTGTAGGAAGCACAGATCTTTTGTTCTGAGCAAGCTCACTGTTCTGGCCCTAAAGGAAACACAGTAGAGTAGAAGAGTGATCTTTTCTCAAAAGCAAAGTGTGTTTCTTGTAAGGCAAGCTAGTGTTTGTTTCCCAGTCCTAAATGGAGTTGAATCACATGCAGTGTCTGGTCCTACGAGCAAGAGTTGTTTTCTGGTAAGAAGAGTCACTATTATGCTCCCATTGTCATACACAGGGCAAATAGCACTGGCGTCTTTTCCCAGCATGTACAGTGTATTGGACTGAAGAGGATCTACTGTTCATGTCAGTTTCCTAAGCAGAGTTGAACTAGATATAGTCAGTGTGAGTAGGAAGCACAGTTCTTTTGTTCTGAGCAAGCTCACTATTCTGTCCTTACAAAAAAACATTAGACTAGAAGAGTGCTCTTTTCTCAAAAGCAGAGAGTGTTTCTTGTAAGGCGAGCTAGCGTTTGTTTCCCAGTTATAAATGGAGTTGAATCACATGCAGTTTCTGGTCCTACGAGCAAGAGTTTTTTTCTGGTAAGAAGAGTCACTATTGCGCTCCCATTATCATACACAGGGCAAATAGCACTGGCGTCTGTTCCCAGCATGTACAGTGTATTGGACTGAAGAGGAGCTACTGTTCTTGTCATTTTCCTAAGCAGAGTTGAACTAGATATAGCCCGTGTGTGTAGGAAGCACAGTTCTTTTGTTCTGAGCAAGCTAACTATTCTGGCCCTATAGGAAACACAGTAGAGTAGAAGACTGCTCTTTTCTCAAAAGCAGAGTGTTTTTCTTGTAAAGCGAGCTAGTGTTTGTTTCCCAGTCCTAAATGGAGTTGAATCACATGCAGTTTCTGGTCCTACGAGCAAGAGTTGTTTTCTGGTAAGAAGAGTCACTGTTGTGCTCCCATTGTCATACACAGGGCAAATAGCACTGGCATCTGTTCCCAGCAAGTACAGTGTATGGGACAGAAGAGGATCTACTGTTCTTGTCAGTTTCCTAAGCAGAATTGAAATAGATATGGCCGTTTGTGTAGGAAGCACAGTTCTTTTGTTCTGAGCAAGCTCACTGTTCTGGCTCTATAGAAAACACAGTAGAATAGAAGAGTGATCTTTTCTCAAAAGCAGAGTGCGTTTCTTGTAAGGCGAGCTAGCGTTTGTTGCCCAGTACTAAATGGAGTTGAATCACATGCAGTTTTTGATACTACGAGCAAGAGTTGTTTTCTGGTAAGGAAAGTCACTATTGAGCTCCCATTGCCATACATAGTACAAATAGCACTCGCGTCTGTTCCCAGCAAGTACACTGTACTGGACTGACGATGAGCTACTGTTCTTCTCAGTTTCCTAAGCAGAGTTGAACTAGATATGGCCCCTGTGTGTAGGAAGCACAGTTCTTTTGTTCTGAGCAAGCTCACTATTCTGGCCCTATAGGAACCACAGTAGAGTAGAAGAGTGTTCTTTTCTCAAAAGCAGAGTGTGTTTCCTGTAAGTCGAGCTAGCGTTTGTTTCACAGTCCTAAATGGAGTTGAATTACATGAAGTTTCTGGTCCTACGAGCAAGAGTTTTTTTCTTGTAAGAAGAGTCACTATTGAGCTCCCATTGTCATACACAGGGCAAACAGCACTGGCGTCTGTTCCCACCAAGTACATTGTATTGGACTGAAGAGGAGCTACTGTTCTTGTCAGTTTCCTAAGCAGAGTTGAACTAGATATAGCCCGTGTGTGTAGGAAGCACAGTTCTTTTGTTCTGAGCAAGCTCACTATTCTGGTCCTATAGGAAATACAGTAGAGTAGAAGAGTGCTCTTTTCTCAAAAGCAGAGAGTGTTTCTTGTAAGGCGAGCTAGCGTTTGTTTCCCGTCCTAAAAGGAGTTGAATCACATGCAGTTTCTGGTCCTACGAGCAAGAGTTGTTTTTGGTAAGAAGAGTCACTATTTCGCTCCCATTGCCATATACAGTGCAAATAGCACTTGCGTCTGTTCCCAGCAAGTACAGTGTATGGCACTGAAGAGGATCTACTGTTCTTGTTAGTTTCCTAAGCAAAATTGAACTAGATATGGCCGTGTGTGTAGGAAGCACAGTTCTTTTGTTCTGAGTAAGCTCACTGTTCTGGCCCTATAGGAAACACAGTAGAGAAGAGTGATCTTTTCTCAAAAGCAGAGTGTGTTTCTTGTAAGGGGATCTAGCATTTGTTTCCCAGTCCTAAATGGACTTGAATCACATGCAGTTTTTGATCCTACGAGCAAGAGTTGTTTTCTGGTAAGGAAAATCACTATTGCGCTCCCATTGCCACACACAGTGCAAAGAGGACTCGCGTCTGTTCCCATTAAGTACAGTGTATTGGACTGAAGAGGAGCTACTGTTCTTGTCAGTATCCTAAGCAGAGTTGAACTAGATATGGCCCCTGTGTGTAGGAAGCACAGTTCTTTTGTTCTGAGCAAGCTGACTGTTCGGACCCCATAGGAAACACAGTAGAGTAGAAGAGTGCTCTTTTCTCAAAAGCAGAGTGTGTTTCTTGTTAGGCGAGCTAGGGTTTGTTTCCCAGTCTGAAATGGAGTTGAATCCCATGCAGTTTCTGGTCCTACGAGCAAGAGATGTTTTCTGGTAAGAAGAGTCACTATTGCGCTCCCATTGCCATGTACAGTGGAAATAGCTCTCGCGTCTGTTCCCATCAAGTACAGTGTATTGGACTGAAGAGGAGCTACTGTTCTTGTCAGTTTCCTAAGCGGAGTTGAACTAGATATGGCCCTTGTGTGTAGGAAGCACAGATCTTTTGTTCTGAGCAAGCTCACTGTTCTGGCCCTATAGGAAACACAGTAGAGTAGAAGAGTGATCTTTTCTCAAAAGCAAAGTGTGTTTCTTGTAAGGCAAGCTAGTGTTTGTTTCCCAGTCCTAAATGGAGTTGAATCACATGCAGTGTCTGGTCCTACGAGCAAGAGTTGTTTTCTGGTAAGAAGAGTCACTATTGTGCTCCCATTGTCATACACAGGGCAAATAGCACTGGCGTCTGTTCCCAGCATGTACAGTGTATTGGACTGAAGAGGATCTGCTGTTCATGTCAGTTTCCTAAGCAGAGTTGAACTAGATATAGTCGGTGTGAGTAGGAAGCACAGTTCTTTTGTTCTGAGCAAGCTCACTATTCTGTCCTTACAAAAAAACATTAGACTAGAAGAGTGCTCTTTTCTCAAAAGCAGAGAGTGTTTCTTGTAAGGCGAGCTAGCGTTTGTTTCCCAGTTATAAATGGAGTTGAATCACATGCAGTTTCTGGTCCTACGAGCAAGAGTTGTTTTCTGGTAAGAAGAGTCACTATTGCGCTCCCATTATCATACACAGGGCAAATAGCACTGGCGTCTGTTCCCAGCATGTACAGTGTATTGGACTGAAGAGGAGCTACTGTTCTTGTCATTTTCCTAAGCAGAGTTGAACTAGATATAGCCCGTGGCCCTATAGGAAACACAGTAGAGTAGAAGAGTGATCTTTTCTCAAAAGCAGAGTGCGTTTCTTGTAAGGCGAGCTAGCGTTTGTTGCCCAGTCCTAAATGGAGTTGAATCACATGCAGTTTTTGATACTACGAGCAAGAGTTGTTTTCTGGTAAGGAAAGTCACTATTGAGCTCCCATTGCCATACATAGTGCAAATAGCACTCGCGTCTGTTCCCAGCAAGTACACTGTACTGGACTGACGATGAGCTACTGTTCTTCACAGTTTCCTAAGCAGAGTTGAACTAGATATGGCCCCTGTGTGTAGGAAGCACAGTTCTTTTGTTCTGAGCAAGCTCACTATTCTGGCCCTATAGGAACCACAGTAGAGTAGAAGAGTGTTCTTTTCTCAAAAGCAGAGTGCGTTTCCTGTAAGTCGAGCTAGCGTTTGTTTCGCAGTCCTAAATGGAGTTGAATCACATGAAGTTTCTGATCCTACGAGCAAGAGTTTTTTTCTTGTAAGAAGAGTCACTATTGAGCTCCCATTGTCATACACAGGGCAAACAGCACTGGCGTCTGTTCCCACCAAGTACACTGTATTGGACTGAAGAGGAGCTACTGTTCTTGTCAGTTTCCTAAGCAGAGTTGAACTAGATATAGCCCGTGTGTGTAGGAAGCACAGTTCTTTTGTTCTGAGCAAGCTCACTGTTCTGGCCCTATAGGAAACACAGTAGAGTAGAAGAGTGATCTTTTCTCAAAAGCAAAGTGTGTTTCTTGTAAGGCAAGCTAGTGTTTGTTTCCCAGTCCTAAATGGAGTTGAATCACATGCAGTGTCTGGTCCTACGAGCAAGAGTTGTTATCTGGTAAGAAGAGTCACTATTGTGCTCCCATTGTCATACACAGGGCAAATAGCACTGGCGTCTGTTCCCAGCATGTACAGTGTATTGGACTGAAGAGGATCTACTGTTCATGTCAGTTTCCTAAGCAGAGTTGAACTAGATATAGTCGGTGTGAGTAGGAAGCACAGTTCTTTTGTTCTGAGCAAGCTCACTATTCTGTCCTTACAAAAAAACATTAGACTAGAAGAGTGCTCTTTTCTCAAAAGCAGAGAGTGTTTCTTGTAAGGCGAGCTAGCGTTTGTTTCCCAGTTATAAATGGAGTTGAATCACATGCAGTTTCTGGTCCTACGAGCAAGAGTTGTTTTCTGGTAAGAAGAGTCACTATTGCGCTCCCATTATCATACACAGGGCAAATAGCACTGGCGTCTGTTCCCAGCATGTACAGTGTATTGGACTGAAGAGGAGCTACTGTTCTTGTCATTTTCCTAAGCAGAGTTGAACTAGATATAGCCCGTGGCCCTATAGGAAACACAGTAGTGTAGAAGAGTGATCTTTTCTCAAAAGCAGAGTGCGTTTCTTGTAAGGCGAGCTAGCGTTTGTTGCCCAGTCCTAAATGGAGTTGAATCACATGCAGTTTTTGATACTTCGAGCAAGAGTTGTTTTCTGATAAGGAAAGTCACTATTGAGCTCCCATTGCCATACATAGTGCAAATAGCACTCGCGTCTGTTCCCAGCAAGTACACTGTACTGGACTGACGATGAGCTACTGTTCTTCACAGTTTCCTAAGCAGAGTTGAACTAGATATGGCCCCTGTGTGTAGGAAGCACAGTTCTTTTGTTCTGAGCAAGCTCACTATTCTGGCCCTATAGGAACCACAGTAGAGTAGAAGAGTGCTCTTTTCTCAAAAGCAGAGAGTGTTTCTTGTAAGGCGAGCTAGCGTTTGTTTCCCGTCCTTAAAGGAGTTGAATCACATGCAGTTTCTGGTCCTACGAGCAAGAGTTGTTTTTGGTAAGAAGAGTCACTATTTCGCTCCCATTGCCATATACAGTGCAAATAGCACTTGCGTCTGTTCCCAGCAAGTACAGTGTATGGGACTGAAGAGGATCTACTGTTCTTGTTAGTTTCCTAAGCAAAATTGTACTAGATATGGCCGTGTTTGTAGGAAGCACAGTTCTTTTGTTCGGAGTAAGCTCACTGTTCTGGCCCTATAGGAAACACAGTAGAGAAGAGTGATCTTTTCTCAAAAGCAGAGTGTGTTTCTTGTAAGGGGAGCTAGCATTTGTTTCCCAGTCCTAAATGGACTTGAATCACATGCAGTTTTTGATCCTACGAGCAAGAGTTGTTTTCTGGTAAGGAAAATCACTATTGCGCTCCCATTGCCACACACAGTGCAAAGAGGACTCGCGTCTGTTTCCATCAAGTACAGTGTATAGGACTGAAGAGGAGCTACTGTTCTTGTCAGTATCCTAAGCAGAGTTGAACTAGATATGGCCCGTGTGTGTAGGAAGCACAGTTCTTTTGTACTGTAAGCTCACTGATCGAACCCATAGGAAACACATTAGAGTAGAAGATTACCCTTTTCTCAAAAGCAGAGTGTTTTTCTTGTAAGGCAAGCTAGCGTTTGTTGCGCAGTCCTAAATGGAGTTGAATCACATGCAGTTTCTGGTCCTACGATCAAGAATTTTTTTTCTGGTAAGAAGAGTCACTATTGCGCTCCCATTGTCATACACAGGGCAAATAGCACTCGCGTCTGTTCCCAGCATGTACAGCATATTGGACTGAAGATGATCTACTGTTCTTGTCAGTTTCCTAAGTAGAGTTGAACTAGATATGGCCCGTGTGTGTAGGAAGCACAGTTCTTTTGTTCTGAGCAAGCTCACTCTTCTGGACTATAGGAAACACAGTAGAGTAAAAGAGTGCTCTTTTCTCAAAAGCAGAGTGTGTTTCTTGTAAGGCAAGCTAGCGTTTGTTTCCCAGTCCAAAATGGAGTTGAATCACATGCAGTTTCTGGTCATACGAGCAAGAGTTGTTTTCTGGAAAGGAAAGTCACTATTGTGCTCCCTTTGACATACACAGGGCAAATCGCACTCGCCTCTGTTCCTAGCAAGTACAGTGTATTGGACTGAAGACGAGCTACTGCTCTTGTCAGTTTCCTAAGCAGAGTTGAACTAGATGTGGCCCGTGTGTGTAGGAAGCACAGTTCTTTTGTTTTGAGCAAGCTCACTGTTCGGACCCCATAGGAAACACAGTGGAATAGAAGAGTGCTCATTTCTCAAAAGGAGAGTGTGTTTCTTGTAAGGCAAGCTAGCGTTTGTTTCCCAGTCCAAAATCGAGTTGAATCATATGCAGTTTCTGGTCCTATGAGCAAGTGATGTTTTCTGGTAAGGAAAGTCACTATTGTGCTGTTTGCCAAAAAGAGTGCAAATAGCACTCGCGTCTGTTCCCAGCAAGTACAGTGTATTGGACTGAAGAGGAGCTACTGTTCTTGTCAGTTTCCTAAGCAGAGTTGAAGAAGATATGGGCCGTGTGTGTAGGAAGCACAGTTCTTTTGTTCTGAGCAAGCTCACTGTTCTGGCCCTTTAGGAAACACAGAAGAGTAGAAGAGTGCTCTTTTCTCAGAAGCAGAGTTTGTTTCTGATAAGGCGAGGTAGTGTTTGTTTCCCAGTCCTAAATGGAGTTCTATCACATGCAGTTTCTGGTCCTACAAGCAAGAGATGTTTTCTGGTAAGAAGAGTCACTATTGTGCTACCATTGCCATACTCAGTGCAAATAGCACTCGCGTTTGTTCCCAGCAAGTACAGTGTATTGGACAGAAGAGGAGCTAATGTTCTTGTCAGTTTCCTAAGCAGAGTTGAACTAGATATGGCCCGTGTGTGTAGGAAGCACAGTTCTTTTGTTCTTAGCAAGCTGAATGTTCTGGCACTATAGACAACACAGAAGAGTAGAAGAGTGCTCTTTTCTCAGAAGCAGACTTTGTTTCTTGTAAGGCGAGCTAGCATTTGTCTCCCAGTCCTAAATGGAGTTGAATTACATGCAGTTTCTTGTCCTATGAGCAAGAGTTGTTTTCTGGTAAGAAGAGTCACTATTGCGCTCCTATTGCCATACACAGTGCAAACAACACTCGCTACTGTTCTTTGCAAGTACAGTGTATTGGACAGAAGAGGAGCTACTGTTCTTGTCAGGTTCCTAGAGCAGAGTTGAACAAGATATGGCCTGTGTGTATAAAGCACAGTTCTTTTGTTCTGAGCAAGCTCACTGTTCGGACCACATAGGAAACAACGTAGAGTAGAAGAGTGCTCTTTTCTCAAAAGCAGAGTGTATTTCATTAAGGCCAGCTAGCGTTTGTTTCCCAGTCCTAAATGGAGTTGAATCACATGCAGTTTCTTGTCCTAAGAGCAAGAGTTGTTTTCTGGAAAGGAAAGTCACTATTGTGCTCCCTTTGCCATACACAGTGCAAATAGCACTCACGACTGTTCCCAGCAAGTACAGTTTATTGGACTGAAGAGGAGCTACTACTCTTGTCAGTTTCCTAAGCAGAGTTGAAAAAGATATGGACCGTGTGTGTAGGAAGCACAGTTCTTTTGTTCTGAGCAAGCTCACTGTTCTGGCCCTATAGGAAATACTGTAGAGTAGAAGAGTGCTCTTTTCTCCAAGGCAGAGTGTGTTCCTTCTAAGGCAAAATAGCGTTTGTTTCCAAGTCCTAAATGGAGTTGAATCACATGGAGTTTCTAGTCCTACAAGCAAGAGTTGTTTTCTGGTAAGAAGAGTCACTATTGCCCTCCCGTTGCCATACACAGGGCAAATAGCACTCGCTTCTGTTCCCAGCATGTACAGTGTATTGCACTGAAGAGGATCTACTGTTCTCGTCAGTTACCTATGCCGAGTTGAACTAGAAATGGCCCGTGAATGTAGGAAGCACAGTTCTTTTGTTCTGAGCAAGCTCATTGTTCGGACTTCATAGGAAACACAGTAGAATAGAAGAGTGCTCTTTTCTCAAAAGCAGAGTGTGTTTCTTGTAAGGCTAGCTAGTGTTTGTTTCCCAGTCAGAAACAGATTTGCCTCTCATGAGTTTCTGGTCCTACGAGAAAGAGTTGTTTTCTGGTAAGAGGAGTCACTATTTCGCTCCCATTGCCATACACAGTGCAAATAGGACTCACGTCTGAGACCTGCAAGTACAGTGTATTGGACTGAAGAGGAGCTACTGTTCTTGTCAGTTTTTTAAGCAGAGTTGAACTAGATATGGCCCGTTTGTGTAGGAAACACAGTTCTTTTGTTCTGAGCAAGCTCACTGTTCTGGCCCCATAGGAAACAGTGTAGAGTAGAAGAGTGCTCTTTTCTCAAAAGCAGAGTGTGTTTGTTTTAAAGCGAACTAGTATTTGTTTCCCAGTCCTAAATGGATTTGAATCACATGCAGTTTCTGGTCCTACAAGCAAGAGCTGTTTTCTGGTAAGGAAAGTCACTATTGTGCTCCTTTTGCCATGCAAAGAGCAAATACCACTCGTGTCTGTTCCCAGCAAGTACAGTGTATTGGACTGAAGAGGATCTACTGTCCTTGTCAGTTTCCTCAGCAGAGTTGAACTAGATATGGCCCGTGTGTGTAGGAAACACAGTTCTTTTGTTCTGAGAAAGCTCACTGTTTGGACCACATAGGAAACACAGTAGAATAGAAGAGTGCTCTTTTCTCAAAACCAGAGTGTGTTTCTTGTAAGGCGAGCTAGCATTTGTTTCCCAGTCCAAAATCGAGTTGAATCACATGCAGTTTCTGGTCCTAAGAGCAAGGGATGTTTTCTGGTAAGGAAAGTCACTATTGTGCTCCCTTTGCCATAAACAGTGCAAATAGCACTCGCGTCTGTTCCCAGCAAGTACAGTGTATTGGACTGAAGAGGAGCTACTGTTCTCGTCAGTTTCCTAAGCAGAGTTGAACTAGATATGGCCCGTGTGTGTAGGAAGCACAGTTCTTTTGTTCTGAGCAAGCTCACTGTTCTGGCCCTATAGGAAACACAGAAGAATAGAAGAGTGCTCTTTTTTCAGAAGCAGAGTGTGTTTCTCGTAAGGCGAGCTAGCGTTTGTTTCCCAGTCCTAAATGGAGTTGAATCACATGCAGTTTCTGGTCCTAGGAGCAAGAATTGTCTTCTGGTAAGAAGAGTAACTATTGCCCTCCCATTGTCATACACAGGGCAAATAGCACTGGCGTCTGTTCCCAGCATGTACAGTGTATTGGACTGAAGAGGATCTACTGTTCTTGTCAGTTTCCTAAGCAGAGTTGAACTAGATATAGCCAATGTGTGTAGGAAGCACAGTTCTTTGTTTCTGAGCTAGCTCACTCTTTTGCCCCTATAGGAAACACAGTACAGTAGAAGAGTGCTCTTTTTCAAAAGCAGACTGTGTTTCTTGTAAGGCGAGCTAGCTTTTGTTTCCCAGTCCTAAATGGAGTTGAATCACATGCAGTTTCTGGTCCTACGAGCAAGAGTTTTTTTCTGGTAAGAAGAGTCACTATTGCGCTCCCATTATCATACACAGGGCAAATAGCACTGGCGTCTATTCCCAGCATGTACAGTGTATTGGACTGAAGAGGAGCTACTGTTCTTGTCATTTTCCTAAGCAGAGTTGAACTAGATATAGCCCGTGGCCCTATAGGAAACACAGTAGAGTAGAAGAGTGATCTTTTCTCAAAAGCAGAGTGCGTTTCTTGTAAGGCGAGCTAGCGTTTGTTGCCCAGTCCTAAATGGAGTTGAATCACATGCAGTTTTTGATACTACGAGCAAGAGTTGTTTTCTGGTAAGGAAAGTCACTATTTTGCTTTTTTTGCCATACACAGTGCAAATAGGACTCGCGTCTGCGACCTGCAAGTACAGTGTATTTGACTGAAGAGGAGCTACGGTTCTTGTCAGTTTCCTAAGCAGAGTTGAACTAGATATGGCCCGTGTGGGTAGGAACCACAGTTCTTTTTTTGAGCAAGCTCATTGTTCGGACTTCATAGGAAACACAGTAGAATAGAAGAGTGCTCTTTTCTCAAAAGCAGAGTGTGTTTCTTGTAAGGCGAGCTAGCATTTGTTTCCCAGTCCAAAATCGAGTTGAATCACATGCAGTTTCTGGTCCTACGAGCAAGGGATGTTTTCTGGTAAGGAAAGTCACTATTGTGCTCCCTTTGCCATAAACAGTGCAAATAGCACTCGCGTCTGTTCCCAGCAAGTACAGTGTATTGGACTGAAGAGGAGCTACTGTTCCTGCAGTTTCCTAAGCAGAGTTGAACTAGATATGGCCCGTGTGTTTAGGAAGCACAGTTCTTTTGTTCTGAGGAAGCTCACTCTTCTGGCCCTATAGGAAACACAGAAGAGTAGAAGAGTGCTCTTTTTTCAGAAGCAGAGTGTGTTTCTTGTAAGGCGAGCTAGCGTTTGTTTCCCAGTTCTAAATGGAGTTGAATCACATGCAGTTTTTGGTCCTACGAGCAAGAGTTGTTTTCTGGTAAGAAGAGTCACTATTGTGCTACCATTGCCATACACAGTGCAAATAGCACTCGCGTCTGTTCCCAGCAAGTACAGTGTATTGGACTGAAGAGGAGCTACTATTCTTGCAGTTTCCTAAGCAGAGTTGAACTAGATATGGCCCGTGTGTGTAGGAAGCACAGTTCTTTTGTTCTGAGCAAGCTCACTGTTCTGGCCCTATAGGAAACACAGAAGAGTAGAAGAGTGCTCTTTTTTCAGAAGCAGAGTGTGTTTCTTGTAAGGCGAGCTAGCGTTTGTTTCCCAGTCCTAAATGGAGTTGAATCACATGCAGTTTCTGGTCCTACGAGCAAGAGTTGTTTTCTGGTAAGAAGAGTCACTATTGTGCTACCATTGCCATACACAGTGCAAATAGCACTCGCGTCTGTTCCCAGCAAGTACAGTGTATTGGACAGAAGAGGAGCTACTGTTCTTGTCAGTTTCCTAAGCAGAGTTGAACTAGATATGGCCCGTGTTTGTGAAGCACAGTTCTTTTGTTCTGAGCAAGCTCAATTTTCGGACCCCGTAGTAAACACAGTAGAGTAGAAGAGTGCTCTTTTCTCAAAAGCAGAGTGTGTTTCTTGTAAGGCTAGCCAGTGTTTGTTTCCCAGTCCTAAATGGAGTTGAATCACATGCAATTTTTGGTCCTATGGGCAAGGGATGTTTTCTGGTAAGGAAAGTCACTATTGTGCTCCCTTTGCCATAAACAGTGCAAATAGCACTCGCGTCTGTTCCCAGCAAGTACTGTGTATTGGACTGAAGAGGAGGTACTGTTCTTGTCAGTTTCCTAAGCAGAGTTGAACGAGATATGGCCCGTGTGTGTAGGAAGCACAGTTCTTTTGTTCTGAGCAAGCTCACTGTTCTGGTTCTATAGGAAACACAGAAGAGGAGAAGAGTGCTCTTTTCTCAAAAGCAGAGTGAGTTTCTTGTAAGGTGAGCTAGCGTTTGTTTCCCAGTCTTAATGGAGTTGAATTACTTGCAGTTCCTTTTCCTATGAGCAAGAGTTGTTTTCTGGTAAGAAGAGTCACTATTGTATTCCTATTGCCATACACAGTGCAAACAACACTCGCTACTGTTCTTTGCAAGTACAGTGTATATGACAGAAGAGGAGCTTCTGTTCTTGTCAGTTTACTAAGCAGAGTTGAACTAGATATGGCCCGTGTGTATAGGAAGCACAGTTCCTTTGTTCTGAGCAAGCTCACTGTTCGGACCCCATAGGAAACACAGTAGAGTAGAAGAGTGCTCTTTTCTCAAAAGCAGAGTGTGTTTCTTGTAAGGCGAGCTAGCGTTTGTTTCACAGTCCTAAATGCAGTTGAATCACATGCAGTTTCTGATACTAGGAGCAAGAATTGTTTTCTGGAAAGAAGAGTAACTATTGCCCTCCCATTGTCATACACAGGGCAAATAGCACTGGCGTCTTTTCCCAGCATGTAAAGTGTATTGGACTGAAGATGATCTACTGTTCTTGTCAGTTTCCTAAGCAGAGTTGAACTAGATATGGCCCGTTTGTGTAGGAAGCACAGTTCTTTTGTTCTGAGCAAGCTCACTGTTCTGACCCCATAGGAAACACAGTAGAATAGAAGAGTGCTCTTTTCTCAAAAGCAGAGTGTGTTTCTTGTAAGGCGAGCTAGCGTTTGTTTCCCAGTCCTAAATGGAGTTGAATCACATGCAGTTTCTGGTCATACGAGCAAGAGTTGTTTTCTGGAAAGGAAAGTCACTATTGTGCTCCCTTTGCCATACACAGTGCAAATAGCACTCGCGTCTGTTCCCAGCAAGTACAGTGTATTGGACTGAAGAGGAGCAACTGCTCTTGTCAGTTTCCTAAGCAGAGTTGAACTAGATAATGCCCGTGTGTGTAGGAAGCACAGTTCTTTTGTTCTGAGCAAGCTCACTGTTCGGACCCCATAGGAAACACAGTAGAATAGAAGAGTGCTCTTTTCTCAGAAGCAGAGTGTGTTTCTTGTAAGGCGAGCTTGTGTTTGTTTACCAGTCCTAAATGGAGTTGAATCACATGCAGTTTCTGGTCATACGAGCAAGAGTTGTTTTCTGGTAAGAAGAGTCACTATTGTGCTCCTTTTGCCATAAAGAGTGCAAATAGCACTCGCGTCTGTTCCCAGCAAGTACAGTGTATTGGACTGAAGAGGAGCTACTGTTCTTGTCAGTTTCCTAAGCAGAGTTGAACTAGATATGGGCCGTTTGTGTAGGAAGCACAGTTCTTTTGTTCTGAGCAAGCTCACTGTTCTGGCCCTATAGGAAACACAGAAGAGTAGAAGAGTGCTCTTTTCTCAGAAGCAGAGTATGTTTCTTATAAGGCGAGGTAGCGTTTGTTTCCCAGTCCTAAATGGAGTTGAATCACATGCAGGTTCTGGTCCTACGAGCAAGAGATGTTTTCTGGTAAGAAGAGTCACTATTGAGCTACCATTGCCATACTCAGTGCAAATAGCACTCGCGTCTGTTCCCAGGAAGTACAGTGTATTGGACAGAAGAGGAGCTACTGTTCTTGTTAGTTTCCTAAGCAGAGTTGAACTAGATATGGCCCGTGTGTGTAGGAAGCACAGTTCTTTTGTTCTTAGCAAGCTCACTGTTCTGGCCCTATAGACAACACAGAAGAGTAGAAGAGTGCTCTTTTCTCAGAAGCAGAGTTTATTTCTTGTAAGGCGAGCTAGCGTTTTTCTCCCAGTCCTAAATGGAGTTGAATTACATGCAGTTTCTTGTCCTATGAGCAAGAGTTGTTTTCTGGTAAGAAGAGTCACTATTGCGCTCCTATTGCCATACACAGTGCAAACAACACTCGCTACTGTTCTTTGCATGTACAGTGTATTGGACAGAAAAGGAGCTACTGTTCTTGTCAGTTTCCTAAGCAGAGTTGAACTAGCTATGGCCCGTGTGTGTAGGAAGCACAGTTCTTTTGTTCTGAGCAAGCTCACTGTTTGGACCCCATAGGAAACACAGTGGAATAGAAGAGTGCTCTTTTCTCAAAAGGAGAGTGTGTTTCTTGTAAGGCAAGCTAGCGTTTGTTTCCCAGTCCAAAATGGAGTTGAATCACATGCAGTTTCTGGTCCTACGAGCAAGAGTTGTTTTCTGGTAAGAAGAGTCACTATTGTGCTACCATTGCCATACACAGTGCAAATAGCACTCGCGTCTGTTCCCAGCAAGTACAGTGTATTGGACTGAAGAGGAGCTACTATTCTTGCAGTTTCCTAAGCAGAGTTGAACTAGATATGGCCCGTGTGTGTAGGAAGCACAGTTCTTTTGTTCTGAGCAAGCTCACTGTTCTGGCCCTATAGGAAACACAGAAGAGTAGAAGAGTGCTCTTTTTTCAGAAGCAGAGTGTGTTTCTTGTAAGGCGAGCTAGCGTTTGTTTCCCAGTCCTAAATGGAGTTGAATCACATGCAGTTTCTGGTCCTACGAGCAAGAGTTGTTTTCTGGTAAGAAGAGTCACTATTGTGCTACCATTGCCATACACAGTGCAAATAGCACTCGCGTCTGTTCCCAGCAAGTACAGTGTATTGGACAGAAGAGGAGCTACTGTTCTTGTCAGTTTCCTAAGCAGAGTTGAACTAGATATGGCCCGTGTTTGTGAAGCACAGTTCTTTTGTTCTGAGCAAGCTCAATTTTCGGACCCCGTAGTAAACACAGTAGAGTAGAAGAGTGCTCTTTTCTCAAAAGCAGAGTGTGTTTCTTGTAAGGCTAGCCAGTGTTTGTTTCCCAGTCCTAAATGGAGTTGAATCACATGCAATTTTTGGTCCTATGGGCAAGGGATGTTTTCTGGTAAGGAAAGTCACTATTGTGCTCCCTTTGCCATAAACAGTGCAAATAGCACTCGCGTCTGTTCCCAGCAAGTACTGTGTATTGGACTGAAGAGGAGGTACTGTTCTTGTCAGTTTCCTAAGCAGAGTTGAACGAGATATGGCCCGTGTGTGTAGGAAGCACAGTTCTTTTGTTCTGAGCAAGCTCACTGTTCTGGTTCTATAGGAAACACAGAAGAGGAGAAGAGTGCTCTTTTCTCAAAAGCAGAGTGAGTTTCTTGTAAGGTGAGCTAGCGTTTGTTTCCCAGTCTTAATGGAGTTGAATTACTTGCAGTTCCTTTTCCTATGAGCAAGAGTTGTTTTCTGGTAAGAAGAGTCACTATTGTACTCCTATTGCCATACACAGTGCAAACAACACTCGCTACTGTTCTTTGCAAGTACAGTGTATATGACAGAAGAGGAGCTTCTGTTCTTGTCAGTTTACTAAGCAGAGTTGAACTAGATATGGCCCGTGTGTATAGGAAGCACAGTTCCTTTGTTCTGAGCAAGCTCACTGTTCGGACCCCATAGGAAACACAGTAGAGTAGAAGAGTGCTCTTTTCTCAAAAGCAGAGTGTGTTTCTTGTAAGGCGAGCTAGCGTTTGTTTCACAGTCCTAAATGCAGTTAAATCACATGCAGTTTCTGATACTAGGAGCAAGAATTGTTTTCTGGAAAGAAGAGTAACTATTGCCCTCCCATTGTCATACACAGGGCAAATAGCACTGGCGTCTTTTCCCAGCATGTAAAGTGTATTGGACTGAAGATGATCTACTGTTCTTGTCAGTTTCCTAAGCAGAGTTGAACTAGATATGGCCCGTTTGTGTAGGAAGCACAGTTCTTTTGTTCTGAGCAAGCTCACTGTTCTGACCCCATAGGAAACACAGTAGAATAGAAGAGTGCTCATTTCTCAAAAGCAGAGTGTGTTTCTTGTAAGGCGAGCTAGCGTTTGTTTCCCAGTCCTAAATGGAGTTGAATCACATGCAGTTTCTGGTCATACGAGCAAGAGTTGTTTTCTGGAAAGGAAAGTCACTATTGTGCTCCCTTTGCCATACACAGTGCAAATAGCACTCGCGTCTGTTCCCAGCAAGTACAGTGTATTGGACTGAAGAGGAGCAACTGCTCTTGTCAGTTTCCTAAGCAGAGTTGAACTAGATAATGCCCGTGTGTGTAGGAAGCACAGTTCTTTTGTTCTGAGCAAGCTCACTGTTCGGACCCCATAGGAAACACAGTAGAATAGAAGAGTGCTCTTTTCTCAGAAGCAGAGTGTGTTTCTTGTAAGGCGAGCTTGTGTTTGTTTACCAGTCCTAAATGGAGTTGAATCACATGCAGTTTCTGGTCATACGAGCAAGAGTTGTTTTCTGGTAAGAAGAGTCACTATTGTGCTCCTATTGTCATACACAGGGCAAATAGCACTGGCGTCTGTTCCCAGCATGTACAGTGTGTTGGACTGAAGATGATCTACTCTTCTTGTCAGTTTCCTAAGCAGAGTTGAACTAGCTATGGCCCGTGTGTGTAGGAAGCACAGTTCTTTTGTTCTGAGCAAGCTCACTGTTCGGACCCCATAGGAAACACAGAGGAATAGAAGAGTGCTCTTTTCTCAAAAGGAGAGTGTGTTTCTTGTAAGGCAAGCTAGCGTTTGTTTCCCAGTCCAAAATGGAGTTGAATCACATGCAGTTTCTGGTCCTACGAGCAAGGGATGTTTTCTGGTAAGGAAAGTCACTATTGTGCTCCTTTTGCCATAAAGAGTGCAAATAGCACTCGCGTCTGTTCCCAGCAAGTACAGTGTATTGGACTGAAGAGGAGCTACTGTTCTTGTCAGTTTCCTAAGCAGAGTTGAACTAGATATGGGCCGTTTGTGTAGGAAGCACAGTTCTTTTGTTCTGAGCAAGCTCACTGTTCTGGCCCTATAGGAAACACAGAAGAGTAGAAGAGTGCTCTTTTCTCAGAAGCAGAGTATGTTTCTTATAAGGCGAGGTAGCGTTTGTTTCCCAGTCCTAAATGGAGTTGAATCACATGCAGGTTCTGGTCCTACGAGCAAGAGATGTTTTCTGGTAAGAAGAGTCACTATTGAGCTACCATTGCCATACTCAGTGCAAATAGCACTCGCGTCTGTTCCCAGGAAGTACAGTGTATTGGACAGAAGAGGAGCTACTGTTCTTGTTAGTTTCCTAAGCAGAGTTGAACTAGATATGGCCCATGTGTGTAGGAAGCACAGTTCTTTTGTTCTTAGCAAGCTCACTGTTCTGGCCCTATAGACAACACAGAAGAGTAGAAGAGTGCTCTTTTCTCAGAAGCAGAGTTTATTTCTTGTAAGGCGAGCTAGCGTTTTTCTCCCAGTCCTAAATGGAGTTGAATTACATGCAGTTTCTTGTCCTATGAGCAAGAGTTGTTTTCTGGTAAGAAGAGTCACTATTGCGCTCCTATTGCCATACACAGTGCAAACAACACTCGCTACTGTTCTTTGCATGTACAGTGTATTGGACAGAAAAGGAGCTACTGTTCTTGTCAGTTTCCTAAGCAGAGTTGAACTAGCTATGGCCCGTGTGTGTAGGAAGCACAGTTCTTTTGTTCTGAGCAAGCTCACTGTTTGGACCCCATAGGAAACACAGTGGAATAGAAGAGTGCTCTTTTCTCAAAAGGAGAGTGTGTTTCTTGTAAGGCAAGCTAGCGTTTGTTTCCCAGTCCAAAATGGAGTTGAATCACATGCAGTTTCTGGTCCTACGAGCAAGGGATGTTTTCTGGTAAGGAAAGTCACTATTGTGCTCCGTTTGCCATAAAGAGTGCAAATAGCACTCGCGTCTGTTCCCAGCAAGTACAGTGTATTGGACTGAAGAGGAGCTACTGTTCTTGTCAGTTTCCTAAGCAGAGTTGAACTAGATATGGGCCGTTTGTGTAGGAAGCACAGTTCTTTTGTTCTGAGCAAGCTCACTGTTCTGGCCCTATAGGAAACACAGAAGAGTAGAAGAGTGCTCTTTTCTCAGAAGCAGAGTATGTTTCTTATAAGGCGAGGTAGCGTTTGTTTCCCAGTCCTAAATGGAGTTGAATCACATGCAGGTTCTGGTCCTACGAGCAAGAGATGTTTTCTGGTAAGAAGAGTCACTATTGAGCTACCTTTGCCATACTCAGTGCAAATAGCACTCACGTCTGTTTTCAGCAAGTACAGTGTATTGGACAGAAGAGGAGCTACTGTTCTTGTCAGTTTCAAAGCAGAGTTGAACTAGATATGGCCCGTGTGTGTAGGAAGCACAGTTCGATTGTTCTTAGCAAGCTCACTGTTCTGGCCCTATAGACAACACAGAAGAGTAGAAGAGTGCTCTTTTCTCAGAAGCAGAGTTTATTTCTTGTAAGGCGAGCTAGCGTTTGTCTCCCAGTCCTAAATGGAGTTGAATTACATGCAGTTTCTTGTCCTATGAGCAAGCGTTGTTTTCTGGTAAGAAGAGTCACTATTGTGCTCCTATTGCCATACACAGTGCAAACAACACTCGCTACTGTTCTTTGCATGTACAGTGTATTGGACAGAAAAGGAGCTAGTGTTCTTGTCAGTTTCCTAAGCAGAGTTGAACTAGATATGGCCCGTGTGTGTAGGAAGCACAGTTCTTTTGTTCTGAGCAAGCTCACTGTTCGGACCCCCTAGGAAACACCGTAGAGTGGAAGAGTGCTCTTTTCTCAAAAGCAGAGTGTATTTCTTGTAAGGCCAGCTAGCGTTTGTTTCCCAGTCCTAAATGGAGTTGAATCACATGTAGTTTCTGATCCTAGGAGCAAGAGATTTTTTCTGGTAAGAAGAGTCACTATTGTGCTCCCATTGTCATACCCAGGGCAAATAGCACTGGCGTCTGTTCCCAGCATGTACAGTGTATTGGACTGAAGAGGATCTACTGTTCTTGTCAGTTTCCTAAGCAGAGTTGAACTAGATATGGCCCGTGTGTGTAGGAAGCACAGTTCTTTTGTTCTGAGCAAGCTCACTCTTCTGGCCTATAATAAACACATTAGAGTAGAAGAGTGTTCTTTTCAAAAGCAGAGTGTGTTTCTTGTAAGGCGAGCTAGCGTTTGTTTCCCAGTCCAAAATCGAGTTGAATCACATGCAGTTTCTGGTCCTACGAGCAAGAGTTGTTTTCTGGTAAGGAAAGTCACTATTGTGCTCCATTTGCCATAAACAGTGCAAATAGCACTCGCGTCTGTTCCCAGCAAGTACAGTGTATTGGACTGAAGAGGAGCTACTATTCTTGCAGTTTCCTAAGCAGAGTTGAACTAGATATGGCCCGTGTGTGTAGGAAGCACAGTTCTTTTGTTCTGAGCAAGCTCACTGTTCTGGCCCTATTGGAAACACAGAAGAGTAGAAGAGTGCTCTTTTTTCAGAAGCAGAGTGTGTTTCTTGTAAGGCGAGCTAGCGTTTGTTTCCCAGTCCTAAATGGAGTTGAATCACATGCAGTTTCTGGTCCTACGAGCAAGAATTGTTTTCTGGTAAGAGAGTCACTAGTGTGCTACCATTGCCATACACAGTGCAAATAGCACTGGCATCTGTTCCCAGCAAGTAGAGTGTATTGGACTGAAGAGGAGCTACTATTCTTGCAGTTTCCTAAGCAGAGTTGAACTAGATATGGCCCGTGTCTTTAGGAAGCACAGTTCATTTGTTCTGAGCAAGCTCACTTTTCTGGCCCTATAGGAAACACAGAAGAGTAGAAGAGTGCTCTTTTTTCAGAAGCAGAGTGTGTTTCTTGTAAGGCGAGCTAGCTTTTGTTTCCCAGTCCTAAATGGAGTTGAATCACATGCAGTTTCTGGTCCTACGAGCAAGAGTTGTTTTCTGGTAAGAAGAGTCACTATTGTGCTCCTATTGCCATACACAGTGCAAAAAACACTCGCGACTGTTCTTTGCAAGTACAGTGTATTTGACAGTGAGGAGCTACTGTTCTTGTCAGTTTCCTAAGCAGAGTTGAACTAAATATGGCCCGTGTGTGTAGGAAGCACAGTTCTTTTGTTCTGAGCAAGCTCACTGTTCGGACCCCATAGGAAACACAGTAGAGTAGAAGAGTGCTCTTTTCTCAAAAGCAGAGTGTGTTTTTCTTGTAAGGCGAGCTAGCGTTTGTTTCCCAGTCCTAAATGGAGTTGAATCACATGCAGTTTCTGATCCGAGGAACAAGAATTGTTTTCTGGTAAGAAGAGTAACTATTGCCCTCCCATTGTCATACACAGGGCAAATAGCACTGGCGTCTGTTCCCAGCATGTACAGTGTATTGGACTGAAGAGGATCTACTGTTCTTGTCAGTTTCCTAAGCAGAGTTGATCTAGATATAGCCAATGTGTGTAGGAAGCACAGTTTTTTTGTTCTGAGCAAGCTCACTCTTCTGGCCTATAGGAAACACAGTAGAGTAAAAGAGTGCTCTTTTCTCAAAAGCAGAGTGTGTTTCTTGTAAGGAAAGCTAGCGTTTGTTTCCCAGTCCAAAATGGAGTTGAATCACATGCAGTTTCTGGTCATACGAGCAAGAGTTGTTTTCTGGAAAGGAAAGTCACTATTGTGCTCCCTTTGTCATACACAGGGCAAATCGCACTCGCCTCTGTTCCCAGCAAATACAGTGTATTGTACTGAAGAGGAGCTACTGCTCTTGTCAGTTTCCTAAGCAGAGTTGAATTAGATGTGGCCCGTGTGTGTAGGAAGCACAGTTCTTTTGTTCTGAGCAAGCTCACTGTTCGGAACCCATAGGAAACACAGTGGAATAGAAGAGTGCTCTTTTCTCAAAAGGAGAGTGTGTTTCTTGTAAGGCAAGCTAGCATTTGTTTCCCAGTCCAAAATCGAGTTGAATCACATGCAGTTTCTTGTCCTACGAACAAGGGATGTTTTCTCGTAAGGAAAGTCACTATTGTGCTGTTTGCCATAAAGAGTGCAAATAGCACTTGCGTCTGTTCCCAGCAAGTACAGTGTATTGGACTGAAGAGGAGCTACTGTTCTTGTCAGTTTCCTAAGCAGAGTTGAACTAGATATGGGCCGTGTGTGTAGGAAGCACAGTTCTTTTGTTCTGAGCAAGCTCACTGTTCTGGCCCTTTAGGAAACACAGAAGAGTAGAAGAGTGCTCTTTTCTCAGAAGCAGAGTTTGTTTCTTATAAGGCGAGGTAGCGTTTGTTTCCCAGTCCTAAATGGAGTTGAATCACATGCAGTTTCTGGTCCTACGAGCAAGAGTTGTTTTCTGGTAAGAAGAGTCACTACTGTGCTACCATTGCCATACTCAGTGCAAATAGCACTCGCGTCTGTCCCAGAAAGTACAGTGTATTGGACAGAAGATTAGCTAATGTTCTTGTCAGTTTCCTAAGCAGAGTTGAACTAGATATGGCCTTTGTGTGTAGGAAGCACAGTTCTTTTGTTCTTAGCAAGCTCAATGTTCTGGCACTCTAGACAACACAGAAGAGTAGAAGAGTGCTCTTTTCTCAGAAGCAGACTTTCTTTCTTGTAAGGCGAGCTAGCGTTTGTCTCCCAGTTCTAAATGGAGTTGAATTACATGCAGTTTCTTGTCCTATGAGCAAGAGTTGTGTTCTGGTAACAAGAGTCACTATTGCGCTCCTATTGCCATACACAGTGCAAACAACGCTCGCTACTGTTCTTTGCAAGTACAGTGTATTGGACAGAAGAGGAGCTACTGTTCTTGTCAGGTTCCTAGAGCAGAGTTGAACTAGATATGGCCCGTGTGTGTAGGAAGCACAGTTCTTTTGTTCTGAGCAAGCTCACTGTTCGGACCCCCTAGGAAACACCGTAGAGTGGAAGAGTGCTCTTTTCTCAAAAGCAGAGTGTATTTCTTGTAAGGCCAGCTAGCGTTTGTTTCCAAGTCCTAAATGGAGTTGAATCACATGTAGTTTCTGATCCTAGGAGCAAGAGATTTTTTCTGGTAAGAAGAGTCACTATTGTGCTCCCATTGTCATACCCAGGGCAAATAGCACTGGCGTCTGTTCCCAGCATGTACAGTGTATTGGACTGAAGAGGATCTACTGTTCTTGTCAGTTTCCTAAGCAGAGTTGAACTAGATATGGCCCGTGTGTGTAGGAAGCACAGTTCTTTTGTTCTGAGCAAGCTCACTCTTCTGGCCTATAATAAACACATTAGAGTAGAAGAGTGTTCTTTTCAAAAGCAGAGTGTGTTTCTTGTAAGGCGAGCTAGCGTTTGTTTCCCAGTCCAAAATCGAGTTGAATCACATGCAGTTTCTGGTCCTACGAGCAAGAGTTGTTTTCTGGTAAGGAAAGTCACTATTGTGCTCCATTTGCCATAAACAGTGCAAATAGCACTCGCGTCTGTTCCCAGCAAGTACAGTGTATTGGACTGAAGAGGAGCTACTATTCTTGCAGTTTCCTAAGCAGAGTTGAACTAGATATGGCCCGTGTGTGTAGGAAGCACAGTTCTTTTGTTCTGAGCAAGCTCACTGTTCTGGCCCTATTGGAAACACAGAAGAGTAGAAGAGTGCTCTTTTCTCAGAAGCAGAGTTTGTTTCTTATAAGGCGAGGTAGCGTTTGTTTCCCAGTCCTAAATGGAGTTGAATCACATGCAGTTTCTGGTCCTACGAGCAAGAGTTGTTTTCTGGTAAGAAGAGTCACTACTGTGCTACCATTGCCATACTCAGTGCAAATAGCACTCGCGTCTGTCCCAGAAAGTACAGTGTATTGGACAGAAGATTAGCTAATGTTCTTGTCAGTTTCCTAAGCAGAGTTGAACTAGATATGGCCCTTGTGTGTAGGAAGCACAGTTCTTTTGTTCTTAGCAAGCTCAATGTTCTGGCACTCTAGACAACACAGAAGAGTAGAAGAGTGCTCTTTTCTCAGAAGCAGACTTTCTTTCTTGTAAGGCGAGCTAGCGTTTGTCTCCCAGTTCTAAATGGAGTTGAATTACATGCAGTTTCTTGTCCTATGAGCAAGAGTTGTGTTCTGGTAACAAGAGTCACTATTGCGCTCCTATTGCCATACACAGTGCAAACAACGCTCGCTACTGTTCTTTGCAAGTACAGTGTATTGGACAGAAGAGGAGCTACTGTTCTTGTCAGGTTCCTAGAGCAGAGTTGAACAAGATATGGCCCGTGTGTGTATAAAGCACAGTTCTTTTGTTCTGAGCAAGCTCACTGTTCGGACCCCTTAGGAAACACGTAGAGTAGAAGAGTGCTCTTTTCTCAAAAGCAGAATGTATTTCATTAAGGCCAGCTAGCGTTTGTTTCCCAGTCCTAAATGAAGTTGAATCACATGCAGTTTCTTGTCCTACGAGCAAGAGTTGTTTTCTGGAAAGGAAAGTCACTGTTGTGCTCCCTTTGCCATACACAGTGCAAATAGCACTCGCGACTGTTCCCAGCAAGTACAGTGTATTGGACTGAAGAGGAGCTACTGCTCTTGTCAGTTTCCTAAGCAGAGTTGAACTAGATATGGACCGTGTGTGTAGGAAGCACAGTTCTTTTGTTCTGAGCAAGCTCACTGTTCTGGCCCTATAGGAAATACAGTAGAGTAGAAGAGTGCTCTTTTCTCCAAGGCAGAGTGTGTTTCTTCTAAGGCAAAATAGCGTTTGTTTCCCAGTCAGAAACAGATTTGACTCTCATGAGTTTCTGGACCTACGAGAAAGAGTTGTTTTCTGGTAAGAGGAGTCACTATTTCGCTCCCATTGCCATACACAGTGCAAACAGGACTCGCGTCTGAGACCTGCAAGTACAGTGTATTGGACTGAAGAGGAGCTACTGTTCTTGTCAGTTTTTTAAGCAGAGTTGAACTAGATATGGCCCGTTTGTGTAGGAAGCACAGTTCTTTTATTCTGAGCAAGCTCACTGTTCTGGCCCCATAGGAAACAGTGTAGAGTAGAAGAGTGCTCTTTTCTCAAAAGCAGAATGTGTTTGTTTTAAAGCGAACTAGCATTTGTTTCCCAGTCCAAAATCGAGTTGAATCACATGCAGTTTCTGGTCCTAAGAGCAAGGGATGTTTTCTGGTAAGGAAAGTCACTAATGTGCTCCCTTTGCCATAAACAGTGCAAATAGCACTCTCGTCTGTTCCCAGCAAGTACAGTGTATTGGACTGAAGAGGAGCTACTGTTCTCGTCAGTTTCCTAAGCAGAGTTGAACTAGATATGGCCCGTGTGTGTAGGAAGCACATTTCTTATGTTCTGAGCAAGCTCACTGTTCTGGCCCTATAGGAAACACAGAAGAATAGAAGAGTGCTTTTTTTTCAGAAGCAGAGTGTGTTTCTCGTAAGGCGAGCTAGCGTTTGTTTCCCAGTCCTAAATGGAGTTGAATCACATGCAGTTTCTGGTCCTAGGAGCAAGAATTGTTTTCTGGTAAGAAGAGTAACTATTGCCCTCCCATTGTCATACACAGGGCAAATAGCACTGGCGTCTGTTCCCAGAATGTACAGTGTATTGGACTGAAGAGGATCTACTGTTCTTGTCAGTTTCCTAAGCAGAGTTGAACTAGATATAGCCAATGTGTGTACGAAGCACAGTTGTTTTGTTCTGAGCAAGCTCACTCTTTTGCCCCTATATGAAACACAGTACAGTAGAAGAGTGCTCTTTTTCAAAAGCAGACTGTGTTTCTTGTAAGGTGAGCTAGCTTTTGTTTCCCAGTCCTAAATGGAGTTGAATCACATGCAGTTTCTGATCCTACGAGCAAGAGTTGTTTTCTGCTAAGGAAAGTCACTATTGTGCTCATTTTGCCATACACAGTGCAAATAGGACTCGCGTCTGCGACCTGCAAGTACAGTGTATTTGACTGAAGAGGAGCTACGGTTCTTGTCAGTTTCCTAAGCAGAGTTGAACTAGATATGGCCCGTGTGTGTAGGAAGCACAGTTCTTTTGTTCTGAGCAAGCTCACTGTTCGGACCTCATAGGAAACACAGTAGAATAGAAGAGTGCTCTTTTCTCAAAAGCAGAGTGTGTTTCTTGTAAGGCGAGCTAGCATTTGTTTCCCAGTCCAAAATCGAGTTGAATCACATGCAGTTTCTGGTCCTACGAGCAAGGGATGTTTTCTGGTAAGGAAAGTCACTATTGTGCTCCCTTTGCCATAAACAGTGCAAATAGCACTCGCGTCTGTTCCCAGCAAGTACAGTGTATTGGACTGAAGAGGAGCTACTATTCTTGCAGTTTCCTAAGCAGAGTTGAACTAGATATGGCCCGTGTGTGTAGGAAGCACAGTTCTTTTGTTCTGAGCAAGCTCACTTTTCTGGCCCTATAGGAAACACAGAAGAGTAGAAGAGTGCTCTTTTTTCAGAAGCATAGTGTGTTTCTTGTAAGGCGAGCTAGCGTTTGTTTCCCAGTCCTAAATGGAGTTGAATCACATGCAGTTTCTGGTCCTAAGAGCAAGAGTTGTTTTCTGGTAAGAAGAGTCACTATTGTGCTACCATTGACATACACAGTGCAAATAGCACTCGCGTCTGTTCCCAGCAACTACAGTGTATTGGACTGAAGAGGAGATACTATTCTTGCAGTTTCCTAAGCAGAGTTGAACCAGATATGGCCCGTGTGTGTAGGAAGCACAGTTCTTTTGTTCTGAGCAAGCTCACTGTTCTGGCCCTATAGGAAACACAGAAGAGTAGAAGAGTGCTCTTTTTTCAGAAGCAGAGTGTGTTTCTTGTAAGGCGAGCTAGCGTTTGTTTCCCAGTCCTAAATAGAGTTGAATCACATGCAGTTTCTGGTCCTACGAGCAAGAGTTGTTTTCTGGTAAGAAGAGTCACTATTGTGCTACCATTGCCATACACAGTGCAAATAGCACTCGCGTCTGTTCCCAGCAAGTACAGTGTATTGGAAAGAAGAGGAGCTACTGTTCTTGTCAGTTTCCTAAGAAGAGTTGAACTAGATATGGCCCGTGTGTGTGAAGCACAGTTCTTTTGTTCTGAGCAAGCTCAATTTTCAGACCCCGTAGCAAACACAGTAGAGTAGAAGAGTGCTCTTTTCTCAAAAGCAGAGTGTGTTTCTTGTAAGGCTAGCTAGTGTTTGTTTCCCAGTCCTAAATGGAGTTGAATCACATGCAGTTTTTGGTCCTTTGAGCAAGGGATGTTTTCTGGTAAGGAAAGTCACTATTGTGCTCCCTTTGCCATAAACAGTGCAAATAGCACTCGCGTCTGTTCCCAGCAAGTACAGTGTATTGGACTGAAGAGGAGGTACTGTTCTTGTCAGTTTCCTAAGCAGAGTTGAACTAGATGTGGCCCGTGTGTGTAGGAAGCACAGTTCTTTTGTTCTGAGCAAGCTCACTGTTCGGACCCCATAGGAAACACAGTAGAGTAGAAGAGTGCTCTTTTCGCAAAAGCAGAGTTTGTTTCTTGTAAGGCGAGCTAGCTTTTGTTTCCCAGTCCTAAATGGATTTGAATCACATGCAATTTCTGATCCTAGGATCAAGAATTGTTTTCTGGAAAGAAGAGTTACTATTGCCCTCCCATTGTCATTCACAGGGCAAATAGCACTGGCGTTAGTTCCCAGCATGTACAGTGTATTGGACTGAAGAGGATCTACTGTTCTTGTCAGTTTCCTAAGCAGAGTTGAACTAGATTTAGCCAATGTGTGTAGGAAGCACAGTTCTTTTGTTCTGAGCCAGCTCACTCTTTTGCCCCTATCGGAAACACAGTAGAGTAGAAGAGTGCTCTTTTCTCAAAAGCAGACTGTGTTTCTTGTAAGGCGAGCTAGCTTTTGTTTCCCAGTCCTAAATAGAGTTGAATCACATGCAGTTTCTGGTCCTACAAGCAAGAGTTGTTTTCTGGTAAGAAGAGTCACTATTGTGCTCCCTTTGCCATACACAGGGCAAATAGCACTGGCGTCTATTCCCAGCATGTAAAGTGTATTGGACTGAAGATGATCTACTGTTCTTGTCAGTTTCCTAAGCAGAGTTGAACTAGATATGGCCCGTTTGTGTAAGAAGCACAGTTCTTTTGTTCTGAGCAAGCTCACTGTTCTGACCCTATAGGAAACACAGTAGAATAGAAGAGTGCTCTGTTCTCAAAAGCAGAGAGTGTTTCTTGTAAGGCGAGCTTGCGTTTGTTTCCCAGTCCTAAATGGAGTTGAATCACATGCAGTTTCTGGTCATACGAGCAAGAGTTGTTTTCTGGAAAGAAAAGTCACTATTGTGCTCCCTTTGCCATACACAGTGCAAATAGCACTCGCGTCTGTTCCCAGCAGGTACAGTGTATCGGACTGAAGAGGAGCAACTGCTCTTGTCAGTTTCCTAAGCAGAGTTGAACTAGATATTGCCCGTGTGTGTAGGAAGCACAGTTCTTTTGTTCTGAGCAAACTCACTGTTCGGACCCCATAGGAAACACAGTAGAATAGAAGAGTGCTCTTTTCTCAGAAGCAGAGTGTGTTTCTTGTAAGGCGAGCTTGCGTTTTTTTACCAGTCCTAAATGGAGTTGAATCACATGCAGTTTCTGGTCATACGAGCAAGAGTTGTTTTCTGGTAAGAAGAGTCACTATTGCGCTCCTATTGTCATACACAGGGCATATAGCACTGGCGTCTGTTCCCAGCATGTACAGTGTGTTGGACTGAAGATGATCTACTCTTCTTGTCAGTTTCCTAAGCAGAGTTGAACTAGCTATGGCCCGTGTGTGTAGGAAGCACAGTTCATTTTTTCTGAGCAAGCTCACTGTTCGGACCCCATAGGAAACACAGTGGAATAGAAGAGTGCTCTTTTCTCAAAAGGAGAGTGTGTTTCTTTTAAGGCAAGCTAGCGTTTGTTTCCCAGTCTGAAATGGAGTTGAATCACATGCAGTTTCTGGTCCTACGGGCAAGGGATGTTTTCTGGTAAGGAAAGTCACTATTGTGCTCCGTTTGCCATAAACAGTGCAAATAGCTCTCGCGTCTGTTCCCAGCAAGTACAGTGTATTGGACTGAAGAGGAGCTACTGTTCTTGTGAGTTTCCTAAGCAGAGTTGAACTAGATATGGGCCGTGTGTGTAGGAAGCACAGTTCTTTTGTTCTGAGCAAGCTCACTGTTCTGGTCCTATAGGAAACACAGAAGAGAAGAAGAGTGCTCTTTTCTCAGAAGCAGAGTGTGTTTCTTATAAGGCGAGGTAGCGTTTGTTTCCCAGTCCTAAATGGAGTTGAATCACATGCAGTTTCTGGTCCTACGAGCAAGAGATGTTTTCTGGTAAGAAGAGTCACTATTGAGCTACCATTGCCATACTCAGTGCAAATAGCACTCGTGTCTGTTCCCAGCAAGTACAGTGTATTGAACAGAAGAGGAGCTACTGTTCTTGTCAGTTTCCTAAGCAGAGTTGAACTAGATATGGCCCGTGTGTGTAGGATGCACAGTTCTTTTGTTCTTAGCAAGCTCACTGTTCTGGCCCTATAGACAACACAGAAGAGTAGAAGAGTGCTCTTTTCTCAGAAGCAGAGTTTGTTTCTTGTAAGACGAGCTAGCGTTTGTCTCCCAGTCCTAAATGGAGTTGAATTACATGCAGTTTCTTGTCCTATGAGCAAGAGTTGTTTTCTGGTAAGAGGAGTCACTATTGCGCTCCTATTGCCATACACAGTGCAAAAAACACTCGCTACTGTTCTTTGCATGTACAGTGTATTGGACAGAAAAGGAGCTACTGTTCTTGTCAGTTTCCTAAGCAGAGTTGAACTAGATATGGCCCATGTGTGTAGGAAGCACAGTTCTTTTGTTCTGAGCAAGCTCACTGTTCGGACCCCCTAGGAAACACTGTAGAGTAGAAGAGTGCTCTTTTCTCAAAAGCAGAGTGTATTTCTTGTAAGGCCAGCTAGTGTTTGTTTCCCAGTCCTAAATGGAGTTGAATCACATGTAGTTTCTGATCCTAGGAGCAAGAGTTTTTTTCTGGTAAGAAGAGTCACTATTGTGCTCCCATTGTCATACCCAGAGCAAATAGCACTGGCGTCTGTTCCCAGCATGTACAGTGTATTGGACTAAAGAGGATCTACTGTTCTTGTCAGTTTCCTAAGCAGAGTTGAACTAGATATGGCCCGTGTGTGTAGGAAGCACAGTTCTTTTGTTCTGAGCAAGTTCACTCTTCTGGGCTATAGGAAACACAGTAGAGTAGAAGAGTGCTCTTTTCTCAAAAGCAGAGTGTTTTTTTTGTAAAGCGAGCTTGCGTTTGTTTCCCAGACCTAAATGGAGTTGAATCCCATGCAGTTTCTAGTCCTACGAGCAAGAGTTGTTTTCTGGAAAGGAAAGTCACTATTGTGCTCCCTTTGCCATACACAGTGCAAATAGCACTGGCGACTGTTCCCAGCAAGTACAGTGTATTGGACTGAAGAGGTGCTACAGCTCTTGTCAGTTTCCTAAGCAGAGTTGAACTAGATATGGACCGTGTGTGTAGGAAGCACAGTTCTTTTGTTCTGAGCAAGCTCACTGCTCTGGCCCTATAGGAAACACAGTAGAGTAGAAGAGTGCTCTTTTCTCCAAAGCAGAGTGTGTTTCTTCTAAGGCGAAATAGCGTTTGTTTCCAAGTCCTAAATGGAGTTGAATCACATGCTGTTTCTGGTCCTACAAGCAAGAGTTGTTTTCTGGTAAGAAGTGTCACTATTGCGCTTTCATTGCCATACACAGGGCAAATAGCACTCGCGTCTGTTCCCAGCATGTACAGTGTATTGCACTGAAGAGGATCTACTGTTCTTATCAGTTACCTATGCAGAGTTGAACTAGAAATGGTCCATGAATGTAGGAAGCACAGTTCTTTTGTTCTGAGCAAGCTCATTGTTCGGACTCCATAGGAAACACAGTAGAATAGAAGAGTGCTCTTTTCTCAAAAGCAGAGTGTGTTTCTTGTAAGGCTAGCTAGTGTTTGTTTCCCAGTCAGAAACAGATTTGAATCTCATGAGTTTCTGGTCCTACGAGAAAGAGTTGTTTTCTGGTAAGAGGAGTCACTATTTCGCTCCCATTGCCATACACAGTGCAAATAGACTCGCGTCTGCGACCTGCAAGTACAGTGTATTTGACTGAAGAGGAGCTACTGTTCTTGTCAGTTTCCTAAGCAGAGTTGAAGTAGATATGGCCCGTTTGTGTAGGAAGCACAGTTCTTTTGTTCTGAGCAAGCTCACTGTTCTGGCAGTATAGGAAACAGAGTAGAGTAGAAGAGTGCTCTTTTCTCAAAAGCAGAGTGTGTTTGTTTTAAGTCGAACTAGCATTTGTTTCCCAGTCCTAAATGGAGTTGAATCACATGCAGTTTCTGGTCCTAAGAGCAAGAGTTGTTTTCTGGTAAGGAAAGTCACTATTGTGCTCCCTTTGCCATAAACAGTGCAAATAGCACTCGCGTCTGTTCCCAGCAAGTACAGTGTATTGGACTGAAGAGGAGCTACTATTCTTGCAGTTTCCTAAGCAGAGTTGAACTAGATATGGCCCGTGTGTGTAGGAAGCACAGTTCTTTTGTTCTGAGCAAGCTCACTGTTCTGGCCCTATAGGAAACACAGAAGAGTAAAAGAGTCCTCTTTTTTCAGAAGCAGAGTGTGTTTATTGTAAGGCGAGCTAGCTTTTGTTTCCCAGTCCTAAATGGAGTTGAATCACATGCAGTTTCTGGTCCTACGAGCAAGAGTTGTTTTCTGGTAAGAAGAGTCACTAGTGAGCTCCCATTGTCATACACAGTGCAAATAGCACTCGCGTCTGTTCCCAGCAGGTACAGTGCATTGGACAGAAGAGGAGCTACTGTTCTTGTCAGTTTCCTAAGCAGAGTTGAACTAGATATGGCCCGTGTGTGTGAAGCACAGTTCTTTTGTTCTGAGCAAGCTCAATTTTCGGACCCCGTAGCAAACACAGTAGAGTAGAAGAGTGCTCTTTTCTCAAAAGCAGAGTGTGTTTCTTGTAAGGCTAGCTAGTGTTTGTTTCCCAGTCCTAAATGGAGTTGAATCACATGCAGTTTTTGGTCCTATGAGCAAGGGATGTTTTCTGGTAAGGAAAGTCACTATTGTGCTCCCTTTGACATAAACAGTGTAAATAGCACTCGCGTCTGTTCCCAGCAAGTACTGTGTATTGGACTGAAGAGGAGGTACTGTTCTTGTCAGTTTCCTAAGCAGAGTCAAACGAGATATGGCCCGTGTGTGTAGGAAGCACAGATCTTTTGTTCTGAGCAAGCTCACTGTTCTGGTCCTATAGGAAACACAGAAGAGGAGAAGAGGGCTGTTTCCTCAAAAGCAGAGTGTGTTTCTTGTAAGGCGAGCTAGCGTTTGTTTCCCAGTCCAAAATCGAGTTGAATCACATGCAGTTTCTGGTCCTACGAGCAAGGGATGTTTTCTGGTAAGGAAAGTCACTATTGTGCTCCCTTTGCCATAAACAGTGCAAATAGCACTCGCGTCTGTTCCCAGCAAGTACAGTGTATTGGACTGAAGAGGAGCTACTATTCTTGCAGTTTCCTAAGCAGAGTTGAACTAGATATGGCCCGTGTGTGTAGGAAGCACAGTTCTTTTGTTCTGAGCAAGCTCACTGTTCTGGCCCTATTGGAAACACAGAAGAGTAGAAGAGTGCTCTTTTTTCAGAAGCAGAGTGTGTTTCTTGTAAGGCGAGCTAGCGTTTGTTTCCCAGTCCTAAATGGAGTTGAATCACATGCAGTTTCTGGTTCTACGAGCAAGAGTTGTTTTCTGGTAAGAAGAGTCACTATTGTGCTACCATTGCCATACACAGTGCAAATAGCACTCGCGTCTGTTCCCAGCAAGTAGAGTGTATTGGACTGAAGAGGAGCTACTATTCTTGCAGTTTCCTAAGCAGTGTTGAACTAGATATGGCCCGTGTGTTTAGGAAGCACAGTTCTTTTGTTTTGAGCAAGCTCACTTTTCTGGCCCTATAGGAAACACAGAAGAGTAGAAGAGTGCTCTTTTTTCAGAAGCAGAGTGTGTTTCTTGTAAGGCGAGCTAGCGTTTGTTTCCCAGTCCTAAATGGAGTTGAATGACATGCAGTTTCTGGTCCTACGAGCAAGAGTTGTTTTCTGGTAAGAAGAGTCACTATTGTGCTCCTACTGCCATACACAGTGCAAACAACACACGCTACTCTTCTTTGCAAGTACAGTGTATTTGACAGAAGAGGAGCTACTGTTCTTGACAGTTTCCTAAGCAGAGTTGAACTAAATATGGCCCGTGTGTGTAGGAAGCACAGTTCTTTTGTTCTGAGCAAGCTCACTGTTCGGACCCCATAGGAAACACAGTAGAGTAGAAGAGTGCTCTTTTCTCAAAAGCAGAGTGTGCTTCTTGTAAGGCGAGCTAGCGTTTGTTTCCCAGTCCTAAATGGAGTTGAATCACATGCAGTTTCTGATCCTAAGAGCAAGAATTGTTTTCTGGTAAGAAGAGTAACTATTGCCCTCCCATTGTCATACACAGGGCAAATAGCACTCGTGTCTGTTCCCAGCATGTACAGTGTATTGGACTAAAGAGGATCTACTGTTCTTGTCAGTTTCCTAAGCAGAGTTGAACTAGATATAGCCAATGTCTGTAGGAAGCACAGTTCTTTTGTTCTGAGAAAGCTCACTCTTTTGCCCCTATAGGAAACACAGTACAGTAGAAGAGTGCTCTTTTCTCAAAAGCAGACTGTGTTTCTTGTAAGGCGAGCTTGCTTTTGTTTCCCAGTCCTAAATGGAGTTGAATCAAATGCAGTTTCTGGTCCTACGAGCAAGAGTTGTTTTCTGGTAAGGAAAGTCACTATTGTGCTCCTTTTGCCATACACAGTGCAAATAGCAATCGTGTCTGTTCCCAGCAAGTACAGTGTATTGGACTGAAGAGGATCTACTGTTCTTGTCAGTTTCCTAAGCAGAGTTGAACTAGATATGGCCCGTGTGTGTAGGAAGCACAGTTCTTTTGTTCTGAGCAAACTCACTGTTCGGACCTCATAGGAAACACAGTTGAATAGAAGAGTGCTCTTTTCTCAAAAGCCGAGTGTGTTTCTTGTAAGGCGAGCTAGCGTTTGTTTCCCAGTCCAAATCGAGTTGAATCACATGCAGTTTCTGGTCCTACGAGCAAGGGATGTTTTCTGGTAAGGAAAGTCACTATTGTGCTCCCTTTGCCATAAACAGTGCAAATAGCACTGGCGTCTGTTCCCAGCAAGTACAGTGTATTGGACTGAAGAGGAGCTACTATTCTTGCAGTTTCCTAAGCAGAGTTGAACTAGATATGGCCCGTGTGTGTAGGAAGCACAGTTCTTTTGTTCTGAGCAAGCTCACTGTTCTGGCCCTTTTGGAAACACAGAAGAGTAGAAGAGTGCTCTTTTTTCAGAAGCAAAGTGTGTTTCTTGTAAGGCGAGCTAGCGTTTGTTTCCCAGTCCTAAATGGAGTTGAATCACATGCAGTTTCTGGTCCTAAGAGCAAGAGTTGTTTTCTGGTAAGAAGAGTCACTATTGTGCTACCATTGCCATACACAGTGCAAATAGCACTCGCGTCTGTTCCCAGCAAGTAGAGTGTATTGGACTTAAGAGGAGCTACTATTCTTTCAGTTTCCTAAGCAGTGTTGAACTAGATATGGCCCGTGTGTTTAGGTAGCACAGTTCTTTTGTTCTGAGCAAGCTCACTTTTCTGGCCCTATATGAAACACAGAAGAGTAGAAGAGTGCTCTTTTTTCAGAAGCAGAGTGTGTTTCTTGTAAGGCGAGCTAGCGTTTGTTTCCCAGTCCTAAATGGAGTTGAATGACATGCAGTTTCTGGTCCTACGAGCAAGAGTTGTTTTCTGGTAAAAAAGAGTCACTATTGTGCTCCTTTTGCCATACACAGTGCAAATAGCACTCGTCTCTGTTCCCAGCAAGTACAGTGTATTGGACTGAAGAGGATCTGCTGTTCTTGTCAGTTTCCTAAGCAGAGTTGAACTAGATATGGCCCGTGTGTGTAGGAAGCACAGTTCTTTTGTTCTGAGCAAACTCACTGTTCGGACCTCATAGGAAACACAGTTGAATAGAAGAGTGCTCTTTTCTCAAAAGCAGAGTGTGTTTCTTGTAAGGCGAGCTAGCGTTTGTTTCCCAGTCAAAAATCGAGTTGAATCACATGCTGTTTCTGGTCCTACGAGCAAGGGATGTTTTCTGGTAAGGAAAGTCACTATTGTGCTCCCTTTGCCATAAACAGTGCAAATAGCATTCGCGTCTGTTCCCAGCAAGTACAGTGTATTGGACTGAAGAGGAGCTACTATTCTTGCAGTTTCCTAAGCAGAGTTGAACCAGATTTGGCCCATGTGTGTAGGAAGCACAGTTCTTTTGTTCTGAGCAAGCTCACTGTTCTGGCCCTATAGGAAACACAGAAGAGTAGAAGAGTGCTCTTTTTTCAGAAGCAGAGTGTGTTTCTCGTAAGGCAAGCTAGCATTTGTTTCCCAGTCCTAAATGGAGTTGAATCACATGCAGTTTCTGGTCCTAAGAGCAAGAGTTGTTTTCTGGTAAGAAGAGTCACTATTGTGCTACCATTGCCATACACAGTGCAAATAGCACTCGCGTCTGTTCCCAGCAAGTACAGTGTATTGGACTGAAGAGGAGCTACTATTCTTGCAGTATCCTAAGCAGAATTGAACCAGATATGGCCCGTGTGTGTAGGAAGCACAGTTCTTTTGTTCTGAGCAAGCTCACTGTTCTGGCCTTTGGAAACACAGAAGAGTAGAAGAGTGCTCTTTTTTCAGAAGCAGAGTGTGTTTTTTGTAAGGCGAGCTAGCGTTTGTTTCCCAGTCCTAAATGGAGTTGAATCACATGCAGTTTCTGGTCCTACGAGCAAGAGTTGTTTTCTGGTAAGAAGAGTCACTATTGTGCTACTATTGCCATACACAATGCAAATAGCACTGGCGTCTGTTCCCAGCAAGTACAGTGTATTGGACAGAAGAGGAGCTACTGTTCTTGTCAGTTTCCTAAGCAGAGTTGAACTAGATATGGCCCGTGTGTGTGAAGCACAGTTCTTTTGTTCTGAGCAAGCTCATTTTTCGGACCCCGTAGCAAACACAGTAGAGTAGAAGAGTGCTCTTTTTTCAAAAGCAGAGTGTGTTTCTTGTAAGGCTAGCTAGTGTTTGTTTCCCAGTCCTAAATGGAGTTGAATTACTTGCAGTTCCTTGTCCTATGAGCAAGAGTTGTTTTCTGGTAAAAAGAGTCACTATTGTGCTCCTATTGCCATACACAGTGCAAACAACACTCGCTACTGTTCTTTGCAAGTACAGTGTATTTGACAGAAGAGGAGCTACTGTTCTTGTCAGTTTCCTAAGCAGAGTTGAACTAGTTTTATCCAATGTGTGTAGGAAGCACAGTTCTTTTGTTCTGAGCAAACTCACTCTTTTGCCCCTATAGGAAACACAGTAGAGTAGAAGAGTGCGCTTTTCTCAAAAGCAGACTGTGTTTCTTGTAAGGCGAGCTAGCTTTTGTTTCCCAGTCCAAAACTGAGTTGAATCACATGCAGTTTCTGGACCTATGAGCAAGAGTTGTTTTCTGGTAAGAAGAGTCATTATTGTGCTCCCTTTGCCATACACAGGGCAAATAGCACTCGCGTCTCTTCCCAGCAAGTACAGTGTATTGGACTGAAGAGGATCTACTGTTCTTGTCAGTTTCCTAAGCAGAGTTGAACTAGATATGCCCCGTGTGTGTAGGAAGCACAGTTCTTTTGTTCTGAGCAAGCTCACTCTTCTGGCCTATAGGAAACACAGTAGAGTAAAAGAGTGCTCTTTTCTCAAAAGTAGAGTGTGTTTCTTGTAAGGCGAGCTAGCGTTTGATTCCCAGTCCAAAATCGAGTTGAATTACATGCAGTTTCTGGTCCTACGAGCAAGGGATGTTTTCTGGTAAGGAAAGTCACTATTGTGCTCCCTTTGCCATATACAGTGCAAATAGCACTCGCGTCTGTTCCCAGCATGTACAGTGTATTGGACTGAAGAGGAGCTACTATTCTTGCAGTTTCCTAAGCAGAGTTGAACTAGATATGGCCCGTGTGTGTAGGAAGCACAGTTCTTTTGTTCTGAGCAAGCTCACTGTTCTGGCCCTTTAGGAAACACAGAAGAGTAGAAGAGTGCTCTTTTCTCAGAAGCAGAGTTTGTTTCTTATAAGGCGAGGTAGCGTTTGTTTCCCAGTCCTAAATGGAGTTGAATCACATGCAGTTTCTGGTCCTACGAGCAAGAGTTGTTTTCTGGTAAGAAGAGTCACTATTGTGCTACCATTGCCATACACAGTGCAAATAGCTCTTGCGTCTGTTCCCAGCAAGTACAGTGTATTGGACTGAAGAGGAGCTACTATTATTGCAGTTTCCTAAGCAGAGTTGAACCAGATATGGCCCGTGTGTGTAGGAAGCACAGTTCTTTTGTTCTGAGCAAGCTCACTGTTCTGGCCCTATAGGAAACACAGAAGAGTAGAAGAGTGCTCTTTTTTCAGAAGCAGAGTGTGTTTCTTGTAAGGCGAGCTAGCGTTTGTTTCCCAGTCCTAAATGGAGTTGAATCACATGCAGTTTCTGGTCCTACGAGCAAGAGTTGTTTTCTGGTAAGAAGAGTCACTGTTGTGCTACTATTGCCATACACAGTGCAAATAGCACTCGTCTCTGTTCCCAGCAAGTACAGTGTATTGGACAGAAGAGGAGCAACTGTTCTTGTCAGTTTCCTAAGCAGAGTTGAACTAGATATGGCCCGTGTGTGTGAAGCACAGTTCTTTTGTTCTGAGCAAGCTCAATTTTCGGACCCCGTAGCAAACACTGTAGAGTAGAAGAGTGCTCTTTTCTCAAAAGCAGAGTGTGTTTCTTGTAAGGCTAGCTAGTGTTTGTTTCCCAGTCCTAAATGGAGTTGAATCACATGCAGTTTTTGGTCCTATGAGCAAGGGATGTTTTCTGGTAAGAAGAGTCACTATTGCGCTACTATTGTCATACACAGGGCAAATAGCACTGGCGTCTGTTCCCAGCATGTACAGTGTGTTGGACTGAAGATGATCTACTCTTCTTGTCAGTTTCCTAAGCAGAGTTGAACTAGATATGGCCCGTGTGTGTAGGAACACAGTTCTTTCGTTCTGAGCAAGCTCACTATTCGGACCCCATAGGAAAAACAGTGGAATAGAAGAGTGGTCTTTTCTCAAAAGGAGAGTGTGTTTCTTGTAAGGCAAGCTAGCGTTTGTTTCCCAGTGCAAAATGGAGTTGAATCACATGCAGTTTCTGGTCCTACGAGCAAGGGAGGTTTTTGGTAAGGAAAATCACTATTGTGCTCCGTTTGCCATAAACAGTGCAAATAGCACTCGCGTCTGCTCCCAGAAAGTACAGTGTATTGGACTGAATAGGAGCTACTGTTCTTGTCAGTTTCCTAAGCAGAGTTGAACTATATATGGGCCGTGTGTAGGAAGCACAGTTCTTTTGTTCTGAGCAAGCTCACTGTTCTGGCCCTATAGGAAACACAGAACAGTAGAAGAGTGCTCTTTTCTCAGAAGCAGAGTGTGTTTCTTATAAGGCGAGGTAGCGTTTGTTTCACAGTCCTAAATGGAGTTGAATCACATGCAGTTTCTGGTCCTACAAGCAAGAGTTGTTTTCTGGTAAGAAGAGTCACTATTGAGCTACCATTGCCATACTCAGTGCAAATAGCACTCGCGTCTGTTCCCAGCAAGTACAGTGTATTGGGCAGAAGAGGAGCGACTGTTCTTGTCAGTTTCCTAAGCAGAGTTGAACTAGATATGGCCGTGTGTGTAGGAAGCACAGTTCTTTTGTTCTTAGCAAGCTCACTGTTCTGGCCCTATAGACAACACAGAAGAGTAGAAGAGTGCTCTTTTCTCAGAAGCAGACTGTGTTTCTTGTAATGCGAGCTAGCGTTTGTATCCCAGTCCTAAATGGAGTTGAATTACATGCAGTTTCTTGTCCCATGAGCAAGAGTTGTTTTCTGGTAAGAAGAGTCACTATTGCGCTCCTATTGCCATACACAGTGCAAACAACACTCGCTACTGTTCTTTGCATGTACAGAGTATTGGACAGAAGAGGAGCTACTGTTCTTGTCAGGTTCCTAGAGCAGAGTTGAACAAGATATGGCCCGTGTGTGTAGGAAGCACAGTTCTTTTGTTCTGAGCAAGCTCACTGTTCAGACCCCATAGGAAAAACCGTAGAGTAGAAGAGTGCTCTTTTCTCAAAAGCAGAGTGTATTTCATTAAGACAAGCTAGCGTTTGTTTCCCAGTCCTAAATGGAGTTGAATCACATGTAGTTTCTGATCCTAGGAGCAAGAGTTTTATTCTGGTAAGAAGGGTCACTATTGCGCTCCTATTGTCATACCCAGGGCAAATAGCACTGGCGTCTGTTCCCAGCATGTACAGTGTATTGGACTGAAAAGTATCTACTGTTCTTGTCAGTTTCCTAAGCAGAGTTGAACTAGATATGGCCCTTGTGTGTAGGAAGCACAGTTCTTTTGTTCTGAGCAAGCTCACTGTTCTGGCCCTATAGACAACACTGAAGAGTAGAAGAGTGCTCTTTTCTCAGAAGCAGAGTTTGTTTCTTGTAAGACGAGCTAGCGTTTGTCTCCCAGTCCTAAATGGAGTTGAATCACATGCAGTTTCTGGTCCTATGAGCAAGAGTTGTTTTCTGGTAAGAAGAGTCACTATTGTGCTACCATTGCTATACACAGTGCAAATAGCACTCGCGTCTGCACCCAGCAAGTACAGTGTATTGGACAGAAGAGGAGCTACTGTTCTTGTCAGTTTCCTAAGCAGAGTTGAACTAGATATGGCCCGTGTGTGTGAAGCACAGTTCTTTTGTTCTGAGAAAGCTCAATTTTCGGACCCCGTAGCAAAAACAGTAGAGTAGAAGAGTGCTCTTTTCTCAAAAGCAGAGTGTGTTTCTTGTAAAGCGAGCTGGCGTTTGTTTCCCAGTCCTATATTGAGTTGAATCACATGCAGTTTCTGGTCCTACGAGCAAGAGTTGTTTTCTGGTAAGAAGAGTCACTATTGTGCTCCCATTGTCATACACAGGGCAAATAGCACTGGCGTCTGTTCCCAGCATGTACAGTGTATTGGACTGAAGATGATCTACTGTTCTTGTCAGTTTTCTAAGCAGAGTTGAACTAGATATGGCCCGTGTGTGTAGGAAGCACAGTTCTTTTGTTCTGAGCAAGCTCACTGTTCGGACCCCATAGGAAACACAGTAGAATAGAAGAGTGCTCTTTTCTCAAAACCAGAGTGTGTTTCTTGTAAGGCGAGCTAGCGTTTGTTTCACAGTCCAAAATCGAGTTAAATCACATGCAGTTTCTTGTCCTACGAGCAAGAGTTGTTTTCTGGAAAGGAAAGTCACTATTGTGCTCCATTTGCCATACACAGTGCAAATAGCACTCGCGACTGTTCCCAGCAAGTACAGTGTATTGTACTGAAGAGGAGCTACTGCTCTTGTCAGTTTCCTAAGCAGAGTTGAACTAGATATGGACCGTGTGTGTAGGAAGCACAGTTCTTTTGTTCTGAGCAAGCTCACTGTTCTGGCCCTAAAGGAAACACAGTAGAGTAGAAGAGTGCTATTTTCTCCAACGCAGAGTGTGTTTCTTCTAAGGCGAAATAGTGTTTGTTTCCAAGTCCTAAATGGAGTTGAATCACATGGAGTTTCTAGTCCTACAAGCAAGAGTTGTTTTCTGGTAAGAAGAGTCACTATTGCGCTCCCATTGCCATACACAGGGCAAATAGCACTCGCGTCTGTTCCCAGCATGTACAGTATATTGCACTGAAGAGGATCTACTGTGCTTGTCAGTTACCTATGCAGAGTTGAACTAGAAATGGCCCGTGAATGTAGGAAGCACAGTTCTTTTGTTCTGAGCAAGCTCATTTTTCGGACTCCATAGGAAACACAGTAGAATAGATGAGTGCTCTTTTCTCAAAAGCAGAGTGTGTTTCTTGTAAGGCTAGCTAGTGTTTGTTTCCCAGGCAGAAACAGATTTGACTCTCATGAGTTTCTGGTCCTACGAGAAAGAGTTGTTTTCTGGTAAGAGGAGTCACTATTTCGCTCCCATTGCCATACACAGTGCAAAAAGGACTCGCGTCTGCGACCTGCAAGTACAGTGTATTGGACTGAAGAGGAGCTACAGTTCTTGTCAGTTTTTTAAGCAGAGTTGAACTACATATGGCCCCTTTTGTGTAGGAAGCACAGTTCTTTTGTTCTGAGCAAGCTCACTGTTCTGGCCCTATAGGAAACAGTGTAGAGTAGAAGAGTGCTCTTTTCTCAAAAGCAGAGTGTGTTTGCTTTAAAGCGAACTAGCATTTGTTTCCCAGTCCTAAATGTAGTTGAATCACATGCAGTTTCTGGTCCTACGAGCAAGAGTTGTTTTCTGGTAAGAAGAGTCACTATTGTGCTCCCATTGTCATACACAGGGCAAATAGCACTGGCGTCTGTTCCCAGCATGTACAGTGTATTGGACTGAAGATGATCTACTGTTCTTGTCAGTTTTCTAAGCAGAGTTGAACTAGATATGGCCCGTGTGTGTAGGAAGCACAGTTCTTTTGTTCTGAGCAAGCTCACTGTTCGGACCCCATAGGAAACACAGTAGAATAGAAGAGTGCTCTTTTCTCAAAAGCAGAATGTGTTTCTTGTAAGGCGAGCTAGCGTTTGTTGCCCAGTCAAAAATCGAGTTAAATCACATGCAGTTTCCGGTCCTACGAGTAAGGGATGTTTTCTGGTAAGAAAAGTTTCTATTGTGCTCCCTTTGCCATAAACATTGCAAATAGCACTCGCGTCTGTTCCCAGCAAGTACAGTGTATTGGACTGAAGAGGAGCTACTGTTCTTGTCAGTTTCCTTAGCAGAGTTGAACTACACATGGCCCGTGTGTGTAGGAAGCACAGTTCTTTTGTTCTGAGCAAGCTCACTGTTCTGGCCCTATAGGAAACACAGAAGAGTAGAAGAGTGCTCTTTTCTCAGAAGCAGAGTGTGTTTCTTGTAAGGCGAGCTAACTTATGTTTCCCAGTCTTAAATGGAGTTGAATCACGTGCAGTTTCTGGTCCTACGAGCAAGACTTGTTTTCTGGTAAGAAGAGTCACTATTGTGCTACCATTGCCATACAGTGTGCAAATAGCACTCGCGTCTGTTCCCAGCAAGTACAGTGTATTGGACAGAAGAGGAGCTACTGTTCTTGTCAGTTTCCTAAGCAGAGTTGAACTAGCTATGGCCGGTGTGTGTAGGAAGCACAGTTCTTTTGTTCTGAGCAAGCTCAATTTTTGGACCAAATAGTAAACACAGTAGAGTAGAAGAGTGCTCTTTTCTCAAAAGCAGAGTGTGTTTCTTGTAAGGCGAACTAGCGTTTGTTTCCCAGTCCTAAATGGAGTTGAATCACATGCAGTTTCTGGTCCCACGAGCAAGAGTTGTTTTCTGGTAAGAAGAGTCACTATTGTACTACCATTGCCATACTCAGTGCAAATAGCACTCGCGTCTTTTCCCAGGAAGTACAGTGTATTGGACAGAAGAGGAGCTACTGTTCTTGTCAGTTTCCTAAGCAGAGTTGAACTAGATATGGCCTGTGTGTGTAGGAAGCACAGTTCTTTTGTTCTGAGCAAGCTCACTTTTCTGGCCCTATAGACAACACTGAAGAGTAGAAGAGTGCTCTTTTCTCAGAAGCAGAGTTTGTTTCTTGTAAGGCGATCTAGCGTTTGTCTCCTAGTACTAAATGGAGTTAAATTACATGCAGTTTCTTGTCCTATGAGCAAGAGTTGTTTTCTGGTAAGAAGAGTCACCATTGCGCTCCTATTGCCATACACAGTGCAAACAACACTCGCTACTGTTATTTGCAAGTACAGTGTATTGGACAGAAAAGGAGCTACTGTTCTTGTCAGTTTCCTAAACAGAGTTGAACTAGATATGGCCCGTGTGTGTAGGAAGCACAGTTCTTTTGTTCTGAGCAAGCTCACTGTTCTTGCCGTATAGGAAACACAGAAGAGTAGAAGAGTGCTCTTTTTTCAGAAGCAGAGTGTGTTTTGTGTAAGGCGAGCTAGCGTTTGTTTCCCAGTCCTAAATGGAGTTGAATCACATGCAGTTTCTGGTGCTACGAGAAAGAGTTGTTTTCTGGTAAGAAGAGTCACTATTGTGCTACCATTGCCATACACAGTGCAAATAGCACTCGCGTCTGTTCCCAGCAAGTACAGTGTATTGGACTGAAGAGGAGCTACTATTCTTGCAGTTTCCTAAGCAGAGTTGAACTAGATATGGCCCGTGTGTGTAGGAAGCACAGTTCTTTTGTTCTGAGCAAGCTCACTGTTCAGGCCCTATAGGAAACACAGAAGAGTAGAAGAGTGCTCTTTTTTTCAGAAGCAGAGTGTGTTTCTTGTAAGGCGAGCTAGCGTTTGTTTCCCAGTCCTAAATGGAGTTGAATCACATGCAGTTTCTGGTCCTACGAGCAAGAGTTGTTTTCTGGTAAGAAGAGTCACTATTGTGCTACCATTGCCATACACAGTGCAAATAGCACTCGCGTCTGTTCCCAGCAAGTACAGTGTATTTGACTGAAGAGGAGCTACTGTTCTTGTCAGTTTCCTAAGCAGAGTTGAACTAGATATGGCCCGTGTGTGTGAAGCACAGTTCTTTTGTTCTGAGCAAGCTCAATTTTCGGACCCCGTAGCAAACACAGTAGAGAAGAAGAGTGCTCTTTTCTCAAAAGCAGAGTGTGTTTCTTGTAAGGCTAGCTTGTGTTTGTTTCCCAGTCATAAATGGAGTTGAATCACATACAGTTTTTGGTCCTATGAGCAAGGGATGTTTTCTGGTAAGGAAAGGCACTATTGTGCTCCCTTTGCCATAAACAGTGCAAATAGAATTCGCGTTTGTTCCCAGCAAGTACTGTGTATTGGACTGAAGAGGAGGTACTGTTCTTGTCAGTTTCCTAAGCAGAGTTGAACGATATATGGCCCGTGTGTGTAGGAAGCACAGTTTTTGTTCTGAGCAAGCTCACTGTTCTGGTCCTATAGGAAACACAGAAGAGGAGAAGAGTGCTCTTTTCTCAAAAGCAGAGTGTGTTTCTTGTAAGGTAAGCTAGCATTTGTTTCGCAATCCTAAATGGAGTTGAATTACATGCAGTTCCTTGTCCTATGAGCAAGAGTTGTTTTCTGGTAAGAAGTGTCACTATTGTGCTTCTATTGCCATACACAGTGCAATCAACACTCGCTACTGTTCTTTGCAAGTACAGTGTATTTGACAGAAGAGGAGCTACTGTTCTTGTCAGTTTCCTAAGCAGAGTTGAACTAGATATGGCCCGTGTGTGTAGGAAGCACAGTTCTTTTGTTCTGAGCAAGCTCACTGTTCGGACCCCATAGGAAACACAGTAGAGTAGAAAAGTGCTCTTTTCTCAAAAGCAGAGTGTGTTTCTTGTAAGGCGAGCTAGCGTTTGTTTCCCAGTCCTAAATGGAGTTGAATCACATGCAGTTTCTGATCCTACTGGCAAGAATTGTTTTCTGGTAAGAAGAGAAACTATTGCCCTCCCATTGTCATACACAGGGCAAATAGCACTGGCGTCTGTTCCCAGCATGAACAGTGTATTGGACTGAAGAGGATCTACTGTTCTTGTCAGTTTCCTAAGCCGAGTTGAACTAGATTTAGCCAATGTGTGTTGAAGCACAGTTCTTTTGTTCTGAGCAAGCTCACTCTTTTGCCCCTATAGGAAACACAGTAGAGTAGAAGAGTGCTCTTTTCTCAAAAGCAGACTGTGTTTCTTGTAAGGCGAGCTAGCTTTTGTTTTCCAGTCCTAAATGGAGTTGAATCACATGCAGTTTCTGGTCCTACAAGCAAGAGTTGTTTTCTGGTAAGAAGAGTCACTATTGTGCTCTCTTTGCCATACACAGGGCAAAAAGCACTCGCGTCTCTTCCCAGCAAGTACAGTGTATTGGACTGAAGAGGATCTACTGTTCTTGTCAGTTTCCTAAGCAGAGTTGAACTAGATATGGCCCGTGTGTGTAGGAAGCACAGTTCTTTTGTTCTGAGCAAGCTCACTGTTCTGGCCCTATAGGAAACACAGAAGACTAGAAGCGTGCTCTTTTCTCAGAAGCAGAGTTTGTTTCTTATAAGGCGAGCTAGCGTTTGTTTCCCAGTCCTAAATGGAGTTGAATCACATGCAGTTTCTGGTCCTACGAGCAAGAGTTGTTTTCTGGTAAGAAGAGTCACTATTGTGCTACCATTGCCATACTCAGTGCAAATAGCACTCACGTCTGTTCCCAGCAAGTACAGTGTATTGGACAGAAGAGGAGCTACTGTTCTTGTCAGTTTCCTAAGCAGAGTTGAACTACATATGGCCCGTGTGTGTAGGAAGCACAGTTCTTTTGTTCTGAGCAAGCTCACTGTTCTGTCCCTATAGACAACACTGAAGAGTAGAAGAGTGCTCTTTTCTCAGAAGCAGAGTTTGTTTCTTGTAAGGCGAGCTAGCGTTTGTCTCCCAGTACTAAATGGAGTTGAATTACATGCAGTTTCTTGTCCTATGAGCAAGAGTTGTTTTCTGATAAGAAGAGTCACTAATGCGCTCCTATTGCCATACACTGTGCAAACAACACTCGCTACTGTTCTTTGCAAGTACAGTGTATTGGACAGAAGAGGAGCTACTGTTCTTGTCAGTTTCCTAAGCAGAGTTGAACAAGATATGGCCCGTGTGTGTAGGAAGCACAGTTCTTTTGTTCTGAGCAAGCTCACTGTTTGGACCCCATAGGAAACACCGTAGAGTAGAAGAGTGCTCTTTTCTCAAAAGCAGAGTGTATTTCTTGTAAGGCCAGATAGCATTTGTTTTCCAGTCCTAAATGGAGTTGAATCACATGTAGTTTCTGATCCTGGGAGCAAGAGTTTTTTTCTGGTAAGAAGAGTCACTATTGCGCTCCCATTGTCATACCCAGGCCAAATAGCACTGGCGTCTGTTCCCAGCATGTACAGTGTATTGGACTGAAGAGGATCTACTGTTCTTGTCAGTTTCCTAAGCAGAGTTGAACTAGATATGGCCCGTGTGTGTAGGAAGCACAGTTCTTTGGTTCTGAGCAAGCTCACTCTTCTAGCCTATAGGAAACACAGTAGAGTAGAAGAGTGCTCTTTTCTCAAAAGCAGAGTGTGTTTTTTGTAAAGCGAGCTTGCGTTTATTTCCCAGTCCTAAATGGAGTTGAATCACATGCAGTTTCTAGTCCTACGAGCAAGAGTTGTTTTCTGGAAATGAAAGTCACTATTGTGCTCCCTTTGCCATACACAGTGCAAATAGCACTCGCGACTGTTCCCAGCAAGTACAGTGTATTGGACTGAAGAGGAGCTACTGCTCTTGTCAGTTTCCTAAGCAGAGTTGAACTAGATATGGACCGTGTGTGTAGGAAGCACAGTTCTTTTCTTCTGAGCAAGCTCACTGTTCTGGCCCTATAGGAAACACAGTAGAGTAGAAGAGTGCTCTTTTCTCCAAAGCGAGTTTGTTTCTTCTAAGGCGAAATAGCGTATGTTTCCAAGTCCTAAATGGAGTTGAATCACATGCAGTTTCTGGTCCTACAAGCAAGAGTTGTTTTCTGGTAAGAAGTGTCACTTTTGCACTCCCGTTGCCATACACAGGGCAAATAGCACTCGCGTCTGTTCCCAGCATGTACAGTGTATTGCACTGAAGAGGATCTACTGTTCTTATCAGTTATCTATGCAGAGTTGAACTAGAAATGGCCCGTGAATGTAGGAAGCACAGTTCTTTTGTTCTGAGCAAGCTCATTGTTCGGACTCCATAGGAAACACAGTAGAGTAGAAGAGTGCTCTTTTCTCAAAAGCAGAGTGTGTTTCTTGTAAGGCGAGCTAGCGTTTGTTTCCCAGTCCTAAATGGAATTGAATCACATTCAGTTTCTTATCCTAGGCGCAAGAGTTGTTTTCTGGTAAGAAGAGTCACTATTGTGCTCCCATTGACATACACAGGGCAAATAGCACTGGCGTCTGTTAACAGCATGTACAGTGTATTGGACTGAAGAGGATCTACTGTTCTTGTCAGTTTCCTAAGCAGAGTTGAACTAGATATGGCCCGTGTGTGTAGGAAGCACAGTTCTTTTGTTCTGAGCAAGCTCACTGTTTTGGCCCTATAGGAAACACAGTAGAGTAGAAGAGTGCTCTTTTCTCAAAAGCAGAGTGTGTTTCTTGTAAGGCGAGCTAGTGTTTGTTTCCCAGTCCTAAATGTAGTTGAATCACATGCAGTTTCTGGTCCTACAAGCAAGAGTTGTTTTCTAGGAAGAAGAGTCACTATTGTGCTCCCATTGCCATACACAGGGCAAATAGGACTTGCGTCTGTTCCCAGCAAGTACAGTGTATTGGACTGAAGAGGATCTACTGTTCTTGTCAGTTTCCTAAGCAAAGTTTAACTAGATATGGCCCGTGTGTGTTTAGAAGTACACTTCCTTGTTCTGAGCAACCTCACTCTTCTGGCCCTATAGGAAACACAGTAGAGTAGAAAAGTGCTCTTTTCTCAAAAGCAGAATGTGTTTCTTGTAAGGTGAGCTAGCGTTTGTTTCCCAGTCGTAAATGGAGTTCAATCACATGCAGTTTCTGGTTCTACGAGCAAGAGTTGTTTTATGGTAAGTAGAGTCACTATTGCGCTCCCATTGTCATACACAGGGCAAATAGCACTGGCGTCTGTTCCCAGCATGTAAAGTGTATTGGACTGAAGAGGATCTACTGTTCTTGTCAGTTTCCTAAGCAGAGTTGAACTAGATATGGCCCGTGTGTGTAGGAAGCACAGTTCTTTTGTTCTGAGCTAGCTCACTCTTCTGGCCTATAGGAAACACAGTAGAGTAGAAGAGTGCTCTTTTCTCAAAAGCAGAGTGTGTTTCTTGTACTGCGAGCTTGCGTTTGTTTCCCAGTCTTAAATGGAGTTCAATCACATGCAGTTTCTGGTCCTACAATCAAGAGTTGTTTTCTGGAAAGGAAAGTCACTATTGTGCTCCCTTTGCCATACACAGTGCAAATAGCACTCGCGTCTGTTCCCAGCAAGTACAGTGTATTGGACTGAAGAGGAGCTACTATTCTTGCAGTTTCCTAAGCAGAGTTGAACTAAATATGGCCCCTGTGTGTAGGAAGCACAGTTCTTTTGTTCTGAGCAAGCTCACTGTTCTGGCCCTATAGGAAACACAGAAGAGTAGAAGAGTGCTCTTTTCTCAGAAGCAGATTTTGTTTCTTGTAAGGCGTGCTAGCGTTTGTTTTCCAGTCCTAAATGGAGTTTAATTACATGCAGTTTTTTGTCTTATGAGCAAGAGTTGTTTTCTGGTAAGAAGAGTCACTATTGCGCTCCTATTGCCATACACAGTGCAAACAACACTCGCTATTGTTCTTTGCAAGTACATTGTATTGGACAGAAGAGGAGCTAATGTTCTTGTCAGTTTCCTAAGCAGAGTTGAACTAGATAGGGCCCGTGTGTGTAGGAAGCACAGTTCTTTTGTTCTGAGCAAGGTCACTGTTCGGACCCCATAGGAAACACAGTAGAATAGAAGAGTGCTCTTTTCTCAAAAGCAGAGTGTGTTTCTTGTAAGGCAAGCTAGCGTTTGTTTCCCAGTCAAAAATGGAGTTGAATCACATGCAGTTTCTGGTCCACGAGCAAGGGAAGTTTTCTGGTAAGTTAAGTCACTATTGTGCTCCCTTTGCAATAAACAGTGCAAATAGCACTCGCGTCTCTTCCGAGCAAGGACAGTGTATTCGACAGAAGAGGAGCTACAGTTCTTGACAGTTTCCTAAAAAGTGTTGAACTAGATATGGCCCGCGTGTGTGAAGCACAGTGCTTTTGTTCTGAGCAAGCTCACTGTTCGGACACCATAGTAAACACAGTAGAGTAGAAGAGTGCTCTTTTCTCAAAAGCAGAGTGTGTTTCTTGTAAGGCTAGCTAGTGTTTGTTTCCCAGTCAGAAACGGAGTTGAATCCCATGCAGTTTCTGGTCCTCCGAGCAAGAGTTGTTTTCTGGTAAGAAGAGTCACTATTTCGCTCCCACTGCCATGCACAGGGCAAATACCACTCGCGTCTGCTCCCAGCAAGTACAGTGTATTGGACTGAAGAGGAGCTACTGTTCTTGTCAGTTTCCTAAGCAGAGTTGAACTAGATATAGCTCGTGTGTATACAAAGCACAGTTCTTTTGTTCTGAGCAAGCTCACTGTTCTGGCCCTGTAGGAAACACAGTAGAGTAGAAGAGTGCTCTTTTCTCAAAAGCAGAGTGTGTTTCTTGTAGGGCGAGCTAGCGTTTGTTTCCCAGTCCTAAATGGAGTTGAATCACATGCAGTTTCAGGTCCTATGAGCAAGAGTTGTTTTCTGGTAAGAAGAGTCACTATTGTGCTACCATTGCCATACACAGTGCAAATAGCACTCGCGTCTGTTCCCAGCAAGTACAGTGTATTGGACAGAAGAGGAGCTACTGTTCTTGTCAGTTTCATAAGCAGAGTTGAACTAGATATGGCCTGTGTGTGTAGGAAGCACAGTTCTTTTGTTCTGAGCAAGCTCACTTTTCGGACCCCATAGGAAACACAGTAGAGTAGAAGCGTGCTCTTTTACCAAAAGCAGAGTGTGTTTTTTGTAAGGTGAGCTAGCGTTTCTTTCCCAGTCCTAAATGGAGTTGAATCACATGCAGTTTCTGATCCTAGGAGCAAGAGTTGTTTTCTCGTAAGAAGAGTCACTATTGTGCTCCCATTGTCTTACACAGGGCAAATAGCACTGGCGTCTGTTCCCAGCAAGTACAGTGTATTTGACAGAAGAGGAGCTACAGTTCTTGACAGTTTCCTAAAAAGAGTTGAACTAGATATGTCCCGTGTGTGTGAAGCACAGTTCTTTTGTTCTGAGCAAGCTCACTGTTCGGACACCATAGTAAACACAGTAGAGTAGAAGAGTGCTCTTTTCTCAAAAGCAGAGTGTGTTTCTTGTAAGGCTAGCTAGTGTTTGTTTTCCAGTCAGAAGCGGAGTTGAATCCCATGCAGTTTCTGGTCCTCCGAGCAAGAGTTGTTTTCTGGTAAGAAGAGTCACTATTTCGCTCCCATTGCCATGCACAGGGCAAATAGCACTCGCGTCTGCTCCCAGCAAGTTCAGTGTATTGGACTGAAGAGGAGCTACTGTTCTTGTCAGTTTCCTAAGCAGAGTTGAACTAGATATAGCTCGTGTGTTTAGGATGCACAGTTCTTTTGTTCTGAGCAAGCTCACTGTTCTGGCCCTTTAGGAAACACAGTAGAGTAGAAGAGTGCTCGTTTCTCAAAAGCAGAGTGTGTTTCTTGTAGGGCGAGCTAGCGTTTTTTCCCAGTCCTAAATGGAGTTGAATCACATGCAGTTTCAGGTCCTACGAGCAAGAGTTGTTTTCTGCTAAGAAGAGTCACTATTGTGCTACCATTGCCATACACAGTGCAAATAGCACTCGCGTCTGTTCCCAGCAAGTACAGTGTATTGGACAGAAGAGGAGCTACTGTTCTTGTCAGTTTCATAAGCAGAGTTGAACTAGATATGGCCTGTGTGTGTAGGAAGCACAGTTCTTTTGTTCTGAGCAAGCTCACTTTTCGGACCCCATAGGAAACACAGTAGAGTAGAAGCGTGCTCTTTTACCAAAAGCAGAGTGTGTTTTTTGTAAGGTGAGCTAGCGTTTCTTTCCCAGTCCTAAATGGAGTTGAATCACATGCAGTTTCTGATCCTAGGAGCAAGAGTTGTTTTCTGGTAAGAAGAGTCACTATTGCGCTCCTATTGCCATACACAGTGCAAACAACACTCGCTATTGTTCTTTGCAAGTACATTGTATTGGACAGAAGAGGAGCTAATGTTCTTGTCAGTTTCCTAAGCAGAGTTGAACTAGATAGGGCCCGTGTGTGTAGGAAGCACAGTTCTTTTGTTCTGAGCAAGGTCACTGTTCGGACCCCATAGGAAACACAGTAGAATAGAAGAGTGCTCTTTTCTCAAAAGCAGAGTGTGTTTCTTGTAAGGCAAGCTAGCGTTTGTTTCCCAGTCAAAAATGGAGTTGAATCACATGCAGTTTCTGGTCCACGAGCAAGGGAAGTTTTCTGGTAAGTTAAGTCACTATTGTGCTCCCTTTGCAATAAACAGTGCAAATAGCACTCGCGTCTCTTCCGAGCAAGGACAGTGTATTCGACAGAAGAGGAGCTACAGTTCTTGACAGTTTCCTAAAAAGTGTTGAACTAGATATGGCCCGCGTGTGTGAAGCACAGTTCTTTTGTTCTGAGCAAGCTCACTGTTCGGACACCATAGTAAACACAGTAGAGTAGAAGAGTGCTCTTTTCTCAAAAGCAGAGTGTGTTTCTTGTAAGGCTAGCTAGTGTTTGTTTCCCAGTCAGAAACGGAGTTGAATCCCATGCAGTTTCTGGTCCTCCGAGCAAGAGTTGTTTTCTGGTAAGAAGAGTCACTATTTCGCTCCCACTGCCATGCACAGGGCAAATACCACTCGCGTCTGCTCCCAGCAAGTACAGTGTATTGGACTGAAGAGGAGCTACTGTTCTTGTCAGTTTCCTAAGCAGAGTTGAACTAGATATAGCTCGTGTGTATACAAAGCACAGTTCTTTTGTTCTGAGCAAGCTCACTGTTCTGGCCCTGTAGGAAACACAGTAGAGTAGAAGAGTGCTCGTTTCTCAAAAGCAGAGTGTGTTTCTTGTAGGGCGAGCTAGCGTTTGTTTCCCAGTCCTAAATGGAGTTGAATCACATGCAGTTTCAGGTCCTATGAGCAAGAGTTGTTTTCTGGTAAGAAGAGTCACTATTGTGCTACCATTGCCATACACAGTGCAAATAGCACTCGCGTCTGTTCCCAGCAAGTACAGTGTATTGGACAGAAGAGGAGCTACTGTTCTTGTCAGTTTCATAAGCAGAGTTGAACTAGATATGGCCTGTGTGTGTAGGAAGCACAGTTCTTTTGTTCTGAGCAAGCTCACTTTTCGGACCCCATAGGAAACACAGTAGAGTAGAAGCGTGCTCTTTTACCAAAAGCAGAGTGTGTTTTTTGTAAGGTGAGCTAGCGTTTCTTTCCCAGTCCTAAATGGAGTTGAATCACATGCAGTTTCTGATCCTAGGAGCAAGAGTTGTTTTCTCGTAAGAAGAGTCACTATTGTGCTCCCTTTGTCTTACACAGGGCAAATAGCACTGGCGTCTGTTCCCAGCAAGTACAGTGTATTTGACAGAAGAGGAGCTACAGTTCTTGACAGTTTCCTAAAAAGAGTTGAAGTAGATATGTCCCGTGTGTGTGAAGCACAGTTCTTTTGTTCTGAGCAAGCTCACTGTTCGGACACCATAGTAAACACAGTAGAGTAGAAGAGTGCTCTTTTCTCAAAAGCAGAGTGTGTTTCTTGTAAGGCTAGCTAGTGTTTGTTTTCCAGTCAGAAGCGGAGTTGAATCCCATGCAGTTTCTGGTCCTCCGAGCAAGAGTTGTTTTCTGGTAAGAAGAGTCACTATTTCGCTCCCATTGCCATGCACAGGGCAAATAGCACTCGCGTCTGCTCCCAGCAAGTTCAGTGTATTGGACTGAAGAGGAGCTACTGTTCTTGTCAGTTTCCTAAGCAGAGTTGAACTAGATATAGCTCGTGTGTTTAGGATGCACAGTTCTTTTGTTCTGAGCAAGCTCACTGTTCTGGCCCTTTAGGAAACACAGTAGAGTAGAAGAGTGCTCGTTTCTCAAAAGCAGAGTGTGTTTCTTATAGGGCGAGCTAGCGTTTTTTCCCAGTCCTAAATGGAGTTGAATCACATGCAGTTTCAGGTCCTACGAGCAAGAGTTGTTTTCTGCTAAGAAGAGTCACTATTGTGCTACCATTGCCATACACAGTGCAAATAGCACTCGCGTCTGTTCCCAGCAAGTACAGTGTATTGGACAGAAGAGGAGCTACTGTTCTTGTCAGTTTCATAAGCAGAGTTGAACTAGATATGGCCTGTGTGTGTAGGAAGCACAGTTCTTTTGTTCTGAGCAAGCTCACTTTTCGGACCCCATAGGAAACACAGTAGAGTAGAAGCGTGCTCTTTTACCAAAAGCAGAGTGTGTTTTTTGTAAGGTGAGCTAGCGTTTCTTTCCCAGTCCTAAATGGAGTTGAATCACATGCAGTTTCTGATCCTAGGAGCAAGAGTTGTTTTCTGGTAAGAAGAGTCACTATTGTGCTCCCATTGTCTTACACAGGGCAAATAGCACTGGCGTCTGTTGCCAGCATGTACAGTGTATTAGACTGAAGAGGATCTACTGTTCTTGTCAGTTTCCTAAGCAGAGTTGAACTAGATATAGCCCATGTGTGTAAAAAGCACAGTTCTTTTGTTCTGAGCAAGGTCACTGTTCTGGCCCTATAGGAAACACAGAAGAGTAGAAGAGTGCGCTTTCCTCAGAAGCAGAGTGTGTTTCTAGTAAGGCGAGCTAGTGTTTGTTTCCCAGTCCTAAATGGAGTTGAATCACATGCAGTTTCTGGTCCTACGAGCAAGACTTGTTTTCTGGTAAGAAGAGTCACTATTGGGCTACCATTGCCATACACAGTGGAAATAGCACTCACTTCTGCTCCCAGCAAGTACTGTGTATTGGACTGAAGAGGAGCTACTGTTCTTGTCAGTTTCCTAAGCAGAGTTGAACGAGATATGGCCCGTGTGTGTAGGAACCACAGTTCTTTTGTTCTGAGCAAGCTCACTGTTCTGGTCCTTTAGGAAACACAGAAGAGTAGAAGAGTGCTCTTTTCTCAAAAGCAGAGTGTGTTTCTTGTAAGGTGAGCTAGCATTTGTTTCCCAGTCCTAAATGGAGTTGAATTACATGAAGTTTCTGGTCCTATGAGCAAGAGTTGTTTTCTGGAAAGGAAAGTCACTATTGTGCTCCCTTTGCTATACACAGTGCAAATAGCACTCGCGTCTGTTCCCAGCAAGTACAGTGTATTGGACTGAAGAGGAGCTACTGCTCTTGTCAGTTTCCTAAGCAGAGTTGAACTAGATATGGCCCGTGTGTGTGAAGCACAGTTCTTTTGTTCTGAGCAAGCTCAATTTTCGGACCCCGTAGCAAACACAGTAGAGAAGAAGAGTGCTCTTTTCTCAAAAGCAGAGTGTGTTTCTTGTAAGGCTAGCTTGTGTTTGTTTCCCAGTCCTAAATGGAGTTGAATCACATACAGTTTTTGGTCCTATGAGCAAGGGATGTTTTCTGGTAAGGAAAGGCACTATTGTGCTCCCTTTGCCATAAACAGTGCAAATAGAATTCGCGTTTGTTCCCAGCAAGTACTGTGTATTGGACTGAAGAGGAGGTACTGTTCTTGTCAGTTTCCTAAGCAGAGTTGAACGATATATGGCCCGTGTGTGTAGGAAGCACAGTTTTTGTTCTGAGCAAGCTCACTGTTCTGGTCCTATAGGAAACACAGAAGAGGAGAAGAGTGCTCTTTTCTCAAAAGCAGAGTGTGTTTCTTGTAAGGTAAGCTAGCATTTGTTTCGCAATCCTAAATGGAGTTGAATTACATGCAGTTCCTTGTCCTATGAGCAAGAGTTGTTTTCTGGTAAGAAGTGTCACTATTGTGCTTCTATTGCCATACACAGTGCAATCAACACTCGCTACTGTTCTTTGCAAGTACAGTGTATTTGACAGAAGAGGAGCTACTGTTCTTGTCAGTTTCCTAAGCAGAGTTGAACTAGATATGGCCCGTGTGTGTAGGAAGCACAGTTCTTTTGTTCTGAGCAAGCTCACTGTTCGGACCCCATAGGAAACACAGTAGAGTAGAAAAGTGCTCTTTTCTCAAAAGCAGAGTGTGTTTCTTGTAAGGCGAGCTAGCGTTTGTTTCCCAGTCCTAAATGGAGTTGAATCACATGCAGTTTCTGATCCTACTGGCAAGAATTGTTTTCTGGTAAGAAGAGAAACTATTGCCCTCCCATTGTCATACACAGGGCAAATAGCACTGGCGTCTGTTCCCAGCATGAACAGTGTATTGGACTGAAGAGGATCTACTGTTCTTGTCAGTTTCCTAAGCCGAGTTGAACTAGATTTAGCCAATGTGTGTTGAAGCACAGTTCTTTTGTTCTGAGCAAGCTCACTCTTTTGCCCCTATAGGAAACACAGTAGAGTAGAAGAGTGCTCTTTTCTCAAAAGCAGACTGTGTTTCTTGTAAGGCGAGCTAGCTTTTGTTTTCCAGTCCTAAATGGAGTTGAATCACATGCAGTTTCTGGTCCTACAAGCAAGAGTTGTTTTCTGGTAAGAAGAGTCACTATTGTGCTCTCTTTGCCATACACAGGGCAAAAAGCACTCGCGTCTCTTCCCAGCAAGTACAGTGTATTGGACTGAAGAGGATCTACTGTTCTTGTCAGTTTCCTAAGCAGAGTTGAACTAGATATGGCCCGTGTGTGTAGGAAGCACAGTTCTTTTGTTCTGAGCAAGCTCACTGTTCTGGCCCTATAGGAAACACAGAAGACTAGAAGCGTGCTCTTTTCTCAGAAGCAGAGTTTGTTTCTTATAAGGCGAGCTAGCGTTTGTTTCCCAGTCCTAAATGGAGTTGAATCACATGCAGTTTCTGGTCCTACGAGCAAGAGTTGTTTTCTGGTAAGAAGAGTCACTATTGTGCTACCATTGCCATACTCAGTGCAAATAGCACTCACGTCTGTTCCCAGCAAGTACAGTGTATTGGACAGAAGAGGAGCTACTGTTCTTGTCAGTTTCCTAAGCAGAGTTGAACTACATATGGCCCGTGTGTGTAGGAAGCACAGTTCTTTTGTTCTGAGCAAGCTCACTGTTCTGTCCCTATAGACAACACTGAAGAGTAGAAGAGTGCTCTTTTCTCAGAAGCAGAGTTTGTTTCTTGTAAGGCGAGCTAGCGTTTGTCTCCCAGTACTAAATGGAGTTGAATTACATGCAGTTTCTTGTCCTATGAGCAAGAGTTGTTTTCTGATAAGAAGAGTCACTAATGCGCTCCTATTGCCATACACTGTGCAAACAACACTCGCTACTGTTCTTTGCAAGTACAGTGTATTGGACAGAAGAGGAGCTACTGTTCTTGTCAGTTTCCTAAGCAGAGTTGAACAAGATATGGCCCGTGTGTGTAGGAAGCACAGTTCTTTTGTTCTGAGCAAGCTCACTGTTTGGACCCCATAGGAAACACCGTAGAGTAGAAGAGTGCTCTTTTCTCAAAAGCAGAGTGTATTTCTTGTAAGGCCAGATAGCATTTGTTTTCCAGTCCTAAATGGAGTTGAATCACATGCAGTTTCTGATCCTGGGAGCAAGAGTTTTTTTCTGGTAAGAAGAGTCACTATTGCGCTCCCATTGTCATACCCAGGCCAAATAGCACTGGCGTCTGTTCCCAGCATGTACAGTGTATTGGACTGAAGAGGATCTACTGTTCTTGTCAGTTTCCTAAGCAGAGTTGAACTAGATATGGCCCGTGTGTGTAGGAAGCACAGTTCTTTGGTTCTGAGCAAGCTCACTCTTCTAGCCTATAGGAAACACAGTAGAGTAGAAGAGTGCTCTTTTCTCAAAAGCAGAGTGTGTTTTTTGTAAAGCGAGCTTGCGTTTATTTCCCAGTCCTAAATGGAGTTGAATCACATGCAGTTTCTAGTCCTACGAGCAAGAGTTGTTTTCTGGAAAGGAAAGTCACTATTGTGCTCCCTTTGCCATACACAGTGCAAATAGCACTCGCGACTGTTCCCAGCAAGTACAGTGTATTGGACTGAAGAGGAGCTACTGCTCTTGTCAGTTTCCTAAGCAGAGTTGAACTAGATATGGACCGTGTGTGTAGGAAGCACAGTTCTTTTCTTCTGAGCAAGCTCACTGTTCTGGCCCTATAGGAAACACAGTAGAGTAGAAGAGTGCTCTTTTCTCCAAAGCGAGTTTGTTTCTTCTAAGGCGAAATAGCGTATGTTTCCAAGTCCTAAATGGAGTTGAATCACATGCAGTTTCTGGTCCTACAAGCAAGAGTTGTTTTCTGGTAAGAAGTGTCACTTTTGCACTCCCATTGCCATACACAGGGCAAATAGCACTCGCGTCTGTTCCCAGCATGTACAGTGTATTGCACTGAAGAGGATCTACTGTTCTTATCAGTTATCTATGCAGAGTTGAACTAGAAATGGCCCGTGAATGTAGGAAGCACAGTTCTTTTGTTCTGAGCAAGCTCATTGTTCGGACTCCATAGGAAACACAGTAGAGTAGAAGAGTGCTCTTTTCTCAAAAGCAGAGTGTGTTTCTTGTAAGGCGAGCTAGCGTTTGTTTCCCAGTCCTAAATGGAATTGAATCACATTCAGTTTCTTATCCTAGGCGCAAGAGTTGTTTTCTGGTAAGAAGAGTCACTATTGTGCTCCCATTGACATACACAGGGCAAATAGCACTGGCGTCTGTTAACAGCATGTACAGTGTATTGGACTGAAGAGGATCTACTGTTCTTGTCAGTTTCCTAAGCAGAGTTGAACTAGATATGGCCCGTGTGTGTAGGAAGCACAGTTCTTTTGTTCTGAGCAAGCTCACTGTTTTGGCCCTATAGGAAACACAGTAGAGTAGAAGAGTGCTCTTTTCTCAAAAGCAGAGTGTGTTTCTTGTAAGGCGAGCTAGTGTTTGTTTCCCAGTCCTAAATGTAGTTGAATCACATGCAGTTTCTGGTCCTACAAGCAAGAGTTGTTTTCTAGGAAGAAGAGTCACTATTGTGCTCCCATTGCCATACACAGGGCAAATAGGACTTGCGTCTGTTCCCAGCAAGTACAGTGTATTGGACTGAAGAGGATCTACTGTTCTTGTCAGTTTCCTAAGCAAAGTTTAACTAGATATGGCCCGTGTGTGTTTAGAAGTACACTTCTTTGTTCTGAGCAACCTCACTCTTCTGGCCCTATAGGAAACACAGTAGAGTAGAAAAGTGCTCTTTTCTCAAAAGCAGAATGTGTTTCTTGTAAGGTGAGCTAGCGTTTGTTTCCCAGTCGTAAATGGAGTTCAATCACATGCAGTTTCTGGTTCTACGAGCAAGAGTTGTTTTATGGTAAGTAGAGTCACTATTGCGCTCCCATTGTCATACACAGGGCAAATAGCACTGGCGTCTGTTCCCAGCATGTAAAGTGTATTGGACTGAAGAGGATCTACTGTTCTTGTCAGTTTCCTAAGCAGAGTTGAACTAGATATGGCCCGTGTGTGTAGGAAGCACAGTTCTTTTGTTCTGAGCTAGCTCACTCTTCTGGCCTATAGGAAACACAGTAGAGTAGAAGAGTGCTCTTTTCTCAAAAGCAGAGTGTGTTTCTTGTACTGCGAGCTTGCGTTTGTTTCCCAGTCTTAAATGGAGTTCAATCACATGCAGTTTCTGGTCCTACAATCAAGAGTTGTTTTCTGGAAAGGAAAGTCACTATTGTGCTCCCTTTGCCATACACAGTGCAAATAGCACTCGCGTCTGTTCCCAGCAAGTACAGTGTATTGGACTGAAGAGGAGCTACTATTCTTGCAGTTTCCTAAGCAGAGTTGAACTAAATATGGCCCGTGTGTGTAGGAAGCACAGTTCTTTTGTTCTGAGCAAGCTCACTGTTCTGGCCCTATAGGAAACACAGAAGAGTAGAAGAGTGCTCTTTTCTCAGAAGCAGATTTTGTTTCTTGTAAGGCGTGCTAGCGTTTGTTTTCCAGTCCTAAATGGAGTTTAATTACATGCAGTTTCTTGTCTTATGAGCAAGAGTTGTTTTCTGGTAAGAAGAGTCACTATTGCGCTCCTATTGCCATACACAGTGCAAACAACACTCGCTATTGTTCTTTGCAAGTACATTGTATTGGACAGAAGAGGAGCTAATGTTCTTGTCAGTTTCCTAAGCAGAGTTGAACTAGATAGGGCCCGTGTGTGTAGGAAGCACAGTTCTTTTGTTCTGAGCAAGGTCACTGTTCGGACCCCATAGGAAACACAGTAGAATAGAAGAGTGCTCTTTTCTCAAAAGCAGAGTGTGTTTCTTGTAAGGCAAGCTAGCGTTTGTTTCCCAGTCAAAAATGGAGTTGAATCACATGCAGTTTCTGGTCCACGAGCAAGGGAAGTTTTCTGGTAAGTTAAGTCACTATTGTGCTCCCTTTGCAATAAACAGTGCAAATAGCACTCGCGTCTCTTCCGAGCAAGGACAGTGTATTCGACAGAAGAGGAGCTACAGTTCTTGACAGTTTCCTAAAAAGTGTTGAACTAGATATGGCCCGCGTGTGTGAAGCACAGTGCTTTTGTTCTGAGCAAGCTCACTGTTCGGACACCATAGTAAACACAGTAGAGTAGAAGAGTGCTCTTTTCTCAAAAGCAGAGTGTGTTTCTTGTAAGGCTAGCTAGTGTTTGTTTCCCAGTCAGAAACGGAGTTGAATCCCATGCAGTTTCTGGTCCTCCGAGCAAGAGTTGTTTTCTGGTAAGAAGAGTCACTATTTCGCTCCCACTGCCATGCACAGGGCAAATACCACTCGCGTCTGCTCCCAGCAAGTACAGTGTATTGGACTGAAGAGGAGCTACTGTTCTTGTCAGTTTCCTAAGCAGAGTTGAACTAGATATAGCTCGTGTGTATACAAAGCACAGTTCTTTTGTTCTGAGCAAGCTCACTGTTCTGGCCCTGTAGGAAACACAGTAGAGTAGAAGAGTGCTCGTTTCTCAAAAGCAGAGTGTGTTTCTTGTAGGGCGAGCTAGCGTTTGTTTCCCAGTCCTAAATGGAGTTGAATCACATGCAGTTTCAGGTCCTATGAGGCAAGAGTTGTTTTCTGGTAAGAAGAGTCACTATTGTGCTACCATTGCCATACACAGTGCAAATAGCACTCGCGTCTGTTCCCAGCAAGTACAGTGTATTGGACAGAAGAGGAGCTACTGTTCTTGTCAGTTTATAAGCAGAGTTGAACTAGATATGGCCTGTGTGTGTAGGAAGCACAGTTCTTTTGTTCTGAGCAAGCTCACTTTTCGGACCCCATAGGAAACACAGTAGAGTAGAAGCGTGCTCTTTTACCAAAAGCAGAGTGTGTTTTTTGTAAGGTGAGCTAGCGTTTCTTTCCCAGTCCTAAATGGAGTTGAATCACATGCAGTTTCTGATCCTAGGAGCAAGAGTTGTTTTCTCGTAAGAAGAGTCACTATTGTGCTCCCATTGTCTTACACAGGGCAAATAGCACTGGCGTCTGTTCCCAGCAAGTACAGTGTATTTGACAGAAGAGGAGCTACAGTTCTTGACAGTTTCCTAAAAAGAGTTGAACTAGATATGTCCCGTGTGTGTGAAGCACAGTTCTTTTGTTCTGAGCAAGCTCACTGTTCGGACACCATAGTAAACACAGTAGAGTAGAAGAGTGCTCTTTTCTCAAAAGCAGAGTGTGTTTCTTGTAAGGCTAGCTAGTGTTTGTTTTCCAGTCAGAAGCGGAGTTGAATCCCATGCAGTTTCTGGTCCTCCGAGCAAGAGTTGTTTTCTGGTAAGAAGAGTCACTATTTCGCTCCCATTGCCATGCACAGGGCAAATAGCACTCGCGTCTGCTCCCAGCAAGTTCAGTGTATTGGACTGAAGAGGAGCTACTGTTCTTGTCAGTTTCCTAAGCAGAGTTGAACTAGATATAGCTCGTGTGTTTAGGATGCACAGTTCTTTTGTTCTGAGCAAGCTCACTGTTCTGGCCCTTTAGGAAACACAGTAGAGTAGAAGAGTGCTCGTTTCTCAAAAGCAGAGTGTGTTTCTTGTAGGGCGAGCTAGCGTTTTTTCCCAGTCCTAAATGGAGTTGAATCACATGCAGTTTCAGGTCCTACGAGCAAGAGTTGTTTTCTGCTAAGAAGAGTCACTATTGTGCTACCATTGCCATACACAGTGCAAATAGCACTCGCGTCTGTTCCCAGCAAGTACAGTGTATTGGACAGAAGAGGAGCTACTGTTCTTGTCAGTTTCATAAGCAGAGTTGAACTAGATATGGCCTGTGTGTGTAGGAAGCACAGTTCTTTTGTTCTGAGCAAGCTCACTTTTCGGACCCCATAGGAAACACAGTAGAGTAGAAGCGTGCTCTTTTACCAAAAGCAGAGTGTGTTTTTTGTAAGGTGAGCTAGCGTTTCTTTCCCAGTCCTAAATGGAGTTGAATCACATGCAGTTTCTGATCCTAGGAGCAAGAGTTGTTTTCTGGTAAGAAGAGTCACTATTGCGCTCCTATTGCCATACACAGTGCAAACAACACTCGCTATTGTTCTTTGCAAGTACATTGTATTGGACAGAAGAGGAGCTAATGTTCTTGTCAGTTTCCTAAGCAGAGTTGAACTAGATAGGGCCCGTGTGTGTAGGAAGCACAGTTCTTTTGTTCTGAGCAAGGTCACTGTTCGGACCCCATAGTAAACACAGTAGAATAGAAGAGTGCTCTTTTCTCAAAAGCAGAGTGTGTTTCTTGTAAGGCAAGCTAGCGTTTGTTTCCCAGTCAAAAATGGAGTTGAATCACATGCAGTTTCTGGTCCACGAGCAAGGGAAGTTTTCTGGTAAGTTAAGTCACTATTGTGCTCCCTTTGCAATAAACAGTGCAAATAGCACTCGCGTCTCTTCCGAGCAAGGACAGTGTATTCGACAGAAGAGGAGCTACAGTTCTTGACAGTTTCCTAAAAAGTGTTGAACTAGATATGGCCCGCGTGTGTGAAGCACAGTTCTTTTGTTCTGAGCAAGCTCACTGTTCGGACACCATAGTAAACACAGTAGAGTAGAAGAGTGCTCTTTTCTCAAAAGCAGAGTGTGTTTCTTGTAAGGCTAGCTAGTGTTTGTTTCCCAGTCAGAAACGGAGTTGAATCCCATGCAGTTTCTGGTCCTCCGAGCAAGAGTTGTTTTCTGGTAAGAAGAGTCACTATTTCGCTCCCACTGCCATGCACAGGGCAAATACCACTCGCGTCTGCTCCCAGCAAGTACAGTGTATTGGACTGAAGAGGAGCTACTGTTCTTGTCAGTTTCCTAAGCAGAGTTGAACTAGATATAGCTCGTGTGTATACAAAGCACAGTTCTTTTGTTCTGAGCAAGCTCACTGTTCTGGCCCTGTAGGAAACACAGTAGAGTAGAAGAGTGCTCGTTTCTCAAAAGCAGAGTGTGTTTCTTGTAGGGCGAGCTAGCGTTTGTTTCCCAGTCCTAAATGGAGTTGAATCACATGCAGTTTCAGGTCCTATGAGCAAGAGTTGTTTTCTGGTAAGAAGAGTCACTATTGTGCTACCATTGCCATACACAGTGCAAATAGCACTCGCGTCTGTTTCCCAGCAAGTACAGTGTATTGGACAGAAGAGGAGCTACTGTTCTTGTCAGGTTCATAAGCAGAGTTGAACTAGATATGGCCTGTGTGTGTAGGAAGCACAGTTCTTTTGTTCTGAGCAAGCTCACTTTTCGGACCCCATAGGAAACACAGTAGAGTAGAAGCGTGCTCTTTTACCAAAAGCAGAGTGTGTTTTTTGTAAGGTGAGCTAGCGTTTCTTTCCCAGTCCTAAATGGAGTTGAATCACATGCAGTTTCTGATCCTAGGAGCAAGAGTTGTTTTCTCGTAAGAAGAGTCACTATTGTGCTCCCATTGTCTTACACAGGGCAAATAGCACTGGCGTCTGTTCCCAGCAAGTACAGTGTATTTGACAGAAGAGGAGCTACAGTTCTTGACAGTTTCCTAAAAAGAGTTGAACTAGATATGTCCCGTGTGTGTGAAGCACAGTTCTTTTGTTCTGAGCAAGCTCACTGTTCGGACACCATAGTAAACACAGTAGAGTAGAAGAGTGCTCTTTTCTCAAAAGCAGAGTGTGTTTTCTTGTAAGGCTAGCTAGTGTTTGTTTTCCAGTCAGAAGCGGAGTTGAATCCCATGCAGTTTCTGGTCCTCCGAGCAAGAGTTGTTTTCTGGTAAGAAGAGTCACTATTTCGCTCCCATTGCCATGCACAGGGCAAATAGCACTCGCGTCTGCTCCCAGCAAGTTCAGTGTATTGGACTGAAGAGGAGCTACTGTTCTTGTCAGTTTCCTAAGCAGAGTTGAACTAGATATAGCTCGTGTGTTTAGGATGCACAGTTCTTTTGTTCTGAGCAAGCTCACTGTTCTGGCCCTTTAGGAAACACAGTAGAGTAGAAGAGTGCTCGTTTCTCAAAAGCAGAGTGTGTTTCTTGTAGGGCGAGCTAGCGTTTTTTCCCAGTCCTAAATGGAGTTGAATCACATGCAGTTTCAGGTCCTACGAGCAAGAGTTGTTTTCTGCTAAGAAGAGTCACTATTGTGCTACCATTGCCATACACAGTGCAAATAGCACTCGCGTCTGTTCCCAGCAAGTACAGTGTATTGGACAGAAGAGGAGCTACTGTTCTTGTCAGTTTCATAAGCAGAGTTGAACTAGATATGGCCTGTGTGTGTAGGAAGCACAGTTCTTTTGTTCTGAGCAAGCTCACTTTTCGGACCCCATAGGAAACACAGTAGAGTAGAAGCGTGCTCTTTTACCAAAAGCAGAGTGTGTTTTTTGTAAGGTGAGCTAGCGTTTCTTTCCCAGTCCTAAATGGAGTTGAATCACATGCAGTTTCTGATCCTAGGAGCAAGAGTTGTTTTCTGGTAAGAAGAGTCACTATTGCGCTCCTATTGCCATACACAGTGCAAACAACACTCGCTATTGTTCTTTGCAAGTACATTGTATTGGACAGAAGAGGAGCTAATGTTCTTGTCAGTTTCCTAAGCAGAGTTGAACTAGATAGGGCCCGTGTGTGTAGGAAGCACAGTTCTTTTGTTCTGAGCAAGGTCACTGTTCGGACCCCATAGGAAACACAGTAGAATAGAAGAGTGCTCTTTTCTCAAAAGCAGAGTGTGTTTCTTGTAAGGCAAGCTAGCGTTTGTTTCCAGTCAAAAATGGAGTTGAATCACATGCAGTTTCTGGTCCACGAGCAAGGGAAGTTTTCTGGTAAGTTAAGTCACTATTGTGCTCCCTTTGCAATAAACAGTGCAAATAGCACTCGCGTCTCTTCCGAGCAAGGACAGTGTATTCGACAGAGAGGAGCTACAGTTCTTGACAGTTTCCTAAAAAGTGTTGAACTAGATATGGCCCGCGTGTGTGAAGCACAGTTCTTTTGTTCTGAGCAAGCTCACTGTTCGGACACCATAGTAAACACAGTAGAGTAGAAGAGTGCTCTTTTCTCAAAAGCAGAGTGTGTTTCTTGTAAGGCTAGCTAGTGTTTGTTTCCCAGTCAGAAACGGAGTTGAATCCCATGCAGTTTCTGGTCCTCCGAGCAAGAGTTGTTTTCTGGTAAGAAGAGTCACTATTTCGCTCCCACTGCCATGCACAGGGCAAATACCACTCGCGTCTGCTCCCAGCAAGTACAGTGTATTGGACTGAAGAGGAGCTACTGTTCTTGTCAGTTTCCTAAGCAGAGTTGAACTAGATATAGCTCGTGTGTATACAAAGCACAGTTCTTTTGTTCTGAGCAAGCTCACTGTTCTGGCCCTGTAGGAAACACAGTAGAGTAGAAGAGTGCTCGTTTCTCAAAAGCAGAGTGTGTTTCTTGTAGGGCGAGCTAGCGTTTGTTTCCCAGTCCTAAATGGAGTTGAATCACATGCAGTTTCAGGTCCTATGAGCAAGAGTTGTTTTCTGGTAAGAAGAGTCACTATTGTGCTACCATTGCCATACACAGTGCAAATAGCACTCGCGTCTGTTCCCAGCAAGTACAGTGTATTGGACAGAAGAGGAGCTACTGTTCTTGTCAGTTTCATAAGCAGAGTTGAACTAGATATGGCCTGTGTGTGTAGGAAGCACAGTTCTTTTGTTCTGAGCAAGCTCACTTTTCGGACCCCATAGGAAACACAGTAGAGTAGAAGCGTGCTCTTTTACCAAAAGCAGAGTGTGTTTTTTGTAAGGTGAGCTAGCGTTTCTTTCCCAGTCCTAAATGGAGTTGAATCACATGCAAGTTTCTGATCCTAGGAGCAAGAGTTGTTTTCTCGTAAGAAGAGTCACTATTGTGCTCCCTTTGTCTTACACAGGGCAAATAGCACTGGCGTCTGTTCCCAGCAAGTACAGTGTATTTGACAGAAGAGGAGCTACAGTTCTTGACAGTTTCCTAAAAAGAGTTGAACTAGATATGTCCCGTGTGTGTGAAGCACAGTTCTTTTGTTCTGAGCAAGCTCACTGTTCGGACACCATAGTAAACACAGTAGAGTAGAAGAGTGCTCTTTTCTCAAAAGCAGAGTGTGTTTCTTGTAAGGCTAGCTAGTGTTTGTTTTCCAGTCAGAAGCGGAGTTGAATCCCATGCAGTTTCTGGTCCTCCGAGCAAGAGTTGTTTTCTGGTAAGAAGAGTCACTATTTTCGCTCCCATTGCCATGCACAGGGCAAATAGCACCGCGTCTGCTCCCAGCAAGTTCAGTGTATTGGACTGAAGAGGAGCTACTGTTCTTGTCAGTTTCCTAAGCAGAGTTGAACTAGATATAGCTCGTGTGTTTAGGATGCACAGTTCTTTTGTTCTGAGCAAGCTCACTGTTCTGGCCCTTTAGGAAACACAGTAGAGTAGAAGAGTGCTCGTTTCTCAAAAGCAGAGTGTGTTTCTTGTAGGGCGAGCTAGCGTTTTTTCCCAGTCCTAAATGGAGTTGAATCACATGCAGTTTCAGGTCCTACGAGCAAGAGTTGTTTTCTGCTAAGAAGAGTCACTATTGTGCTACCATTGCCATACACAGTGCAAATAGCACTCGCGTCTGTTCCCAGCAAGTACAGTGTATTGGACAGAAGAGGAGCTACTGTTCTTGTCAGTTTCATAAGCAGAGTTGAACTAGATATGGCCTGTGTGTGTAGGAAGCACAGTTCTTTTGTTCTGAGCAAGCTCACTTTTCGGACCCCATAGGAAACACAGTAGAGTAGAAGCGTGCTCTTTTACCAAAAGCAGAGTGTGTTTTTTGTAAGGTGAGCTAGCGTTTCTTTCCCAGTCCTAAATGGAGTTGAATCACATGCAGTTTCTGATCCTAGGAGCAAGAGTTGTTTTCTGGTAAGAAGAGTCACTATTGTGCTCCCATTGTCTTACACAGGGCAAATAGCACTGGCGTCTGTTGCCAGCATGTACAGTGTATTAGACTGAAGAGGATCTACTGTTCTTGTCAGTTTCCTAAGCAGAGTTGAACTAGATATAGCCCATGTGTGTAAAAAGCACAGTTCTTTTGTTCTGAGCAAGGTCACTGTTCTGGCCCTATAGAAAACACAGAAGAGTAGAAGAGTGCGCTTTCCTCAGAAGCAGAGTGTGTTTCTAGTAAGGCGAGCTAGTGTTTGTTTCCCAGTCCTAAATGGAGTTGAATCACATGCAGTTTCTGGTCCTACGAGCAAGACTTGTTTTCTGGTAAGAAGAGTCACTATTGGGCTACCATTGCCATACACAGTGGAAATAGCACTCACTTCTGATCCCAGCAAGTACTGTGTATTGGACTGAAGAGGAGCTACTGTTCTTGTCAGTTTCCTAAGCAGAGTTGAACGAGATATGGCCCGTGTGTGTAGGAACCACAGTTCTTTTGTTCTGAGCAAGCTCACTGTTCTGGTCCTTTAGGAAACACAGAAGAGTAGAAGAGTGCTCTTTTCTCAAAAGCAGAGTGTGTTTCTTGTAAGGTGAGCTAGCATTTGTTTCCCAGTCCTAAATGGAGTTGAATTACATGAAGTTTCTGGTCCTATGAGCAAGAGTTGTTTTCTGGAAAGGAAAGTCACTATTGTGCTCCCTTTGCTATACACAGTGCAAATAGCACTCGCGTCTGTTCCCAGCAAGTACAGTGTATTGGACTGAAGAGGAGCTACTGCTCTTGTCAGTTTCCTAAGCAGAGTTGAACTAGATATGGCCCGTGTGTGTAGGAAGCACAGTTCTTTGTTCGGAGCAAGCTCACTGTTCGGACTCCATAGGAAAAAGGGTAGAATAGAAGAGTGCTCTTTACTCAAAAGCAGAGTGTGTTTCTTGTAAGGCGAGCTAGTGTTTGTTTCCCAGTCCTAAATGGAGTTGAATCACATGCAATTTTTGGTCCTACGATCAAGAGTTGTTTTCTGGTAAATAGAGTCACGATTGCCCTCCCATTGTCATACACAGGGCAAATAGCACTGGCGTCTGTTCCCAGCATGTACAGTGTATTGGACTGAAGATGATCTACTGTTCTTGTCAGTTTCCTAAGCAGAGTTGAAGTAGATATGGCCCGTGTGCTTAGGAAGCACAGTTCTTTTGTTCTGAGCAAGCTCACTGTTCGGACCCCATAGGAAACACAGTAGAATAGAAGAGTGCTCTTTTTTCAAAAGCAGAGTGTGTTTCTTGTAAGGCGAGCTAGCGTTTGTTTCCCAGTCCAAAATGGAGTTGAATCACATGCATTTTCTGGTCCTACGAGCAAGGGATGTTTTCTGGTAAGGATAGTCACTATTGTGCTCCCTTTGCCATAAACAGTGCAAATAGCTCTCACGTCTTTCCCAGCAAGTACAGTGTATTGGACTGAAGAGGAGCTAGTGTTCTTGTCAGTTTCCTAAGCAGAGTTTTAACTAGATATGGCCCGTGTGTGTAGGAAGCACAGTTCTTTTGTTCTGAGCAAGCTCACTGTTCTGGCCCTATAGGAAACACAGAAGAGTAGAAGAGTGCTCTTTTCTCAGAAGCAGAGTTTGTTTCTTGTAAGGCGTGCTAGCGTTTGTTTCCCAGTCCTAAATGGAGTTGAATTACATGCAGTTTCTTGCCTTATGAGCAAGAGTTGTTTTCTGGTAAGAAGAGTCACTATCGCGCTCCTATTGCCATACACAGTGCAAACAACACTCGCTACTGTTCTTTGCAATTACATTGTATTGGACAGAAGAGGAGCTAATGTTCTTGTCAGTTTCCTAAGCAGAGTTGAACTAGATATGGCCCGTGTGTGTAGGAAGCACAGTTCTTTTATTCTGAGCAAGCTCACTGTTCTGGCCCCATAGGAAACACAGAAGAGTAGAAGAGTGCTCTTTTCTCAGAAGCAGAGTTTGTTTCTTGTAAGACGAGCTAGTGTTTGTTTCCCAGTCCTAAATGATGTTGAATCACATGCAGTTTCTGGTCCTACGAGCAAGACTTGTTTTCTGGTAAGAAGAGTCACTATTGGGCTACCATTGCCATACACAGTGCAAATAGCACTCGCGTCTGTTCCCAGCAAGTACAGTGTATTCGACAGAAGAGGAGCTACAGTTCCTGTCAGTTTCCTAAGGAGAGTTGAACTAGATATGGCCCGAGTGTGTGAAGCACAGTTCTTCTGTTCTGAGCAAGCTCACTGTTCAGACACCATAGTAAACACAGTAGAGTAGAAGAGTGCTCTTTTCTCAAAAGCAGAGTGTGTTTCTTGTAAGGCTAGATAGTGTTTGTTTCCCAGTCAGAAACGGAGTTGAATCCCATGCAGTTTCTGGTCCTACGAGCAAGAGTTGTTTTCTGGTAAGAAGAGTCACTATTTCGCTCCCATTGCCATGCACAGGGCAAATAGCACTCGCGTCTGCTCCCAGCAAGTACAGTGTATTGGACTGAAGAGGAGCTACTGTTCTTGTCAGTTTCCTAAGCAAAGTTGAACTAGATATAGCCGTTTGTGTACAAAGCACAGTTCTTTTGTTCTGAGCAAGCTCACTGTTCTGGCCCTGTAGGAAACACAGTAGAGTAGAAGAGTGCTCTTTTCTCAAAAGCAGAGTGTGTTTCTTGTAAGGCGAGCTAGCGTTTGTTTCCCAGTCCTAAATGTAGTTGAATCACATGCAGTTTCTGGTCCTAGAAGCAAGAGTTGTTTTCTAGTAAGAAGAGTCACTATTGTGCTCCCATTGCCATACACACGGCAAATAGGACTCGTGTCTGTTCCCAGGATGTACAGTGTATTGGACTGAAGAGGATCTACTGTTCTTGTCAGTTTCCTAAGCAAAGTTTAACTAGATATGGCCCGTGTGTGTTAGAAGTACACTTCTTTTGTTCTGAGCAACCTCACTCTTCTGGCCCTATAGGAAACACAGTAGAGTAGAAGAGTGCTCTTTTCTCAAAAGCAGAATGTGTTTCTTGTAAGGCGAGATAGCGTTTGTTTCCCAGTCCTAAATGCAGTTCAATCACATGCAGTTTCTGGTCCTACGAGCAAGAATTGTTCTATGGTAAGTAGAGTCACTATTGCGCTCCCATTGTCATACACAGGGCAAATAGCACTGGCGTCTGTTCCCAGCATGTACAGTGTATTGGACTGAAGATGATCTACTGTTCTTGTCAGTTTCCTAAGCAGAGTTTAACTAAATATGGCCCGTGTGTGTAGGAAGCACAGTTCTTTTTTTCTGAGCAAGGTCACTGTTCGGACCCCATAGGAAACACATTAGAACAGAAAAGTGCTCTTTTCTCAAAAGCAGAGTGTGTTTCTTGTAAGGCGAGCTAGCGTTTGTTTCCCAGTCTAAAATGGAGTTGAATCACATGCAGATTCTGGTCCTACGAGCAAGGGAAATTTTCTGGTAAGTTAAGTCACTATTGTGCTCCCTTTGCAATAAACAGTACAAATAGCACTCGCGTCTCTTCCCAGCAAATACAGTGTATTGGACTGAAGAGGAGCTAGTGTTCTTGTCAGTTTCCTAAGCAGAGTTGAACTAGATATGGCCCGTGTGTGGAGGAAGCACAGTTCTTTTGTTCTGAGCAAACTCACTGTTCGGACACCATAGTAAACACAGTAGAGTAGAAGAGTGCTCTTTTCTCCAAAGCAGAGTGTGTTTCTTGTAAGGCTAGCTAGTGTTTGTTTCCCAGTCAGAAACAGAGTTGAATCCCATGCAGTTTCTGGTCCTACGAGCAAGAGTTGTTTTCTGGTAAGAAGAGGCACTATTTCGCTCCCATTGCCATGCACAGGGCAAATAGCACTCGCGTCTGCTCCCAGCAAGTACAGTGTATAGGACTGAAGAGGAGCTACTGTTCTTGTCAGTTTCCTAAGCAGAGTTGAACTAGATATAGCCCGTGTGTGTACAAAGCACAGTTCTTTTGTTCTGAGCAAGCTCACTGTTCTGGCACTGTAGGAAACACAGTAGAGTAGAAGAGTGCTCTTTTCTCAAAAGCAGAGTGTGTTTCTTGTAAGGCGAGCTAGCGTTTGTTTCCCAGTCCTAAATGGAATTCAATCACATTCAGTTTCTGATCCTAGGAGCAAGAGTTGTTTTCTGGTAAGAAGAGTCACTATTGCGCTCCCATTGACATACACAGGGCAAATAACACTGGCATCTGTTCCCAGCATGTACAGTGCATTGGACTGAAGAGGATCTACTGTTATTGTCAGTTTCCTAAGCAGAGTTGAACTAGATATGTCCCGTGTGTGTAGGAAGCACAGTTCTTTTGTTCTGAGCAAGCTCACTGTTTTGGCCCTATAGGAAACACAGTAGAGTAGAGGAGTGCTCTTTTCTCAAAAGCAGAGTGTGTTTCTTGTAAGGCGAGCTGGTGTTTGTTTCCCAGTCCTAAATGGAGTTGAATCACATGCAGTTTCTGGTCCTAGAAGCAAGAGTTGTTTTCTAGTAAGAAGAGTCACTATTGTGCTCCCATTGCCATACACAGGGCAAATAGGACTCGCCTCTGTTCCCAGAATGTACAGTGTATTGGACTGAAGAGGATCTACTGTTCTTGTCAGTTTCCTAAGCAAAGTTTAACTAGATATGGCCCGTGTGTGTTAGAAGTACACTTCTTTTGTTCTGAGCAACCTCACTCTTCTGGCCCTATAGGAAACACAGTAGAGTAGAAGAGTGCTCTTTTCTCAAAAGCAGAATGTGTTTCTTGTAAGGCGAGCTAGCGTTTGTTTCCCAGTCCTAAATGGAGTTCAATCACATGCAGTTTCTGGTCCTACGAGCAAGAGTTGTTTTATGGTAAGTAGAGTCACTATTGCGCTCTCATTGTCATACACAGGGCAAATAGCACTGGCGTCTGTTCCCAGCATGTACAGTGTATTGGACTGAAGAGGATCTACTGTTCTTGTCAGTTTCCTAAGCAGAGTTGAACTAGATATGGCCCGTGTGTGTAGGAATCACAGTTCTTTTGTTCTGAGCTAGCTCACTCTTCTGGACTATAGGAAACACAATAGAGTAGAAGAGTGCTCTTTTCTCAAAAGCAGAGTATGTTTCCTGTAAGGCGAGCTTGCGTTTGTTTCCCAGTCTTAAACGGAGTTGAGTCACATGAAGTTTCTAGTCCTACGAACAAGAGTTGTTTTCTGGAAAGGAAAGTCACTATTGTGCTCCCTTTGCCATACACAGTGCAAATAGCACTCTCGTCTGTTCCCAGCAAGTACAGTGTATTGGACTGAAGAGGAGCTACTGCTCTTGTCAATTTCCTAAGCAGAGTTGAACTAGATATGGCCCGTGTGTGTAGGAAGCACAGTTCTTCGTTCTGAGCAAGCTCACTGTTCGGAGACCTTAGGAAACACAGTAGAATAGAAGAGTGCTCTTTACTCAAAAGCAGAGTGTGTTTCTTGTAAGGTGAGCTAGTGTTTGTTTCCCATTCCTAAATGGAGTTGAATCACATGAAGTTTCTGGTCCTACGATCAAGAGTTGTTTTCTGGTAAGAATAGTCACTATTGCCCTCCCATTGTCATACACAGGGCAAATAGCACTGGCGTCTGTTCCCAGCATGTACAGTGTATTGGACTGAAGAGGAGCTACTGTTCTTGTCAATTTCCTAAGCAGAGTTGAACTAGATATGGCCCGTGTGTGTAGGAAGCACAGTTCTTCGTTCTGAGCAAGCTCACTGTTCGGAGACCTTAGGAAACACAGTAGAATAGAAGAGTGCTCTTTACTCAAAAGCAGAGTGTGTTTCTTGTAAGGTGAGCTAGTGTTTGTTTCCCATTCCTAAATGGAGTTGAATCACATGAAGTTTCTGGTCCTACGATCAAGAGTTGTTTTCTGGTAAGAATAGTCACTATTGCCCTCCCATTGTCATACACAGGGCAAATAGCACTGGCGTCTGTTCCCAGCATGTACAGTGTATTGGACTGAAGATGATCTGCTGTTCTTGTCAGTTTCCTAAGCAGAGTTGAACTAGATATGGCCCGTGTGTGTAGGAAGCACAGTTCTTTTGTTCTGAGCAAGCTCACTGTTTTGGCCCTATAGAAAACACAGTAGAGTAGAGGAGTGCTCTTTTCTCAAAAGCAGAGTGTGTTTCTTGTAAGGCGAGCTAGTGTTTGTTTCCCAGTCCTAAATGTAGTTGGATCACATGCAGTTTTTGGTCCTTCAAGCAAGAGTTGTTTTCTAGTAAGAAGAGTCACTATTGTGCTCCCTTTGCCATACACAGGGCAAATAGGACTCGCGTCTGTTCCCAGGATGTACAGTGTGTTGGACTGAAGAGGATCTACTGTTCTTGTCAGTTTCCTAAGCAAAGTTTAACTAGATATGGCCCGTGTGTGTTAGAAGTACACTTCTTTTGTTCTGAGCAACCTCACTCTTCTGGCCCTATAGGAAACACAGTAGAGTAGAAGAGTGCTCTTTTATCAAAAGCAGAATGTATTTCTTGTAAGGCGAGCTAGCATTTGTTTCGCAGTCCTAAATGGAGTTCAATCACATGCAGTTTCTGGTCCTACGAGCAAGAGTTGTTTTATGGTAAGTAGAGTCACTATTGCGCTCTCATTGTCATACACAGGGCAATACCACTGGCGTCTGTTCCCAGCATGTAAAGTGTATTGGACTGAAGAGGATCTACTGTTCTTGTCAGTTTCCTAAGCAGAGTTGAACTAGATATGGCCCGTGTGTGTAGGAAGCACAGTTCTTTTGTTCTGAGCTAGCTCACTCTTCTGGCCTATAGGAAACACAATAGAGTAGAAGAGTGCTCTTTTCCCAAAAGCAGAGTGTGTTTCTTGTAAGGCGAGCTTGCGTTTGTTTCCCAGTCCTAAATGGAGTTGAATCACATGCAGTTTCTGGTCCTATGAGCAAGAGTTGTTTTCTAGTAAGAAGAGTCACTATTGTGCTCCCATTGCCATACACAGGGCAAATAGGACTCGCCTCTGTTCCCAGAATGTACAGTGTATTGGACTGAAGAGGATCTACTGTTCTTGTCAGTTTCCTAAGCAAAGTTTAACTAGATATGGCCCGTGTGTGTTAGAAGTACACTTCTTTTGTTCTGAGCAACCTCACTCTTCTGGCCCTATAGGAAACACAGTAGAGTAGAAGAGTGCTCTTTTATCAAAAGCAGAATGTATTTCTTGTAAGGCGAGCTAGCATTTGTTTCGCAGTCCTAAATGGAGTTCAATCACATGCAGTTTCTGGTCCTACGAGCAAGAGTTGTTTTATGGTAAGTAGAGTCACTATTGCGCTCTCATTGTCATACACAGGGCAATACCACTGGCGTCTGTTCCCAGCATGTAAAGTGTATTGGACTGAAGAGGATCTACTGTTCTTGTCAGTTTCCTAAGCAGAGTTGAACTAGATATGGCCCGTGTGTGTAGGAAGCACAGTTCTTTTGTTCTGAGCTAGCTCACTCTTCTGGCCTATAGGAAACACAATAGAGTAGAAGAGTGCTCTTTTCCCAAAAGCAGAGTGTGTTTCTTGTAAGGCGAGCTTGCGTTTGTTTCCCAGTCCTAAATGGAGTTGGATCACATGCAGTTTTTGGTCCTTCAAGCAAGAGTTGTTTTCTAGTAAGAAGAGTCACTATTGTGCTCCCTTTGCCATACACAGGGCAAATAGGACTCGCGTCTGTTCCCAGGATGTACAGTGTGTTGGACTGAAGAGGATCTACTGTTCTTGTCAGTTTCCTAAGCAAAGTTTAACTAGATATGGCCCGTGTGTGTTAGAAGTACACTTCTTTTGTTCTGAGCAACCTCACTCTTCTGGCCCTATAGGAAACACAGTAGAGTAGAAGAGTGCTCTTTTATCAAAAGCAGAATGTATTTCTTGTAAGGCGAGCTAGCATTTGTTTCGCAGTCCTAAATGGAGTTCAATCACATGCAGTTTCTGGTCCTACGAGCAAGAGTTGTTTTATGGTAAGTAGAGTCACTATTGCGCTCTCATTGTCATACACAGGGCAATACCACTGGCGTCTGTTCCCAGCATGTAAAGTGTATTGGACTGAAGAGGATCTACTGTTCTTGTCAGTTTCCTAAGCAGAGTTGAACTAGATATGGCCCGTGTGTGTAGGAAGCACAGTTCTTTTGTTCTGAGCTAGCTCACTCTTCTGGCCTATAGGAAACACAATAGAGTAGAAGAGTGCTCTTTTCCCAAAAGCAGAGTGTGTTTCTTGTAAGGCGAGCTTGCGTTTGTTTCCCAGTCCTAAATGGAGTTGGATCACATGCAGTTTTTGGTCCTTCAAGCAAGAGTTGTTTTCTAGTAAGAAGAGTCACTATTGTGCTCCCTTTGCCATACACAGGGCAAATAGGACTCGCGTCTGTTCCCAGGATGTACAGTGTGTTGGACTGAAGAGGATCTACTGTTCTTGTCAGTTTCCTAAGCAAAGTTTAACTAGATATGGCCCGTGTGTGTTAGAAGTACACTTCTTTTGTTCTGAGCAACCTCACTCTTCTGGCCCTATAGGAAACACAGTAGAGTAGAAGAGTGCTCTTTTATCAAAAGCAGAATGTATTTCTTGTAAGGCGAGCTAGCATTTGTTTCGCAGTCCTAAATGGAGTTCAATCACATGCAGTTTCTGGTCCTACGAGCAAGAGTTGTTTTATGGTAAGTAGAGTCACTATTGCGCTCTCATTGTCATACACAGGGCAATACCACTGGCGTCTGTTCCCAGCATGTAAAGTGTATTGGACTGAAGAGGATCTACTGTTCTTGTCAGTTTCCTAAGCAGAGTTGAACTAGATATGGCCCGTGTGTGTAGGAAGCACAGTTCTTTTGTTCTGAGCTAGCTCACTCTTCTGGCCTATAGGAAACACAATAGAGTAGAAGAGTGCTCTTTTCCCAAAAGCAGAGTGTGTTTCTTGTAAGGCGAGCTTGCGTTTGTTTCCCAGTCCTAAATGGAGTTGGATCACATGCAGTTTTTGGTCCTTCAAGCAAGAGTTGTTTTCTAGTAAGAAGAGTCACTATTGTGCTCCCTTTGCCATACACAGGGCAAATAGGACTCGCGTCTGTTCCCAGGATGTACAGTGTGTTGGACTGAAGAGGATCTACTGTTCTTGTCAGTTTCCTAAGCAAAGTTTAACTAGATATGGCCCGTGTGTGTTAGAAGTACACTTCTTTTGTTCTGAGCAACCTCACTCTTCTGGCCCTATAGGAAACACAGTAGAGTAGAAGAGGGCTCTTTTATCAAAAGCAGAATGTATTTCTTGTAAGGCGAGCTAGCATTTGTTTCGCAGTCCTAAATGGAGTTCAATCACATGCAGTTTCTGGTCCTACGAGCAAGAGTTGTTTTATGGTAAGTAGAGTCACTATTGCGCTCTCATTGTCATACACAGGGCAATACCACTGGCGTCTGTTCCCAGCATGTAAAGTGTATTGGACTGAAGAGGATCTACTGTTCTTGTCAGTTTCCTAAGCAGAGTTGAACTAGATATGGCCCGTGTGTGTAGGAAGCACAGTTCTTTTGTTCTGAGCTAGCTCACTCTTCTGGCCTATAGGAAACACAATAGAGTAGAAGAGTGCTCTTTTCCCAAAAGCAGAGTGTGTTTCTTGTAAGGCGAGCTTGCGTTTGTTTCCCAGTCCTAAATGGAGTTGAATCACATGCAGTTTCTGGTCCTATGAGCAAGAGTTGTTTTCTGGAAAGGAAAGTCACTATTGTGCTCCCTTTGCCATACACAGTGCAAATAGCACTTGCGTCTGTTCCCAGCAAGTACAATGTATTGGACTGAAGAAGATCTACTGTTCTTGTCAGTTTCCTAAGCAGAGTTGAACTAGATATGACCTGTGTGTGTAGGAAGCACAGTTCTTTTGTTCTGAGCAAGCTCACTGTTCTGGCCCTATAGGAAATACAGTAGAGTAGAAGAGTGCTCTTTTCTCAAAAGCAGAGTGTGTTTCTTGTAAGGCGAGTTAGCGTTTGTCTCCCAGTACTAAATGGAGTTTAATTACATGCAGTTTCTTGTCCTATGAGCAAGAGTTGTTTTCTGATAAGAAGAGTCACTAATGCGCTCCTATTGCCATACACAGTGCAAACAACACTCGCTACTGTTCTTTGCAAGTACAGTGTATTGGACAGAAGAGGAGCTACTGTTCTTGTCAGTTTCCTAAGCAGAGTTGAACAAGATATGGCCCGTGTTTGTAGGAAGCACAGTTCTTTTGTTCTGAGCAAGCTCACTGTTCGGACCCCATAGGAAACACCGTAGAGTAGAAGAGTACTCTTTTCTCAAAAGCAGAGTGTATTTCTTGTAAGGCCAGCTAGCGTTTGTTTCCCAGTCTTAATGGAGTTGAATCACATGTAGTTTCTGATCCTAGGAGCAAGAGTTTTTTTCTGGTAAGAAGAGTCACTATTGCGCTCCCATTGTCATACCCAGGCCAAATAGCACTGGCGTCTGTTCCCAGCATGTACAGTGTATTGGACTGAAGAGGATCTTCTGTTCTTGTCAGTTTCCTAAGCAGAGTTGAACTAGATATGGCCCGTGTGTGTAGGAAGCACAGTTCTTTGGTTCTGAGCAAGCTCACTCTTCTAGCCTATAGGAAACACAGTAGAGTAGAAGAGTGCTCTTTTCTCAAAAGCAGAGTGTGTTTTTTGTAAAGCGAGCTTGCGTTTATTTCCCAGTCCTAAATGGAGTTGAATCACATGCAGTTTCTAGTCCTACGAGCAAGAGTTGTTTTCTGGAAAGGAAAATCACTATTGTGCTCCCTTTGCCATACACAGTGCAAATAGCACTCGCGACTGTTCCCAGCAAGTACAGTGTATTGGACTGAAGAGGAGCTACTGCTCTTGTCAGTTTCCTAAGCAGAGTTGAACTAGATATGGACCGTGTGTGTAGGAAGCACAGTTCTTTTCTTCTGAGCAAGCTCACTGTTCTGGCCCTATAGGAAACACAGTAGAGTAGAAGAGTGCTCTTTACTCCAAAGCAGAGTGTGTTTCTTCTAAGGCGAAATAGCGTATGTTTCCAAGTCCTAAATGGAGTTGAATCACATGCAGTTTCTGGTCCTACAAGCAAGAGTTGTTTTCTGGTAAGAAGTGTCACTATTGCGCTCCCATTGCCATACACAGGGCAAATAGCACTCGCGTCTGTTCCCAACATGTACAGTGTATTGCACTGAAGAGGATCTACTGTTCTTATCAGTTACCTATGCAGAGTTGAACTAGAAATGGCCCGTGAATGTAGGAAGCACAGTGCTTTTGTTCTGAGCAAGTTCATTGTTCGGACTCCATAGGAAACACAGTAGAGTAGAAGAATGCTCTTTTCTCAAAAGCAGAGTGTGTTTCTTGTAAGGCTAGCTAGTGTTTGTTTCCCAGTCAGAAACGGAGTTGAATCCCATGCAGTTTCTGGTCCTACGAGCAAGAGTTGTTTTCTGGTAAGAAGAGGCACTATTTCGCTCCCATTGCCATGCACAGGGCAAATAGCACTCGCGTCTGCTCCCAGCAAGTACAGTGTATAGGACTGAAGAGGAGCTACTGTTCTTGTCAGTTTCCTAAGCAGAGTTGAACTAGATATAGCCGTATGTGTACAAAGCACAGTTCTTTTGTTCTGAGCAAGCTCACTGTTCTGGCCCTGTAGGAAACACAGTAGAGTAGAAGAGTGCTCTTTTCTCAAAAGCAGAGTGTGTTTCTTGTAAGGCGAGCTAGCGTTTGTTTCCCAGTCCTAAATGGAATTGAATCACATTCAGTTTCTGAGCCTAGGCGCAAGAGTTGTTTTCTGGTAAGAAGAGTCACTATTGTGCTCCCATTGACATACACACGGCAAATAGCACTGGCGTCTGTTCCCAGCATGTACAGTGTATTGGACTGAAGAGGATCTTTGGTTCTTGTCAGTTTCCTAAGCAGAGTTGAACTAGATATGGCCCGTGTGTGTAGGAAGCACAGTTCTTTTGTTCTGAGCAAGCTCACTGTTTTGGCCCTATAGGAAACACAGTAGAGTAGAGGAGTGCTCTTTTCTCAAAATCAGAGTGTGTTTCTTGTAAGGCGAGCTAGTGTTTGTTTCCCAGTCCTAAATGTAGTTGAATCACATGCAGTTTCTGGTCCTACAAGCAAGAGTTGTTTTCTAGTAAGAAGACTCACTATTGTGCTCCCATTGCAATACACAGGGCAAATAGGACTCGCGTCTGTTCCCAGCAAGTACAGTGTTTTGGACTGAAGAGAATCTACTGTTCTTGTCAGTTTCCTAAGCAAAGTTTAACTAGATATGGCCCGTGTGTGTAGGAAGAACAGTTCTTTTGTTCTGAGCTAGCTCACTCTTCTGGACTATAGGAAACACAATAGAGTAGAAGAGTGCTCTTTTCTCAAAAGCAGAGTGTGTTTCTTGTACTGCGAGCTTGCGTTTGTTTCCCAGTCTTAAACGGAGTTGAGTCACATGCAGTTTCTGGTCCTACAAGCAAGAGTTGTTTTCTGGAAAGGAAAGTCACTATTGTGCTCCCTTTGCCATTCACAGTGCAAATAGCACTCTCGTCTGTTCCCAGCAAGTACAGTGTATTGGACTGAAGAGGAGCTACTGCTCTTGTCAATTTCCTAAGCAGAGTTGAACTAGATATGGCCCGTGTGTGTAGGAAGCACAGTTCTTTGTTCTGAGCAAGCTCACTGTTCGGAGACCTTAGGAAAAACAGTAGAATAGAAGAGTGCTCTTTACTCAAAAGCAGAGTGTGTTTCTTGTAAGGCGAGCTAGCGTTTGTTTCCCAGTCCTAAATGGAGTTGAATCACATGCAGTTTCTGGTCCTACGATCAAGAGTTGTTTTCTGGTAAGAATAGTCACGATTGCCCTCCCATTGTCATACACTGGGCAAATAGCACTGGCGTCTGTTCCCAGCATGTACAGTGTATTGGACTGAAGATGATCTGCTGTTCTTGTCAGTTTCCTAAGCAGAGTTGAACTAGATATGGCCCGTGTGTGGAGGAAGCACAGTTCTTTTGTTCTGCAAAAACTCACTGTTCACACCCCATAGGAAACACAGTAGAATAGAAGAGTGCTCTTTTCTCAAAAGCAGAGTGTGTTTCTTGTAAGGCGAGCTAGCGTTTGTTTCCCAGTCCTAAATGGAGTTGAATCACATGCAGTTTCTGGTCCTAAGCGCAAGAGTTGTTTTCTGGTAAGAAGAGTCACTATTGTGCTACCATTGCCATACACAGTGCAAATAGCACTCGTGTCTGTACCCAGCAAGTACAGTGTATTGGACAGAAGAGGAGCTACTGTTCTTGTCAGTTTCCTAAGCAGAGTTGAACTAGATATGGCCCGTGTGTGTGAAGCACAGTTCTTTTGTTCTGAGCAAGCTCAATTTTCGGACCCCATAGTAAACACAGTAGAGTAGAAGAGTGCTCTTTTCTCAAAAGCAAAGTGTGCAGTTTCTGGTCCTACGAGCAAGAGTTGTTTTCTGGTAAGAAGAGTCACTATTTCGCTCCCATTGCCATACACAGTGCAAATAGCACTCGCGTCTACTCCCAGCAAGTACAGTGTATTGGACTGAAGAGGAGCTACTGTTCTTGTCAGTTTCCTAAGCAGAGTTGAAATAGATATAGCCCGTGTGTGTAGGAAGCACCGTTCTTTTGTTCTGAGCAAGCTCACTGTTCTGGCCCTATAGGAAACACAGTAGAGTTGAAGAGTGCTCTTTTGTCAAAAGCAGAGTTTGATTCTTGTAAGGTGAGCTAGCGTTTGTTTCCCAGTCCTAAATGGAGTTGAATCACATGCAGTTTTTGGTCCCATGAGCAAGGGATGTTTTCTGGTAGGGAAAGTCACTATTGTGCTCCCTCTGCCATAAACAGTGCAAATAGCACTCGTGTCTGTTCCCAGCAAGTACAGTGTATTGGGCTGAAGAGGATCTACTGTTCTTTTCAGTTTCCTAAGCAGAGTTGAACTAGATATGGCCCGTGTGTGTAGGAAGCACAGTTCTTTTGTTCTGAGCAAGCTCACTGTTCTGATCCTATATGAAACACAGAAGAGTAGAAGAGTGCTCTTTTCTCAAAAGCAAAGGGTGTTTCATGTAAGGTAAGCTAACGTTTTTTTCCCAGTCCTAAATGGAGTTGAATTACATGCAGTTTCTGGTCCTATGAGCAAGAGTTGTTTTCTGGTAAGAAGAGTCACTATTGCAATCCTATTGCCATACACAGTGCAAACAACTCTCGCTAATGTTCTTTGCAAGTACAGAGTATTGGACAGAAGAAGAGCTACTGTTCTTGTAAGTTTCTTAAGCAGAGTTGAACTAGCTATGGCCCGTGTGTGCAGGAAGCACAGTTCTTTTGTTCTGAGCAAGCTCACTGTTCAGAAACCATAGGAAACACAGTAGAATAGAAGAGTGCTCTTTTCTCAAAAGCAGAGTGTGTTTCTTGTAAGGCTAGCTAGTGTTTGTTTCCCAGTCAGAAACAAATTTGAATCTCATGAGTTTCTGGTCCTACGAGCAAGAGTTTTTTCTGGTAAGAGGAGTCACTATTTTGCTCCCATTTACATACACAGTGCAAATAGCACTCGCGTCTGCGACCTGTAAGTACAGTGTATTGGACTGAAGAGGAGCTTCTGTTCTTGTCAGTTTCCTAAGCAGAGTTGAATTAGATATGGCCCGTGTGTGTAGGAAGCACAGTTCTTTTGTACTGAGCAAGCTCACTGTTTTGGCCCTATAGGAAACACAGAAGAGTAGAAGAGTGCTCTTCTCTCAGAAGAAGAGTTTGTTTCTTGTAAGGCAAGCTAGCGTTTGTTTCCCAGTCCTAAATGGAGTTGAATCACATGCAGTTTCTGGTCCTAAGCGCAAGAGTTGTTTTCTGGTAAGAAGAGTCACTATTGTGCTACCATTGCCATACACAGTGCAAATAGCACTCGCGTCTGTTCCCAGCAAGTACAGTGTATTGGACAGAAGAGGAGCTACTGTTCTTGTCAGTTTCCTAAGCAGAGTTGAACTAGATATGGCCCGTGTGTGTGAAGCACAGTTCTTTTGTTCTGAGCAAGCTCAATTTTCGGACCCCATAGTAAACACAGTAGAGTAGAAGAGTGCTCTTTTCTCAAAAGCAAAGTGTGCAGTTTCCGGTCCTACAAGCAAGAGTTGTTTTCTGGTAAGAAGAGTCACTATTTCGCTCCCATTGCCATACACAGTGCAAATAGCACTCGCGTCTGTTCCCAGCAAGTACAGTGTATTGGGCTGAAGAGGATCTACTGTTCTTGTCAGTTTCCTAAGCAAAGTTGAAATAGATATAGCCCGTGTGTGTAGGAAGCACCGTTCTTTTGTTCTGAGCAAGCTCACTCTTCTGGCCCTATAGGAAACACAGAAGAGTAGAAGAGTGCTCTTTTCTCAGAAGCAGAGTTTGTTTCTTGTAAGGCGTGCTAGCGTTTGTTTCCCAGTCCTAAATGGAGTTGAATTACATGCAGTTTCTGGTCTTATGAGCAAGAGTTGTTTTCTGGTAAGAAGAGTCACTATTGCGCTCCTATTGCCATACACAGTGCAAACAACACTCGCTATTGTTCTTTGCAAGTACATTGTATTGGACAGTAGAGGAGCTAATGTTCTTGTCAGTTTCCTAAGCACAGTTGAACTAGATAGGGCCCGTGTGTGTAGGAAGCACAGTTCTTTTGTTCTGAGCAAGGTCACTGTTCGGACCCCATAGGAAACACAGTAGAATAGAAGAGTGCTCTTTTCTCAAAAGCAGAGTGTGTTTCTTGTAAGGCAAGCTAGCGTTTGTTTCCCAGTCCAAAATGGAGTTGAATCACATGCAGTTTCTGGTCCTACGAGCAAGGGAAGTTTTCTGGTAAGTTAAGTCACTATTGTGCTCCCTTTGCAATAAACAGTGCAAATAGCACTTGCGTCTCTTCCCAGCAAGGACAGTGTATTGGACTGAAGAGGAGCTACTGTTCTTGTCAGTTTCCTAAGCAGAGTTGAACTAGATATGGCCCGTGTGTGTAGGAAGCACAGTTCTTTTGTTCTGAGCAAGCTCACTGTTCTGGCCCTATAGGAAACACAGAAGAGTAGAAGAGTGCTCTTTTCTCAGAAGCAGAGTTTGTTTCTTCTAAGGCGAGCTAGCATTTGTTTCCCAGTCCTAAATGGAGTTGAATCACATGCACTTTCTGGTTCTACGAGTAAGAGTTGTTTTCTGGTAAGAAGAGTCACTATTGGGCTACCATTGCCATACACAGTGCAAATAGCACTCGCGTCTGTTCCCAGCAAGTACAGTGTATTCGACAGAAGAGGAGCTACAGTTCTTGACAGTTTCCTAAAAAGAGTTGAACTAGATATGGCCCATGTGTGTGAAGCACAGTTCTTTTGTTCTGAGGAAGCTCACTGTTCGGACACCATAGTAAACACAGTAGAGTAGAAGAGTGCTCTTTTCTCAAAAGCAGAATGTGTTTCTTGTAAGGCGAGCTAGTGTTTGTTTTCCAGTCAGAAGCGGAGTTGAATCCCATGCAGTTTCTGGTCCTCCGAGCAAGAGTTGTTTTCTGGTAAGAAGAGTCACTATTTCGCTCCCATTGCCATGCACAGGGCAAATAGCACTCGCGTCTGCTCCCAGCAAGTACAGTGTATTGGACTGAAGAGGAGCTACTGTTCTTGTCAGTTTCCTAAGCAGAGTTGAACTAGATATAGCTCGTGTGTGTAGGATGCACAGTTCTTTTGTTCTGAGCAAGCTCACTGTTCTGGCCCTGTAGGAAACACAGTAGAGTAGAAGAGTGCTCGTTTCTCAAAAGCAGAGTGTGTTTCTTGTAGGGCGAGCTAGCGTTTGTTTCCCAGTCCTAAATGGAGTTGAATCACATGCAGTTTCAGGTCCTACGAGCAAGAGTTGTTTTCTGGTAAGAAGAGTCACTATTGTGCTACCATTGCCATACACAGTGCAAATAGCACTCCCGTCTGTTCCCAGCAAGTACAGTGTATTGGACAGAAGAGGAGCTACTGTTCTTGTCAGTTTCATAAGCAGAGTTGAACTAGATATGGCCTGTGTGTGTAGGAAGCACAGTTCTTTTGTTCTGAGCAAGCTCACTTTTCGGACCCCATAGGAAACACAGGAGAGTAGAAGCGTGCTCTTTTACCAAAAGCAGAGTGTGTTTTTTGCAAGGTGAGCTAGCGTTTCTTTCCCAGTCCTAAATGGAGTTGAATCACATGCAGTTTCTGATCCTAGGAGCAAGAGTTGTTTTCTGGTAAGAAGAGTCACTATTGTGCTCCCATTGTCTTACACAGGGCAAATAGCACTGGCGTCTGTTCCCAGCAAGTACAGTGTATTTAACAGAAGAGGAGCTACAGTTTCTGACAGTTTCCTAAAAAGAGTTGAACTAGATATGGCCCGTGTGTGTGAAGCACAGTTCTTTTGTTCTGAGCAAGCTCACTGTTCGGACACCATAGTAAACACCGTAGAGTAGAAGAGTGCTCTTTTCTCAAAAGCAGAGTGTGTTTCTTGTAAGGCTAGCTAGTGTTTGTTTTCCAGTCAGAAGCGGAGTTGAATCCCATGCAGTTTCTGGTCCTCCGAGCAAGAGTTGTTTTCTGGTAAGAAGAGTCACTATTTCGCTCCCATTGCCATGCACAGGGCAAATAGCACTCGCGTCTGCTCCCAGCAAGTACAGTGTATTGGACTGAAGAGGAGCTACTGTTCTTGTCAGTTTCCTAAGCAGAGTTGAACTAGATATAGCTCGTGTGTGTAGGATGCAGTTCTTTTGTTCCGAGCAAGCTCACTGTTCCTACCCTGTAGGAAACACAGTAGAGTAGAAGAGTGCTCGTTTCTCAAAAGCAGAGTGTGTTTCTTGTAGGGCGAGCTAGCGTTTGTTTCCCAGTCCTAAATGGAGTTGAATCACATGCAGTTTCAGGTCCTACGAGCAAGAGTTGTTTTCTGCTAAGAAGAGTCACTATTGTGCTACCATTGCCATACACAGTGCAAATAGAACTCGCGTCTGTTCCCAGCAAGTACAGTGTATTGGACAGAAGAGGAGCTACTGTTCTTGTCAGTTTCATAAGCAGAGTTGAACTAGATATGGCCTGTGTGTGTAGGAAGCACAGTTCTTTTGTTCTGAGCAAGCTCACTTTTCGGACCCCATAGGAAACACAGTAGAGTAGAAGCGTGCTCTTTTACCAAAAGCAGAGTGTGTTTTTGTAAGGTGAGCTAGCGTTTCTTTCCCAGTCCTAAATGGAGTTGAATCACATGCAGTTTCTGATCCTAGGAGCAAGAGTTGTTTTCTGGTAAGAAGAGTCACTATTGTGCTCCCATTGTCTTACACAGGGCAAATAGCACTGGCGTCTGTTGCCAGCATGTACAGTGTATTAGACTGAAGAGGATCTACTGTTCTTGTCAGTTTCCTAAGCAGAGTTGAACTAGATATAGCCCATGTGTGTAAAAAGCACAGTTCTTTTGTTCTGAGCAAGGTCACTGTTCTGGCCCTATAGGAAACACAGAAGAGTAGAAGAGTGCGCTTTCCTCAGAAGCAGAGTGTGTTTCTTGTAAGGCGAGCTAGTGTTTGTTTCCCAGTCCTAAATGGAGTTGAATCACATGCAGTTTCTGGTCCTACGAGCAAGACTTGTTTTCTGGTAAGAAGAGTCACTATTGGGCTACCATTGCCATACACAGTGCAAATAGCACTCACGTCTGCTCCCAGCAAGTACTGTGTATTGGACTGAAGAGGAGCTACTGTTCTTGTCAGTTTCCTAAGCAGAGTTGAACGAGATATGGCCCGTGTGTGTAGGAACCACAGTTCTTTTGTTCTGAGCAAGCTCACTGTTCTGGTCCTTTAGGAAACACAGAAGAGTAGAAGAGTGCTCTTTTCTCAAAAGCAGAGTGTGTTTCTTGTAAGGTGAGCTAGCATTTGTTTCCCAGTCATAAATGGAGTTGAATTACATGAAGTTTCTTGTCCTATGAGCAAGAGTTGTTTTCTGGCAAGAAGAGTCTCTATTGCGCTCCTATTGCCATACACAGTGCAAACAACACTCGCTACTGTTCTTTGCAAGTACAGTGTATTTGACAGAAGAGGAGCTACTGTTCTTGTCAGTTTCCTAAGCAGAGTTGAACTAGATATGGCCCGTGTGTGTAGGAAGCACAGTTCTTTTGTTGTGAGCAAGCTCACTGTTCGGACCACATAGGAAACACAGTAGAGTAGAAGAGTGTTCTTTTCTCAAAAGCAGAGTGTGTTTCATGTAAGGCGAGCTAGCATTTGTTTCCCAGTCCTAAATGGAGTTGAATCACATGCAGTTTCTGATCCTAGTAGCAAGAGTTGTTTTCTGGTAAGAAGAGTCACTATTGTGCTCCCATTGTCATACACAGGGCAAATACCACTAGCGTCTGTTCCCACCATGTACAGTGTATTGGACAGAAGAGGATCTACTGTTCTTGTCAGTTTCCTAAGCAGAGTTGAACTAGATATGCCCGGTGTGTGTAGGAAGCACAGTTCTTTTGTTCTGAGCAAGCTCACTGTTTTGGCCCTAAAGGAAACAGGTAGAGTAGAAGAGTGCTCTTTTCTCAAAAGCAGAATGTGTTCCTTGTAAGGCGAGCTAGCTTTTTTTTCCCAGTCCTAAATGTAGTTGAATCACATGCAGTTTCTGGTCCTACAAGCAAGAGATGTTTTCTAGTAAGAAGAGTCACTATTTCGCTCCCATTGCCATACACTGGGCAAATAGGACTCGCGTCTGTTCCCAGGATGTACAGTGTATTGGACTGAAGAGGATCTATTGTTCTTGTCAGTTTCCTAAGCAAAGTTGAACTAGATATGGCCCGTGTGTGTAGGAAGTACACTTCTTTTGTTCTGAGCAAGCTCACTCTTCTGGCCCTATAGGAAACTCAGTAGAGTAGAAGAGTGCTCTTTTCTCAAAAGCAGAATGTGTTTCTTGTAAGGCGAGCTTGCGTTTGTTTCCCAGTCCTAAATGGAGTTGACTCACATGCAGTTTCTGGTCCTATGAGCAAGAGTTGTTCTATGGTAAGAAGAGTCACTATTGCGCTCCCATTGACATACACAGGGCAAATAGCACTGGCGTCTGTTCCCAGCATGTAAAGTGTAATGGACTGAAGAGGATCTACTGTTCTTGTCAGTTTCCTAAGCAGAGATGAACTAGATATGGCCCGTGTGTGTAGTAAGCACAGTTCTTTTGTTCTGAGCAAGCTCACTCTTCTGGCCTAAAGGAAACACAGTAGAGTAGAAGACTGCTCTTTTCTCAAAAGCAGAATGTGTTTCTTGTAAGGCGAGCTTGCGTTTGTTTCCCAGTCCTAAATGGAGTTGAAGCACATGCAGTTTCTGGTCCTACAAGCAAGAGTTGTTTTCTGGAAAGGAAAGTCACTATTGTGTTCCCTTTGCCATACACAGTGCAAATAGCACTCGCGTCTGTTCCCAGCAATTACAGTGTATTGGACTGAAGAGGAGCTACTGCTCTTGTCAGTTTCCTAAGCAGAGTTGAACTAGATATAGCCCGTGTGTAGAAAGCACAGTTCTTTTGTTCTGAGCAAGCTCACTGTTCAGAAACCATAGGAAACACAGTAGAATAGAAGATTGCTCTTCTCTCAAAAGCAGAGTGTGTTTCTTGTAAGGCGAGCCTGCGTTTGTTTCCCAGTCCTAAATGGAGTTGAATCACATGTAGTTTCTGGTCCTACGAGCAAGGGAAGTTTTCTGGTAAGTTAAGTCACTATTGTGCTCCCTTTCCAATAAACAGTACAAATAGCACTAGCGTCTCTTCCCAGCAAGTACAGTGTATTGGACTGAAGAGGAGCTACTGTTCTTGTCAGTTTCCTAAGCAGAGTTGAACTAGATATGGCCCATGTGTAGGAAGCACAGTTCTTTTGTTCTGAGCAAGCACACTGTTCTGGCCCTATAGGAAACACAGAAGAATAGAAGAGTGCTCTTTTCTCAGAAGCAGAGTTTGTTTCTTGTAAGGCGAGCTAGCGTTTGTTTCCCAGTCCTAAATGGAGTTGAATCACATGCAGTTTCTGGTTCTACGAGCAAGAGTTGTTTTCTGGTAAGAAGACTCACTATTGGGCTACCATTGCCACACACAATGCAAATAGCACTCGCGTCTGTTCCCAGCAAGTACAGTGTATTCGACAGAAGAGGAGCTACAGTTCTTGTCAGTTTCCTAAGGAGATTTGAACTAGATATGGCCCGTGTGTTTGAAGCACAGTGCTTTTGTTCTGAGCAAGCTCACTGTTCGGACACCATAGTAAACACAGTAGAGTAGAAGAGTGCTCTTTTCTCAAAAGCAGAGTGTGTTTCTTGTAAGGCTAGGTAGTGTTTGTTTCCCAGTCAGAAACGGAGTGGAATCCCATGCAGTTTCTGGTATTACGAGCAAGAGTTGTTTTCTGGTAAGAAGAGTCACTATTTCGCTCCCATTGCCATGCACAGGGCAAATAGCACTCGCGTCTGCTCCCAGCAAGTACAGTGTATTGGACTGAAGAGGAGCTACTGTTCTTGTCAGTTTCCTAAGCAGAGTTGAACTAGATATAGCCCGTGTGTGTACAAAGCACAGTTCTTTTGTTCTGAGCAAGCTCACTGTTCTGGCCCTGTAGGAAACACAGTAGAGTAGAAGAGTGCTCGTTTCTCAAAAGCAGAGTGTGTTTCTTGTAGGGCGAGCTAGCATTTGTTTCCCAGTCCTAAATGGAGTTGAATCACATGCAGTTTCTGGTCCTACGAGCAAGAGTTGTTTTCTGGTAAGAAGAGTCACTATTGTACTACCATTGCCATACACAGTGCAAATAGCACTCGCGTCTGTTCCCAGCAAGTACAGTGTATTGGACAGAAGAGGAGCTACTGTTCTTGTCAGTTTCCTAAGCAGAGTTGAACTAGATATGGCCTGTGTGTGTAGGAAGCACAGTTCTTTTGTTCTGAGCAAGCTCACTTTTCGGACCCCATAGGACACACAGTAGAGTAGAAGAGTGCTCTTTTATCAAAAGCAGAGTGTGTTTCTTGTAAGGCGAGCTAGGGTTTGTTTCCCAGTCCTAAATGGAGTTGAATCACATGCAGTTTCTGATCCTACGAGCAAGAGTTGTTTTCTGGTAAGAAGAGTCACTATTGTGCTCCCATTGTCATACACAGGGCAAATAGCACTGGCGTCTGTTGCCAGCATGTACAGTGTATTGGACTGAAGAGGATCTACTGTTCTTGTCAGTTTCCTAAGCAGAGTTGAACTAGATATAGCCCATGTGTGTAGGAAGCACAGTTCTTTTGTTCTGAGCAAGCTCACTGTTCTGGCCCTATAGGAAACACAGAAGAGTAGAAGAGTGCTCTTTCCTCAGAAGCAGAGTGTGTTTCTTGTAAGGCGAGCTAGCGTTTGTTTCCCAGTCCTAAATGGAGTTGAATCACATGCAGTTTCTGGTCCTACGAGCAAGAGTTGTTTTCTGGTAAGAAGAGTCACTATTGTGCTACCATTGCCATACACAGTGCAAATAGCACTCGCGTCTGTTCCCAGCAAGTACAGTGTATTGGACAGAAGAGGAGCTACTGTTCTTGTCAGTTTCCTAAGCAGAGTTGAACTAGCTATGGCCCGTGTGTGTAGGAAGCACAGTTCTTTTCTTCTGAGCAAGCTCAATTTTCGGACCAAATAGTAAACACATTAGAGTAGAAAAGTTCTCTTTTCTCAAAAGCAGAGTGTGTTTCTTGTAAGGCTAGCTAGTGTTTGTTTCCCAGTTCTAAATGGAGTTGAATCACATGCAGTTTTTGGTCCTATGAGCAAGGGATGTTTTCTGGTAAGAAAAGTCACTATTGTGCTCCCTTTGCCATAAACAGTGCAAATAGCACTCACGTCTGTTCCCAGCAAGTACTGTGTATTGGACTGAAGAGGAGCTACTGTTCTTGTCAGTTTCCTAAGCAGAGTTGAATGAGATATGGCCCGTGTGTGTAGGAACCACAGTTCTTTTTTTCTGAGCATGCTCACTGTTCTGGTCCTTTAGGAAACACAGAAGAGTAGAAGAGTGCTCTTTTCTCAAAAGCAGAGTGTGTTTCTTGTAAGGTGAGCTAGCGTTTGTTTCCCAGTCCTAAATGGTGTTGAATTACATGCAGTTTCTTGTCCTATAAGCAAGAGTTGTTTTCTGGTAAGAAGAGTCACTATTGCGCTCCTATTGCCATACACAGTGCAAACAACACTCGCTACTGTTCTTTGCAAGTACAGTGTATTAGACAGAAGAGGAGCTACTGTTCTTGTCAGTTTCCTATGCAGAGTTGAACTAGATATGGCCCGTGTGTGTAGGAAGCACAGTTCTTTTGTTGTGAGCAAGCTCACTGTTCGGACCACATAGGAAACACAGTAGAGTAGAAGAGTGCTCTTTTCTCAAAAGCAGAGTGTGTTTCTTGTAAGGCGAGCTAGCGTTTGTTTCCCAGTCCTAAATGGAGTTGAATCACATGCAGTTTCTGATCCTAGTAGCAAGAGTTGTTTTCTGGTAAGAAGAGTCACTATTGCGCTCCCATTGTCATACACAGGGCAAATACCACTAGCGTCTGTTCCCAGCATGTACAGTGTATTGGACAGAAGAGGATCTACTGTTCTTGTCAGTTTCCTAAGCAGAGATGAACTAGATATGCCCGGTGTGTGTAGGAAGCACAGTTCTTTTGTTCTGAGCAAGCTCACTGTTTTGGCCCTAAAGGAAACACAGTAGAGTAGAAGAGGGTTCTTTTCTCAAAAGCAGAGTGTGTTTCTTGTAAGGCGAGCTAGCTTTTGTTTCCCAGTCCTAAATGTAGTTGAATCACATGCAGTTTCTGGTCCTACAAGCAAGAGATGTTTTCTAGTAGGAAGAGTCACTATTTCGTTCCCATTGCATACACTGGGCAAATAGGACTCGCGTCTGTTCCCAAGATGTACAGTGTATTGGACTGAAGAGGAACTACTGTTCTTGTCAGTTTCCTAAGCAAAGTTGAACTAGATATGGCCCGTGTGTGTAGGAAGTACACTTCTTTTGTTCTGAGCAAGCTCACTCTTCTGGCCCTATAGGAAACTCAGTAGAGTAGAAGAGTGCTCTTTTCTCAAAAGCAGAATGTGTTTCTTGTAAGGCGAGATTGCGTTTGTTTCCAAGTCCTAAATGGAGTTGAATCACATGCAGTTTCTGGTCCTATGAGCAAGAGTTGTTCTATGGTAAGAAGAGTCACTATTGTGCTCTCATTGACATACACAGGGCAAATAGCACTGGCGTCTGTTCCCAGCATGTAAAGTGTATTGGACTGAAGAGGATCTACTGTTCTTGTCAGTTTCCTAAGCAGAGATGAACTAGATATGGCCCGTGTGTGTAGTAAGCACAGTTCTTTTGTTCTGAGCAAGCTCACTGTTCGGACCCCATAGGAAACACAGTAGAATAGAAGAGTGCTCTTTTCTCAAAAGCAGATTGTGTTTCTTGTAAGGCGAGCTAGCGTTTGTTTCCCAGTCCAAAATGGAGTTGAATCACATGCAGTTTCTGGTCCTACAAGCAAGGGAAGTTTTCTGGTAAGTTAAGTAACTATTGTGCTCCCTTTGCAATAAACAGTACAAAGAGCACTCGCGTCTCTTCCCAGCAAGTACAGTGTATTGGACTGAAGGGGAGCTATTGTTCTTGTCAGTTTCCTAAGCAGAGTTGAACTAGATATGGCCCGTGTGTGTAGGAAGCACAGTTCTTTTGTTCTGAGCAAGCTCACTGTTCGGACCCCATAGGAAACACAGTAGAATAGAAGAGTGCTCTTTTCTCAGAAGCAGAGTTTGTTTCTTGTAAGGCGAGCTAGCGTTTGTTTCCCAGTCCTAAATGGAGTTGAATCACATGCAGTTTCTGGTCCTAAGAGCAAGAGTTGTTTTCTGGTAAGAAGAGTAACTATTGTGCTACCATTGCAATACACAGTGCAAATAGCACTCGAGTCTGTTCCCAGCAAGTACAGTGTATTCGACAGAAGAGGAGCTACAGTTCTTGTCAGTTTCCTAAGACGAGTTGAAGTAGATATGGCCCGTGTGTGTAGGAAGCACAGTTCTTTTGTTCTGAGCAAGCTCACTGTTCGGACACCATAGTAAACACAGTAGAGTAGAAGAGTGCTCTTTTCTCAAAAGCAGAGTGTGTTTCTTGAAAGGCTATCTAGTGTTTGTTTCCCAGTCAGAAACGGAGTTGAATCCCATGCAATTTCTAGTCCTACAAGCAAGAGTTGTTTTCTGGTAAGAAGAGTCACTATTTCGCTCCCATTGCCATGCACAGGGCAAATAGCACTCGCGTCTACTCCCAGCAAGTACAGTGTATAGGACTGAAGAGGAGCTACTGTTCTTGTCAGTTTCCTAAGCAGAGTTGAACTAGATATAGCCCGTGTGTGTACAAAGCACAGTTCTTTTGTTCTGAGCAAGCTCACTGTTCTGGCCCTGTAGGAAACACAGTAGAGTAGAAGATTGCTCTTTTCTCAAAAGCAGAGTGTGTTTCTTGTAAGGCGAGCTAGCTTTTGTTTCCCAGTCCTAAATGGAATTGAATCACATTCAGTTTCTGATCCTAGGAGCAAGAGTTGTTTTCTGGTAAGAAGAGTCACTATTGTGCTCCCATTGACATACACAGGGCAAATAGCACTGGCGTCTGTTCCCAGCATGTACAGTGTATTGGACTGAAGAGGATCTACTGTTCTTGTCAGTTTCCTAAGCAGAGTTGAACTAGATATGGCCCGTGTGTGTAGGAAGCACAGTTCTTTTGTTCTGAGCAAGCTCACTGTTTTGGCCCTATAGGAAACACAGTAGAGTAGAGGAGTGCTCTTTTCTCAAAAGCAGAGTGTGTTTCTTGTAAGTCGAGCTAGTGTTTGTTTCCCAGTCCTAAATGTAGTTGAATCACATGCAGTTTTTGGTCCTACAAGCAAGAGTTGTTTTCTAGTAAGAAGAGTCACTATTGTGCTCCCTTTGCCATACACAGGGCAAATAGGACTCGCGTCTGTTCCCAGGATGTACAGTGTGTTGGACTGTAGGGGATCTACTGTTCTTGTCAGTTTCCTAAGCAGAGTTGAACTAGATATGGCCCGTGTGTGTAGGAAGCACAGTTCTTTTGTTCTGAGCTAGCTCACTCTTCTGGCCTATAGGAAACACAATAGAGTAGAAGAGTGCTCTTTTCCCAAAAGCAGAGTGTGTTTCTTGTAAGGCGAGCTTGTGTTTGTTTCCCAGTCCTAAATGGAGTTGAATCACATGCAGTTTCTGGTCCTATGAGCAAGAGTTGTTTTCTGGAAAGGAAAGTCACTATTGTGCTCCCTTTGCCATACACAGTGCAAATAGCACTCGCCTCTGTTCCCAGCAAGTACAATGTATTGGACTGAAGAGGAGCTACTGCTCTTGTCAGTTTCCTAAGCAGAGTTGAACTAGATATGGCCCGTGTGTGTAGGAAGCACAGTTCTTTGTTCGGAGCAAGCTCACTGTTCGGACACCATAGGAAAAAGGGTAGAATAGAAGAGTGCTCTTTACTCAAAAGCAGAGTGTGTTTCTTGTAAGGCGAGCTAGTGTTTGTTTCCCAGTCCTAAATGGAGTTGAATCACATGCAGTTTTTGGTCCTACGATCAAGAGTTGTTTTCTGGTAAGAAGAGTCACGATTGCCCTCTCATTGTCATACACAGGGCAAATAGCACTGGCGTCTGTTCCCAGCATGTACAGTGTATTGGACTGAAGAATATCTACTGTTCTTGTCAGTTTCCTAAGCAGAGTTGAACTAGATATGGCCCGTGTGTTTAGGAAGCACAGTTCTTTTGTTCTGAGCAAGCTCACTGTTCGGACCCCATAGGAAACACAGTAGAATAGAAGAGTGCTCTTATCTCAAAAGCAGAGTGTGTTTCTTGTAAGGCGAGCTAGCGTTTGTTTCCCAGTCCAAAATGGAGTTGAATCACATGCAGTTTCTGGTCCTACGAGCAAGGGATGTTTTCTGGTAAGGATAGTCACTATTGTGCTCCCTTTGCCATAAACAGTGCAAATAGCTCTCACGTCTTTTCCCAGCAAGTACACTGTATTTGACTGAAGAGGAGCTAGTGTTCTTGTCAGTTTTCTAAGCAGAGTTTTAACTAGATATGGCCCGTGTGTGTAGGAAGCACAGTTCTTTTGTTCTGAGCAAGCTCACTGTTCGGACACCATAGTAAACACAGTAGAGTAGAAGAGTGCTCTTTTCTCAAAAGCAGAGTGTGTTTCTTGTAAGGCTAGCTAGTGTTTGTTTCCCAGTCAGAAACGGAGTTGAATCCCATGCAGTTTCTGGTCCTATGAGCAAGAGTTGTTTTCTGGTAAGAAGAGTCACTATTTCGCTCCCATTGCCATGCACAAGCAAATAGCACTCGCGTCTGCTCCCAGCAAGTACAGTGTATAGGACTGAAGAGGAGCTACTCTTCTTGTCAGTTTCCTAAGCAGAGTTGAAATAGATATAGCCCGTGTGTGTACAAAGCACAGTTCTTTTGTTCTGAGCAAGCTCACTGTTCTGGCCCTGTAGGAAACACAGTAGAGTAGAAGAGTGCTCTTTTCTCAAAAGCAGAGTGTGTTTCTTGTAAGGCGAGCTAGCGTTTGTTTCCCAGTCCTTAATGGAATTCAATCACATTCTGTTTCTGATCCTAGGAGCAAGAGTTGTTTTCTGGTAAGAAGAGTCACTATTGCGCTCCCATTGACATACACAGGGCAAATAACACTGGCATCTGTTCCCAGCATGTTCAGTGTATTGGACTGAAGAGGATCTACTGTTATTGTCAGTTTCCTAAGCAGAGTTGAACTAGATATGTCCCGTGTGTGTAGGAAGCACAGTTCTTTTGTTCTGAGCAAGCTCACTGTTTTGGCCCTATAGGAAACACAGTAGAGTAGAGGAGTGCTCTTTTCTCAAAAGCAGAGTGTGTTTCTTGTAAGGCGAGCTGGTGTTTGTTTCCCAGTCCTAAATGGAGTTGAATCACATGCAGTTTCTGGTCCTAGAAGCAAGAGTTGTTTTCTAGTAAGAAGAGTCACTATTGTGCTCCCATTGCCAAACACAGGGCAAATAGGACTCGCCTCTGTTCCCAGAATGTACAGTGTATTGGACTGAAGAGGATCTACTGTTCTTGTCAGTTTCCTAAGCAAAGTTTAACTAGATATGGCCCATGTGTAAGAAGTACACTTCTTTTGTTCTGAGCAACCTCACTCTTCTGGCCCTATAGGAAACACAGTAGAGTAGAAGAGTGCTCTTTCTCAAAAGCAGAATGTGTTTCTTGTAAGGCGAGCTAGCGTTTGTTTCCCAGTCCTAAATGGAGTTCAATCACATGCAGTTTCTGATCCTACGAGCAAGAGTTGTTTTATGGTAAGTAGAGTCACTATTGCGCTCTCATTGTCATACACAGGGCAAATAGCACTGGCGTCTGTTCCCAGCATGTAAAGTGTATTGGACTGAAGAGGATCTACTGTTCTTGTCAGTTTCCTAAGCAGAGTTGAACTAGATATGGCCCGTGTGTGTAGGAAGCACAGTTCTTTTGTTCTGAGCTAGCTCACTCTTCTGGACTATAGGAAACACAATAGAGTAGAAGAGTGCTCTTTTCTCAAAAGCAGAGTGTGTTTCCTGTAAGGCGAGCTTGTGTTTGTTTCCCAGTCTTAAACGGAGTTGAGTCACATGCAGTTTCTGGTCCTACGAGCAAGAGTTGTTTTCTGGAAAGGAAAGTCACTATTGTGCTCCCTTTGCCAAACACAGTGCAAATAGCACTCTCGTCTGTTCCCAGCAAGTACAGTGTATTGGAACGAAGAGGAGCTACTGCTCTTGTCAATTTCCTAAGCAGAGTTGAACTAGATATGGCCCGTGTGTGTAGGAAGCACAGTTCTTTGTTCTGAACAAGCTCACTGTTCGGAGACCTTAGGAAACACAGTAGAATAGAAGAGTGCTCTTTACTCAAAAGCAGAGTGTGTTTCTTGTAAGGCGGGCTAGTGTTTGTTTCCCAGTCCTAAATGGAGTTGAATCACATGAAGTTTCTGGTCCTACGATCAAGAGTTGTTTTCTGGTAAGAATAGTAACGATTGCCCTCCCATTGTCATACACAGGGCAAATAGCACTGGCGTCTGTTCCCAGCATGTACAGTGTATTGGACTGAAGTTGATCTGCTGTTCTTGTCAGTTTCCTAAGCAGAGTTGAACTAGATATGGCCCGTGTGTGTAGGAAGCACAGTTCTTTTGTTCTGAGCAAGCTCACTGTTTTGGCCCTATAGGAAATACAGTGGAGTAGATGAGTGCTCTTTTCTCAAAAGCAGAGTGTGTTTCTTGTAAGTCGAGCTAGTGTTTGTTTCCCAGTCCTAAATGTAGTTGAATCACATGCAGTTTTTGGTCCTACAAGCAAGAGTTGTTTTCTAGTAAGAAGAGTCACTATTGTGCTCCCTTTGCCATACACAGGGCAAATAGGACTCGCGTCTGTTCCCAGGATGTACAGTGTGTTGGACTGAAGAGGATCTACTGTTCCTGTCAGTTTCCTAAGCAAAGTTTAACTAGATATGGCCCGTGTGTGTTAGAAGTACACTTCTTTTGTTCTGAGCAACCTCACTCTTCTGGCCCTATAGGAAACACAGTAGAGTAGAAGAGTGCTCTTTTCTCAAAAGCAGAATGTGTTTCTTGTAAGGCGAGCTAGCGTTTGTTTCCCAGTCCTAAATGGAGTTCAATCACATGCAGTTTCTGGTCCTACGAGCAAGAGTTGTTTTATGGTAAGTAGAGTCACTATTGCGCTCTCATTGTCATACACAGGGCAATACCACTGGCGTCTGTTCCCAGCATGTAAAGTGTACTTGACTGAAGAGGATCTACTGTTCTTGTCAGTTTCCTAAGCAGAGTTGAACTAGATATGGCCAGTGTGTGTAGGAAGCACAGTTCTTTTGTTCTGAGCTAGCTCACTCTTCTGGCCTATAGGAAACACAATAGAGTAGAAGAGTGCTCTTTTCCCAAAAGCAGAGTGTGTTTCTTGTAAGGCGAGCTTGCGTTTGTTTCCCAGTCCTAAATGGAGTTGAATCACATGCAGTTTCTGGTCCTATGAGCAAGAGTTGTTTTCTGGAAAGGAAAGTCACTATTGTGCTCCCTTTGCCATACACAGTGCAAATAGCACTCGCGTCTGTTCCTAGCAAGTACAATGTATTGGACTGAAGAGGAGCTACTGCTCTTGTCAGTTTCCTAAACAGAGTTGAACTAGATATGGCCCGTGTGTGTAGGAAGCACAGTTCTTTGTTCGGAGCAAGCTCACTGTTCGGACTCCATAGGAAAAAGGGTAGAATAGAAGAGTGCTCTTTACTCAAAAGCAGAGTGTGTTTCTTGTAAGGCGAGCTAGTGTTTGTTTCCCAGTCCTAAATGGAGTTGAATCACATGCAGTTTTTGGTCCTACGATCAAGAGTTGTTTTCTGGTAAGAAGAGTCACGATTGCGCTCCCATTGTCATACACAGGGCAAATAGCACTGGCGTCTGTTCCCAGCATGTACAGTGTATTGGACTGAAGATGATCTACTGTTCTTGTCAGTTTCCTAAGCAGAGTTGAACTAGATATGGCCCGTGTGTTTAGGAAGCACAGTTCTTTTGTTCTGAGCAAGCTCACTGTTCGGACCCGATAGGAAACACAGTAGAATAGAAGAGTGCTCTTTTCTCAAAAGCAGAGTGTGTTTCTTGTAATGCGAGCTAGCGTTTGTTTCCCAGTCCAAAATGGAGTTGAATCACATGCAGTTTCTGGTCCTACGAGCAAGGGATGTTTTGTGGTAAGGATAGTCACTATTGTGCTCCCTTTGCCATAAACAGTGCAAATAGCTCTCACGTCTTTTCCCAGCAAGTACAGTGAATTGGACTGAAGAGGAGATAGTGTTCTTGTCAGTTTTCTAAGCAGAGTTTTAACTAGATATGGCCCGTGTGTTTAGGAAGCACAGTTCTTTTGTTCTGAGCAAGCTCACTGTTCTGGCCCTACAGGAAACACAGTAGAGTAGAAGAGTGCTCTTTTCTCAGAAGCAGAGTTTGTTTCTTGTAAGGCGAGCTAGCATTTGTTTCCCAGTCCTAAATGTAGTTGAATCACATGCAGTTTCTGGTCCTACCTGCAAGAGTTGTTTTCTGGTAAGAAGAGTCACTATTTCGCTCCCATTGCCATACACAGTGCAAATAGCACTCGCGTCTACTCCCAGCAAGTACAGTGTATTGGACTGAAGAGAAGCTACTGTTCTTCTCAGTTTCCTAAGCAGAGTTGAACTAGATATAGCCCGTGTGTGTAGGAAGCACCCTTCTTTTGTTCTGAGCAAGCTCACTGTTCTGGCCCTATAGGAAACACAGTAGAGTTGAAGAGTGCTCTTTTCTCAAAAGCAGAGTGTGTTTCTTGTAAGGCTAGCTATTGTTTGTTTCCCAGTCAGAAACAGATTTGAATCTCATGAGTTTCTGGTCCTACGAGCAAGAGTTTTTTTGTGGTAAGAGGAGTCACTATTTTGCTCCCATTGACATACACAGTGCAAATAGGACTCGCGTCTGCGACCTGCAAGTACAGTGTATTGGACTGAAGAGGAGCTACTGTTCTTGTCAGTTTCCTAAGCAGAGTTAAACTAGATATGGCCCGTGTGTGTTAGAAGTACAGTTCTTTTGTTCTGAGCAACCTCACTCTTCTGGCCCTATATGAAACACAGTAGAGTAGATGAGTGCTCTTTTCTCAAAAGCACAGTGTATTTCTTGTAAGGCGAGCTAGCGTTTGTTTCCCAGTCCTAAATGAAGTTCAATCACATGCAGTTTCTGGTCCTACAAGCAAGAGTTGTTTTCTGGTAAGAAGAGTCACTATTTCGCTCCCATTGCCATACACAGTGCAGATAGCACTCGCGTCTGTTCCCAGCAAGTACAGTGTACTGGACAGAAGAGTAGCTACTGTTCCTGTCAGTTTCTTAAGCAGAGTTGAAGTAGATATGTCCCCTGTGTGTGAAGCACAGTTCTTTTGTTCTGAGCAAGCTCACTGTTCGGACACCATAGAAAACACAGTAGAGTAGAAGAGTGCTCTTTTCTCAAAAGCAGAGTGTGTTTCTTGTAAGGCTAGCTAGTGTTTGTTTCCCAGTCAGAAACGGAGTTGAATCCCATGCAGTTTCTGGTCCTACGAGCAAGAGTTGTTTTCTGGTAAGAAGAGTCACTATTTCGCTCCCATTGCCATGCACAGGGCAAATAGATCTCGCGTTTGCTCCCAGCAAGTACAGTGTATTGGACTGAAGAGGATCTACTATTCTTGTCAGTTTCCTAAGCAGAGTTGAACTAGATATAGCCCGTGTGTGTAGAAAGCACAGTTCTTTTGTTCTGAGCAAGCTCACTGTTCTGGCACTGTAGGAAACACAGTAGAGTAGAAGAGTGCTCTTTTCTCAAAAGCAGAGTGTGTTTCTTGTAAGGCGAGCTAGCTTTTGTTTCCCAGTCCTAAATTGAATTGAATCACATGCAGTTTCTGATCCTAGGAGCAAGACTTGTTTTCTGGTAAGAAGAGTCACTATTGCGCTCCCATTGACATACACAGTGCAAATAGCACTGGCGTCTGTTCCCAGCATGTACAGTGTATTGGACTGAAGAGGATCTACTGTTCTTGTCAGTTTCCTAACCAGAGTTGAACTAGATATGGACCATGTGTGTAGGAAGCACAGTTCTTTTGTTCTGAGCAAGCTCACTCTTCTGGCCCTATAGACAACACAGAAGAGTAGAAGAGTGCTCTTTTCTCAGAAGCAGAGTTTGTTTCTTTTAAGGTGAGCTAGCGTTTCTTTCCCAGTCCTAAATGGAGTTGAATTACATGCAGTTTCTTGTCCTATGAGCAAAAGTTGTTTTCTGGTAAGAAGAGTCACTATTGCGCTCCTATTGCCATACACATTGCAAACAACACTCTCTACTGTTCTTTGCAAGTACAGTGTATTGGATAAAAGAGGAGCTACTGTTCTTGTCAGTTTCCTAAGCAGAGTTGAACTAGATATGGCCCGTGTGTGTAGGAAGCACAGTTCTTTTGTTCTGAGCAAGCTCACTGTTCGGACCCCATAGGAAACACCGTAGAGTAGAACAGTGCTCTTTTCTCAAAAGCACAGTGTATTTCTTGTAAGGCGAGCTAGCGTTTGTTTCCCAGTCCTAAATGGAGTTGAATCACATGCAGTCTCTGGTCCTACGAGCAAGAGTTGTTTTCTAGTAAGAAGAGTCACTATTGTGCTCCCTTTGTCATACACAGGGCAAATAGCACTCGCGTCTGTTCCCAGGATGTACAGTGAATTGGACTGAAGAGGATCTACTGTTCTTGTCAGTTTCCTAAGCAGAGTTGAATTAGATATGGCCCGTGTGTGTAGGAAGCACAGTTCTTTTGTACTGAGCAAGCTCACTGTTCTGGCCCTATAGGAAACACAGAAGTGTAGAAGAGTGCTCTTCTCTCAGAAGAAGAGTTTGTTTCTTGTAAGGCGAGCTAGCGTTTGTTTCCCAGTCCTAAATGGAGATGAATCACATGCAGGTTCTGGTCCTACGAACCAGAGTTGTTTTCTGGTAAGAAGAGTCACTATTGTGCTCCCATTGCCACACACAGTGCAAATAGCACTCGCGTCTGCTCCCAACAAGTACAGTGTATTGGACTGAGGAGGAGCTACTGTTCTTGTCAGTTTCCTAAGCAGAGTTGAACTAGATATAGCCCGTGTGTGTAGGAAGCACAGTTCTTTTGTTCTGAGCAAGCTCACTGTTCTCGCCCTAGAGGAAACACAGTAGAGTAGAAGAGTGCTCTTTTCTCAAAAGCAGAGCGTGTTTCTTGTAAGGAGAGCTAGCGTTTGTTTCCCAGTCCTAAATGGATTTGAATCACATGCAGTTTTTGGTCCTAAGAGCAAGGGATGTTTTCTGGTAAGGAAAGTCACTATTGCGCTCTCTTTGCCATACACAGTTCAAATAGCACTCGATTCTGTTCCCAGCAAGTACAATGTATAGGACTGTAGAGGAGCTACTGTTCTTGTCATTTTCCTAAGCAGAGTTGAACTAGATATGGCCCGTGTTTGTAGGAAGCACAGGTCTTTTGTTCTAAGCAAGCACACTGTTCGGATGACATAGGAAACACAGTAGAATAGAAGAGTGCTCTTTTCTCAAAAGCAGAGTGTGTTTCTTGTAAGGCGAGCTAGCATTTGTTTCCCAGTCCTAAATGGAGTTGAGTCACATGCAGTTTCTGGTCCTACGATCAAGAATTGTTTTCTGGTAAGAAGAGTCACTATTGCGCTCCCTTTGCCATACACAGGTCAAATAGCACTCGCGTCTGTTCCCAGCAAGTACAGTGTATTGGACTGAAGAGGATCAACTGTTCTTGTCAGTTTCCTAAGAAGAGTTGAACTAGATATGGCCCGTGTGTGTAGGAAGCACAGTTCTTTTGTTCTGAGCAAGCTCACTGTTTGGACCCCATAGGAAACACAGTAGAATAGAAGAGTGGTCTTTTCTCAAAAGCAGAGTGTGTTTCTTGTAAAGCGAGCTAGTGTTTGTTTCACAGTCCTAAATGGAGTTGAATCACATGCAGTTTCTGGTCCTATGAGCAAGAGTTGTTTTCTGGTAAGAAGAGTCACTATTGTGCTCCCGTTGTCATACACAGGGCAAATAGCACTGGGGTCTGTTCCCTTCATGTACAGTGTATTGGACTGAAGATGATCTAATGTTCTTGTCAATTTCCTAAGCAGAGTTGAACTAGATATGGCCCGTGTGTGTAGGAAGCACAGTTCTTTTGTTCTGAGCAAGCTCACTGTTCGGACCCCATAGGAAACACAGTAGAATAGAAGAGTGCTCTTTTCTCAAAAGCAGAGTGTGTTTCTTGTAAGGCGAGCTAGCGTTTGTTTCCCAGTCCAAAATCGAGTTGAATCACATGCAGTTTCTGGTCCTATGAGCAAGGGATGTTTTCTGGTAAGGAAAGTCACTATTGTGCTCCCTTTGCCATAAACAGTGCAAATAGCACTCGCGTCTGTTCCCAGCAAGTACTGTGTATTGGACTGAAGAGGAGCTACTGTTCTTGTCAGTTTCCTAAGCAGAGTTGAACGAGATATGGCCCGTGTGTGTAGGAAGCACAGTTCTTTTGTTCTGAGCAAGCTCACTGTTCTGGTCCTTTAGGAAACACAGAAGAGTAGAAGAGTGCTCTTTTCTCAAAAGCAGAGTGTGTTTCTTGTAAGGTGAGCTAGCATTTGTTTCCCAGTCCTAAATGGAGTTGAATCACATGCAGTTTCTGGTCCTACGAGCAAGAGTTGTTTTCTGGTAAAGAAAGTCACTATGGCGCTCCCATTGCCATACACAGTGCAAATAGCACTCCCGTCTGTTCCCAGCAAGTACAGTGTATTGGACTGAAGAGGAGCTACTGTTCTTCTCAGTTTCCTAAGCAGAGTTGAACTAGATATGGCCCGTGTGTCTAGGAAGCACAGTTCATTGGTATTGAGCAAGCATACCGTTCTGGCCCTATAGGAAACACAGTAGAGTAGAAGAGTGCTCTTTTCTCAAAAGCAGATTGTGTTTTTGTAAGGCGAGCTAGCGTTTGTTTCCTAGTCCTAAATGGAGTTGAATCACATGCAGTTTCTGGTCCTAAGAACAAGAGTTGTTTTCTGGTAAGGAAATTCACTATTGCGCTCCCTTTGCTCTACACAAGGCAAATAGCGCTCGCGTCTTTTCCCAGCAAGTATAGTGTATTGGACTGAATAGGAGCTACTGTTCTTGTCAGTTTCCTAAGCAGAGTTGAATTAGATATGGTCGATGTGTGTAGGAAGCACAGTTCTTTTGTTCTGAGCAAGCTCACTGTTTGGACCACATAGGAAACACAGTAGAGTAGAAGAGTGCTCTTTTCTCTAAAGCAGAGTGTGTTTCTTGTAAGGAGAGCTAGCGTTTGTTTCCAAGTCCTAAATGGAGTTGAATCCCATGCAGTTTCTGGTCATAAGAGCAAGAGTTGTTTTCTGGTAAGAAGAGTCACTATTGCGCTGCCATTGCCATACACAGGACAAATAGCACTGTTGTCTGTTCCCAGCAGTACAGTGTATTGGACGGAAGAGGATCTACTGTTCTTGTCAGGTTCCTAAGCAGAATTGAACTAGTTATGGCCGTGTGTGTAGGAAGCACAGTTCTTTTGTTCTGAGCAAGTTGACTGTTCAGACCTCTTAGGAAACACAGTAGATAGAAGAGTGGTTTTTTCTCTAAATCAGAGTGTGTTTCTTGTAAGGCGAGCTAGTGTTTGTTTCCTAGTCCTAAATGGAGTTGAATCACATGCAGTCTCTGGTCCTACAAGCAAGAGTTGTTTTCTGGTAAGAAGAGTCACTATTGTGCTCCCATTGTCATACACATGGCAAATAGCACTCGCGCGTGTTCCCAGCATGTACAGTGTATTGTACTGAAGAGGATATACTGTTCTTTTCAGGTTCCTAAGCAGAATTGAACTAGGTATGGCCGTGTGTGTAGGAAGCACAGTTCTTTTCTTCTGAGCAAGTTCACTGTTCAGACCTCTTAGGAAACACAGTAGAGTAGAAGAGTGCTTTTTTCTCTAATTCAGAGTGTGTTTCCTGTAAGACGAGCTAGTGTTTTTTCCTAGTCCTAAATGGAGGTGAATCACATGCAGTCTCTGGTCCTACGAGCAAGAGTTGTTTTCTGGTAACAAGAGTCACTATTGTGCTCCCATTGTCATACACAGGGCAAATAGCACTCGCGTCTGTTCCCAGCATGTACAGTGTATTGGACTGAAGAGGGTCTACTGTTCTTGTCAGGTTCCTAAGCAGAGTTGAACTAGATATGGCCGTGTGTAGGAAGCACAGTTCTTTTGTTCTGAGCAAGCTCACTGATCTGGCCCTATAGGAAACACAGTAGAGTAGAAGAGTGCTGTTTTCTCAAAAGCAGAGTGTGTTTCTTGTAAGGCGAGCTAGCGTTTGTTTCCCAGTCCTATATGGAGTTGAATCACATGCAGTTTCTGGTCCTACGAGCAAGAGTTGTTTTCTGGTAAGGAAAGTCACTATTGCGCTCCCATTGCCATACACAGTGCAAATAGCACTCGCGTCTGTTCCCAGCAAGTGCAGTGTATTTGACTGAAGAGGATCTACTATTCTTGTCAGTTTCCTAAGCAGAGTTGAACTAGATATGACCGTTAGTGTAGGAAGCACAGTTCTTTTGTTCTGATCAAGCTCACTGTTTTGGCCCTATAGGAAACACCTTAGAGTAGAAGAGGGCTTTTTTCTCAAAAGCAGAGTGTGTTTCTTGAAAGGTGAGCTAGCGTTTGATTCCCAGTCCTAAATGGAGTTGAATCTCATGCAGTTTCTGGTCCTACGAGCAAGAGTTGTTTTCTGGTAAGAAGAGTCACTATTACGTTCTCATTGTCATACACAGGGAAAATTGCACTCGCGTCTGTTCCCAGCAAGTGCAGTGTATTGGACTGAAGAGGATCTACTGTTCTTGTCAGGTTCCTAAGCAGAATTGAACTAGGTATGCCGGTGTGTGAAGGAAGTACAGTTGTTTTGTTCTGAACAAGCTCACTGTTTGGACCCGATAGGAAACACAGTAGAGTAGAAGAGTGCTCTTTTCTCAAAAGCAGAGTGTGTTTCTTTTAAGGTGAGCTAGCGTTTGTTTCCCAATCCTAAATGGAGTTGAATCACATGAAGTTTCTGGTCCTACGAGCAAGAGTTGTTTTATGGTAAGAATAGTCACTATTGCGCTGCCATTTCCCTACACAGGACAAATAGCACTGTTGTCTGTTCCCAGCAGTACAGTGTATTGGACTGAAGAGGATCTACTGTTCTTGTCAGGTTTATAAGCAAAATTGAACTAGATATGACCATGTGTTCAGGAAGCACTGTTATTGTTCTGAGCAAGCTCACTGTTTTGGCCCTATAGGAAACACAGTAGAGTAGAAGAGTGCTCTTTTCTCAAAAGCAGAGTGTGTTTCTTGTAAGGCGAGCTCGAGTTTGTTTCCCAGTCCTAAATGGAGTTGAGTCACATGCAGTTTTTGGTCCTACGAGCAAGAGTTGTTTTCTGGGAAGAAGAGTCACTATTGCGCTCCAATTGCTGTACACAGTGCAAATAGCACTCGCGTCTGTTCCCAGCACATACAGTGTATTGGACTGAATAGGAGCTACTGTTCTTGTTAGTTTCCTAAGCAGAGTTGAACTAGATATGGTCCGTGTGTAGGAAGCACAGTTTTTTGTTCTGAGCAAGCTCACAGTTTGGACCCCATAGGAAACACAGTAGAGTAGAAGAGTGCTCTTTTCTCAAAAGCAGAGTGTGTTTCTTGTAAGGCGAGTTAGTGTTTGTTTCCCAGTCCTACATGGAGTTGAATCACATGCAGTTTCTGGTCCAAAAAACAAGAGTTGTTATCTGGTAAGGAGAGTCACTCTGCGCTGCCATTGCCATACCCAGGACAAATAGCACTGGCGTCTTTTCCCAGCAAGTACAGTGTATTGGACTGAAGAGGATCTACTGTTCTTGTCAGTTTCCTAAGCAGGGTTGAACTAGATATGGCCCGTGTGTGTAGGAAGCACAGTTCTTTTGTTCTGAGCAAGCTCACTGTTCTGGTCCTTTAGGAAACACAGAAGAGTAGAAGAGTGCTCTTTTCTCAAAAGAAGAGTGTGTTTCTTGTAAGGCGAGCTAGCGTTTGTTTCCCAGTCCTAAATGGAGTTGAATCACATGCAGTTTCTGGTCCTACGAGCAAGAGTTGTTTTCTGGTAAGAAGATTCAGTATTGCGCTCCCATTGTCATACACAGGGCAAATAGCACTGGCGTCTGTTCCCAGCATGTAAAGTGTATTGGACTGAAGATGATCTACTGTTCTTGTCAGTTTCCTAAGCAGAGTTGAACTAGATATGGCCCGTGTGTGTAGGAAGCACAGTTCTTTTGTTCTGAGCAAGGTCACCGTTCGGACCCCATAGGAAACACAGTAGAATAGAAGAGTGCTCTTTTCTCAAAAGCAGAGTTTGTTTCTTGTAAGGCGAGCTAGCGTTTGTTTCCCAGTCCAAAATGGAGTTGAATCACATGCAGTTTCTGGTCCTACGAGCAAGGGATGTATTCTGGTAAGGAAAGTCACTATTGTGCTCCTTTTGAGATAAACAGTGCAAATAGCACTCGCGTCTGTTCCCAGCAAGTACAGTGTATTGGACTGAAGAGGAGCTACTGTTCTTGTCAGTTTCCTAAGCATTGTTGAACTAGATATGGCCCGTGTGTGAAGCACAGTTCTTTTGTTCTGAGCAAGCTCAATTTTCGGACCCTATAGTAAACACAGTAGAGTAGAAGAGTGCTCTTTTCTCAAAAGCAGAGTGTGTTTCTTGTAAGGCTAGCTAGTGTTTGTTTTCCAGTCAGAAACGGAGTTGAATCCCATGCGGTTTCTGGTCCTACGAGCAAGAGTTGTTTTCTGGTAAGAAGAGTCACTATTTCGCTCCCTTTGCCATACACAGTGCAAATAGCACTCGCGTCTGCTCCCAGCAAGTACAGTGTATTGGATTGAAGAGGAGCTACTGTTCTTGTCAGTTTCCTAAGCAGAGTTGAACAAGATACAGCCCGTGTGTGTAGGAAGCACAGTTCTTTTGTTCTGAGCAAGCTCACTGTTCTGGTCCTATAGGAAACACAGAAGAGTAGAAGAGTGCTCTTTTCTCAAAAGCAGAGTTTGTTTCTTGTAAGGCGAGCTAGCGTTTGTTTCCCAGTCCAAAATGGAGTTGAATCTCATGCAGTTTCTGGTCCTACGAGCAAGGGATGTATTCTGGTAAGGAAAGTCACTATTGTGCTCCTTTTGAGATAAACAGTGCAAATAGCACTCACGTCTGTTCCGAGAAAGTACAGTGTATTGGACTGAAGAGGAGCTACTGTTCTTGTCAGTTTCCTAAGCATTGTTGAACTAGATATGGCCCGTGTGTGTGAAGCACAATTCTTTTGTTCTGAGCAAGCTCAATTTTCGGACCCCATAGTAAACACAGTAAAGTAGAAGAGTGCTCTTTTCTCAAAAGCAGAGTGTGTTTCTTGTAAGGCTAGCTAGTGTTTGTTTTCCAGTCAGAAACGGAGTTGAATCCCATGCGGTTTATGGTCCACGAGCAAGAGTTGTTTTCTGGTAAGAAGAGTCACTATTTCGCTCCCTTTGCCATACACAGTGCAAATAGCACTCGCATCTGCTCCCAGCAAGTACAGTGTATTGGATTGAAGAGGAGTTACTGTTCTTGTCAGTTTCCTAAGCAGAGTTGAACAAGATACAGCCCGTGTGTGTAGGAAGCACAGTTCTTTTGTTCTGAGCAAGCTCACTGTTCTGGTCCTATAGGAAACACAGAAGAGTAGAAGAGTGCTCTTTTCTCAAAAGCAGAGTGTGTTTCTTGTAAGGTGAGCTAGCGATTGTTTCCCAGTCCTAAATGGAGTTGAATTACATGCAGTTTCTTGTCCTATGAGCAAGAGTTGTTTTCTGATAAGAAGAATCACTATTGCCCTCCTATTGCCATACACAGTGCAAACAACACTTGCTACTGTTCTTTGCAAGTACAGTGTATTGGACAGAAGAGGAGCTACTGTTCCTGTCAGTTTCCTAAGCAGAGTTGAACTAGATATGGCCCGTGTGTGTAGGAAGCACAGTTCTTTTGTTCTGAGCAAGCTCACTCTTCGGACCCCATAGGAAACACAGTAGAGTAGAAGAGTGCTCTTTTCTCAAAAGTAGATTGTGTTTCTTGTAAGACGAGCTAGCGTTTGTTTCCAAGTCCTAAATGGAGTTGAATCACATGCAGTTTCTGATCCTAGGAGCAAGAATTGTTTTCTGATAAGAAGAGTCACTATTGCGCTCCTATTGTCATACACAGGGCAAATAGCACTGGCGTCTGTTCCCAGCATGTACAGTGTATTGGACTGAAGAGGATCTACTGTTCTTGTCAGTTTCCGAGGCAGAGTTGAACTAGATATGGCCGGTGTGTGTAGGAAGCACAGTTCTTTTGTTCTGAGCAAGCTCACTGTTCTGGCCCTATGGGAAACACAGTAGAGTAGAAGAGTGCTCTTTTCTCAAAAGCAGAGTGTGTTTCTTGTAAGGCAAGCTAGCTTTTGTTTCCCAGCCCTAAATGGAGTTGAATCCCATGCAGTTTCTGGTCCTACAAGCAAGAGTTGTTTTCTGGTAAGAAGAGTCACTATTGCGCTCCTATTGCCATACACAGTGCAAATAGCACTCGGGTCTGCTCCCAGCAAGTACAGTGTATTGGATTGAAGAGGAGCTAATGTTCTTGTCAGTTTCCTAAACAGAGTTGAACTAGATATAGGCCGTGTGTGTAGGAATCACAGTTCTTTTGTTCTGAGCAAGCTCACTCTTCTGGCCTATAAGAAACACAGTAGAGTAGAAGAGTGCTCTTTTCTCAGAAGCAGAGTCTTTTTCTTGTAAGGCGAGCTAGCGTTTGTTGCCCAGTCCTAAATGGAGTTGAATCACATGGAGTTTCTGTCTTACGAGCAAGACTTGTTTTCTGGAAAGAAAAGTCACTATTGTGCTCCCTTTGCCATACACAGTGCAAATAGCACTCGCGTCTGTTCCCAAGATGTACAGTGTATTAGACTGAAGAGGATCTACTGTTCTTGTCAGTTTCCTAAGCAAATTGAACTAGATATGGCCCGTGTGTGCAGGAAGTACACTTCTTTTGTTCTGAGCAAGCTCACTCTTCTGGCCCTGTAGGAAACACAGTAGAGTAGAAGAGTGCTCTTTTCTCTAAAGCAGAATGTGTTTCTTGTAAGGCGAGCTAGCGATTGTTTCCCAGTCCTAAATGGAGTTCAATCACATGCAGTTTCTGGTCCTATGAGCAAGAGTTGTTTTCTGGCAAGAAGAGTCACTGTTGCGCTCCCATTGTCATACACAGGGCAAATAGCACTGGCGTCAGTTCACAGCATGTAAAGTGTATTGGACTGAAGAGGAGCTACTGTTCTTGTCAGTTTCCTAAGCAGAGTTGAACTAGATATAGCCCTTGTGTGTAGGAAGCACAGTTCTTTTGTTCTGAGCAAGCTCACTGTTCTTGCCCTATAGGAAACACAGTAGAGTAGAAGAGTGCTCTTTTCTCAAAAGCACAGTGTGTTTCTTTTAAGGTGAGCTAGCGTTTGTTTCCCAGTCCTAAATGGAGTTGAATCACATGCAGTTTTTGATCCTATGAGCAAGGGATATTTTCTGGTAAGGAAAGTTACTATTGCGCTCCCTTTGATTTACACAGTTCAAATAGTACTCGCGTCTGTTCCCAGCAAGTACAGTGTATTGGACAGAAGAGGAGCTACTGTTCTTGTCAGTTTCCTAAGCAGAGTTGAACTACATATGGCCCGTGTGTGTGAAGCACAGTTCTTTTGTTCTGAGCAAGCTCAATTTTCGGACCCCATAGTAAACACAGTAGAATAGAACTGTGCTCTTTTCTCAAAAGCAGAGTGTGTTTCTTGTAAGGCTAGCTAGTGTTTGTTTCCCAGTCAAAAATGGAGTTGAATCACATGCAGTTTCTGATCCTAGGAGCAAGAGTTGTTTTCTGGTAAGAAGAGTCACTATTGCGCTCCCATTGTCATACACAGGGCAAATAGCACTGGCGTCTGTTCCCATCATGTACAGTGTATTGAACCTAGAGGATCTACTGTTCTCGTCAGTTTCCTAAGCAGAGTTGAACTAGATATAGCCCTTGTGTGTAGGAAGCACAGTTCTTTTGTTCTGAGCAAGCTCACTGTTCTGGCCCTACAGAAAACACAGTAGAGTAGAAGTGTGCTCTTTTCTCAAAAGCAGAGTTTTTTTCTTGTAAGGTGAACTAGCGTTTGTTTCCCAGTCCTAAATGGAGTTGAATCACATGCAGTTTTTGGTCCTACAAGCAAGGGATGTTTTCTGGTAAGGAAAGTCACTATTGTGCTCCCTTTGCCATAAACAGTGCAAATAGCACTCGCGTCTGTTCCCAGCAAGTACAATGTATTGGACTGAAGAGGAGCTACTGTTCTTGTCAGTTTCCTAAGCAGAGTTGAACGAGATATGGCCCGTGTGTTTAGGAAGCACAGTTCTTTTGTTCTGAGCAAGCTCACTGTTCTGGTCCTATAGGAAACACAGAGGAGTAGAAGAGTGTTCTTTTCTCAAAAGCAGAGTGTCTTTCTTGTAAGGTGAGCTAGCATTTGGTTCCCAGTCCTAAATGGAGTTGAATTACATGCAGTTTCTTGTCCTATGAGCAAGAGTTTTTTTCTGGTAAGAAGAGTCACTATTGCGCTCCTACTGCCATACACAGTGCTAACAACTCTCGCTACTGTTCTTTGCAAGTACAGTGTATTGGACAGAAGAGGAGCTACTGTTCTTGTCAGTTTCTTAAGCAGAGTTGAACTAGATATGGCCCGTGTGTGTAGGAAGCACAGTTCTTTGTTCTGAGCAAGCTCACTGATCGGAAACCATACGTAACACAGTAGAGTAGAAGAGTGCTCTTTTCTCAAAAGCAGAGTGTATTTCTTGTAAGGCGAGCTAGCGTTTCTTTCCCAGTCCTAAATGGAGTTGAATCACTTGTAGTTTCTGATCCTAGGAGCAAGAGTTGTTTTCTGGTAAGAAGAGTCACTATTGCGCTCCCATTGTCATACACAGGGCAAATAGCACTGGCGTCTGTTCCCAGCATGTACAGTGCATTGGACTGAAGAGGATCTACTGTTCTTGTCAGTTTCCTAAGCAGAGTTGAACTAGATATGGCTCGTGTGTGTAGGAAGCACAGTTCTTTTGTTCTGAGCAAGCTCACCGTTTTGGCCCGATAGGAAACAAAGTAGAGTAGAAGAGTGCTCTTTTCTCAAAAGCAGAGTGTGTTTCTTGTAAGGCGAGCTAGCTTTTGTTTCCCAGCCCTAAATGGAGTTGAATCCCATGCAGTTTCTGGTCCTACGAGCAAGAGTTGTTTTCTGGTAAGAAGAGTCACTATTGCGCTCCCATTGCCATACACAGTGCAAATAGCACTCGGGTCTGCTCCCAGCAAGTACAGTGTATTGGATTGAAGAGGAGCTAATGTTCTTGTGAGTTTCCTAAACAGAGTTGAACTTGATATAGCCCGTGTGTGTAGGAATCACAGTTCTTTTGTTCTGAGCAAGCTCACTCTTCTGGCCTATAAGAAACACAGTAGAGTAGAAGAGTGCTCTTTTCTCAGAAGCAGAGTCTTTTCTTGTAAGGCGAGCTAGCGTTTGTTGCCCAGTCCTAAATGGAGTTGAATCACATGGAGTTTCTGTCTTACGAGCAAGACTTGTTTTCTGGAAAGAAAAGTCACTATTGTGCTCCCTTTGCCATACACAGTGCAAATAGCACTCGCGTCTGTTCCCAAGATGTACAGTGTATTAGACTGAAGAGGATCTACTGTTCTTGTCAGTTTCCTAAGCAAATTGAACTAGATATGGCCGTGTGTGCAGGAAGTACACTTCTTTTGTTCTGAGCAAGCTCACTCTTCTGGCCCTGTAGGAAACACAGTAGAGTAGAAGAGTGCTCTTTTCTCTAAAGCAGAATGTGTTTCTTGTAAGGCGAGCTAGCAATTGTTTCCCAGTCCTAAATGGAGTTCAATCACATGCAGTTTCTGGTCCTACGAGCAAGAGTTGTTTTCTGGAAAGGAAAGTCACTATTGTGCTCCTTTTGCCATACACAGTGCAAATAGCACTCGCGTCTGTTCCCAGCAAGTACAGTGTATTGGACTGAAGAGGAGCTACTGCTCTTGTCAGTTTCCTAAGCAGAGTTGAACTAGATATAGCCCGTGTGTGTAGGAAACACAGTTCTTTTGTTCTGAGCAAGCTCACTGTTCGGACCCCATAGGAAATACAGTAGAATACAAGAGTGCTCTTTTCTCAAAAGCAGAATGTGTTTCTTGTAAGGCGAGCTAGCGTGTGTTTCCCAGTCCAAAATGGAGTTGAATCACACATGCAGTTTCCGGTCCAACCAACAAGGGATGTTTTCTGGAAAGGAAAGTCACTATTTTTCTCCCTTTGCCATAAACAGTGCAAATAGCACTCACGTCTATTCCCAGCAAGTACAGTGTATTGGACTGAAGAGGATCTACTATTCTTGTCAGTTTTTTAAGCAGAATTGAACTAGATATGACCGTGTGTGTAGGAAGCACAGTTCTTTTTTTCTGAGCAAGCTAACTGTTTTGGCCCTATAGGAAACACAATAGAGTAGAAGAGTGCTCTTTTCTCAAAAGCAGAATGTGTTTCTTGTAAGGCGAGATAGAGTTTGTTTCCCAGTCCTAAATGGAGTTGAATCACATGTAGTTTTTGGTCCTACGAGCAAGAGATGTTTTCTGGTAAGAAGAGTCACTATTGTGCTCCCATTGCCATACACTGTGCAAATAGCACTCGCGTCTGTTCGCAGCAAGTACAGTGTATTGGACTGAAGATGAGCTACTGTTCTTGTCAGTTTCCTAAGCAGAGTTGAACTAGATATGGCCCCTGTGTGTAGGAAGCACACAGTTCTTTTCTTCTGAGCAAGCACACTGTTCAGACCCCATAAGAAACACAGTAGAGTAGAAGAGTGCTGTTTTCTCAAAAGCAGAGTGTGTTTCTTGTAAGGTGAGCTAGCATTTGTTTCCCAGTCCGAAATGGAGTTGAATCCCATGCAGTTTCGGGTCCTACAAGCAAGAGTTGTTTTCTGGTAAGAAGAGTCTCTATTGCGCTCCCATTATCATACACAGGGCAAATAGCACTGGCGTCTGTTCCCAGCATGTACAGTGTATTGGACTGAAGAGGACCAACTGTTCTTGTCAGTTTCCTAAGCAGAGTTGAACTAGATATAGCCCGTGTGTGTAGGAAGCACAGTTCTTTTCTTCTGAGCAAGCTCACTATTCTGGCCCTATAGGAAACACAGTAGAATAGAAGAGTGCTCTTTTCTCAAAAGGAGAGTGTGTTTCTTGTAAGGTGAGCTAGCGTTTGTTTCCCAGTCCTAAATGGAGTTGAATCACATGCAGTTTCTGGTCATACGAGCAGGAGTTGTTTTCTGGTAAGAAGAGTCACTGTTGCACTCCCATTGTCAAACACAGGGCAAATAGCACTGGCGTCTATTCCCAGCATGTACAGTGTATTTGACTGAAGAGGATCTACTGTTCTTGTCAGTTTCCCAAGCAGAATTGAACTAGATAATGCCGTTTGTGTAGGAAGCACAGTTCTTTTTTTCTGAGCAAGCTCACTGATCAGACCCCATAGGAAACACAGTAGAGTAGAAGAGTGCTCTTTTCTCAAAAGCAGAGTGTGTTTCTTGTAAGGCGAGCTAGCGTTTGTTTCCAAGTCCGAAATGGAGTTGAATCCCATGCAGTTTCTGGTCCTAAGAGCAAGAGTTGTTTTCTGGTAAGAAGATTCAGTATTGTGCTCCAATTGCCACATACACTGCAAATAGCACTCGCGTATGTTCCCAGCAAGTACAATGTATTGGACGGAAGAGGAGCTACTGTTCTTGTCAGTTTCCTAAGCAGAGGTGAACTAGATATAGCCCGTTTCTGTTGGAATCACAGTTCTTTTGTTCTGAGAAAACTCACTGTTCTCGCAATATAGGAAACACAGTAGAGTAGAAGATTTATCTTTTCTCAAAACCAGAGTGTGTTTCTTGTAAGGCGAGATAGTGTTTGTTTCCCAGTCAGAAATGGAGTTGAATCCCATGCAGTTTCTGGTCCTACGAGCAAGAGTTGTTTTCTGGTAAGAAGAGTCACTATTTCGCTCCCTTTGCCATACACAGTGCAAATAGCACTCGCGTCTGCTCCCAGCAAGTACAGTGTATTGGACTGAAGAGGAGCTACTGTTCTTGTCAGTTTCCTAAGCAGAGTTGAACTAGATATAGCCCGTGTGTGTAGGAAGCACAGTTCTTTTGTTCTGAGCAAGCTCACTGTTCTGGCCCTATAGGAAACACAGTAGAGTAGAAGAGTGCTCATTTCTCAAAAGCAGATTGTGTTTCTTGTAAGGTGAGCTAGCGTTTGTTTCCCAGTCGTAAATGGAGTTGAATAACATGGAGGTTCTTGTCCTATGAGCAAGAGTTGTTTTCTGGTTTAGAAGAGTCACTGTTGCGATGCTACTGCCATACACAGTGCAAACAACACTTGCTACTGTTCTTTGCAAGTACAGTGTATTGGACAGAAGAAGAGCTACTGTTCTTGTCAGTTTCCTAAGCAGAGTTGAACTAGATATGGCCCGTGTGTGTAGGAAGCACAGTTCTTTTGTTCTGAGCAAGCTCACTGTTCGGATCGCATAGGAAACACAGTAGAGTAGAAGAGTGCTCTTTTCTCAAAAGCAGAGTGTGTTTCTTGTAAGGCGAGCTAGCTTTTGTTTCCCAGTCCTAAATGGAGTTGAATCACATGCAGTTTCTGGTCCTACAAGCAACAGTTGTTTTCTGGTAAGAAGAGTCACTATTGTGTTCCCATTGCCATACACAGGGCAAATAGGACTCGCGTCTGTTCCCAGGATGTACAGTGTATTGGACTGAAGAGGATCTACTGTTCTTGTCAGTTTCCTCAGCAAAGTTGAACTAGATATGGCCCATGTGTGCAATAAGTACACTTCTTTTGTTCTGAGCAAGCTCACTCTTCTGGCCCTGTAGGAAACACAGTAGAGTAGAAGAGTGCTCTTTTCTCAAAAGCAGAATGTGTTTCTTGTAAGGCGAGCTAGCGATTGTTTCCCAGTCCTAAATGGAGTTCAATCACATGCAGTTTCTGGTCCTATGAGCAAGAGTTGTTTTCTGGTAAGAAGAGTCACTGTTGCGGTCCCATTGTCATACACAGGGCAAATAGCACTGGCGTCTGTTCCCAGCATATAAAGTGTATTGGACTGAAGAGGATCTACAGTTCTTGTCAGTTTCCTAAGCAGAGTTGAACTAGATATGGCCCGTGTGTGTAGGAAGCACAGTTCTTTTGTTCTGAGCAAGCTCACTCTTCTGGCCTATAGGAAACACAGTAGAGTAGAAGAGTGCTCTTTTCTCAAAAGCAGAGTGTGTTTCTTGTAAGGCGAGCTTGCGTTTGTTTCCCAGTCCTAAATGGAGTTCAATCACATGCAGTTTCTGGTCCTACGAGCAAGAGTTGTTTTCTGGAAAGGAAAGTCACTATTGTGCTCCTTTTGCCATACACAGTGCAAATAGCACTCGCGTCTGTTCCCAGCAAGTACAGTGTATTGGACTGAAGAGGAGCTACTGCTCTTGTCAGTTTCCTAAGCAGAGTTGAACTAGATATAGCCCGTGTGTGTAGGAAACACAGTTCTTTTGTTCTGAGCAAGCTCACTGTTCGGACCCCATAGGAAATACAGTAGAATACAAGAGTGCTCTTTTCTCAAAAGCAGAATGTGTTTCTTGTAAGGCGAGCTAGCGTGTGTTTCCCAGTCCAAAATGGAGTTGAATCACACATGCAGTTTCCGGTCCAACCAACAAGGGATGTTTTCTGGAAAGGAAAGTCACTATTTTTCTCCCTTTGCCATAAACAGTGCAAATAGCACTCACGTCTATTCCCAGCAAGTACAGTGTATTGGACTGAAGAGGATCTACTATTCTTGTCAGTTTTTTAAGCAGAATTGAACTAGATATGACCGTGTGTGTAGGAAGCACAGTTCTTTTTTTCTGAGCAAGCTAACTGTTTTGGCCCTATAGGAAACACAATAGAGTAGAAGAGTGCTCTTTTCTCAAAAGCAGAATGTGTTTCTTGTAAGGCGAGATAGAGTTTGTTTCCCAGTCCTAAATGGAGTTGAATCACATGTAGTTTTTGGTCCTACGAGCAAGAGATGTTTTCTGGTAAGAAGAGTCACTATTGTGCTCCCATTGCCATACACTGTGCAAATAGCACTCGCGTCTGTTCGCAGCAAGTACAGTGTATTGGACTGAAGATGAGCTACTGTTCTTGTCAGTTTCCTAAGCAGAGTTGAACTAGATATGGCCCCTGTGTGTAGGAAGCACACAGTTCTTTTCTTCTGAGCAAGCACACTGTTCAGACCCCATAAGAAACACAGTAGAGTAGAAGAGTGCTGTTTTCTCAAAAGCAGAGTGTGTTTCTTGTAAGGTGAGCTAGCATTTGTTTCCCAGTCCGAAATGGAGTTGAATCCCATGCAGTTTCGGGTCCTACAAGCAAGAGTTGTTTTCTGGTAAGAAGAGTCTCTATTGCGCTCCCATTATCATACACAGGGCAAATAGCACTGGCGTCTGTTCCCAGCATGTACAGTGTATTGGACTGAAGAGGACCAACTGTTCTTGTCAGTTTCCTAAGCAGAGTTGAACTAGATATAGCCCGTGTGTGTAGGAAGCACAGTTCTTTTCTTCTGAGCAAGCTCACTATTCTGGCCCTATAGGAAACACAGTAGAATAGAAGAGTGCTCTTTTCTCAAAAGGAGAGTGTGTTTCTTGTAAGGTGAGCTAGCGTTTGTTTCCCAGTCCTAAATGGAGTTGAATCACATGCAGTTTCTGGTCATACGAGCAGGAGTTGTTTTCTGGTAAGAAGAGTCACTGTTGCACTCCCATTGTCAAACACAGGGCAAATAGCACTGGCGTCTATTCCCAGCATGTACAGTGTATTTGACTGAAGAGGATCTACTGTTCTTGTCAGTTTCCCAAGCAGAATTGAACTAGATAATGCCGTTTGTGTAGGAAGCACAGTTCTTTTTTTCTGAGCAAGCTCACTGATCAGACCCCATAGGAAACACAGTAGAGTAGAAGAGTGCTCTTTTCTCAAAAGCAGAGTGTGTTTCTTGTAAGGCGAGCTAGCGTTTGTTTCCAAGTCCGAAATGGAGTTGAATCCCATGCAGTTTCTGGTCCTAAGAGCAAGAGTTGTTTTCTGGTAAGAAGATTCAGTATTGTGCTCCAATTGCCACATACACTGCAAATAGCACTCGCGTATGTTCCCAGCAAGTACAATGTATTGGACGGAAGAGGAGCTACTGTTCTTGTCAGTTTCCTAAGCAGAGGTGAACTAGATATAGCCCGTTTCTGTTGGAATCACAGTTCTTTTGTTCTGAGAAAACTCACTGTTCTCGCAATATAGGAAACACAGTAGAGTAGAAGATTTATCTTTTCTCAAAACCAGAGTGTGTTTCTTGTAAGGCGAGATAGTGTTTGTTTCCCAGTCAGAAATGGAGTTGAATCCCATGCAGTTTCTGGTCCTACGAGCAAGAGTTGTTTTCTGGTAAGAAGAGTCACTATTTCACTCCCTTTGCCATACACAGTGCAAATAGCACTCGCGTCTGCTCCCAGCAAGTACAGTGTATTGGACTGAAGAGGAGCTACTGTTCTTGTCAGTTTCCTAAGCAGAGTTGAACTAGATATAGCCCGTGTGTGTAGGAAGCACAGTTCTTTTGTTCTGAGCAAGCTCACTGTTCTGGCCCTATAGGAAACACAGTAGAGTAGAAGAGTGCTCATTTCTCAAAAGCAGATTGTGTTTCTTGTAAGGTGAGCTAGCGTTTGTTTCCCAGTCGTAAATGGAGTTGAATAACATGGAGGTTCTTGTCCTATGAGCAAGAGTTGTTTTCTGGTTTAGAAGAGTCACTGTTGCGATGCTACTGCCATACACAGTGCAAACAACACTTGCTACTGTTCTTTGCAAGTACAGTGTATTGGACAGAAGAAGAGCTACTGTTCTTGTCAGTTTCCTAAGCAGAGTTGAACTAGATATGGCCCGTGTGTGTAGGAAGCACAGTTCTTTTGTTCTGAGCAAGCTCACTGTTCGGATCGCATAGGAAACACAGTAGAGTAGAAGAGTGCTCTTTTCTCAAAAGCAGAGTGTGTTTCTTGTAAGGCGAGCTAGCTTTTGTTTCCCAGTCCTAAATGGAGTTGAATCACATGCAGTTTCTGGTCCTACAAGCAACAGTTGTTTTCTGGTAAGAAGAGTCACTATTGTGTTCCCATTGCCATACACAGGGCAAATAGGACTCGCGTCTGTTCCCAGGATGTACAGTGTATTGGACTGAAGAGGATCTACTGTTCTTGTCAGTTTCCTCAGCAAAGTTGAACTAGATATGGCCCATGTGTGCAATAAGTACACTTCTTTTGTTCTGAGCAAGCTCACTCTTCTGGCCCTGTAGGAAACACAGTAGAGTAGAAGAGTGCTCTTTTCTCAAAAGCAGAATGTGTTTCTTGTAAGGCGAGCTAGCGATTGTTTCCCAGTCCTAAATGGAGTTCAATCACATGCAGTTTCTGGTCCTATGAGCAAGAGTTGTTTTCTGGTAAGAAGAGTCACTGTTGCGGTCCCATTGTCATACACAGGGCAAATAGCACTGGCGTCTGTTCCCAGCATATAAAGTGTATTGGACTGAAGAGGATCTACAGTTCTTGTCAGTTTCCTAAGCAGAGTTGAACTAGATATGGCCCGTGTGTGTAGGAAGCACAGTTCTTTTGTTCTGAGCAAGCTCACTCTTCTGGCCTATAGGAAACACAGTAGAGTAGAAGAGTGCTCTTTTCTCAAAAGCAGAGTGTGTTTCTTGTAAGGCGAGCTTGCGTTTGTTTCCCAGTCCTAAATGGAGTTGAATCACATGCAGTTTCTGGTCCTACGAGCAAGAGTTGTTTTCTGGAAAGGAAAGTCACTATTGTGCTCCTTTTGCCATCCACAGTGCAAATAGCACTCGCGTCTGTTCCCAGCAAGTACAGTGTATTGGACTGAAGAGGAGCTACTGCTCTTGTCAGTTTCCTAACCAGAGTTGAACTAGATATGGCCCGTGTGTGTAGGAAACACAGTTCTTTTGTTCTGAGCAAGCTCACTGTTCGGACCCCATAGAAAATACAGTAGAATAGAAGAGTGCTCTTTTCTCAAAAGCAGAATGTGTTTCTTGTGAGACGAGCTAGCGTGTGTTTCCCAGTCCAAAATCGAGTTGAATCACATGCAGTTTCTGGTCCAACCAACAAGGGATGTTTTCTGGAAAAGAAAGTCACTATTTTTCTCCCTTTGCCATAAACAGTGCAAATAGCACTCACGTCTGTTCCCAGCAAGTACAGTGTATTGGACTGAAGAGGAGCTACTGTTCTTGTCAGGTTCTTAAGCAGAATTGAACTAGAAATGGCCATGTGTGTAGGAAGCACAGTTCTTTTGTTCTGAGCAAGCTCACTGTTCTTTCCCTGTAGGAAACACAGTATATTAGAAGAGTGCTCTTTTCTCAAAAGTAGAGTGTGTTTCTTGTAAGGCGAGCTAGCGTTTCTTTCCCAGTCCTAAATGGAGTTGAGACACATGCAGTTTTTGGTCCTATGAGCAAGAGTTTTTTTCTTGTAAAAAGAGTCACTATTGCGCTCCCATTGCCATACACAGTGCAAATAGCACTTGCATCTGTTCCCAGCAATTACAGAGTATTGGACTGAAGAGGATCTACTGTTCATGTCAGTTTCCTAAGCAGAGTTGAACTAGATAGGGCCCGTGTGTGTAGGAAGCACAGTTCTTTTGTTCTGAGCAAGCTCACTTTTTGGATCCCATAGGAAACACAGTAGAGTAGAAGAGTGCTCTTTTCTCAAAAGCAGTGTGTGTTTCATGTAAGGCGAGCTAGCATTTGTTTCCCAGTCCTAAATGGAGTTGAATCACATGCAGTTTCTGGTCCTATGAGCAAGAGTTGTTTTCTGGTAAGGAAAGTCACTATTGCGCTCTCATTGACATACACAGTGCAAATAGCACTCGCGTGTGTTCCCAGCTATTACAGTGTATCGGACTGAAGAGGAGCTACTGTTCTTGTTAGTTTCCTAAGCAGAGTAGAACTAGATATGGCCCGTGTGTGTAGGAAGCACAGTTCTTTTGTTCTCAGCAAGGTCACTGTTCTGGCCCTATAGCAAACACTTTAGCGTAGAAGAGTGCTCTTTTCTCAAAAGCAGAGTGTGTTTCTTGTAAGGCGAGCTAGCGTTTGTTTCCCAGTCCTAAATGGAGTTGAAATCCATGCAGTTTCTGGTCCTTCGAGCAAGAGATCTTTTCTCGTAAGAAGAGTCACTATTGTGCTGCCATTGCCATACACAGGACAAATAGCACTGTTGTCTGTTCCCAGCAAGTACAGTGTATTGGACTGAAGAGGATCTACTGTTCATGTCAGGTTCCTAAGCAGAATTGAACTAGATATGGCCGTGTGTGGAGGAAGCACATTTTTTTTGTTCTGAGCAAGTTCACTGTTTGGACCACATAGGAAACACAGTAGAGTAGAAGAGTGCTCTTTTCTCTAAAGCAGAGTGTTCTTCTTGTAAGGTGAGATCGTGTTTCTTTCCCAGTCCTAAATGGAGTTAAATCACATGCAGTTACTGGTCCTACGAGCAAGAGTTGTTTTTTGGTAAGGAAGTCACTATTGTGCTCCCATTGCCATACACAGTGCAAATAGCACTCGCGTCTGTTCCCAGCAAGTACAGTGTATTGGACTGAAGAGCAGCTTCTGTTCTTGTCAGTTTCCAAAGCAGAGTTGAACTAGATATGGTCGATGTGTGTAGGAAGCACAGTTCTTTTGTTCTGAGCAAGCTCACTGTTTGGACCTCATAGGAAACACAGTAGAGTAGAAGAGTGCTCTTTTCTCAAAAGCAGAGTGTGTTTCTTGTAAGGCAAGATAGCGTTTGTTTCCCAGTCCTAAATGGAGTTGAATCCCATGCAGTTTCTGGTCCTACGAGCAAGAGTTCTTTTCTCGTAAGAAGAGTCACTATTGTGCTGCCATTGCCATACACAGGACAAATAGCACTGTTGTCTGTTCCCAGAAAGTACAGTGTATTGGACTGAAGAGGATCTACTGTTCTATCAGGTTCCTAAGCAGAATTGAAGTAGATACGGCCATGTGTGTAGGAAGCATAGTTCTTTGTTCTGAGCAAGCTCACTGTTCTTTCCCTATAGGAAACACAGTAGAGTAGAAGAGTGCTCTTTTCTCAAAAGCAGAGTGTGTTTCTTGTAAGGCAAGATAGCGTTTGTTTCCCAGTCCTAAATGGAGTTGAATCCCATGCAGTTTCTGGTCCTACGAGCAAGAGTTCTTTTCTGGTAAGAAGAGTCACTATTGTGCTCCTACTGCCATACACAGTGCTAACAACTCTCGCTATTGTTCTTTGCAAGTACAGTGTATTGGACAGAAGAGGAGCTACTGTTCTTGTCAGTTTCTTAAGCAGAGTTGAACTAGATATGGCCCGTGTGTTTAGGAAGCACAGTTCTTTGTTCTGAGCAAGCTCACTGATCGGAAACCATACAAAACACAGTAGAGTAGAAGAGTGCTCTTTTGTCAAAAGCAGAGTGTATTTCTTGTAAGGTGAGCTAGCGTTTGTTTCCCAGTCCTAAATGGAGTTGAATCACATGTAGTTTCTGATCCTAGGACCAAGAGTTGTTTTCTGGTAAGAAGAGTCACTATTGCGCTCCCATTGTCATACACAGGGCAAATAGCACTGGCGTCTGTTCCCAGCATGTACAGTGTATTGGACTGAAGAGGATCTACTGTTCTTGTCAGTTTCCTAAGCAGAGTTGAACTGGATATGGCTCGTGTGTGTAGGAAGCACAGTTCTTTTGTTCTGAGCAAGCTCACTGTTTTGGCCCTATAGGAAACAAAGTAGAGTAGAAGAGTGCTCTTTTCTCAAAAGCAGAGTGTGTTTCTTGTAAGGCGAGCTAGCTTTTGTTTCCCAGCCCTAAATGGAGTTGAATCCCATGCAGTTTGTGGTCCTACGAGCAAGAGTTGTTTTCTGGTAAGAAGAGTCACTATTGCGCTCCCATTGCCATACACAGTGCAAATAGCACTCGGGTCTGCTCCCAGCAAGTACAGTGTATTGGATTGAAGAGGAGCTAATGTTCTTGTCAGTTTCCTAAACAGAGTTTAACTAGATATAGCCCGTGTGTGTAGGAAGCACAGTTCTTTTGTTCTGAGCAAGCTCACTCTTCTGGCCTATAAGAAACACAGTAGAGTAGAAGAGTGCTCTTTTCTCAAAAGCAGAGTCTTTTTCTTGTAAGGCGAGCTAGCGTTTGTTGCCCAGTCCTAAATGGAGTTGAATCACATGGAGTTTCTGTCTTACGAGCAAGACTTGTTTTCTGGAAAGGAAAGTCACTATTGTGCTCCCTTTGCCATAAACAGTGCAAATAGCACTCGCGTCTGTTCCCAGGATGTACAGTGTATTAGACTGAAGGGGATCTACTGTTCTTGTCAGTTTCCTAAGCAAAGTTGAACTGGATATGGCCCGTGTGTGCAGGAAGTACACTTCTTTTGTTCTGAGCAAGCTCACTCTTCTGGCCCTGTAGGAAACACAGTAGAGTAGATGAGTGCTCTTTTCTCTAAAGCAGAATGTGTTTCTTGTAAGGCGAGCTAGCGATTGTTTCCCAGTCCTAAATGGAGTTCAATCACATGCAGTTTCTGGTCCTATGAGCAAGAGTTGTTTTCTGGGAAGAAGAGTCACTGTTGCGCTCCCATTGTCATACACAGGGCAAATAGCACTGGCGTCTGTTCCCAGCATGTAAAGTGTATTGGACTGAAGAGGATCTACAGTTCTTGTCAGTTTCCTAAGCAGAGTTGAACTAGATATGGCCCGTGTGTGTAGGAAACACAGTTCTTTTGTTCTGAGCAAGCTCACTCTTCTGGCCTATAGGAAACACAGTGAGTAGAAGAGTGCTCTTTTCTCAAAAGCAGAGTGTGTTTCTTGTAAGGCGAGCTTGCGTTTGTTTTCCAGTCCTAAATGGAGTTGAATCACATGCAGTTTCTGGTCCTACGAGCAAGAGTTGTTTTCTGGAAAGGAAAGTCACTATTGTGCTCCTTTTGCCATACACAGTGCAAATAGCACTCGCGTCTGTTCCCAGCAAGTACAGTGTATTGGACAGAAGAGGAGCTACTGCTCTTGTCAGTTTCCTAACCGGAGTTGAACTAGATATGGCCCGTGTGTGTAGGAAACACAGTTCTTTTGTTCTGAGCAAGCTCACTGTTCGGACCCCATAGGAAATACAGTAGAATACAAGAGTGCTCTTTTCTCAAAAGCAGAATGTGTTTCTTGTAAGGCCAGCTAGCATGTGTTTCCCAGTCCAAAATGGAGTTGAATCACATGCAGTTTCTGGTCCAACCAACAAGGGATGTTTTCTGGAAAGGAAAGTCACTATTTTTCTCCCTTTGCCATAAACAGTGCAAATAGCACTCACGTCTATTCCCAGCAAGTACAGTGTATTGGACTGAAGAGGATCTACTATTCTTGTCACTTTTTTAAGCAGAATTGAACTAGATATGACCGTGTGTGTAGGAAGCACAGTTCTTTTTTTCTCAGCAAACTCAGTGTTTTGGCCCTATAGGAAACACAATAGAGTAGAAGAGTGCTCTTTTCTCAAAAGCAGAGTGTGTTTCTTGTAAGGCGAGCTAGCGTTTGTTTTCCAGTCCTAAATGGAGTTAAATCACATGCATTTACTGGTCCTACGAGCAAGAGTTGTTTTTTGGTAAGGAAGTCACTATTGTGCTCCCATTGCCATACACAGTAAAATAGCAATCGCGTCTGTTCCCAGCAAGTACAGTGTATTGGACTGAAGAGCAGTTTCTGTTCTTGTCAGTTTCCAAAGCAGAGTTGAACTAGATATGGTCGATGTGTGTAGGAAGCACAGTTCTTTTGTTCTGAGCAAGCTCACTGTTTGGACCCCATAGGAAACACAGTAGAGTAGAAGAGTGCTCTTTTCTCAAAAGCAGAGTGTGTTTCTTGTAAGGCGAGCTAGCATTTGTTTCCCAGTCCTAAATGGAGTTGAATCCCATGCAGTTTCTGGTCCTACGAGCAAGAGTTCTTTTCTCGTAAGAAGAGTCACTATAGTGCTGCCATTGCCATACAGAGGACAAATAGCACTGTTGTCTGTTCCCAGCAAGTACAGTGTATTGGACTGAAGAGGATCTACTGTTCATGTCAGGTTCCTAAGCAGAATTGAACTAGATATGGCCGTGTGTGGAGGAAGCACAGTTTTTTTGTTCTGAGCAAGCTCACTGTTCGGACCACATAGGAAACACAGTAGAGTAGAAGAGTGCTCTTTTTTCAAAAGCAGAGTGTGTTTCTTGTAGGGCGAGCTAGCGTTTGTTTCCCAGTCCTAAATGGAGTTGAATCACATGCAGTTTCTGTTCCTACGAGCGAGAGTTGTTTTCTGGTAAGAAGAGTCACTATTGTGCTCCCGTTGTTTTACACAGGGCAAATAGCACTGGCGTCTGTTCCCAGCATGTACAGTGCATTGGACTGAAGAGGATCTACTGTTCTTGTCAGGTTCCTAAGCAGAATTGAACTAGATACGGCCATGTGTGTAGGAAGCACAGTTCTTTGTTCTGAGCAAGCTCACTGTTCTTTCCCTGTAGGAAACACAGTATATTAGAAGAGTGCTCTTTTCTCAAAAGCAGAGTGTGTTTCTTGTAAGGCGAGCTAGCGTTTCTTTCCCAGTCCTAAATGGAGTTGAGACACATGCAGTTTTTGGTCCTACGAGCAAGAGTTTTTTTCTGGTAAGAAGAGTCACTATTGCGCTCCCATTGCCATACACAGTGCAAATAGCACTTGCATCTGTTCCCAGCAATTACAGTGTATTGGACTGAAGAGGATCTACTGTTCATGTCAGTTTCCTAAGCAGAGTTGAACTAGATATGGCCCGTGTGTGTAGGAAGCACAGTTCTTTTGTTCTGAGCAAGCTCACTTTTTGGATCCCATAGGAAACACAGTAGAGTAGAAGAGTGCTCTTTTCTCAAAAGCAGTGTGTGTTTCATGTAAGGCGAGCTAGCATTTGTTTCCCAGTCCTAAATGGAGTTGAATCACATGCAGTTTCTGGTCCTATGAGCAAGAGTTGTTTTCTGGTAAGGAAAGTCACTATTGCGCTCTCATTGACATACACAGTGCAAATAGCACTCGCGTGTGTTCCCAGCTATTACAGTGTATCGGACTGAAGAGGAGCTACTGTTCTTGTTATTTTCCTAAGCAGAGTTGAACTAGATATGGCCCGTGTGTGTAGGAAGCACAGTTCTTTTGTTCTCAGCAAGCTCACTGTTCTGGCCCTATAGGAAACACTTTAGAGTAGAAGAGTGCTCTTTTCTCAAAAGCAGAGTGTGTTTCTTGTAAGGCGAGCTAGCGTTTGTTTCCCAGTCCTAAATGGAGTTGAAACCCATGCAGTTTCTGGTCCTACGAGCAAGAGATCTTTTCTCGTAAGAAGAGTCACTATTGTGCTGCCATTGCCATACACAGGACAAATAGCACTGTTGTCTGTTCCCAGCAAGTACAGTGTATTGGACTGAAGAGGATCTACTGTTCATGTCAGGTTCCTAAGCAGAATTGAACTAGATATGGCCGTGTGTGGAGGAAGCACATTTTTTTTGTTCTGAGCAAGTTCACTGTTTGGACCACATAGGAAACACAGTAGAGTAGAAGAGTGCTCTTTTCTCTAAAGCAGAGTGTTCTTCTTGTAAGGTGAGCTCGCGTTTGTTTCCCAGTCCTAAATGGAGTAAAATCACATGCAGTTACTGGTCCTACGAGCAAGCGTTGTTTTTTGGTAAGGAAGTCACTATTGTGCTCCCATTGCCATACACAGTGCAAATAGCACTTGCATCTGTTCCCAGCAATTACAGTGTATTGGACTGAAGAGGATCTACTGTTCATGTCAGTTTCCTAAGCAGAGTTGAACTAGATATGGCCCGTGTGTGTAGGAAGCACAGTTCTTTTGTTCTGAGCAAGCTCACTTTTTGGATCCCATAGGAAACACAGTAGAGTAGAAGAGTGCTCTTTTCTCAAAAGCAGTGTGTGTTTCATGTAAGGCGAGCTAGCATTTGTTTCCCAGTCCTAAATGGAGTTGAATCACATGCAGTTTCTGGTCCTATGAGCAAGAGTTGTTTTCTGGTAAGGAAAGTCACTATTGCGCTCTCATTGACATACACAGTGCAAATAGCACTCGCGTGTGTTCCCAGCTATTACAGTGTATCGGACTGAAGAGGAGCTACTGTTCTTGTTAGTTTCCTAAGCAGAGTTGAACTAGATATGGCCCGTGCGTGTAGGAAGCACAGTTCTTTTGTTCTCAGCAAGCTCACTGTTCTGGCCCTATAGGAAACACTTTAGAGTAGAAGAGTGCTCTTTTCTCAAAAGCAGAGTGTGTTTCTTGTAAGGCGAGCTAGCGTTTGTTTCCCAGTCCTAAATGGAGTTGAAACCCATGCAGTTTCTGGTCCTATGAGCAAGAGATCTTTTCTCGTAAGAAGAGTCACTATTGTGCTGCCATTGCCATACACAGGACAAATAGCACTGTTGTCTGTTCCCAGCAAGTACAGTGTATTGGACTGAAGAGGATCTACTGTTCATGTCAGGTTCCTAAGCAGAATTGAACTAGATATGGCCGTGTGTGGAGGAAGCACATTTTTTTTGTTCTGAGCAAGTTCACTGTTTGGACCACATAGGAAACACAGTAGAGTAGAAGAGTGCTCTTTTCTCTAAAGCAGAGTGTTCTTCTTGTAAGGTGAGCTCGCGTTTGTTTCCCAGTCCTAAATGGAGTTAAATCACATGCAGTTACTGGTCCTACGAGCAAGCGTTGTTTTTTGGTAAGGAAGTCACTATTGTGCTCCCATTGCCATACACAGTGCAAATAGCACTCGCGTCTGTTCCCAGCAAGTACAGTGTATTGGACTGAAGAGCAGCTTCTGTTCTTGTCAGTTTCCAAAGCAGAGTTGAACTAGATATGGCCCGTGTGTAGGAAGCACAGTTCTTTTGTTCTGAGCAAGCTCACTGTTCTGGACCTATAGGAAACACAGTAGAGTAGAAGAGTGCTCTTTTCAATAAAGCAGAGTGTGTTTCTTGTAAGGCAAGCTAGCGTTTGTTTCCAAGTCCTAAATGGAGTTGAATCACATGCAGTTTATGGTCCTACGAGCAAGAGTTGTTTTATGGTAAGAAGAGTCACTATTGCACTTCCATTGCCATACACAGGAAAAATAGCACTGTTGTCTGTTCCCAGCAGTACAGTGTATTGGACTGAAGAGGATCTACTGTTCTTGTCAGGTTCCTAAGCAGAATTGAACTAGGTGTGGCGGTGTGTAGGAAGCTCGATTTTTTGTTCTGAGCAAGCTCACTGTTTGGACCTCATAGGAAACACAGTAGTGTAGAAGAGTGCTCTTTTCTCAAAAGCATAGTGTGTTTCTTGTAAGGCGACCTAGCGTTTGTTTCCTAGCCCTAAGTGGAGTTCAATCACAGGCAGTTTCCGGTCCTATGAGCAAGAGTTGTTTTCTGGTAAGAAGAGTCAATATTGCGCTACCATTGTCATACACAGGACAAATAGTACTGGAGTCTCTTCCCAGGAAGTACAGTGTATTGGACTGAAGAGGATCTACTGTTCTTGTCAGGTTCCTAAGCAGAATTGAACTAGATATGGCCGTGTGTGTAGGAAGCACAGTTCTTTTGTTCTGAGCAAGTTCACTGTTCGGATCTCTTATGAAACACAATAGAGTAGAAGAGTGCTTTTTTCTCTAACTCAGAGTGTGTTTCTTGTAAGGTGAGTTAGTGTTTGTTTCACAGTCCTAAATGGAGTTGAATCACATGCACTTTCTGGTCCTACGAGCAAGAGTTGTGTTCAGGTAAGAAGAGTAACTATTGTGCTCCCATTGTTATACACAGGGCAAATAGCACACGCGTCTGTTCCCAGCATGTACAGTGTATTGGACTGAAGAGGATCTACTGTTCTTGTCAGGTTCCTAAGCAGAGTTGAACTAGATATGGCCGTGTGTGTAGGAAGCACAGTTCTTTTGTTCTGAGCAAGCTCACTGTTCTGGCCCTATAGGAAACACAGTAGAGTAGAAGAGTGCTCTTTTCTCAAAAGCAGAGTGTATTTCTTGTAAGGCGAGCTAGCGTTTGTTTCCCAGTTCTATATGGAGTTGAATCACATGCAGTTTCTGGTCCTACGAGCAAGAGTTGTTTTTTGGTAAGGAAAGTCACTATTGCGCTCCCATTGCCATAAACAGTGCAAATAGCACTCGCGTCTGTTCCCAGCAAGTACAGTGTATTGGACTGAAGAGGAGCTACTGTTCTTGTCAGTTTCCTAAGCAGAGTTGAACGAGATATGTCCCGCGTGTGTAGGATGCACATTTCTTTTGCTCTGAGCAAGCTCACTGTTTGGACCCCATAGGAAACACAGTAGAGTAGAAGAGTGCTCTTTTCTCTAGAGCAGAGTGTGTTTCTTGTAATGCGAGCTAGCGTTTGTTTCCCAGTCCTAAATGGACTTGAATCACATGCAGTTTCTGGTCCTACAAGCAAGAGTTGTTTTCTGGTAAGAAGAGTCACTATTGCGCTGCCACTGCCATACACAGGACAAATAGCACTGGCGTCTCTTCCCAGCAAGTACAGTGTATTGGACGGAAGAGGATCTACTGTTCTTGTCAGGTTCCTAATCAGACTTGAACTAGATATGGCCATGTTTGTAGGAAGCACAGTTTTTTTGTTCTGAGCAAGCTCACTGTTCGGACCACATAGGGAACACAGTAGAGTAGAAGAGTGCTCTTTTCTCTAAAGCAGAGTGTGTTTCATGTAAGGCGAGCTCGCCTTTTTTTACCAGTCCTAAATGGAGTTGTCACAGGCAGTTTTTGGTCCTACGAGCAAGAGTTGTTTTATGGTAAGAAGAGTCACTATTGCGCTGCCATTGCCATACACAGGACAAATTCCACTTTCGTCTGTTCCCAGCAAGTACAGTGTATTGGACTGAAGAGGATCTACTGTTCTTGTCAGGTTCCTAACCATAATTGAACTAGATATGGCCGTGTGTGTAGGAAGCACAGTTCTTTTGTTCTGAGCAAGCTCACTGTTCGGACCACATAGGAAACACAGTACAGTAGAAGAGTGCTCTTTTCTCTAAAGCAGAGTGTGTTTCTTGTAAGGCGAGCTTGTGTTTGTTTCCCAGTCCTAAATGGAGTTGAGTCACAGGCAGTTTTTGGTCCTACGAGCAAGAGTTGTTTTCTGGTAAGAAGAGTCACTATTGCGCTCCAAATACCATACACAGTGCAAATAGCTCTCGCATCTGTTCCCAGCAAGTATAGTGTATTGGACTGAATAGGAGCTACTGTTCTTGTCAGTTTCCTAAGCAGAGTTGAGCTAGATATTTCCCGTGTAGGAAGCACAGTTCTTTTGTTCTGAGCAAGCTCACTGTTTGGACCCCATAGGAAACACAGTAGAGTAGCAGAGTGCTCTTTTCTCTAAAGCAGAGTGTGTTTCTTGTAAGGTGAGCTAGCGTTTGTTTCCCAGTCCTAAATGGAGTTGAATCACATGCCGTTTCTGTTCCTACGAGCAAGAGTTGTTTTATGGTAAGAAGAGTCACTATTGCGCTGCCATTGCCATACACAGGACAAATAGCACTGGCGTCTCTTCCCAGCAAGTACAGTGTATTGGACTGAAGAGGATCTACTGTTCTTGTCAGGTTCCTAAGCAGAATTGAACTAGATATGGCCGTGTGTGTAGGAAGCACAGTTCTTTTGTTCTGAGCAAGCTCACTTTTTGGATCCCATAGGAAACACAGTAGAGTAGAAGAGTGCTCTTTTCTCAAAAGCAGTGTGTGTTTCATGTAAGGCGAGCTAGCATTTGTTTCCCAGTCCTAAATGGAGTTGAATCACATGCAGTTTCTGGTCCTATGAGCAAGAGTTGTTTTCTGGTAAGGAAAGTCACTATTGCGCTCTCATTGACATACACAGTGCAAATAGCACTCGCGTGTGTTCCCAGCTATTACAGTGTATCGGACTGAAGAGGAGCTACTGTTCTTGTTATTTTCCTAAGCAGAGTTGAACTAGATATGGCCCGTGTGTGTAGGAAGCACAGTTCTTTTGTTCTCAGCAAGCTCACTGTTCTGGCCCTATAGGAAACACTTTAGAGTAGAAGAGTGCTCTTTTCTCAAAAGCAGAGTGTGTTTCTTGTAAGGCGAGCTAGCGTTTGTTTCCCAGTCCTAAATGGAGTTGAAACCCATGCAGTTTCTGGTCCTACGAGCAAGAGATCTTTTCTCGTAAGAAGAGTCACTATTGTGCTGCCATTGCCATACACAGGACAAATAGCACTGTTGTCTGTTCCCAGCAAGTACAGTGTATTGGACTGAAGAGGATCTACTGTTCATGTCAGGTTCCTAAGCAGATTGAACTAGATATGGCCGTGTGTGGAGGAAGCACATTTTTTTTGTTCTGAGCAAGTTCACTGTTTGGACCACATAGGAAACACAGTAGAGTAGAAGAGTGCTCTTTTCTCTAAAGCAGAGTGTTCTTCTTGTAAGGTGAGCTCGCGTTTGTTTCCCAGTCCTAAATGGAGTAAAATCACATGCAGTTACTGGTCCTACGAGCAAGCGTTGTTTTTTGGTAAGGAAGTCACTATTGTGCTCCCATTGCCATACACAGTGCAAATAGCACTTGCATCTGTTCCCAGCAATTACAGTGTATTGGACTGAAGAGGATCTACTGTTCATGTCAGTTTCCTAAGCAGAGTTGAACTAGATATGGCCCGTGTGTGTAGGAAGCACAGTTCTTTTGTTCTGAGCAAGCTCACTTTTTGGATCCCATAGGAAACACAGTAGAGTAGAAGAGTGCTCTTTTCTCAAAAGCAGTGTGTGTTTCATGTAAGGCGAGCTAGCATTTGTTTCCCAGTCCTAAATGGAGTTGAATCACATGCAGTTTCTGGTCCTATGAGCAAGAGTTGTTTTCTGGTAAGGAAAGTCACTATTGCGCTCTCATTGACATACACAGTGCAAATAGCACTCGCGTGTGTTCCCAGCTATTACAGTGTATCGGACTGAAGAGGAGCTACTGTTCTTGTTAGTTTCCTAAGCAGAGTTGAACTAGATATGGCCCGTGCGTGTAGGAAGCACAGTTCTTTTGTTCTCAGCAAGCTCACTGTTCTGGCCCTATAGGAAACACTTTAGAGTAGAAGAGTGCTCTTTTCTCAAAAGCAGAGTGTGTTTCTTGTAAGGCGAGCTAGCGTTTGTTTCCCAGTCCTAAATGGAGTTGAAACCCATGCAGTTTCTGGTCCTATGAGCAAGAGATCTTTTCTCGTAAGAAGAGTCACTATTGTGCTGCCATTGCCATACACAGGACAAATAGCACTGTTGTCTGTTCCCAGCAAGTACAGTGTATTGGACTGAAGAGGATCTACTGTTCATGTCAGGTTCCTAAGCAGAATTGAACTAGATATGGCCGTGTGTGGAGGAAGCACATTTTTTTTGTTCTGAGCAAGTTCACTGTTTGGACCACATAGGAAACACAGTAGAGTAGAAGAGTGCTCTTTTCTCTAAAGCAGAGTGTTCTTCTTGTAAGGTGAGCTCGCGTTTGTTTCCCAGTCCTAAATGGAGTTAAATCACATGCAGTTACTGGTCCTACGAGCAAGCGTTGTTTTTTGGTAAGGAAGTCACTATTGTGCTCCCATTGCCATACACAGTGCAAATAGCACTCGCGTCTGTTCCCAGCAAGTACAGTGTATTGGACTGAAGAGCAGCTTCTGTTCTTGTCAGTTTCCAAAGCAGAGTTGAACTAGATATGGCCCGTGTGTAGGAAGCACAGTTCTTTTGTTCTGAGCAAGCTCACTGTTCTGGACCTATAGGAAACACAGTAGAGTAGAAGAGTGCTCTTTTCAATAAAGCAGAGTGTGTTTCTTGTAAGGCAAGCTAGCGTTTGTTTCCAAGTCCTAAATGGAGTTGAATCACATGCAGTTTATGGTCCTACGAGCAAGAGTTGTTTTATGGTAAGAAGAGTCACTATTGCACTTCCATTGCCATACACAGGAAAAATAGCACTGTTGTCTGTTCCCAGCAGTACAGTGTATTGGACTGAAGAGGATCTACTGTTCTTGTCAGGTTCCTAAGCAGAATTGAACTAGGTGTGGCGGTGTGTAGGAAGCTCGATTTTTTGTTCTGAGCAAGCTCACTGTTTGGACCTCATAGGAAACACAGTAGTGTAGAAGAGTGCTCTTTTCTCAAAAGCATAGTGTGTTTCTTGTAAGGCGACCTAGCGTTTGTTTCCTAGCCCTAAGTGGAGTTCAATCACAGGCAGTTTCCGGTCCTATGAGCAAGAGTTGTTTTCTGGTAAGAAGAGTCAATATTGCGCTACCATTGTCATACACAGGACAAATAGTACTGGAGTCTCTTCCCAGGAAGTACAGTGTATTGGACTGAAGAGGATCTACTGTTCTTGTCAGGTTCCTAAGCAGAATTGAACTAGATATGGCCGTGTGTGTAGGAAGCACAGTTCTTTTGTTCTGAGCAAGTTCACTGTTCGGATCTCTTATGAAACACAATAGAGTAGAAGAGTGCTTTTTTCTCTAACTCAGAGTGTGTTTCTTGTAAGGTGAGTTAGTGTTTGTTTCACAGTCCTAAATGGAGTTGAATCACATGCACTTTCTGGTCCTACGAGCAAGAGTTGTGTTCAGGTAAGAAGAGTAACTATTGTGCTCCCATTGTTATACACAGGGCAAATAGCACACGCGTCTGTTCCCAGCATGTACAGTGTATTGGACTGAAGAGGATCTACTGTTCTTGTCAGGTTCCTAAGCAGAGTTGAACTAGATATGGCCGTGTGTGTAGGAAGCACAGTTCTTTTGTTCTGAGCAAGCTCACTGTTCTGGCCCTATAGGAAACACAGTAGAGTAGAAGAGTGCTCTTTTCTCAAAAGCAGAGTGTATTTCTTGTAAGGCGAGCTAGCGTTTGTTTCCCAGTTCTATATGGAGTTGAATCACATGCAGTTTCTGGTCCTACGAGCAAGAGTTGTTTTTTGGTAAGGAAAGTCACTATTGCGCTCCCATTGCCATAAACAGTGCAAATAGCACTCGCGTCTGTTCCCAGCAAGTACAGTGTATTGGACTGAAGAGGAGCTACTGTTCTTGTCAGTTTCCTAAGCAGAGTTGAACGAGATATGTCCCGCGTGTGTAGGATGCACATTTCTTTTGCTCTGAGCAAGCTCACTGTTTGGACCCCATAGGAAACACAGTAGAGTAGAAGAGTGCTCTTTTCTCTAGAGCAGAGTGTGTTTCTTGTAATGCGAGCTAGCGTTTGTTTCCCAGTCCTAAATGGACTTGAATCACATGCAGTTTCTGGTCCTACAAGCAAGAGTTGTTTTCTGGTAAGAAGAGTCACTATTGCGCTGCCACTGCCATACACAGGACAAATAGCACTGGCGTCTCTTCCCAGCAAGTACAGTGTATTGGACGGAAGAGGATCTACTGTTCTTGTCAGGTTCCTAATCAGACTTGAACTAGATATGGCCATGTTTGTAGGAAGCACAGTTTTTTTGTTCTGAGCAAGCTCACTGTTCGGACCACATAGGGAACACAGTAGAGTAGAAGAGTGCTCTTTTCTCTAAAGCAGAGTGTGTTTCATGTAAGGCGAGCTCGCCTTTTTTTACCAGTCCTAAATGGAGTTGTCACAGGCAGTTTTTGGTCCTACGAGCAAGAGTTGTTTTATGGTAAGAAGAGTCACTATTGCGCTGCCATTGCCATACACAGGACAAATTCCACTTTCGTCTGTTCCCAGCAAGTACAGTGTATTGGACTGAAGAGGATCTACTGTTCTTGTCAGGTTCCTAACCATAATTGAACTAGATATGGCCGTGTGTGTAGGAAGCACAGTTCTTTTGTTCTGAGCAAGCTCACTGTTCGGACCACATAGGAAACACAGTACAGTAGAAGAGTGCTCTTTTCTCTAAAGCAGAGTGTGTTTCTTGTAAGGCGAGCTTGTGTTTGTTTCCCAGTCCTAAATGGAGTTGAGTCACAGGCAGTTTTTGGTCCTACGAGCAAGAGTTGTTTTCTGGTAAGAAGAGTCACTATTGCGCTCCAAATACCATACACAGTGCAAATAGCTCTCGCATCTGTTCCCAGCAAGTATAGTGTATTGGACTGAATAGGAGCTACTGTTCTTGTCAGTTTCCTAAGCAGAGTTGAGCTAGATATTTCCCGTGTAGGAAGCACAGTTCTTTTGTTCTGAGCAAGCTCACTGTTTGGACCCCATAGGAAACACAGTAGAGTAGCAGAGTGCTCTTTTCTCTAAAGCAGAGTGTGTTTCTTGTAAGGTGAGCTAGCGTTTGTTTCCCAGTCCTAAATGGAGTTGAATCACATGCCGTTTCTGTTCCTACGAGCAAGAGTTGTTTTATGGTAAGAAGAGTCACTATTGCGCTGCCATTGCCATACACAGGACAAATAGCACTGGCGTCTCTTCCCAGCAAGTACAGTGTATTGGACTGAAGAGGATCTACTGTTCTTGTCAGGTTCCTAAGCAGAATTGAACTAGATATGGCCGTGTGTGTAGGAAGCACAGTTCTTTTGTTCTGAGCAAGCTCACTGTTTGGACCACCTAGGAAACACAGTAGAGTAGGAGAGTGCTCTTTTCTCAAAACAGAGTGTGTTTCTTGTAAGGCGAGCTAGCGTTTGTTTCCCAGTCTTAAATGGAGTTGAATCACATGCAGTTTCTGGTCCTACGAGCAAGAGTTGTTTTCTGGTAAGGAAAGTAACTATTGAGCTCCCATTGCCATACACAGTGCAAATAGCACTCGCAACTGTTCCCAGCAAATACAGTGTATCGGACTGAAGGGGAGCTACTGTTCTTGTCAGTTTCCTAAGCAGAGTTGAACTAGAGATGGTCAGTGTTTGAAAGGAAGCACAGTTCTTTTGTTCTGAGCAAGCTCACTGTTTGGACCCCATAGGAATCTCAGTAGAGTAGAAGAGTGCTCTTTTCTCAAAAGCAAAGTGTGTTTCTTGTAAGGCGAGCTAGCGTTTGTTTCCCAGTCCTAAATGGAGTTGAATCCCATGCAGTTTCTGGTCCTACGAGCAAGAGTTGTTTTCTGGTAAGAAGAGTCAATATTGCGCTGCCATTGCCCTACACAGGACAAATAGCACTGGCGTCTGTTCCCAGCAAGTAGAGTGTATTGGACTGAAAAGGAGCTACTGTTCTTGTCAGTTTCCTAAGCAGAGCTGAACTAGATATGGCCCGTGTGTGTAGGAAGCACAGTTCTTTTTTTCTGAGCAAGCTCACTGTTTGGACCCCATAGGAAACACAGTAGAGTAGAAGAGTGCTCTTTTCTCTAAAGCAGAGTGTGTTTCTTGTAAGGCGAGCTAGCGTATGTTTTGCAGTCCTAAATGGAGTAGAATCACATGCAGATTCTGGTCCTATGAGCAAGAGTTGTTTTCTGGTAAGGAAAGTCACTATTGTGCTCCCATGCCATACACAGTGCAAATAGCACAAGTGTCTGTTCCCAGCAAGTACAGTGTATCAGACTAAAGAGGAGCTACTGTTCTTGTCAGTTTCCTAAGCAGAGCTGAACTAGATATGGTCCGTGTGTGTAGGAAGCACAGTTCTTTTTTTCTGAGCAAGCTCACTGTTTGGACCCCATAGGAAACACAGTAGAGTAGAAGAGTGCTCTTTTCTCTAAAGCAGAGTGTGTTTCTTGTAAGGCAAGCTCGCGTTTGTTTCCCAGTCCTAAATGGAGTTGAGTCACATGCAGTTTTTGGTCCTACGAGCAAGAGTTGTTTTCTGGTAAGAAGAGTCACTGTGGCGCTCCAAATGCCATATACAGTGCAAATAGCACTCGCGTCTGTTCCCAGCAAGTACAGTGTATCGGACTGAATAGGAGCTACTGTTCTTGTCAGGTTCCTAAGCAGACTTGAACTAGATATGGCCGTGTGTGTTGGAAGCACAATTATTTTGTTCTGAGCAAGCTCACTGTTCGAAACACATAGGAAACACAGTAGAGTAGAAGAGTGCTCTTTTCTCAAAAGCAGAGTGTGTTTTTGGAAGGCGAGCTAGCGTTTGTTTCCCAGTCCTAAATGGAGTTGAGTCACATGCAGTTTTTTGTCCTACTAGCAAGAGTTGTTTTCTGGTAAGACGAGTCACTATTGTGCTCCAAATGCCATACACAGTGCAAATAGCACTCGCGTCTGTTCCGAGCAAGTACAGTGTATTGGACTGAAGAGGAGCTACTGTTCTTGTGAGTTTCCTAAGCAGAGTTGAACTAGATATGGCCCGTGTGTGTAGGAAGCACAATTCTTTTGTTCTGAGCAAGTTCACTGTTTGGAACCCATAGGAAACACAGTAGAGTAGAAGAGTGCTCTTTTCTCAAAAGCAGAGTGTGTTTCATGTAAGGCGAGCTAGCATTTGTTTCCCAGTCCTAAATGAAGTTGAATCACATGCAGTTTCTGGTCCTACGAGCAAGAGTTGTTTTCTGGTAAAGAAAGTCACTATTGCGCTCCCATTGCCATACACAGTACAAATAGCCCTCCCGTCTGTTCCCAGCAAGTACAGTGTATCGGACTGAAGAGGATGTACTGTTCTTGTCAGGTTCCTAAGCAGAGTTGAACTAGATATGGCCGTGTTTGTAGGAGGCACAGTTTTTTTGTTCTGAGCAAGCTCACTGTTCGGAACACATAGGAAACAGTAGAGTAGAAGAGTGCTCTTTTCTCAAAAGCAGAGTGTGTTTCTTGGAAGGCGAGCTAGCGTTTGTTTCCCAGTCCTAAATGGAGTTGAGTCACATGCAGTTTTTTGTCCTACGAGCAAGAGTTGTTTTCTGGTAAGACGAATCACTATTGTTCTCCAATTGCCATACACAGTGCAATTAGCACTCGCGTCTATTCCCAGCAAGTACAGTGTATTGGACTGAATAGGAGCTACTGTTCTTGTCAGTTTCCTAAGCAGAGTTGAACTAGATATGGTCCGTGTCTGTAGGAAGCACAGTTCTTTTGTTCTCAGCAAGCTCACTGTTCTGGCCCTAGGAAACACAGTAGAGTAGAAGAGTGCTCTTTTCTCAAAAGCAGAGTGTGTTTCTTGTAAGGCAAGCTAGCGTTTGTTTCCCAGTCCTAAATGGAGTTGAATCACATGCAGTTTCTGGTCCTATGAGCAAGAGTTGTTTTCTGGTAAGGAAGTCACTATTGTGCTCCCATTGCCATACACAGTGCAAATAGCACTCGCGTCTGTTCCCAGCAAGTACAGTGTATTGGACTGAAGAGGAGCTACTGTTCTTGTCAGTTTCCTAAGCAGATTTGAACTAGATATGGCCATGTGTGTAGGAAGCACAGTTTTTTTGTTCTGAGCAAGCTCACTGTTCGGACGCCATAGGAAACACAGTAGAGTAGAAGAGTGCTCTTTTCTCTAAAGCAGAGTGTGTTTCTTGTAAGGCGAGCTCGTGTTTGTTTCCCAGTCCTAAATGGAGTTGAGTCACAGGCAGATTTTGGTCCTACGAGCAAGAGTTGTTTTCTGGTAAGAAGAGTCACTATTGCCCTCCAAATGCCATACACAGTGCAAATAGCTCTCCCATCTGTTCCCAGCAAGTATAGTGTATTGGACTGAATAGGAGCTACTGTTCTTGTCAGTTTCCTAAGCAGAGTTGAGCTGGATATTTCCCGTGTAGGAAGCACAGTTCTTTTGTTCTGAGCAAGCTCACTGTTCGGACCACATAGGAAACACAGTAGAGTAGAAGAGTGCTCTTTTCTCTAAAGCAGAGTGTGTTTCTTGTAAGGCGAGCTAGCGTTTGTTTCCCAGTCCTAAATGGAGTTGAATCCCATGCAGTTTCTGGTCCTACGAGCAAGAGTTGTTTTATGGTAAGAAGAGTCACTATTGCGCTGCCATTGCCATACACAGGACAAATAGCACTGGCGTCTCTTCCCAGCAAGTACAGTGTATTGGACTGAAGAGGATCTACTGTTCTTGTCAGGTTCCTAAGCAGAATTGAACTAGATATGGCCGTGTGTGTAGGAAGCACAGTTCTTTTTTTCTGAGCAAGCTCACTGTTTGGACCACCTAGGAAACACAGTAGAGTAGAAGAGTGCTCTTTTCTCAAAAGCAGAGTGTGTTTCTTGTAAGGCGAGCTAGCGTTTGTTTCCCAGTCCTAAATGGAGTTGAATCACATGCAGTTTCTGGTCCTACGAGCAAGAGTTGTTTTCAGGTAAGGAAAGTAACTATTGAGCTCCCATTGCCATACACAGTGCAAATAGCACTCGCATCTGTTCCCATCAAATACAGTGTATCGGACTGAAGAGGAGCTACTGTTCTTGTCAGGTTCCTAATCAGAATTGAACTAGATATGGCCGTGTGTGTTGGAAGCACAGTTCTTTTGTTCTGAGCAAGCTCACTGTTCTGGCCCTACAGGAAACACTTTAGAGTAGAAGAGGGCTATTTTCTCAAAAGCAGAGTGTGTTTCTTGTAAGGCGAGCTAGTGTTTGTTTCCCAGTCCTAAATGGAGTTGAATCCCATGCATTTTCTGGTCCTAGGAGCAAGAGTTGTTTCTGGTAAGAAGAGTCACTATTGCGCTGCCATTGACATACACAGTGCAAATAGCCCTCGCGTCTGTTCCCAGCATGTACAGTGTATTTGACTGAAGAGGAGCTACTGTTGTTGTCAGTTTCCTAAGTAGAGTTGAACTAGATATGGCTCATGTGTGTAGGAAGCACCGTTCTTTTGTTCTGAGCAAGCTCACTGTTCAGACACCATAGGAAACACAGTAGAGTAGAAGAGTGCTCTTTTCTCTAAAGCAGAGTGTGTTTCTTGTAAGGCGAGCTAGCATTTGTTTCCCAGTCCTAAATGGAGTTGAATCACATGCAGTTTCTGGTCCTACAAGCAAGAGTTGTTTTCTGGTAAGAAGAGTCACTATTGAGCTGACATTGCCATACACAGGACAAATAACACTGGCGTCTTTTCCCAGCAAGTACAGTGTATTGGATGGAAGAGGATATACTGTTCTTGTCAGATTCCTAAGCAGACTTGAACTAGATATGTCTGTGTGTGTAGGAAGCACAGTTTTTTTGTTCTGAGCAAGCTCACTGTTCGGTACCCATAGGAAACACAGTAGAGTATAGAGTGCTCTTTCCTCAAAAGCAGAGTGTGTTTCTTGTAAGGCGAGCTAGGGTTTGTTTCCCAGTCCTAAATGGAGTTGAATCACATGCAGTTTCTGGTCCTACAGGCAAGAGTTGTTTTCTGGTAAGACGAGTCACTATTGTGCTCCAATAACCATACACAGTGCAAATAGCACTGGCGTCTGTTCCCCGGAAGTACAGTGTATTGGACTGAAGAGTAGCTACTGTTCTTGTCAGTTTCCTAAGCAGAGTTGAACTAGATATGGCCCGTGTGTGTAGGAAGCACAGTTATTTTGTTCTGAGCAAGCTCACTGTTCTGGCGCTATTGAAAACACAGTAGAGTAGATGAGTGCTCTTTTCTCAGAAGCAGAGTGTGTTTCTTGTAAGGCTAGCTAACGTTTGTTTCCCAGTCCTAAATGGAGTTGAATCACATGCAGTTTCTGGTCCTACGAGCAAGAGTTGTTTTCTGGTAAGGAAAGTCTCTATTGTGCTCCCATTGCCATACACAGTGCAATAGCACTCGTTTCTGATCCCAGGAAGTACAGCATATCGGACTGAAGAGGAGCTACTGTTCTTGTCAGTTTCCTAAGCAGAGTTGAACTAGATATGGCCCGTGTGTAGGAAGCACAGTTCTTTTGTTCTGAGCAAGCTCACTGTTCTGGCCCTATAGGAAACACAGTAGAGTAGAAGAGTGCTCTTTTCAATAAAGCAGAGTGTGTTTCTTGTAAGGCGAGCTAGCGTTTGTTTCCGAGTCCTAAATGGAGTTGAATCACATGCAGTTTATGGTCCTACGAGCAAGAGTTGTTTTATGGTAAGAAGAGTCACTATTGCACTTCCATTGCCATACATAGGAAAAATAGCACTGTTGTCTGTTCCCAGCAGTACAGTGTATTGGACTGAAGAGGATCTACTGTTCTTGTCAGGTTCCTAAGCAGAATTGAACTAGGTGTGGCGGTGTGTAGGAAGCTCGATTTTTTGTTCTGAGCAAGCTCACTGTTTGGACCTCATAGGAAACACAGTAGTGTAGAAGAGTGCTCTTTTCTCAAAAGCAGAGTGTGTTTCTTGTAAGGCGACCTAGCGTTTGTTTCCTAGCCCTAAGTGGAGTTCAATCACAGGCAGTTTCCGGTCCTATGAGCAAGAGTTGTTTTCTGGTAAGAAGAGTCAATATTGCGCTACCATTGTCATACACAGGACAAATAGTACTGGAGTCTCTTCCCAGGAAGTACAGTGTATTGGACTGAAGAGGATCTACTGTTCTTGTCAGGTTCCTAAGCAGAATTGAACTAGATATGGCCGTGTGTGTAGGAAGCACAGTTCTTTTGTTCTGAGCAAGTTCACTGTTCGGATCTCTTATGAAACACAATAGAGTAGAAGAGTGCTTTTTTCTCTAACTCAGAGTGTGTTTCTTGTAAGGTGAGTTAGTGTTTGTTTCACAGTCCTAAATGGAGTTGAATCACATGCACTTTCTCGTCCTACGAGCAAGAGTTGTGTTCTGGTAAGAAGAGTAACTATTGTGCTCCCATTGTCATACACAGGGCAAATAGCACATGCGTCTGTTCCCAGCATGTACAGTGTATTGGACTGAAGAGGATCTACTGTTCTTGTCAGGTTCCTAAGCAGAGTTGAACTAGATATGGCCGTGTGTGTAGGAAGCACAGTTCTTTTGTTCTGAGCAAGCTCACTGTTCTGGCCCTATAGGAAACACAGTAGAGTAGAAGAGTGCTCTTTTCTCAAAAGCAGAGTGTATTTCTTGTAAGGCGAGCTAGCGTTTGTTTCCCAGTTCTATATGGAGTTGAATCACATGCAGTTTCTGGTCCTACGAGCAAGAGTTGTTTTTTGGTAAGGAAAGTCACTATTGCGCTCCCATTGCCATAAACAGTGCAAATAGCACTCGCGTCTGTTCCCAGCAAGTACAGTGTATTGGACTGAAGAGGAGCTACTGTTCTTGTCAGTTTCCTAAGCAGAGTTGAACGAGATATGTCCCGCGTGTGTAGGATGCACATTTCTTTTGCTCTGAGCAAGCTCACTGTTTGGACCCCATAGGAAACACAGTAGAGTAGAAGAGTGCTCTTTTCTCTAGAGCAGAGTGTGTTTCTTGTAATGCGAGCTAGCGTTTGTTTCCCGGTCCTAAATGGACTTGAATCACATGCAGTTTCTGGTCCTACGAGCAAGAGTTGTTTTACTTAAGAAGAGTCACTATTGCGCTGCCATTGCCATACACAGGACAAATAGCACTGTTGTCTGTTCCCAGCAGTACAGTGTATTGGTCTGAAGAGGATCTACTGTTCTTGTCAGGTTCCTAATCAGAATTGAACTAGGTGTGTCGGTGTGTGTAGGAATCACGATTTTTTTTGTTCTGAGCAAGCTCACTGTTCGGACCTCATAGGAAACACAGTAGAGAAGAAGAGTGCTCTTTTCTCAAAAGAAAAGTGTGTTTCTTGTAAGGCGAGCTAGCGTTTGTTTCCTAGCCCTAATTGGAGTTCAATCACAGGCAGTTTCTGGTCCTATGAGCAAGAGTTGTTTTCTGGTAAGGAAAGTTACTATTGTGCTTCCATTGCCATACACAGTGCAAATAGCACTCGCGTCTGTTCCCAGCAAGTACAGTGTATTGCACTAAATAGCAGCTACTGTTCTTGTCAGTTTCCTAAGCAGAGTTGAACTAGATATGGTCGGTGTGTGTAGGAAGCACAGTTCTTTTGTTCTGAGCAAGCTAACTGTTTGGACCCCATAGGAAACACAGTAGAGTAGAAGAGTGCTCTTTTCTCAAAAGCAAAGTGTGTTCCTTGTAAGGAGAGCTAGCGTTTGTTTCCAGGTCCTAAATGGAGTTGAATCCCATGCAGTTTCTGGTCCTATTGTCAAGAGTTGTTTTATGGTAAGAAGAGTAAATATTGCGCTGCCATTGCCATACACAGGACAAATAGCACTGGAGTCTGTTCCCAGCAAGTACAGTGTATTGGACTGAATAGGAGCTACTGTTCTTGTAAGGTTCCTAAGCAGAATTGAACTAGATATGGCCGTGTGTGTAGGAAGCACAGTTCTTTGGTTTGAGCAAGTTCACTGTTCGGACCTCTTAGGAAACACAATAGAGTAGAAGAGTGCTTTTTTCTGTAAATCAGATTGTGTTTCTTGTAAGGCGAGCTAGCATTTGTTTCCCAGTCCTAAATGGAGTTGCATCACATGCAGTTTCTGGTCCTACGAGCAAGAGTTGTTTTCTGCTATGAAGAGTCACTATTGTGCTCCCATTGTCATACACAGGACAAATAGCACTGGCGTCTTTTCCCAGCAAGTACAGTGTATTGGACAGAAGAGGATCTACTGTTCTTGTCAGGTTTTTAAGCAGATTTGAACTAGATATGGCCGTGTGTGTAGGAAGCACAGTTTTTTTGTTCTGAGCAAGCTCACTGTTCGGACGCCATAGGAAACACAGTAGAGTAGAAGAGTGCTCTTTTCTCTAAAGCAGAGTGTGTTTCTTGTAAGGCGAGCTCGCGTTTGTTTCCCAGTCCTAAATGGAGTTGAGTCACAGGCAGTTTTTGGTCCTTCGAGCAAGAGTTGTTTTCTGGTAAGAAGAGTCACTATTGCGCTCCAAATACCATACACAGTGCAAATAGCTCTCGCATCTGTTTCCAGCAAGTATAGTGTATTGGACTGAATAGGAGCTACTGTTCTTGTCAGTTTCCTAAGCAGAGTTGAGCTAGATATTTCCCATGTAGGAAGCACAGTTCTTTTGTTCTGAGCAAGCTCACTGTTTGGACCCCATAGGAAACACAGTAGAGTAGCAGAGTGCTCTTTTCTCTAAAGCAGAGTGTGTTTCTTGTAAGGCTAGCTAGCGTTTGTTTCCCAGTCCTAAATGGAGTTGAATCACATGCCATTTCTGTTACTACGAGCAAGAGTTGTTTTATGGTAAGAAGAGTCACTATTGCGCTGCCATTGCCATACACTGGACAAATAGCACTGGCGTCTCTTCCCAGCAAGTACAGTGTATTGGACTGAAGAGGATCTACTGTTCTTGTCAGGTTCCTAAGCAGAATTGAACTAGATATGGCCGTGTGTGTAGGAAGCACAGTTCTTTTGTTCTGAGCAAGCTCACTGTTTGGACCACCTAGGAAACACAGTAGAGTAGAAGAGTGATCGTTTCTCAAAAGCAGAGTGTGTTTCTTATAAGGCGAGCTAGCGTTTGTTTCCCAGTCCTAAATGGAGTTGAATCACATGCAGTTTATGGTCCTACGAGCAAGAGTTGTTTTCTGGTAAGGAAAGTAACTATTGCGCTCCCATTGCCATACACAGTGCAAATAGCACTCGCATCTGTTCCCAGCAAATACAGTGTATCGGACTGAAGAGGAGCTACTGTTCTTGTCAGTTTCCTAAGAGGAGTTGAACTAGAGATGGTCAGTGTTTGAAAGGAAGCACAGTTCTTTTGTTCTGAGCAAGCTCACTGTTTGGACCCCATAGGAATCTCAGTAGAGTAGAAGAGTGCTCTTTTCTCAAAAGCAAAGTGTGTTTCATGTAAGGCGAGCTCGCCTTTGTTTACCAGTCCTAAATGGAGTTGTCACAGGCAGTTTTTGGTCCTATGAGCAAGACGTGTTTTTTGGTAAGAAGAGTCACTATTGCGCTGCCATTGCCATACACAGGACAAATTCCACTGGCGTCTGTTCCCAGCAAGTACAGTGTATTGGACTGAAGAGGATCTACTGTTCTTGTCAGGTTCCTAAGCATAATTGAACTAGATATGGCCGTGTGTGTAGGAAGCACAGTTCTTTTGTTCTGAGCAAGATCACTGTTCGGACCACATAGGAAACACAGTAGAGTTGAATTTTGCTCTTTTCTCAAAAGCAGAGTGTGTTTCTTGTAAGGCGAGCTAGCGTTTGTTTCCCAGTCATAAATGGAGTTGAATCACATGCAGTTTCTGGTCCTACGAGCATGAGTTGTTTTCTGGTAAAAAGAGTCAATATTGCGCTGCCATTGCCCTACACAGGAAAAATAGCACTGGCGTCTGTTCCCAGCAAGTACAGTGTATTGGACTGAAGAGGAGCTACTGTTCTTGTCAGTTTCCTAAGCAGAGCTGAACTAGATATGGTCCGTGTGTGTAGGAAGCACAGTTCTTTTGTTCTGAGCAAGCTCACTCTTTGGACCCCATAGGAAACACAGTAGAGTAGAAGAGTGCTCTTTTCTCAAAAGCAGAGTGTGTTTCTTGTAAGGCGAGCTAGCGTTTGTTTCCCAGTCCTAAATGGAGTTGAATCACATGCAGTTTCTGGTCCTACGAGCAAGAGTTGTTTTACTTAAGAAGAGTCACTATTGCGCTGCCATTGCCATACACAGGACAAATAGCTCTGTTGTCTGTTCCCAGCAGTACAGTGTATTGGTCTGAAGAGGATCTACTGTTCTTGTCAGTTTCCTAATCAGAATTGAACTAGGTGTGTAGGTGTGTGTAGGAATCACGATTTTTTTTGTTCTGAGCAAGCTCACTGTTCGGACCTCATAGGAAACACAGTAGAGAAGAAGAGTGCTCTTTTCTCAAAAGAAAAGTGTGTTTCTTGTAAGGCGAGCTAGCGTTTGTTTCCTAGCCCTAATTGGAGTTCAATAACAGGCAGTTTCTGGTCCTATGAGCAAGAGTTGTTTTCTGGTAAGGAAAGTTACTATTGTGCTTCCATTGCCATACACAGTGCAAATAGCACTCGCGTCTGTTCCCAGCAAGTACAGTGTATTGCACTAAATAGCAGCTACTGTTCTTGTCAGTTTCCTAAGCAGAGTTGAACTAGATATGGTCGGTGTGTGTAGGAAGCACAGTTCTTTTGTTCTGAGCAAGCTAACTGTTTGGACCCCATAGGAAACACAGTAGAGTAGAAGAGTGCTCTTTTCTCAAAAGCAAAGTGTGTTCCTTGTAAGGAGAGCTAGCGTTTGTTTCCAGGTCCTAAATGGAGTTGAATCCCATGCAGTTTCTGGTCCTATTGTCAAGAGTTGTTTTATGGTAAGAAGAGTAAATATTGCGCTGCAATTGCCATACACAGGACAAATAGCACTGGAGTCTGTTCCCAGCAAGTACAGTGTATTGGACTGAATAGGAGCTACTGTTCTTGTCAGGTTCCTAAGCAGAATTGAACTAGATATGGCCGTGTGTGTAGGAAGCACAGTTCTTTGGTTTGAGCAAGTTCACTGTTCGGACCTCTTAGGAAACACAATAGAGTAGAAGAGTGCTTTTTTCTGTAAATCAGATTGTGTTTCTTGTAAGGCGAGCTAGCATTTGTTTCCCAGTCCTAAATGGAGTTGCATCACATGCAGTTTCTGGTCCTACGAGCAAGAGTTGTTTTCTGCTATGAAGAGTCACTATTGTGCTCCCATTGTCATACACAGGACAAATAGCACTGGCGTCTTTTCCCAGCAAGTACAGTGTATTGGACGGAAGAGGATCTACTGTTCTTGTCAGGTTTTTAAGCAGATTTGAACTAGATATGGCCGTGTGTGTAGGAAGCACAGTTTTTTTGTTCTGAGCAAGCTCACTGTTCGGACGCCATAGGAAACACAGTAGAGTAGAAGAGTGCTCTTTTCTCTAAAGCAGAGTGTGTTTCTTGTAAGGCGAGCTCGCGTTTGTTTCCCAGTCCTAAATGGAGTTGAGTCACAGGCAGTTTTTGGTCCTTCGAGCAAGAGTTGTTTTCTGGTAAGAAGAGTCACTATTGTGCTCCAAATACCATACACAGTGCAAATAGCTCTCGCATCTGTTTCCAGCAAGTATAGTGTATTGGACTGAATAGGAGCTACTGTTCTTGTCAGTTTCCTAAGCAGAGTTGAGCTAGATATTTCCCGTGTAGGAAGCACAGTTCTTTTGTTCTGAGCAAGCTCACTGTTTGGACCCCATAGGAAACACAGTAGAGTAGCAGAGTGCTCTTTTCTCTAAAGCAGAGTGTGTTTCTTGTAAGGCTAGCTAGCGTTTGTTTCCCAGTCCTAAATGGAGTTGAATCACATGCCATTTCTGTTCCTACGAGCAAGAGTTGTTTTATGGTAAGAAGAGTCACTATTGTGCTGCCATTGCCATACACTGGACAAATAGCACTGTCGTCTCTTCCCAGCAAGTACAGTGTATTGGACTGAAGAGGATCTACTGTTCTTGTCAGGTTCCTAAGCAGAATTGAACTAGATATGGCCGTGTGTGTAGGAAGCACAGTTCTTTTGTTCTGAGCAAGCTCACTGTTTGGACCACCTAGGAAACACAGTAGAGTAGGAGAGTGCTCTTTTCTCAAAAGCAGAGTGTGTTTCTTGTAAGGCGAGCTAGCGTTTGTTTCCCAGTCCTAAATGGAGTTGAATCACATGCAGTTTCTGGTCCTACGAGCAAGAGTTGTTTTCTGGTAAGGAAAGTAACTATTGCGCTCCCATTGCCATACACAGTGCAAATAGCACTCGCATCTGTTCCCAGCAAATACAGTGTATCGGACTGAAGAGGAGCTACTGTTCTTGTCAGTTTCCTAAGAGGAGTTGAACTAGAGATGGTCAGTGTTTGAAAGGAAGCACAGTTCTTTTGTTCTGAGCAAGCTCACTGTTTGGACCCCATAGGAATCTCAGTAGAGTAGAAGAGTGCTCTTTTCTCAAAAGCAAAGTGTGTTTCTTGTAAGGCGAGCTAGCGTTTGTTTCCCAGTCCTAAATGGAGTTGAATCCCATGCAGTTTCTGGTCCTACGAGCAAGAGTTGTTTTATGGTAAGAAGAGTCACTATTGCGCTGCCATTGCCATACACAGGACAAATAGCACTGGCGTCTCTTCCCAGCAAGTACAGTGTATTGGACTGAAGAGGATCTACTGTTCTTGTCAGGTTCCTAAGCAGAATTGAACTAGATATGGCCGTGTGTGTAGGAAGCACAGTTCTTTTTTTCTGAGCAAGCTCACTGTTTGGACCACCTAGGAAACACAGTAGAGTAGAAGAGTGCTCTTTTCTCAAAAGCAGAGTGTGTTTCTTGTAAGGCGAGCTAGCATTTGTTTCCCAGTCCTAAATGGAGTTGAATCACATGCAGTTTCTGGTCCTACGAGCAAGAGTTGTTTTCAGGTAAGGAAAGTAACTATTGAGCTCCCATTGCCATACACAGTGCAAATAGCACTCGCATCTGTTCCCATCAAATACAGTGTATCGGACCGAAGAGGAGCTACTGTTCTTGTCAGGTTCCTAATCAGAATTGAACTAGATATGGCCGTGTGTGTTGGAAGCACAGTTCTTTTGTTCTGAGCAAGCTCACTGTTCTGGCCCTACAGGAAACACTTTAGAGTAGAAGAGGGCTATTTTCTCAAAAGCAGAGTGTGTTTCTTGTAAGGCGAGCTAGTGTTTGTTTCCCAGTCCTAAATGGAGTTGAATCCCATGCATTTTCTGGTCCTAGGAGCAAGAGTTGTTTCTGGTAAGAAGAGTCACTATTGCGCTGCCATTGACATACACAGTGCAAATAGCACTCGCGTCTGTTCCCAGCATGTACAGTGTATTTGACTGAAGAGGAGCTACTGTTGTTGTCAGTTTCCTAAGCAGAGTTGAACTAGATATGGCTCATGTGTGTAGGAAGCACCGTTCTTCTGTTCTGAGCAAGCTCACTGTTTGGACACCATAGGAAACACAGTAGAGGAGAAGAGTGCTCTTTTCTCTAAAGCAGAGTGTGTTTCTTGTAAGGCGAGCTAGCGTTTGTTTCCCAGTCCTAAATGGAGTTGAATCACATGCAGTTTCTGGTCCTACAAGCAAGAGTTGTTTTCTGGTAAGAAGAGTCACTATTGAGCTGACATTGCCATACACAGGACAAATAACACTGGCGTCTTTTCCCAGCAAGTACAGTGTATTGGATGGAAGAGGATATACTGTTCTTGTCAGATTCCTAAGCAGACTTGAACTAGATATGTCTGTGTGTGTAGGAAGCACTGTTTTTTTGTTCTGAGCAAGCTCACTGTTCGGTACCCATAGGAAACACAGTAGAGTATAGAGTGCTCTTTCCTCAAAAGCAGAGTGTGTTTCTTGTAAGGCGAGCTAGGGTTTGTTTCCCAGTCCTAAATGGAGTTGAATCACATGCAGTTTCTGGTCCTACAGGCAAGAGTTGTTTTCTGGTAAGACGAGTCACTATTGTGCTCCAATAGCCATACACAGTGCAAATAGCACTCGCGTCTGTTCCCCGGAAGTACAGTGTATTGGACTGAAGAGTAGCTACTGTTCTTGTCAGTTTCCTAAGCAGAGTTGAACTAGATATGGCCCGTGTGTGTAGGAAGCACAGTTATTTTGTTCTGAGCAAGCTCACTGTTCTGGCGCTATTGAAAACACAGTAGAGTAGATGAGTGCTCTTTTCTCAGAAGCAGAGTGTGTTTCTTGTAAGGCTAGCTAGCGTTTGTTTCCCAATCCTAAATGGAGTTGAATCACATGCAGTTTCTGGTCCTACGAGCAAGAGTTGTTTTCTGGTAAGGAAGGTCTCTATTGTGCTCCCATTGCCATACATAGTGCAATAGCACTCGTTTCTGATCCCAGGAAGTACAGCATATCGGACTGAAGAGGAGCTACTGTTCTTGTCAGTTTCCTAAGCAGAGTTGAACTAGATATGGCCCGTGTGTAGGAAGCACAGTTCTTTTGTTCTGAGCAAGCTCACTGTTCTGGCCCTATAGGAAACACAGTAGAGTAGAAGAGTGCTCTTTTCAATAAAGCAGAGTGTGTTTCTTGTAAGGCGAGCTAGCGTTTGTTTCCGAGTCCTAAATGGAGTTGAATCACATGCAGTTTATGGTCCTACGAGCAAGAGTTGTTTTATGGTAAGAAGAGTCACTATTGCACTTCCATTGCCATACACAGGAAAAATAGCACTGTTGTATGTTCCCTGCAGTACAGTGTATTGGACTGAAGAGGATCTACTGTTCTTGTCAGGTTCCTAAGCAGAATTGAACTAGGTGTGGCGGTGTGTAGGAAGCTCAATTTTTTGTTCTGAGCAAGCTCACTGTTTGGACCTCATAGGAAACACAGTAGTGTAGAAGAGTGCTCTTTTCTCAAAAGCAGAGTGTGTTTCTTGTAAGGCGACCTAGCGTTTGTTTCCTAGCCCTAAGTGGAGTTCAATCACAGGCAGTTTCCGGTCCTATGAGCAAGAGTTGTTTTCTGGTAAGAAGAGTCAATATTGCGCTACCATTGTCATACACAGGACAAATAGTACTGGAGTCTCTTCCCAGGAAGTACAGTGTATTGGACTGAAGAGGATCTACTGTTCTTGTCAGGTTCCTAAGCAGAATTGAACTAGATATGGCCGTGTGTGTAGGAAGCACAGTTCTTTTGTTCTGAGCAAGTTCACTGTTCGGATCTCTTATGAAACACAATAGAGTAGAAGAGTGCTTTTTTCTCTAACTCAGAGTGTGTTTCTTGTAAGGTGAGTTAGTGTTTGTTTCACAGTCCTAAATGGAGTTGAATCACATGCACTTTCTGGTCCTACGAGCAAGAGTTGTGTTCTGGTAAGAAGAGTAACTATTGTGCTCCCATTGTCATACACAGGGCAAATAGCACACGCGTCTGTTCCCAGCATGTACAGTGTATTGGACTGAAGAGGATCTACTGTTCTTGTCAGGTTCCTAAGCAGAGTTGAACTAGATATGGCCGTGTGTGTAGGAAGCACAGTTCTTTTGTTCTGAGCAAGCTCACTGTTCTGGCCCTATAGGAAACACAGTAGAGTAGAAGAGTGCTCTTTTCTCAAAAGCAGAGTGTATTTCTTGTAAGGCGAGCTAGTGTTTGTTTCCCAGTTCTATATGGAGTTGAATCACATGCAGTTTCTGGTCCTACGAGCAAGAGTTGTTTTTTGGTAAGGAAAGTCACTATTGCGCTCCCATTGCCATAAACAGTGCAAATAGCACTCGCGTCTGTTCCCAGCAAGTACAGTGTATTGGACTGAAGAGGAGCTACTGTTCTTGTCAGTTTCCTAAGCAGAGTTGAACGAGATATGTCCCGCGTGTGTAGGATGCACATTTCTTTTGCTCTGAGCAAGCTCACTGTTTGGACCCCATAGGAAACACAGTAGAGTAGAAGAGTGCTCTTTTCTCTAGAGCAGAGTGTGTTTCTTGTAATGCGAGCTAGCGTTTGTTTCCCAGTCCTAAATGGACTTGAATCACATGCAGTTTCTGGTCCTACAAGCAAGAGTTGTTTTCTGGTAAGAAGAGTCACTATTGCGCTGCCATTGCCATACACAGGACAAATAGCACTGGCGTCTCTTCCCAGCAAGTACAGTGTATTGGACGGAAGAGGATCTACTGTTCTTGTCAGGTTCCTAATCAGACTTGAACTAGATATGGCCATGTTTGTAGGAAGCACAGTTTTTTTGTTCTGAGTAAGCTCACTGTTCGGACTACATAGGGAACACAGTAGAGTAGAAGAGTGCTCTTTTCTCTAAAGCAGAGTGTGTTTCATGTAAGGCGAGCTCGCCTTTGTTTACCAGTCCTAAATGGAGTTGTCACAGGCAGTTTTTGGTCCTACGAGCAAGAGTTGTTTTATGGTAAGAAGAGTCACTATTGCGCTGCCATTGCCATACACAGGACAAATTCCACTTTCGTCTGTTCCCAGCAAGTACAGTGTATTGGACTGAAGAGGATCTACTGTTCTTGTCAGGTTCCTAACCATAATTGAACCAGATATGGCCGTGTGTGTAGGAAGCACAGTTCTTTTGTTCTGAGCAAGCTCACTGTTCGGACCACATAGGAAACACAGTAGATTTGAATTTTGCTCTTTTCTCAAAAGCAGAGTGTGTTTCTTGTAAGGCGAGCTAGCGTTTGTTTCCCAGTCCTAAATGGAGTTGAATCACATGCAGTTTCTGGTCCTACGAGCAAGAGTTGTTTTCTGGTAAGGAAAGTCTCTATTGCGCTCCCATTGCCATACACAGTGCAAATAGCACTCGCATCTGTTCCCAGCAAATACAGTGTATCGGACTGAAGAGGAGCTACTGTTCTTGTCAGTTTCCTAAGCAGAGTTGAACTAGAGATGGTCAGTGTTTGAAAGGAAGCACAGTTCTTTTGTTCTGAGCAAGCTCACTGTTTGGACCCCATAGGAATCTCAGTAGAGTAGAAGAGTGCTCTTTTCTCAAAAGCAAAGTGTGTTTCTTGTAAGGCGAACTAGCGTTTGTTTCCCAGTCCTAAATGGAGTTGAATCCCATGCAGTTTCTGGTCCTACGAGCAAGAGTTGTTTTCTGGTAAGAAGAGTCAATATTGCGCTGCCATTGCCCTACACAGGACAAATAGCACTGGCGTCTGTTCCCAGCAAGTAGAGTGTATTGGACTGAAAAGGAGCTACTGTTCTTGTCAGTTTCCTAAGCAGAGCTGAACTAGATATGGTCCGTGTGTGTAGGAAGCACAGTTCTTTTTTTCTGAGCAAGCTCACTGTTTGGACCCCATAGGAAACACAGTAGAGTAGAAGAGTGCTCTTTTCTCTAAAGCAGAGTGTGTTTCTTGTAAGGCGAGCTAGCGTATGTTTTGCAGTCCTAAATGGAGTGGAATCACATGCAGATTCTGGTCCTATGAGCAAGAGTTGTTTTCTGGTAAGGAAAGTCACTATTGTGCTCCCATGCCATACACAGTGAAAATAGCACATGTGTCTGTTCCCAGCAAGTACAGTGTATCAGACTGAAGAGGAGCTACTGTTCTTGTCAGGTTCCTAAGCAGACTTGAACTAGATATGGCCGTGTGTGTTGGAAGCACAATTTTTTTGTTCTGAGCAAGCTCACTGTTCGAAACACATAGGAAACACAGTAGAGTAGAAGAGTGCTCTTTTCTCAGAAGCAGAGTGTGTTTTTGGAAGTCGAGCTAGCGTTTGTTTCCCAGTCCTAAATGGAGTTGAGTCACATGCAGTTTTTTGTCCTACGAGCAAGAGTTGTTTTCTGGTAAGACGAGTCACTATTGTGCTCCAATTGCCATACACAGTGCAAATAGCACTCGCGTCTGTTCCGAGCAAGTACAGTGTATTGGACTGAAGAGGAGCTACTGTTCTTGTCAGTTTCCTAAGCAGAGTTGAACTAGATATGGCCCGTGTGTGTAGGAAGCACAGTTCTTTTGTTCTGAGCAAGTTCACTGTTTGGAACCCATAGGAAACACAGTAGAGTAGAAGAGTGCTCTTTTCTCAAAAGCAGAGTGTGTTTCATGTAAGGCGAGCTAGCATTTGTTTCCCAGTCCTAAATGAAGTTGAATCACATGCAGTTTCTGGTCCTACGAGCAAGAGTTGTTTTCTGGTAAAGAAAGTAACTATTGCGCTCCCATTGCCATACACAGTACAAATAGCCCTCCCGTCTGTTCCCAGCAAGTACAGTGTATCGGACTGAAGAGGATGTACTGTTCTTGTCAGGTTCCTAAGCAGAGTTGAACTAGATATGGCCGTGTTTGTAGGAAGCACAGTTTTTTTGTTCTGAGCAAGCTCACTGTTCGGAACACATAGGAAACAGTAGAGTAGAAGAGTGCTCTTTTCTCAAAAGCAGAGTGTGTTTCTTGGAAGGCGAGCTAGCGTTTGTTTCCCAGTCCTAAATGGAGTTGAGTCACATGCAGTTTTTTGTCCTACGAGCAAGAGTTGTTTTCTGGTAAGACGAATCACTATTGTTCTCCAATTGCCATACACAGTGCAATTAGCACTCGCGTCTATTCCCAGCAAGTACAGTGTATTGGACTGAATAGGAGCTACTGTTCTTGTCAGTTTCCTAAGCAGAGTTGAACTAGATATGGTCCGTGTCTGTAGGAAGCACAGTTCTTTTGTTCTCAGCAAGCTCACTGTTCTGGCCCTAGGAAACACAGTAGAGTAGAAGAGTGCTCTTTTCTCAAAAGCAGAGTGTGTTTCTTGTAAGGCGAGCTAGCGTTTGTTTCCCAGTCCTAAATGGAGTTGAATCACATGCAGTTTCTGGTCCTATGAGCAAGAGTTGTTTTCTGGTAAGGAAGTCACTATTCTGCTCCCATTGCCATACACAGTGCAAATAGCACTCGCGTCTGTTCCTAGCAAGTACAGTGTATTGGACTGAAGAGGAGCTACTGTTCTTGTCAGTTTCCTAAGCAGATTTGAACTAGATATGGCCATGTGTGTAGGAAGCACAGTTTTTTTGTTCTGAGCAAGCTCACTGTTCGGACGCCATAGGAAACACAGTAGAGTAGAAGAGTGCTCTTTTCTCTAAAGCAGAGTGTGTTTCTTGTAAGGCGAGCTCGTGTTTGTTTCCCAGTCCTAAATGGAGTTGAGTCACAGGCAGATTTTGGTCCTACGAGCAAGAGTTGTTTTCTGGTAAGAAGAGTCACTATTGCGCTCCAAATGCCATACACAGTGCAAATAGCTCTCGCATCTGTTCCCAGCAAGTATAGTGTATTGGACTGAATAGGAGCTACTGTTCTTGTCAGTTTCCTAAGCAGAGTTGAGCTGGATATTTCCCGTGTAGGAAGCACAGTTCTTTTGTTCTGAGCAAGCTCACTGTTCGGACCACATAGGAAACACAGTGGAGTAGAAGAGTGCTCTTATCTCTAAAGCAGAGTGTGTTTCTTGTAAGGCGAGCTAGCGTTTGTTTCCCAGTCCTAAATGGAGTTGAATCACATGCAGTTTCTGGTCCTACGAGCAAGAGTTGTTTTATGGTAAGAAGAGTCACTATTGCGCTGCCATTGCCATACACAGGACAAATAGCACTGGCGTCTCTTCCCAGCAAGTACAGTGTATTGCACTGAAGAGGATCTACTGTTCTTGTCAGGTTCCTAAGCAGAATTGAACTAGATATGGCCGTGTGTGTAGGAAGCACAGTTCTTTTTTTCTGAGCAAGCTCACTGTTTGGACCACCTAGGAAACACAGTAGAGTAGAAGAGTGCTCTTTTCTCAAAAGCAGAGTGTGTTTCTTGTAAGGCGAGCTAGCGTTTGTTTCCCAGTCCTAAATGGAGTTGAATCACATGCAGTTTCTGGTCCTACGAGCAAGAGTTGTTTTCAGGTAAGGAAAGTAACTATTGAGCTCCCATTGCCATACACAGTGCAAATAGCACTCGCATCTGTTCCCATCAAATACAGTGTATCGGACTGAAGAGGAGCTACTGTTCTTGTCAGGTTCCTAATCAGAATTGAACTAGATATGGCCGTGTGTGTTGGAAGCACAGTTCTTTTGTTCTGAGCAAGCTCACTGTTCTGGCCCTACAGGAAACACTTTAGAGTAGAAGAGGGCTATTTTCTCAAAAGCAGAGTGTGTTTCTTGTAAGGCGAGCTAGTGTTTGTTTCCCAGTCCTAAATGGAGTTGAATCCCATGCATTTTCTGGTCCTAGGAGCAAGAGTTGTTTCTGGTAAGAAGAGTCACTATTGCGCTGCCATTGACATACACAGTGCAAATAGCACTCGCGTCTGTTCCCAGCATGTACAGTGTATTTGACTGAAGAGGAGCTACTGTTGTTGTCAGTTTCCTAAGCAGAGTTGAACTAGATATGGCTCATGTGTGTAGGAAGCACCGTTCTTTTGTTCTGAGCAAGCTCACTGTTTGGACACCATAGGAAACACAGTAGAGTAGAAGAGTGCTCTTTTCTCTAAAGCAGAGTGTGTTTCTTGTAAGGCGAGCTAGCGTTTGTTTCCCAGTCCTAAATGGAGTTGAATCACATGCAGTTTCTGGTCCTACAAGCAAGAGTTGTTTTCTGGTAAGAAGAGTCACTATTGAGCTGACATTGCCATACACAGGACAAATAACACTGGCGTCTTTTCCCAGCAAGTACAGTGTATTGGATGGAAGAGGATCTACTGTTCTTGTCAGGTTCCTAAGCAGACTTGAACAAGATATGTCTGTGTGTGTAGGAAGCACAGTTTTTTTGTTCTGAGCAAGCTCACTGTTCGGTACCCATAGGAAACACAGTAGAGTATAGAGTGCTCTTTCCTCAAAAGCAGAGTGTGTTTCTATGAAGGCGAGCTAGCGATGGTTCCCAGTCATAAATGGAGTTGAGTCACATGCAGTTTTTTGTCCTACGAGCAAGAGTTGTTTTCTCGTAAGACGAGTCACTATTGTGCTCCAATAGCCATACACAGTGCAAATAGCACTCGCGTCTGTTCCCCGCAAGTACAGTGTATTGGACTGAAGAGGAGCTACTGTACTTGCCAGTTTCCTAAGCAGAGTTTAACTAGATATGGCCCGTGTGTGTAGGAAGCACAGTTCTTTTGTTCTCAGCAAGCTCACTGTTCTGGCGCTATTGAAAACACAGTAGAGTAGATGAGTGCTCTTTTCTCAGAAGCAGAGTGTGTTTCTTGTAAGGCGAGCTAGCGTTTGTTTCCCAGTCCTAAATGGAGTTGAATCACATGCAGTTTCTGGTCCTACGAGCAAGAGTTGTTTTCTGGTAAGGAAAGTCTCTATTGCGCTCCCATTGCCATACACAGTGCAAATAGCACTCGTTTCTGATCCCAGGAAGTACAGCATATCGGACTGAAGAGGAGCTACTGTTCTTGTCAGTTTCCTAAGCAGAGTTGAACTAGATATGGCCCGTGTGTAGGAAGCACAGTTCTTTTGTTCTGATCAAGCTCACTGTTCTGGCCCTATAGGAAACACAGTAGAGTAGAAGAGTGCTCTTTTCAATAAAGCAGAGTGTGTTTCTTGTAAGGCGAGCTAGCGTTTCTTTCCGAGTCCTAAATGGAGTTGAATCACATGCAGTTTATGGTCCTACGAGCAAGAGTTGTTTTATGGTAAGAAGAGTCACTATTGCACTTCCATTGCCATACACAGGAAAAATAGCACTGTTGTCTGTTCCCAGCAGTACAGTGTATTGGACTGAAGAGGATCTACTGTTCTTGTCAGGTTCCTAAGCAGAATTGAACTAGGTGTGGCGGTGTGTAGGAAGCTCGATTTTTTGTTCTGAGCAAGCTCACTGTTTGGACCTCATAGGAAACACAGTAGTGTAGAAGAGTGCTCTTTTCTCAAAAGCATAGTGTGTTTCTTGTAAGGCGACCTAGCGTTTGTTTCCTAGCCCTAAGTGGAGTTCAATCACAGGCAGTTTCCGGTCCTATGAGCAAGAGTTGTTTTCTGGTAAGAAGAGTCAATATTGCGCTACCATTGTCATACACAGGACAAATAGTACTGGAGTCTCTTCCCAGGAAGTACAGTGTATTGGACTGAAGAGGATCTACTGTTCTTGTCAGGTTCCTAAGCAGAATTGAACTAGATATGGCCGTGTGTGTAGGAAGCACAGTTCTTTTGTTCTGAGCAAGTTCACTGTTCGGATCTCTTATGAAACACAATAGAGTAGAAGAGTGCTTTTTTCTCTAACTCAGAGTGTGTTTCTTGTAAGGTGAGTTAGTGTTTGTTTCACAGTCCTAAATGGAGTTGAATCACATGCACTTTCTGGTCCTACGAGCAAGAGTTGTGTTCTGGTAAGAAGAGTAACTATTGTGCTCCCATTGTCATACACAGGGCAAATAGCACACGCGTCTGTTCCCAGCATGTACAGTGTATTGGACTGAAGAGGATCTACTGTTCTTGTCAGGTTCCTAAGCAGAGTTGAACTAGATATGGCCGTGTGTGTAGGAAGCACAGTTCTTTTGTTCTGAGCAAGCTCACTGTTCTGGCCCTATAGGAAACACAGTAGAGTAGAAGAGTGCTCTTTTCTCAAAAGCAGAGTGTATTTCTTGTAAGGCGAGCTAGCGTTTGTTTCCCAGTTCTATATGGAGTTGAATCACATGCAGTTTCTGGTCCTACGAGCAAGAGTTGTTTTTTGGTAAGGAAAGTCACTATTGCGCTCCCATTGCCATAAACAGTGCAAATAGCACTCGCGTCTGTTCCCAGCAAGTACAGTGTATTGGACTGAAGAGGAGCTACTGTTCTTGTCAGTTTCCTAAGCAGAGTTGAACGAGATATGTCCCGCGTGTGTAGGATGCACATTTCTTTTGCTCTGAGCAAGCTCACTGTTTGGACCCCATAGGAAACACAGTAGAGTAGAAGAGTGCTCTTTTCTCTAGAGCAGAGTGTGTTTCTTGTAATGCGAGCTAGCGTTTGTTTCCCAGTCCTAAATGGACTTGAATCACATGCAGTTTCTGGTCCTACAAGCAAGAGTTGTTTTCTGGTAAGAAGAGTCACTATTGCGCTGCCATTGCCATACACAGGACAAATAGCACTGGCGTCTCTTCCCAGCAAGTACAGTGTATTGGACGGAAGAGGATCTACTGTTCTTGTCAGGTTCCTAATCAGACTTGAACTAGATATGGCCATGTTTGTAGGAAGCACAGTTTTTTTGTTCTGAGTAAGCTCACTGTTCGGACCACATAGGGAACACAGTAGAGTAGAAGAGTGCTCTTTTCTCTAAAGCAGAGTGTGTTTCATGTAAGGCGAGCTCGCCTTTGTTTACCAGTCCTAAATGGAGTTGTCACAGGCAGTTTTTGGTCCTACGAGCAAGAGTTGTTTTATGGTAAGAAGAGTCACTATTGCGCTGCCATTGCCATACACAGGACAAATTCCACTTTCGTCTGTTCCCAGCAAGTACAGTGTATTGGACTGAAGAGGATCTACTGTTCTTGTCAGGTTCCTAACCATAATTGAACCAGATATGGCCGTGTGTGTAGGAAGCACAGTTCTTTTGTTCTGAGCAAGCTCACTGTTCGGACCACATAGGAAACACAGTAGATTTGAATTTTGCTCTTTTCTCAAAAGCAGAGTGTGTTTCTTGTAAGGCGAGCTAGCGTTTGTTTCCCAGTCCTAAATGGAGTTGAATCACATGCAGTTTCTGGTCCTACGAGCAAGAGTTGTTTTATGGTAAGAAGAGTCACTATTGCGCTGCCATTGCCATACACAGGACAAATAGCACTGGCGTCTCTTCCCAGCAAGTACAGTGTATTGCACTGAAGAGGATCTACTGTTCTTGTCAGGTTCCTAAGCAGAATTGAACTAGATATGGCCGTGTGTGTAGGAAGCACAGTTCTTTTTTTCTGAGCAAGCTCACTGTTTGGACCACCTAGGAAACACAGTAGAGTAGAAGAGTGCTCTTTTCTCAAAAGCAGAGTGTGTTTCTTGTAAGGCAAGCTAGCGTTTGTTTCCCAGTCCTAAATGGAGTTGAATCACATGCAGTTTCTGGTCCTACGAGCAAGAGTTGTTTTCAGGTAAGGAAAGTAACTATTGAGCTCCCATTGCCATACACAGTGCAAATAGCACTCGCATCTGTTCCCATCAAATACAGTGTATCGGACTGAAGAGGAGCTACTGTTCTTGTCAGGTTCCTAATCAGAATTGAACTAGATATGGCCGTGTGTGTTGGAAGCACAGTTCTTTTGTTCTGAGCAAGCTCACTGTTCTGGCCCTACAGGAAACACTTTAGAGTAGAAGAGGGCTATTTTCTCAAAAGCAGAGTGTGTTTCTTGTAAGGCGAGCTAGTGTTTGTTTCCCAGTCCTAAATGGAGTTGAATCCCATGCATTTTCTGGTCCTAGGAGCAAGAGTTGTTTCTGGTAAGAAGAGTCACTATTGCGCTGCCATTGACATACACAGTGCAAATAGCACTCGCGTCTGTTCCCAGCATGTACAGTGTATTTGACTGAAGAGGAGCTACTGTTGTTGTCAGTTTCCTAAGCAGAGTTGAACTAGATATGGCTCATGTGTGTAGGAAGCACCGTTCTTTTGTTCTGAGCAAGCTCACTGTTTGGACACCATAGGAAACACAGTAGAGTAGAAGAGTGCTCTTTTCTCTAAAGCAGAGTGTGTTTCTTGTAAGGCGAGCTAGCGTTTGTTTCCCAGTCCTAAATGGAGTTGAATCACATGCAGTTTCTGGTCCTACAAGCAAGAGTTGTTTTCTGGTAAGAAGAGTCACTATTGAGCTGACATTGCCATACACAGGACAAATAACACTGGCGTCTTTTCCCAGCAAGTACAGTGTATTGGATGGAAGAGGATCTACTGTTCTTGTCAGGTTCCTAAGCAGACTTGAACAAGATATGTCTGTGTGTGTAGGAAGCACAGTTTTTTTGTTCTGAGCAAGCTCACTGTTCGGTACCCATAGGAAACACAGTAGAGTATAGAGTGCTCTTTCCTCAAAAGCAGAGTGTGTTTCTTGGAAGGCGAGCTAGCGATGGTTCCCAGTCATAAATGGAGTTGAGTCACATGCAGTTTTTTGTCCTACGAGCAAGAGTTGTTTTCTGGTAAGACGAGTCACTATTGTGCTCCAATAGCCATACACAGTGCAAATAGCACTCGCGTCTGTTCCCCGCAAGTACAGTGTATTGGACTGAAGAGGAGCTACTGTACTTGCCAGTTTCCTAAGCAGAGTTTAACTAGATATGGCCCATGTGTGTAGGAAGCACAGTTCTTTTGTTCTCAGCAAGCTCACTGTTCTGGCGCTATTGAAAACACAGTAGAGTAGATGAGTGCTCTTTTCTCAGAAGCAGAGTGTGTTTCTTGTAAGGCGAGCTAGCGTTTGTTTCCCAGTCCTAAATGGAGTTGAATCACATGCAGTTTCTGGTCCTACGAGCAAGAGTTGTTTTCTGGTAAGGAAAGTCTCTATTGCGCTCCCATTGCCATACACAGTGCAAATAGCACTCGTTTCTGATCCCAGGAAGTACAGCATATCGGACTGAAGAGGAGCTACTGTTCTTGTCAGTTTCCTAAGCAGAGTTGAACTAGATATGGCCCGTGTGTAGGAAGCACAGTTCTTTTGTTCTGATCAAGCTCACTGTTCTGGCCCTATAGGAAACACAGTAGAGTAGAAGAGTGCTCTTTTCAATAAAGCAGAGTGTGTTTCTTGTAAGGCGAGCTAGCGTTTGTTTCCGAGTCCTAAATGGAGTTGAATCACATGCAGTTTATGGTCCTACGAGCAAGAGTTGTTTTATGGTAAGAAGAGTCACTATTGCACTTCCATTGCCATACACAGGAAAAATAGCACTGTTGTCTGTTCCCAGCAGTACAGTGTATTGGACTGAAGAGGATCTACTGTTCTTGTCAGGTTCCTAAGCAGAATTGAACTAGGTGTGGCGGTGTGTAGGAAGCTCGATTTTTTGTTCTGAGCAAGCTCACTGTTTGGACCTCATAGGAAACACAGTAGTGTAGAAGAGTGCTCTTTTCTCAAAAGCATAGTGTGTTTCTTGTAAGGCGACCTAGCGTTTGTTTCCTAGCCCTAAGTGGAGTTCAATCACAGGCAGTTTCCGGTCCTATGAGCAAGAGTTGTTTTCTGGTAAGAAGAGTCAATATTGCGCTACCATTGTCATACACAGGACAAATAGTACTGGAGTCTCTTCCCAGGAAGTACAGTGTATTGGACTGAAGAGGATCTACTGTTCTTGTCAGGTTCCTAAGCAGAATTGAACTAGATATGGCCGTGTGTGTAGGAAGCACAGTTCTTTTGTTCTGAGCAAGTTCACTGTTCGGATCTCTTATGAAACACAATAGAGTAGAAGAGTGCTTTTTTCTCTAACTCAGAGTGTGTTTCTTGTAAGGTGAGTTAGTGTTTGTTTCACAGTCCTAAATGGAGTTGAATCACATGCACTTTCTGGTCCTACGAGCAAGAGTTGTGTTCTGGTAAGAAGAGTAACTATTGTGCTCCCATTGTCATACACAGGGCAAATAGCACACGCGTCTGTTCCCAGCATGTACAGTGTATTGGACTGAAGAGGATCTACTGTTCTTGTCAGGTTCCTAAGCAGAGTTGAACTAGATATGGCCGTGTGTGTAGGAAGCACAGTTCTTTTGTTCTGAGCAAGCTCACTGTTCTGGCCCTATAGGAAACACAGTAGAGTAGAAGAGTGCTCTTTTCTCAAAAGCAGAGTGTATTTCTTGTAAGGCGAGCTAGCGTTTGTTTCCCAGTTCTATATGGAGTTGAATCACATGCAGTTTCTGGTCCTACGAGCAAGAGTTGTTTTTTGGTAAGGAAAGTCACTATTGCGCTCCCATTGCCATAAACAGTGCAAATAGCACTCGCGTCTGTTCCCAGCAAGTACAGTGTATTGGACTGAAGAGGAGCTACTGTTCTTGTCAGTTTCCTAAGCAGAGTTGAACGAGATATGTCCCGCGTGTGTAGGATGCACATTTCTTTTGCTCTGAGCAAGCTCACTGTTTGGACCCCATAGGAAACACAGTAGAGTAGAAGAGTGCTCTTTTCTCTAGAGCAGAGTGTGTTTCTTGTAATGCGAGCTAGCGTTTGTTTCCCAGTCCTAAATGGACTTGAATCACATGCAGTTTCTGGTCCTACAAGCAAGAGTTGTTTTCTGGTAAGAAGAGTCACTATTGCGCTGCCATTGCCATACACAGGACAAATAGCACTGGCGTCTCTTCCCAGCAAGTACAGTGTATTGGACGGAAGAGGATCTACTGTTCTTGTCAGGTTCCTAATCAGACTTGAACTAGATATGGCCATGTTTGTAGGAAGCACAGTTTTTTTGTTATGAGCAAGCTCACTGTTCGGACCACATAGGGAACACAGTAGAGTAGAAGAGTGCTCTTTTCTCTAAAGCAGAGTGTGTTTCATGTAAGGCGAGCTCGCCTTTGTTTACCAGTCCTAAATGGAGTTGTCACAGGCAGTTTTTGGTCCTACGAGCAAGAGTTGTTTTATGGTAAGAAGAGTCACTATTGCGCTGCCATTGCCATACACAGGACAAATTCCACTTTCGTCTGTTCCCAGCAAGTACAGTGTATTGGACTGAAGAGGATCTACTGTTCTTGTCAGGTTCCTAACCATAATTGAACCAGATATGGCCGTGTGTGTAGGAAGCACAGTTCTTTTGTTCTGAGCAAGCTCACTGTTCGGACCACATAGGAAACACAGTAGATTTGAATTTTGCTCTTTTCTCAAAAGCAGAGTGTGTTTCTTGTAAGGCGAGCTAGCGTTTGTTTCCCAGTCCTAAATGGAGTTGAATCACATGCAGTTTCTGGTCCTACGAGCAAGAGTTGTTTTCAGGTAAGGAAAGTAACTATTGAGCTCCCATTGCCATACACAGTGCAAATAGCACTCGCATCTGTTCCCATCAAATACAGTGTATCGGACTGAAGAGGAGCTACTGTTCTTGTCAGGTTCCTAATCAGAATTGAACTAGATATGGCCGTGTGTGTTGGAAGCACAGTTCTTTTGTTCTGAGCAAGCTCACTGTTCTGGCCCTACAGGAAACACTTTAGAGTAGAAGAGGGCTATTTTCTCAAAAGCAGAGTGTGTTTCTTGTAAGGCGAGCTAGTGTTTGTTTCCCAGTCCTAAATGGAGTTGAATCCCATGCATTTTCTGGTCCTAGGAGCAAGAGTTGTTTCTGGTAAGAAGAGTCACTATTGCGCTGCCATTGACATACACAGTGCAAATAGCACTCGCGTCTGTTCCCAGCATGTACAGTGTATTTGACTGAAGAGGAGCTACTGTTGTTGTCAGTTTCCTAAGCAGAGTTGAACTAGATATGGCTCATGTGTGTAGGAAGCACCGTTCTTTTGTTCTGAGCAAGCTCACTGTTTGGACACCATAGGAAACACAGTAGAGTAGAAGAGTGCTCTTTTCTCTAAAGCAGAGTGTGTTTCTTGTAAGGCGAGCTAGCGTTTGTTTCCCAGTCCTAAATGGAGTTGAATCACATGCAGTTTCTGGTCCTACAAGCAAGAGTTGTTTTCTGGTAAGAAGAGTCACTATTGAGCTGACATTGCTATACACAGGACAAATAACACTGGCGTCTTTTCCCAGCAAGTACAGTGTATTGGATGGAAGAGGATCTACTGTTCTTGTCAGGTTCCTAAGCAGACTTGAACAAGATATGTCTGTGTGTGTAGGAAGCACAGTTTTTTTGTTCTGAGCAAGCTCACTGTTCGGTACCCATAGGAAACACAGTAGAGTATAGAGTGCTCTTTCCTCAAAAGCAGAGTGTGTTTCTTGGAAGGCGAGCTAGCGATGGTTCCCAGTCATAAATGGAGTTGAGTCACATGCAGTTTTTTGTTCTACGAGCAAGAGTTGTTTTCTGGTAAGACGAGTCACTATTGTGCTCCAATAGCCATACACAGTGCAAATAGCACTCGCGTCTGTTCCCCGCAAGTACAGTGTATTGGACTGAAGAGGAGCTACTGTACTTGCCAGTTTCCTAAGCAGAGTTTAACTAGATATGGCCCGTGTGTGTAGGAAGCACAGTTCTTTTGTTCTCAGCAAGCTCACTGTTCTGGCGCTATTGAAAACACAGTAGAGTAGATGAGTGCTCTTTTCTCAGAAGCAGAGTGTGTTTCTTGTAAGGCGAGCTAGCGTTTGTTTCCCAGTCCTAAATGGAGTTGAATCACATGCAGTTTCTGGTCCTACGAGCAAGAGTTGTTTTCTGGTAAGGAAAGTCTCTATTGCGCTCCCATTGCCATACACAGTGCAAA